>NC_057400.1:14519779-15187157 GCF_019320065.1 Cervus canadensis
AGTTGATTCCTCCAGTTCCAATTCTTCTTTCTCAAGATTACTTTGGCTATTCGAGGTTTTTTTGTATTTTCCATACAAATTGTTGAAATTATTTTTTAGTTTCTGTGAAAATAATACTGTTGGTAAGCTTGATAGGGATTGCATTGAATCTATAGATGCTTTTGGGTAGAACAGCCATTTAGACAATATTGATTTCTTCCAATCCATGAACCGGTGTGTTTTCTCCATCTGTTTGTGTCTCTTTGATTTCTTTCATCAGTGTTTTATAGTTTTCTATGTATAGGTCTTTTGTTTCTTTAGGTAGATATACTCCTAAGTATTTTATTCTTTTTGTTGCAATGGTGAATGGTATTGTTTCCTTAATTTCTCTTTCTGTTTTTTCATTGTTAGTATATAGGAATGCAAGGGATTTCTGTGTGTTAATTTTATATCCTGCAACTTTACTATATTCATTGATTAGCTCTAGTAATTTTCTGGTAGAGTCTTTAGGGTTTTCTATGTAGAGGATCATGTCATCTGCAAACAGCGAGAGTTTCACTTCTTCTTTTCCTATCTGGATTCCTTTTACTTCTTTTTCTGCTCTGATTGCTGTGGCCAAAACTTCCAACACTATGTTGAATAGTAGTGGTGAGAGTGGTTTCACTCTCCTCTTTCACTTTCATCAAGAGTCTCTTCAATTCCTCTTCACTTTCTACCATAAGGGTGGTGTCATCTGCATATCTCAGATTGTTGATATTTCCCCCAGAAATCTTGATTCCAATTTGGGCTTCATCCAGCCTGGCATTTCACATGGTGCATATAAGTTAATTAAGCAAGGTGACAATATATAGCCTTGACATACTCCTTTCCCAATTTGGAACCAGTCCATTGCTCTATGTCCAGTTCTAACTGTTGCTTCTTGACTTACATATAGATTTCTCAGGAGGCAGGTAAGGTTTTCTAGTATTCACATATCTTTGAGAATTTTCCACAGTTTGTTGTGATCCACACAGTCAAAGGCTTTGGTGTAGTCAGTAAAGCAGAGTAGATGTTTTTCTGGAATCCTCTTGCTTATTCTATGATCCAATGAATGTTGGCAGTTTGATTGCTGCTTCCCCTAACCTTTCTAAATCCAGGTTGAACATCTGGAAGTTCTTGGTTCACGTATTGCTGAAGTCTCACTTGGAGAATTTTGAGCATTACTTTGCTAGCGTGTAAGATGAGTGCAATTGTGCAGTAGTTTGAACATTCTTTAGCATTGCCTTTCTTTGGGATTGGAATGAAAACTGACCTTTTCTAGCCCTGTGGCCACTGCTAAGTTTTTCGAATTTGCTGTCATATTGAGTGCAGCACTTTTACAGCATCATCTTTTAGGATTTGAAATAGCTCAGCTGGAATTCCATCAGCTCCACTAGCTTTGTTAATAATGATGCTTCTTAAGGCCTACTTGACTTTGGACTCCAGGATGTCTAGCTCTAGGTGAGTGATCACATCATCGTGGTTATTTTTGGCCAATGATACAACAGGAAATGTGACACAAGGAAAGACTTGCAAAACACTTGGGCCTTGGAAC
The DNA here is from genome assembly GCF_019320065.1 of Cervus canadensis. Classification (NCBI taxonomy): domain Eukaryota; kingdom Metazoa; phylum Chordata; class Mammalia; order Artiodactyla; family Cervidae; genus Cervus; species Cervus canadensis. Next base: position 14,521,332 of record NC_057400.1, read on the forward strand.
TTGCTCTCTCTTGCTCTTGGGAACACTGCAAGGTCAATACTCACCCAAATGACAGAAAGCCCACAAACAGATAGGTGAGAGAGTTGGTCTAGCCAACTTGGTCACAGTAGAGTCACCAGTGGGCAGTAGAAATCAGCTGACCAGAAGAAATGGCCACCCAATGCACAGAATTATGAGAAATAAGAAAAGTTATTAAGATATTGGATTTTGGTGACATCTTATATAGCAAAAGCTAATTGGTAAACCTTCATCCCACGTGATCTGCTCCATGTAACTCTCTCTCCAAGTTCCACCTTTTGGGGAAGAAAACCACCACCCAGAACTTGTGTAAGTTAAACTCAGAATTCACAGTGCAAAAAACTTCTCTTTTATACTCCTAGGGTGACAGCTGTATGTGGAAAGTGGACAGATATGACTTGGCAACTTTCAGAAGAGATCATCCTCCACTCTGTCTTAAACAACCCCCATGATAGAATAGATGGGAGACTAGGGACTCCAGGATGCACAATGGGAGCAGAAGGCAATGTAATAAAAATAAAGACTCTCTGATGATATGGGGAATTCCAAAGTAAAAGGCATGCATATCAAGGTCAGACTTTCCCAAGTCAAATGTTTCTAATACATTCTAGCATCCACCAAAATCCCTCCCTACCTATGAAGGAGGCATCAGGCCCTATAAAATGTGGTCCAAGCAGTTTCCTTGCACTAAGAGAGAGTTGGCATTGGTGTTGAATGAGCCCACCACTGGACTTGCCACTTAATCTTATCTAATTTCCTCACCCCTGACCATTTTGCTTTGCCATCTGACATCTGCTAGCATAAAACGGAGAGACTTCACCTAGGATTGCCAAAGATCCAACACAAATGCTGCTCCACCCATTTCCACTAATGACTGCTGTATGACCACATCTGCTCCTGCTAAACCCAGTCTCAGAAACCCTCCTCTCCTGCTGCTCTAAGAATCCACTTACCAATCAATTAGAATTGAAATATTAGCCGATCTCTTCTTGTCAGCCCTGCCTTGACTCCATCCTGAGCCATGTTGAATGCTGTTTTGTCCAGTCATCTTGAACATTGTATCTATCAATCTTGTTCTCATACACTTTCCCATACCTCATACATCATCACTAGAAGGACTTTTAACCTCCTTTCTTGGTTCCTTCTTTGCCCCAACTTTCATTTTCTTTATTCTCTCTCATCTACTTCTAATTTAGATCACCTTATGTAATTCCATATATTGTTAAAAATTATTATATCTCTGTATTGGAACAAAGTGATTTATGTAATTGTATAAAGTATTTAAACAATTTTTTTAACTTGGAAGTAAGAATTTCATTGTGAAATGTATCCTGTGGTTTTTCCATACATTTGTTACAATATCTTTCTGGAGTCTGATTTTTTTTCTAGATAACATGACATAACTCTCCCACACCCAGTGTCATGTCATCTAAAAATGTGGTATATTACGCTTTTTGTGTCTTAATTCAAATCTATGACAAAAATTCTCAAAGAAGAGAGAAAACTTTGGCAGACTACTGAAGATCTTCATCCAAACAACCTCAAATCATTCATCAGCTATAAATCTATCAACATTATAGGCTCCAGCCCACATTTCTATACTGGTATCACAAGAATCTATCAAACACCTAAAGAAAAATGAAGAAGGGACACATCCCATTGGGCTCGGGGGCGGGGGGGATAAAATGAGATAAAGAGCAGAGAAACGTAAGATTTATTTTAGAAGTAGAGACTATTTTTTGCATTAAGAATATCTTCTTGCATTGATATGAGTCTATGTTAAAAAAAAAAAAAAACAATTCCAACTTCTTTGAACAGGTCAACATTTGGAAGTATGTTAAAGTTCTATCATTTATTTTCAGAAATGTTAGGTGCATGAATCAAGGTAAACTTGAAGTGGTCAAACAGGAGATGGTAAGAGTACATCATGAGAAACACTGGGCTGGAAGAAGCACAAGCTGGAATCAAGATTGCCGGGAGAAATGTCAATAACCTCAGATATGCAGATGACACCACCCTTATGGCAGAAAGTGAAGAACTAAAAAGCCTCTTGATGAAGGTGAAAGAGGAGAGTGAAAAAGTTGGCTAAAAGCTCAACATTCAGAAAACTAAGATCATGGCATCTGGTCCCATCACTTCATGGAAAATAGATGGGGAGACAGTGAAAACAGTGTCAGACTTTATTTTTGGGGACTCCAAAATCACTGCAGATAGTGACTGCAGCCATGAAACTAAAAGAAGCTTACTCCTTGGAAGGAAAATTATGACCAACCTAGATAGCATATTAAAAAGCAGACACATTACTTTGCCAACAAAGGTCCATCTGGTCAAGACTATGGTTTTTCCAGTGGTCATGTATGGATGTGAGAGTTGGACTTTGAGGAAAGCTGAGTGCCGAAAAATTGATGCTTTTGAACTGTGGTGTTGGAGAAGACTCTTGAGAGTCCCTTGGACTGCAAGGAGATCCAACCAGTCCATCCTGAAGGAGCTAAGTCCTGGGTGTTCATTGGAAGGACTGATGCTGAAGCTGAACTCCAATACTTTGGCCACTCATGCAAAGAGTTACTCATTGAAAGACCCTGATGCTGGGAGGGAATTGGGGGCAGGAGGAGAAAGGGATGAACAGAGGTGAGATGGCTGGATGCATGCCAACTCAAAATGGCATGAGTTTGAAGCAACTCCGGTAAGTTGGTGATGGACAGGGAGGCCTGGCGTGCTGTGATTCATGGGGTCGCAAAGAGCTGGACAGGACTGAGTGACTGAACTGACTGACTGACTGAAGAGTGAACATCAACATTTTAGGAATCAGTGAACTAAAATGGACGGGAATGGGAAAATTTAATTCAGATGATCATTATATCTACTACTGTGGGCAAGAAGCCCTTAGAAGAAATGGAGTAGCCCTCATAGTCAAAAAAAGAGTCCAAAATGCAGTACTTATATGCAGTCTCAAAAACAGCAGAACAATCTTGGTTTGTTTCCCAGGCGAACCATTCAATATCACAGTAATTCAAGTCTACACCCCAACCACTAATGCCAAAGAAACTGAAGTTGAATGATTCTATGAAGACATACAAGACCATCTAGAACTAACACCAAAAAAAGATGTCTTTTTCATCATAGGGGACTGGAATGCAAAAGTAGGAAGTCAAGAGATACCTGGAATAACAGGCAAGTTTGGCCTTGGAGAACAAAATGAAGCAGGACAAAGATTAACAGAGTTTTGCCAAGAGATCTCACTGGTCACAGCAAACACCCTGTTCCAACAATACAAGAGACGACTCTATACATGGACATCACCAGATGGTCAATACCGAAATCAGACTGATTACATTCTCTGCAGCTGAAGATGGAGAAGCTCCGTACAGTCAGCAAAAACAAAACCAGGAGTTGACTGTGGCTCAGATCAAGAACTCTAATTGCAAAATTCAGACTTAAACTGAAGACAGTAGGGAAATCCACTAGGCCATTCAGGTACGACCTAAATCAAATCCCTTACAATAAGAAATAAAGGAAAACAATAGAATGGGAAAGACTAGAGATCTCTTCAAGAAAATTAGAAAAAAAAAAAGAAAATTAGAGATACTAAGGGAATATTTCATGCAAAGATGGGCACAATAAAGGGCAGAAGCGGTATGGACTTAACAGAAGCAGAAGAGAATAAGAAGAGGTGGCAAGAATACACAGAAGAACTATACAAAAAAGGTCTTAGTGACCCAGATAACCATGATGGTGTGATCACTCACCTAGAGCCAGACATCTTGGAGTGTGAAGTCAAGTGGGCCTTAGGAAGCATTATTATGAACAAAGCTAGTGGAGGTGATGGAATTTCAGCTGAGCTATTTCAAATTCTAAAAGATAATGTTATTAAGGTGCTGCATTCAATATGCCAGCAAATTTGGAAAACTCAGCAGTGGCCACAGGACTGGAACAGTTCAGCTTTCATTCCAATCCCAAAGAAGGGCAAAGCCAAAGAATGTTCAAATTACCATACAATTGCACTATTTCACGTGCTAGCAAGGTAATGCTCAAAATCCTTCAAGCAGGTTTCAACAGTACAGGAACCGAGAATTTCCAGGTGTACAAGCTGGATTTAGAAAAGGCAGAGGAACCAGAGAGCAAATTGCCACCATCCACTGGATCATAGAAAAAGCAAGGGAATTCCAGGAAAACATCTACTTCTGCTTCATTGACTACACTAAAGCATTTGACTGTGTGGATCACAACAAGCTGTGGAAAATTCTTCAAGAGATGGGACTACCATAGCACCTTACCTGCCTCCTGAAAAACGTGTATGCAGGTCAGGAAGCAACAGTTAGAACCAGACAGAACAACAGACTGGTTCATACTGGAAAAGGAATGCATCAAGGTTGTATACTGTCACCCTGCTTATTTAACTTATATGCAGAGCACATCATGCGAAATTCCAGGCTTGATGTAGCTCAAGCTGGAATCAAAACTGCTGGGAGAAATATAAATAACTTCAGATATGCAGATGATACCACCCTTATGGCAGAATGCAAAGAGGAACTAAAGGAGCCTCTTGATGAAGGTGAAAGAGGGGAGTGAAAAAGCTGGCTTAAAACTCAACATTCAAAAATAAAGATCATGACATCTGGTCCCATCACTTCATGGCAAATAGAATGGTAAGGAATGGAAACAGTGACAGACTTTATTTTCTTAGACTCCAAAATCACTGCCGATGGCAACTGCAGCCATGAAATTAAAAGACACTTGCTCCTTGGAAAGAGAGCTATGACCAACCTGGACGGCATATTAAAAAGCAGAGACATCACTTTGCCAACAAACCTCCATATAGTCAATGTTACGGTTTTACAGTAGTCATGTACGGATATGACAGTTGCACCATAAAGAAGGCTGAGCACCAATGAATTGATGTTTTCCATCTGCGGTGCTGGAGAAGACTCTTGAGAGTCCCCTGGACTGCAAGGAGATCAAACTATCCATCCTAAAGGAAATGAGTCCTGAATACTCATTGGAAGGACTGATGCTGAAGCTGAAGCTCCAGTACTTTGGCCACCTGATGGGAAGAGTTGACTCACTGGAAAAGACCCTGATGCTGGGAAAGATTGAAGGCAGGAGGAGAAGGGGTTGACAGAGGATGAGAAGGTTGGATGGCATCACCGACTCAATGGACAAGAGTTTGAGCCAACTCTGGAAGACAGTGAAGGACAGGGAAGCCTGGCATGCTGCAGTCCATGGGGTCACAAAGAGTCAGACATGACCAAGCAACAACATCTGTGTTTACATAGAACTTGATTCATCAGCTTTATTTAGTTCCAGGGTCATTGGTTCCCAGTAGTCATTAGTGTGGTTCATCAGATGTTTCTCCTTCTCTTCCTTCTGGATGCATGGTATTGTTTCACTCTCCTGCCCTCTCAAGTTTTGGTGTGACCATGTGACTTGCTTCATCCAAAGAAATTTAAGCGAAAGTATTAGGTCAGTTAGGGTTGAAGCGTTTGAGAGCTGATTTACCTCTACCATAGTGCTTGAGAGGCACACGTTGAGATGGAGCCTCCATCAGCCTCACTAACACTATGAGCAAAACTTTTCTGATGAACTATACTGACCTTGCATATGAATGAGAAGCCTTTTTGTTTGTTACTGCAATACAGCCTATCCCAACCAAAGCAATGCTTCTGTGTATGAGAGTGGGTGTCTGCATGACGGTAGGGGAAATGAAGATTGATTCAGATGTTATTATAACAAGAAATAAAATAGAAAAAATTTCCTGATCTTATGGTGCCTACATTGTATTACAGGAAGCAAGTAACCCTCTGACTTTTCATTTCATGTGATCCAGAAATTTCATTATCAGTTGTGTTTACAGTGGGAAGTACATAAGAAAGCCAAATATTGGACAACTTCTCTTCCCCTCAGTCATACATGGATGAGTAAAAGGAACTGTCTTACCCTCTTTCTTTTTTATTTTTTGTTTCATATTCTTTTCCATTATGGTTTAACACAGGATATTGAATATAGTTCCTTGTGCTATACAATAGGACCTCATTGTTTATCCATCCCATACATAATTGTTTGCATCTACTAATCCCAAACTACCAATCCATCCCTCCCCAAGGCAACCACAAGTCTGTTCTCTATATCTGTGAGCCTGTTTCTGTATCTTAGATAAGTTCATTTGTGTCATATTTTACAGTCCACATAAAAGTGATATCATATGGTATTTGTCTTTCTTCATCTGGTTTACTTCATTTAGTATGATAATCTTTAGGTCCATCCATGTTGCTGTAAATAGTATTATTTTCATTCTTTTTTATGGCTAATAGTCCATTATGTATATATATATATATATATATATATATATATATATATATATATATATACACACACACACACACACACACACCACATCTTCTTTTATCTATTTATCTCTTGATGGACAGTTAGGTTGTTTTCATGTCCTGGCTATTGTAAATACTGCTACTATGAATACTGGGGTGCATGTATCTTTTTGAATTATAGTTTTATTCAGATATATGCCTACGAGTGGGATTGCTGGATCATATGGCAATTCTATTTTAGTTTTTTGAGATACCTCCACACTGTTCTCCCCAATGGCTACACCAATTTACATTCCCACAAACAGTGTAGGAGTTATCCTCTTTCTTGAGTCTCTCTATTTGAAAACATGCCTGTATTAGCCTCCAACTAATAAAAAAAAAAAAAAAAGAAAACATGCCGGTAGCATAAAGGGTCTTTCCATTCTTCCCTTAGCAACATCCAGGGCTGTTGTCATTTGCTCCATCCTCTCTAACCAGCTCCCAGGTGATGCTGATATGCTGGTGTGTGAACCACACTTGAGTAGAAAGGGTATGAACTTCCCAGGGCTTCAGATGGGAAAGTCTGATGCCCTTTGCACCCCAAGCCTATCACAATAGCTGAAGTGGAAATGGGTGGGAAGGAGGGCCAAATCCAATGTTCAGTTGTGAGTCCTCAGCTCAGATTTCCTTTTTGGTGTTTGCCAGTATGTATTTCCTTTCACTTGAATTGTACTCATCCTGATGGCTCATCTGGATCAGTGTTTATAAAAAGCTCACCTGTGGTTCTACATACACCCCCATAGTGGAGGAGCACTCAGCATAGGTGCTTTTCCACAAATGACAGAATTCTTTCTCCAGGAGGTAATGAGCTACAGCCTCCCCCAAGTGACTCAGCAGTCCCCCCATTATGTAAAATAGAATCTCATTGCTTTTTTGATTGGAGTGGGGGTGGGGCTATTACTCAGGAGTGACATTAACCTTTAATAGCATTTATCCCTGTTGTTCCATGGGTGGATTCAATTAAGTTCGTAAGAGTAAGCATCTTATTCTACCACTGAGGGAACAGTTACTAATATCTCCTTCTATACAATGTACCGATTTTGGATGAAATCTGAATATTTTTTTATCTGTAAACTCATGCATTTTGCTGAACAGAATGTGGTCTTTGCTTACATTAAACTCTCAGATTCTGGTTGTGATTAACAGGTTTTCTTTATCCCTTTCTTTTCTTTGTCACGTAATCTCCTGTTTGTAATCTCCTATTCGTTCCCAACAGGTTTGGTCTGTGAGTTTACTTTTCTGACATTTAAACCCTGGGTTTTCAGGGTTTCAATCTTCCCTTTATTTACATCTCTAAGCCTTTAACTAGGTCAGAAAAAGTCACTTTCCATTTGACAAATAGTACCGCTCAGTGCTTGAGATGAGAAAAAGATGATAAAAACATTTATTGAAAAATAAGAAAATGTGAGAATTTATCCCCAGCAATGAAGAGCTGCAATCTCTTCAGCAGTGTTATGCAAGCCACAGGTTGCCACATACTAAGGGGTCATGAAATTAACTAGTCATCTGTGACCAACAGTTACAAGGGACACAATAGAAAACATGAGCATTTGTCAGGTATAAGGAAAGGTATTGTTTTATGAAATTGTGTTTCATATATCTCATATCTGCCTGCAAATGAATGTGTGTTTGCATGTCTTGACTGTGGGCTGGGGTATAAAACATACAAAAAACATCCAATTAAAGGGTTTCAGGTGATGTGGGACATTCTAAAAAGTGTTAGAATGGCACTTCACTGTCTTTTATCTTCCTACTGACTGGCTTCTTTCCGTCTTTCTGCCTCCCAAGCCCTTTACCCTCTTCCCATAAAGCTGGTATTACTCCAGACAGCAGAGCAAAACACATTAAAGCTGAATCTATATGAGTCTTTGGATTTCTATCAATCCAGGACTATAGTTGGCTCAAAGATCTTTTGTTTGTCTAACTAGAGAGTATATTAAAGCTAACTAAAGACAAGGGAAACTAACTCACAGACTGCCGATGGAGAAACTTTGTATGGAAATTTCTACTTAAGGTTGTAGAAACAAATGTTTTGAAGGCAAAATAGTATTATATACAGCTTGAGATGTTTCTTTTAAAAATATAGGTTTTTTTCCCCCCTCATCACCCAAAATTTCAACACAAATTAATATAGCAGAGCAATACTGAGGATTTAACATTTATTTTCAATCGCTACTTTCCTGGATCATTTTGTTCTTACCCCTGGAGGGCTTGTCAAATGAAAGCAAAAAGTTTGAAAGAACAAAGCCAAAGTCAAAAGTAAAATGATAAAGCTTGGGAGTGAATAGAGGAAGAGAAAAAGGCATGCAAGAGCAACCCCCAAAGGGATGGGAGAACAGAATCTGTGGGAGAAAGAGACCCCACAGCGAGGAACAAAACACGTTCAGACCAGCTTCAAAGAACCCTTCAAGCTAGGCACAGTAAGAAAAGGTTAAAATAACACAGCTCCTCTCAGTAAAACTCAAATACAAAGAACACTGCACAAGACCAGGGTTATCTATTTGCCTGCACCTGTTCTGTACAGAAGGACCTGGTAGGAACTGGGAAACAGAATTCTTTGCAAGCAATAATTTCACTTTGATGGGTGAATTAATGATGAATATAGCCATGACTATGACAACCATGTAAGGAATTATAATGTATAAAGGCAATATGAAGAGTGGTATTTAGTAGGTCAGAGCTATATAAATTCTAGGTAATAAAATAGGAACTTTCTCTAGATATTCATCCAAGATAAGACACCCATCTACATGTAGATCCATGGCTGATTCATGTCAATGTATGACAAAAACCACTACAATATTGTAAAGTAATTAGCCTCCAACTAATAAAAAAAAAAAAAAAAAAGACACCCATCCAACCCCAAGTCAAAGAAAAATTTGGCAAAGCTCACTAAATGCACTGAGCTTCAAATGATACACCAGAACTCATTTACTGAAGTGCACTTGCAACAAATTTTTAAGAATCCCTAGGTTAGACTCGTGACAAGATTTTCTGGTAAAAAGATCATAATCAAAATTCAAATATACAATTCTAACATTTTTATGAAGTGACTTAAAAATCGTTGTAAGTAATCCAAACAATGACTTTCACAAACTAAATTGCAGGTAGACTTCTCAGTTCACAATAGTACTTAAACTTTGAAGTAACATATTTGGCAAACCATTCATTGGGACCTTCCCAGGTGGCTCAGCAGTAAAGAATCCATCTGGTAATGCAGGAGACATGGGTCTGATCCCTGGATCAGGAAGATCCCCTGCAGAAGGAAATGGCAACACACTCTGGTATTCTCACCTGGAGAATCCCATGGACAGAAGGGCCTGGCAGACTACAGTCTGTAGGGTTGCACAGCAGGACACAACTGAGTAACTGCACATGCCTGTAAACCACTGATTATTAGATCTTAATCTCTGCTCCATGCTACCAGGATACTGCTGCTGCGGCTGCTGGCTAAGTAGCTTCAGTTGTGTCCGACTCTGGATATTGAGTTCAATTTATTTCAGCAAATATTTACTGAGTATATAATACAACCAATCTTTTATGGTGAGAGAATAGCCCCATTATCATTTAAAATATTATCACTTGATATAATCTTACAGAAAATCTGAAAAACTAATTTGTCTTCTCTTGTTTCTTAGTCAGTCTGCCTAGTAGTTTACCAATTCAATTTTACTGTCTTTGTTGCTTTCCCCCAAAGAACCAGCTGTGTGTTTCATGATTTTTTTTTCCTGTTGTTTCCCCGCTAAGTGGCTTCAGTCGTGTTCAACTTTGTCCGACCCTACAGACCACAGCCTACCAGACTCCTCTGCCCATGGGATTCTCCAGGCGAAAATATTGGAGTGGGTTGCTGTGCGCTCCTCCAGGAGAATTTTCCCAACCCAGGGGCAGAACCCATGTCTCTTACAGCTCCTGCACTGGCGGTCAGGTTCTATAACACTAGCGCTACCTGAGAAGCCCTTTCTGCAGTTTACGTGCTTTCAATTTTATCCATTTCTGCGCTTGTGTTTATTATTTCCTTCCTTCTGCTTGCTTTTGGTTTATTTTGTTCTTCTTCTCTAATTTCATAAAATAGAAGTTTAGATTACCAATTTGAGACTTTTGTCCTTTTCTAAGATAAGCCTGCAATGCTATAAATTTAGCTCTATCCCAGAAGTTTTTATATGTTGGATTTTTATTTTATTTCAAATTTCTATTGAGATTTCCTCTTTAATACATTTGTCATTCAGAAATGCGTTTAACGTTTCAAATATATAAGAATTTTTCAGATACCTTTCTGCTATTGATTTATAATTTAATTCTGGAATGATTTAAGAATATACTTTCATGATTTCTATTCTTTTTACATTTGGTAAGGGGGGTTATTTTGTGACCTCAGATGTGGTCTACATTGGTGAATCTTTTATGTGCATTTGAGAAGAATTGTAGTCTAGTGTTATTGGGTGGAATATTCTATAAATGTCAATTAGGTCAAGGTAGGTGGTTATTCAGATTTTACATTCTTACTGTCTTTCTGTTTGCTCTATTAAATACTCAGAGTATTGAAATCTCCAGTTATGATTGTAAATTTGTCCATTTCTCCCTTCAGTTCTATCAGCTTTTGCTTCATTTATTTTAAAGCTCTGTGGCTAGATATATACACATTTATGACTATTATGTCTTCCTGGATGGTCACTCTTTTTATCTTTTTGCAATATCCCTGATTATCTGTGATAATATTCCTTGTCTGAAATCTACTGTTCAATACAGCTACTTGTGGCTCCGCTGGTAAAGAATCCATCCACACTGCGGGAGACCTGGGTTCAATCCCTGACTTGGGAAGATCCCCTGGAGAAGGGAAAGGCTATCCACTCCAGTATTCTGGCCTGGAGAATTCCATGGGCGGTATAGTCCACGGGGTCGCAAAGAGTCAGAAATGACTGAGTGACTTTCACTTTCTTTCTTTTTACTTTCACTCCAACTTTTTTATGGTTCATATTTACATGGCATATATTTTTCAACTCTATTATTTTTAATTTACTGATGTCTTTATAGTTAAAGTGAGTTTCTGGTAGACAGTATAGTTAGGTCTTGCTTTCTTATTCAACCTTACAATCTTTGTCTTTTAAATGGCTAACTGATCACATTTAATGTGACTATTGACATAGCTGGATTAAAATCTACCATCTTGCTGCTATTTGTCTCATCTGTTCTTTGTGTTGAGAAGTAATTCTCCATTATGTTTCTACACATTTTGTAAAAGCTATTGGCTCAAACTATCTTTTCAAAAATGTTTATATAGTTTAAAAAAAAAAAGCCTGAAGGACAGAGACAGAGTCTACTTCCAAGACAGAGGGCAGATTCATTTTCTTCTCAGGAAATTTGATCTCTGTTTTTTAAGTCTTTTTGTTTGTTGTTTGTTTCTTTTTAAAATATATTTTACATATAAGTGAGATCATATAGTAGTTGTCTTTCTCTGTTTTACTTCACTTGACATAATGCCCTCAAGTTCCATCCAGGTTGTCAGAAATGGCAGGATTTCCTTTATATGGTTGAATAGTATTCTATGTTGTATGTGTGTGTGTGTGTGTGTGTGTGTGTGTGTGATTCACATTTTCTTTATTCATTCATCTGTTGATGGACACTTAGGTTAAATCCATGTCTTGGCTACTATAAATTCTGCAAGGAACATGGAGGTGCAGCTATCTTTTCAACATAGTGATTTCATTTCCTTGGATGCATATACCCAAAAGTAGAATTGCTAGATCATATGGTAGTTCTGTTTTTAATTTTTTGAGGAATAAATAATTTTAACTAACAGAGAAATTCTGTTCTTCTTTGACCCCTTCACTCTGTCCTTCCCAAGGAAAGAAGGATTTATTTCATTGGTGACCTTGGTAAAATGGGTCATTATCCCTGCTTGTCTGAAGCTCTCTTTGGCTCTCTCCCTTGGAACCTGTGAACCCAAAGACCATCATTCTTCCCCTCCCTCCCTGCTTTTTCCTCTTCTAAATAGCAAACTAACTTAGCAGGTTAGAATTTCACACATCGGAGAAGTCGGGGGCTGGGGGAGGGAAAGAGCCTTTTGTTGTTCAGTTTTAGATCACAGCCACAATCTTCAACTGTGGTTTACCAACAACAACAATAACAACAAATGGGTATTTGACACCTTATCCTATGTCTGTCTTTTCCTCATATGGTTCATAATGATCATTCCTCAAAACCCTAAGAGTAATGAGAGGGAAAGAATTTGGTAATATGAAGTTAAATAAACTGGGAAGAAGAAAGGGGGAGTCATGGTAGACTTATGGTGAAAGCAAAGGAAAAGAAAACTACTTCCTCTGAGAAGTCAGGCAGAGGATGCCTCACAGACTGAAGTGAGGCATCCTCTGCCAAGTGTTAAAGCAGGAGGAGGAAATGCCATGTTTGTTACTGGTACTGGGGAAGAAACTGACAGTGGAGCCATCCTGTGAATGACTCTCTCCCACTAGGGTATTCCTGGCTCCCTACTTTTCCAGGAGTTTGCAAAGCACAAAGAACTTTTTGAAACCTTTTTGTAATGTCTTTCTTGTTGTTGTTCAGCCACTTAATCATGTCTGACTCTTTGAGACCCCTGGACTGCAGCACGCCAGGCTTCCCTCTCCTTCACTATCTCCTGGAGTTTGCTCAAACTCATGTCCATTGAGTCGACAATGCCATCCAACCTCTGATCATCCTCTGTCACCCCTTCTCCTCGTGCACTCAATCTTTCCCAGCATCATGTCTTAGCACTTCCAAAAGTTAAGCCATATAGGAGGCTTTGTGAACCAATGATCTTTTGACGAAAAAATTAAAAAGCCCTCTTGGTCAGATTTTGGGCTTCCCTGGTGGCCCAGATGGTAAAGAATCTGCCTGAAATGCAGGAGACCTGGGTTTGATCCCTGGATCAGGAACCCTGGAGAAAGAAGTGGCAACCCCTCCAGTATTCTTGCCTTGGAAATCCCATGGACAGAGAAGGCTGGCAGGCGATGGTTCATGGGGTTGCAAAGAGTTAGACACGACTGAGCGACTAAGTATACATATCTTGATCAGATTTTATTGATCAGAATTGTATTTGTCATGGTAAAATACTCCCTTCTGTAGTTCAAATGCCTGCAGGATTTTCTAAAATATGTCAGCCAAGAAGATAATTTGTTAAACCCTATTTTATATGCCAAGCAATTTATCAGACCAAACCAGTAACCTCCAATTACCATGCAGGTCAGAGAAGAAAAAGCTACCCAAGAGATGTATTTTCCTGAACAGAAAATACTTTAGCAAGATATTTTTGTTTTGGTCTGCAATGCTAGTAGGTAAATTTTTATTATCATTATTATTTAACATATATCACTGGAGGCTTCCCAGGTGGCTCAGATAAAGAATCCACCTGCAATGCAGGAGATGCAGGTTTGATCCCTGGGTTGGAAAGATCCCCTGTAGGAGAGCAAGGCAATCCGCTCGAATATTCTTGCCTGGAAAAACCCATGGACAGAGGATTCTGGCAGGCTACAGTCCAGGGGAGCTGCAAAGAGTTGGACATGACTGAGTGACTGAGCATGCACGCACATCCAATTACTTTACAGCAAAAGAACTAATGGGGAAAGAACAGTCTCTTCAATAAATGGTGTTGGGAAAATTCTACAGCCACATACAAAAGAATGGAACTGGACCTCTATCCTATGGACAGAGGAGCCTGGCGGCTACAGTCCACAGGGTAGCAGAGAGTCAGACATGACTGAAGCTACTGAGCGCACACACACATATACACCATTGGGCTCAGAGACAAGCTTTCATTCAAAAGCAATAATTCATACTATTTGCCTTTGTGATACAGGTGCTACCTGTGTCACATGAAAAGTTTGTTTTTTAAACACTGATGTAAGCAATGTGCTATTTATAATGGATGTCAGCTTAAAGCAGAGTTATAAATACTTAGTGGCATGGTAGATACTATGTTAATATTCTAGACTGTTTAAATCTGTGATATAAAAAGGTCGGTAGCAGAAAGATATGAACAGCTCAAGGAAGAAGGAGTCTGAGTAAAAATATTAATTTACCATTTTCTAGAAATTTTCAAAATCTTTTTTGTCAAGTACATTGGTACTAAATGAATTTAATTCTCACACATTTGACCTTTAATATTTCAGAACAATGTTTTAATTTAAATAACACAGTTATAAAGAAAAAGCCAATGATATCAATGCAATTTGTCAGAGACAATTTCCAATTCTTGAGAAGGATTTTATGAAAGATCAATTTAAACTCCAATATATAAAAAGTTCATGATTAACCAAGAAAACGATGTGAACAGCAACGCATATTTGCCTTTAGGCCAGTTACACTACTGGGGAGACCCATGGGTGCTCCACGGTACCTGACTCAGAGATGCACCCATTCTTGCCACATACCTAAGACAAGTGTCACAGATATTTCAATCCCTATCTGACTAGCTTCTTTGTTTATCTCTAAGTGGTTCAAACTGGGTCAGGAAAATGAAACACTGAAAAATCGCTGAATCTGGGGCAAATCTACTTGACTTAATGAATCTCTGTTTGCATACCACAAAATGATGCTAGTAGCACCTGCCTTTTAGGGACTGCCTAGCTCACACCTTACCACTTATTGGTTGTTTATTACATGCAGTTATGTGCTAAGTCCTTTTGGTACATTCCCTCATACAATCTTCACAATGACTACAAAAAGTTGGAATTATTATCATTCTTATTTTAAGATGAGGACACTGACACTTAGAAAGTAAACAAGATAACACAGACCTTTATGAGACTTAACATTTTAACACAGAACAGAGAAAGCATTCAGAACCTACAGCCCAGGTCTTGATTCCTTTTCAGAAGAGCAAACCAAATAGAGATGACAGAGGTTAAACCAAAAGTCATGATCTAACACGAGCCAATTTTTCTTATTCTCTAGTGGCTCTCAGGATCCAGAGTCCTCAAAGCCCTAATCCCCCACCCCAAAACCTCTTTGTTGTATCCAATGCACTTCAAATGGCAAGTTATGGCCCATCGGTGAGTCATGAAATTAATTTATGGTTCATGGCCAACATTTTTTAATCTTTTATGAGCATTTTATTTCTTTACTTTTGGCTGCACTGAGTCTGTGTTGCTGTGCACAGGTTTCCTCCAGTTGCAGGGGGTGGAGGCTACTCTCTAGTTGCTATGCATGGGCTCCTCGCTGCGGTGGCTTCTCTTGGTGTGGAGCATGGGCTCTAGGTGCACACAGGCTTCAGCAACTGCAGCACTTGGGCTCTACTAGTTGTGGCTCGAGGGCTCTAGAGCACAGGCTCAGTAGTTGTGGTACATGGGCTTAGCTGCTCTGTGGCATGCGGGATCCTTTCAGATCAGGGATCAAACCTGAGTCTCCTGCATTGGCAGGCAGATTCCTAGCCACTGGACCACCAGGTAAGTCCCCAAAACTTTTCTCAGGGAAGGGAAGAGGAGGGAATAGCCTAGAATAGGAAAAATCAGAGTGTAGACCACATAAATGCCATATTATATTGTTTAATGAAACGACTGTTGTGTATGTGTATGCACACACTAGGTTGCAACGTCAAGTGGATTTTCTTACTGTGGATCATGATCCAAAATATTTTAAATTCTGGTTCCAACCAGATCTGAAAGAGACATGTGCACCCCAATGTTCATCCCAGCACTGTTTATAATAGCCAGGACATGGAAGCAACCTAGATGTCCATCAACAGACGAATGGATAAGGAAGCTGTGGTACATATACACCATGGAATATTACTCAGCCATTAAAAAGAATTCATCTGAATCAGTTCTAATGAGATGGATGAAACTGGAGCCCATTATACAGAGTGAAGTAAGCCAGAAAGATAAAGACCAATACAGTATATTAACGCATATATATGGAATTTAGAAAGATGATAACGATAACCCTATATGCAAAACAGAAAAAGAAACACAGAACAGACTTTTGGACTCTGTGGGAGAAGGCGAGAGTGGGATGTTTCTAGAGAACAGCATCGAAACATGTATATTATCAAGGGTGAAACAGATCACCAGCCCAGGTGGGATGCATGAGACAAGTGCTCGGGGCTGGTGCACTGGGAAGACCCAGAGGGATCAGGTGGAGAGGGAGGTGGGAGGGAGGATCGAGATGGGGAATACATGTAAATCCATGGCTGATTCATGTCAATGTATGACAAAAACCACTACAATATTGTAAAGTAATTAGCCTCCAACTAATAAAAATAAATGGAAAAACAAAACAAAACAAAAAAATTCTGGTTCCATCATATTTGGCTTATCACAAGCATGTTTTCATGGTTTGGGGGCTAACCTTTCTTAAAGTTCTCCTTCCTCACCTATGTTTCTAGGCTGCCTCTGGAAGAGAAAGGTGGAAGGGACCCCATGTGCATAAGACAGTAAATGAGAAGGGAGTGTGGCAGAAAGTGGAGATGGAAATGGAAGAAGTGAATGGGGCCAGTCAAGTAGTCCTGGAATGACATGTATGGGTTTTGTTCTTAAGTATAAAGGTAAGCCTTGAAGGGTTTTTGATTTAGGGAAGTGATATGATTACTTTCATGTCATAAAAAGATCCCTGTAATTGCTGGGTAGAGAGTGAATGATAGGAGGCCAGAGTGGAAAGCAGTAAGAGGCCAGTGGCACATTCTAAGATAGTAGTTGTTTTGAAATGGAGAAGAGAGCATCAAGGCTTAGGTACTAGTCAGGATTTACCCAGAGAACTAGAACCTCTAGGAAATACACCCAGATTAAATGCTCAGTCTCACAAGACTGCTTCCAACTAAGATGCCAGCCATCAATGAGGTGCTCAGTAGCTACCAACACTTCTGCCAGGTGGACTATGAATTTGAGAGTTCCCCATGACCCCCTCCCTAAGGTTTAATAATTCCCCAGAACAACTCACAGAATGTAGTAAGGTGCTATATTTACAATCACAGCTTATTATAAAGGATACAAATAAACAGCCAGGTGAATAGGTACATAGGGCAAGGTTCAGCAAGGTTCCAAGGGCAACAGCCTCAGTCCCCCAGGTGTCAGGAAGCACTCTCCCACCTACAGTATGTGGATATGTTCACATACTTTGAAACTTCCTGAAACCCATTGACTAGGGGTTTTTATAGAGGTTTTGTTGGGTAAACATGACTGATTAAATCATTGGCCATTAGCTGCTAAATTCACTCTCCAATCCCTTTCCTCTTCCTGGAGGACCAGGGGTGGAACTAGAAATTTCAACCTTCCAATCATGGCTACTTAGCCCCCAACTTTCACCCTCTTACATCCCAACCCCGCTGACTTCACACCATAAATAATCTCATTAGCATAAAAGAGACATTTTTATCACTAAGGAAATTCCAAGGGTTTGGGGAACTCTGTGCCAGGAACTGAGCAGAAAGAAAAAAAAAGATAATAATATATAAATTATATATAAATATATATATTTATACTACAGGGTATAAAGGTGTTATGACAAGGGAGAGAACTCCAGAGCATGGAGTACTGCTCTTAGTCCAAGGAGAAGGGGTAGAGGAAGAACACCACAGTACAGTCTCCGGGAGAGCTTGAGGACTATAGAATCCTTCCGGTCAGTACTAGAAAGGCAAAGGGGATGACTGATAGGTGAATGCAAAAGGGCATTCTACCAAAGGTTGCCTAGAAAGGAAAAGTTAGGATTCCAATCCCTTCTTGAATAATAATTAGCCGTGTGTTCTACAGTACATCAAAACTGAGTGGAGGACTTCCCTGGTGGTCCCGTGGTTAAGAATCACCTGCCAGGGCAGGGGACACAGGTTTGATCCCTGGTCTGGGCAGACTCTACATGCCATGGGACAAGTAAGCCCAAAGGCCATGACTACTGAATCTATACTCTAGAGCCCGCAAGCTACAAGCTGCAACTACCGAGCCTATGCATCACAACTACTGAAGCCTGTGTACCCTAGAGCCCATTCTCTGCAATGAGAAACTACCACAATGAGAATCCCCTGCGCCACAATTAGAAATTAGCCTCCACTCACTGCAACTAGAGAAGATCTATGTGCAACAACAAAGAATCAGTGCAGTCAAAAATAAATTAATTTAAAAAACGACAGCTGAGCAGAGCAGAACTGAGGAGTCCATGGATGTAAAATGCCTCAGGTCTTTTAGAAAATAAAATACTCAAAACATGTATGCATTTCCTCAGAAGTAAGAAGCTTATTTTGGGTAGTATACTTTGAAGTGTAAATAAGGAAAATACTATAAGCATTTATTTAAAAACTATACCAGAGGTCAGTGGATGTCATAAGTCAAAAATGTGAGGAGTATGTATTTGAAATGACAGAAAGAGAAAATAGATTATCTGAAACTAAAGAATTGCAGAGAGTTTGGCATTTTCTAATTGATGGTATTTTCCGGGGAGCTAGAACATTCTGTAACTACTTAGATGAGTGATATGGACAATTACCTTGAATTGAGTAACTAATTAAGTGCTTTCATTTCAACTGATACACAGCCATTAAGGCACTTCAGGAGAGTCAGGAAAAATTTTTTATTTTTGCCCGTCCTCCAGACTCTAAATAGTAACTGATAATATCTAAATGATGAAAACAAAAATGTTTTTAAAAGACGACACAAAGGAACTCAATAATATACAGACTATGTATTAGCTATTATGGTTGGATGGCATCACTGACTCCATGGACATGAGTCTGAGCAAAGTCTAGGAGTTGGTGATGGACAGGGAAGCCTGGCATGCTGCAGTTCATGGGGTCACAAAGTCAGACACAACTGAGTGACTGAACGGAACTGAAGTGAAAAGAAAAATGTTTCTTAGTTTTAGGGAAACATTTGTTTCTTTGGGCACCAAGTGTTTCAGGTATGCTTGTGCTTTCTGCCCTCTTTGGACCATGGTGAGCTTCATAAGCATGGGCAGGGGGTTGTCTGATTTGAGGCATTCCAAGAAATGTCCCGTTCCCAAAATGTCTTTACCAACTATCGCTTAAAATTCACTTATCACCTTCTACTATCATATCTAGGCCTATATTTAGAAAACCTCTAGGATAAGTAGGATACAGTCAGTTTTCAGGCCCCTCAGAGTAATTACTACTAAAGAAGTGACTGGACGCCTTCAAGAGAAAGATGAGGACCTCTTGGAATCTTTGATTATGGACTGAAAAACTAACCCACTAAAACAAATGTAAGTCCTGATTCTTCTGCACTGTTTTTCCCTCTCAGGCTGAATCTGCCAAATATTCTTCATCCCTAGACTCTGTCTCCATGCCTAGTCTCAGATATACCTCCCTCTTCATCCCTTGCACAAGTCTGATAAACTTGCTGCATTCCCTCCGGATCTCCTCCCAGATTTGTACTCTTCTTGCAACTCTATCAGTGGCTCAGTTTTTTTTTCTTTCATGTACTCATAGGAAAGAGGCAACACTGGCCATATGTGACCACATGATGATTTTAGAGCCTACACAAAGTAAATAAGGCTGGATAAAGAGAGAAAAAGACCTACAGGATTGGAAATGTGTATCCATTGTACCACACAGATGTGCAGATGCAGTCTCATTATGTTAATTTCTTATTATACAATATGGAATTTTGCCTTAACATAGAAATGTCAATAATGTCACAGGGTCTGCTTTTATGGGAAATGGAGTTGTCAAGAATCAGGTCACTACACTGTCCAGTTCCAGACATGTCATATTCATCACAATTTATGTGAGCAGTACCCCCTGGAGTTGTACAGTGCAAAGCCTGTATAACTATACATAGCAACCAAACTAAGGGAATGAGATATCCATTTTAGATATGAATTTTATTAAGTTTTGAATCAAAAGACACAAGTAAAACTCCTCATATTCCATCTAAAACTAAAAGGGCTTTGTGTCAGCTGTAAGGAAGTGCCCCTTTCTAAGCAACTAGCTGTTTAACTCCTGGGATTTAACCTGGTTCTGTAACCTACCTTGTGAGATATGGAACATATTGCACATTCACTATAGGCTGTTGATGAAAAGTGCATTAGAGCTTTTGATGATTATTTAATCCCAACCCTACCATTCAGTTGATCTCAGAGAGATGACATGCCTTGCCTAACATCACAATATTTAATAACTACGTCAGAAATGTAAGAGGCCACATTGCCACACTGACGTCATTCCTCAGTTCAGTTCAGTTCAGTCGCTCAGTCATGTCCGACTCTTTGCGACCCGATGAACTGCAGCACGCCAGGCCTCCCTGTCCATCACCAACTCCTGGAGTCCACCCAAACCCATTTCCATTGAGTCAGTGATGCCATCCAACCATCTCATCCTCTGTCATCCCATTCTCCTCCTGCCCTCAATCCTTCCCAGCATCAGGGTCTTTTCAAATGAGTCAGCTCTTCGCATCAGGTGGCCAATAAGTATTGGAGTTTTAATAAAGTATTGAACTTCAATAAACTTCAAGAAAGTATTGGAGTTTCAGCTTCAACATCAGTCCTTCCAATGAACACCCAGGACTGATCTCCTTTAGGATGGACTGGTTGGATCTCCTTGCAGTCCAAGGGATTCTCAAAGAGTCTTCTCCAACACCACAGTTCAAAAGCATCAATTCTTCTGCGCTCATTCCTACTAGACACTAAAGTCTTTGAGATCAGCTGACCACTACTTTATTTTCATTCCTCAGGAAAAAGTGCAATTGTTAAAGTTGTTCAGTAAATAGGAATAATATAAGACAATTGCTACAGCACTTGCAAAGAATTAAGACATAATCATGTACAGGGTAAGATTACTATCTCCAGCATTTTTGTGATGATTGGGCTCTGGTTAAAGTCCACCTCTTATTAGATGTGTAACCATGAGCAAGTTAGTTAAACTCCATGCCTGTTTCTCGATATATAAAAGAGGATAATAATAGAAGCTTAGAATAGAAGTACTTAGAATCTTGTGCACTGTATACATCAGTTTCCAAACATTAAGATGGTCTACATAAAAGTTTAAGAGCTATTTACAGAAGAAAGAGTGTGATTAGTACTGTATGATCTTCCTTTATAGGTAAGTAATTTTATTTACTGTAATGGATTAAAATCTCACTTCAACAACTATTTCTTTAAGCACATACCGCTGAGCAATGACTCAGCAAACTCATCATTTAATAGGGGATACAAAGAATTTATATACAGTAAATGCATCAAGAGACATGAACATAGGGGCATGTGGCACAGAAGAGGGACTACCCAATCCTAAAGTCAAGACTTGTGATATTGTAATTAATAATATGAAATATATATTTGGTCTTCTTTCACATTCTTAGCACAGAGTTCTTAAAACCCTTGGCATTTCCTAAGAGATGAGGACCATGAAGGTGTATTGTTACATAACGAGGTGACTTTTGGAAAGCACCTAAGTAGGGGCTGATTTCCAGAGGAGACAACCATGTTATTAGAGTACACCGGGGATTACTGACCCCTGGGGAGGGGATGGGAGCTGGAGATTGAATCAATCACAAAGTGGCTGATAATTCAACAATCATGACTATGCAATAAAGCCTCCATATAAATCTAAAGGTGGGAGTTTAGAGAATTTCTGGATTAGTGAACACATGGAGATTTTAGGAGAGTGCTATGTTCCAAGAGAGCATGGAAGCTCTGTGCCCTTTCCTCATACCCTGCCCTATGCATTTCTTCCGTCGGGCTATTTCTGAGTTATATCCTTTTATAAGAAACCAGTAATCCAATAAGTAAAATATTTCTCTAAGTTCTGTGAGTTGCTCTAGCAGAATAATCAAACCCAAGGAAAAGGGGTCATTGGAACCTCTCATCTATAGCCAATCAGTCAGAAGCACAGGTGACAACCTGGACATACAACTGGCACCTGAAGGGAGGGGCGCAGTCCTGTAGGACTGAGTCCTTAACCTGTGGGATCTAATGCTATCTCCAGGTATTAGTAGATAGTATCAGAATTGAGTGGTATTGCAGGACACCAAGTCGGTGTCCAAGAATTTCTTGGTGTGAAGAAACCACCTTCTCCCCCACATTGGCACTGAATGCAGAATATATACATAGCCTAGTCTTACAACCAGCATAGTTGAATTTACAAATCCACACTAATTCCTTTCCATTATTTTATATCCAAAGGAAGTCAGCTGGGGTAAGCTATACCTAACTATGTTTAGTTGTTTCTTTCACGATCATGTTATTTTTGTAGAGGAAGGAAAGCATTTTCCTCCCTCCATTCTAGATTCTTGGTTGGTCTAATAATTAAATTGACAAAAGAAAGATTTACAGGAGAACTAAAAAAATTAATTTTGTACATATGGGACTCAAATGAGACTCAAAGAAGTAACCAAAGCAAGCAATATTTATACCTTTTAGATAAGAAAATGATAAATTTATAAAGAATTGACACACAATTACTTTGGGCTTCCCAGGAGGCCCAGTGGTAAAGAATCCAGCTGCAATGCCAGAGACACAAGAGACACGAGTTCACTTCCCTGGGTCGGGAAGATCCTCTGGAGAAAGGAATGGCACTCACTCCAGGACTCTTGCCTGGAAAATTCCATGGACAGAGGAGCTTAGTGGGCTACAGTCCTGGGGGTCACAGAGACTCAGACACAACTGAGTGACTGAGCATGCAAGCATATTCAGTTATTTTATTGCAAAAGAACTGAGGAACGCAATGGGGAAAGGACAGTCTCTTCAATAAATGGTGTTGGAAAAACTGGAAAGCCACAGACAAAAGATTGGAACTGGACCTCTATCTTACAGCATACACAAAGCATCACTCAAAATGGATCAAAGACCTGAACATAATACCTGAAACCATAAAACTCCTAGAAGAAAACATAGATAAGCTCTTTGACATAGGTCTTAGCATTGGTTTTTTGAGTCTGACACCAAAAATAAAAGCAACAGAAGGAAAAATAAGCAATCATCAAACTAAAGACTTCTACACAGAAAAGAAAATCATCAACAAAATGAAAGGTAACTTACTGAATGGGGGAAAATATATGTACAGCATATCTCTGATAATAACAGAGAACTCATGTTACTCTAGCAAAAAAAAAATCTAATTAAAAAATGAGCAAAAGATCTAAATAGAAAATTTTCTAAAGAAGACATACAGATTGCCAACAAGTATATGAAAAGCTCCATACTAAGTCACTTCAGTTGTGTCCAACTCTTTGCAACCCTACGGACTGTAGCCCACCAGGCTCCTCTGTCCATGGGATTCTTCAGGCAAGAATGTGGGATGGGTTGCCGTGCTGTCCTCCAGGGGATCTTCCTGACTCAGGGATCAAACCTGCGTCTCCTGCATTGCAGACAGATTCTTTGCTGCTGAGCTACCAGGGAAGCCTTGAAAAGCTGCTGAACATCATTAATCATGAACATGAAAGTGGAGTCGCTCAGTCATGTCCGACTGTTTGCAATCCCATGTACTGTAGCCTGCCAGGCTCCCCCATCCATGAGATTTTCCAGGCAAGAATACCGGAGTGGGTTGCCATTTGAGGGAAGTGCATATTAAAACCACAATGAGACATCACCTTACATCCGTTAGCATGGCTATTATCAAAAAGATAAGAAATAAGCGTTGGCAAGGATGTAGATAAAAGGAAACACCTGTACACTGTTGGTGGGAATGCAAACAGTATGGAGTTCCTCAAAAAATTAAAAATATATAGAATGACCATATGATCTAACAATTCCGCTTCGGATATTTATCCAGAGAAAACAAAAATGCTAATTTGAAGACATATATGCATCCTCATATTCTTTGATTATTTACAATAACCAAGCTATGGAAGCAATCTAAGTGTCCATCAGTAGATGCATGGATAAAAAAGATGTGGTATATATATTCCCTGGAATATTATTCAGACACAAAAAAGAAATCTTGCCATTTATGAGTAACAAAAAAAGGATGGACTTTGAGGGCATTATGCTAAGTGAAATAAGTCTGACATAAAAACACAAATACTATATGATTTCTTTAACATACAGAATGTAAAAAAAAATTACTAAGCTCACAGATACATAGATTAGTGGTTGCCAGAAGGGAACAGGGGTAAGAGAAATGAGTATACTGTTTTGTTTCATTTTATTTTTAGTTTAAATAAATTGAAAAATATTAAACTTGCTTTCCATGAGTAGCCTCAAGTTAGTATGAAACAATAGCTTTATCTTTCCATGATTGTTTAGAATTTTAGTAGTTAGTGATCTGTTTCTTAAAAAGCATTCTTTTTTATTTTTAATTGAAGGATAATTATTTTACAATATTGTGTTGGCTTCTGCCATACATTAGTCCTCCCTGAATGACTGTACTCTTATAAAGAAGTTTTGAATGGAGAATTTCAGAAACTATAGGTTGGCATTATAGAATACATTTCCCCTAACACATGCCACCTGAAATTGCATGATGCATCTCCTGCAGCTAAATAAATATTCAATTCAGCAAGTATTTTCTTAGAGTTCCTAAGACATTGTACTGGGTATCATGGAGCTAGCAAGATGGGGAAGGTCCATTTAAGGAACATGCAGAGTGGTTGAGGGTATCGGGTGTGAAGAGTTAACAATTAACAAAGCAGAATGAGCTACAAACAGCAAGAGAAGTACTATCAACATCTTCCATCATGGAGGAAGATATTAATTATTAGAGGATAAGAGGGAGCTTCAGGGAGACCACCTTGAAGAGACCACTTCTGGAGCCACCTTGAAAAGTAGGAAGGGTTTTGACAGGTAGAGAAAGGAATAAAAAGGCATTGCTGGCACTGCTGACGAAGGGAGCCATGTGCACGGGGCCTGGAGAGTGGGTGAAGGATAGAGTTGAGTACAGTAGGTTCCACCTGTTACGTTAACTCAGAGATAACAGAAGTAAAGCTGGAGCTTGGAAAGGTAACTGAGGCTCCATTATGAAGCACCCTAAGAATTTCACCCTATGCAGCAGGTTCTGGAAAGTTGTTCCAAGTGTTGAGAACAACAGAATGACATAAAAAGTCATATGCATTTACGGTTCTCAGGGTGGAAGCTGCAGTCATACAGACCTCACCTTGAACTCAGCTTCTCTGCAAGGTATTTAACTTAAGTCTTGATTTCTTCATCTGCAAAGGGGAATAATGGCACCTAATCATGCAGTTGTTAGATGAGACAAGAGATAAGAAATGAACACAGTGACTCCTTAGGGTAAAATTTCAATAGATGCAAGAAGGACAATGACTACTATGATGACGAAAGAGGAAGAAGAGGAAGAGGACGAAAAGAGAAAAGCTTATTGACAACAAAATAATGTCTGAATTCATTTTTGTATCTCTATATCTTGTTTAAAACCTGGCATGTTGCAGGCACTCAAATTGTTGAATTAAACTAAAAAGCACATTTATCCCAGGAACCATGGTATATCTTCACCAGTCTTTAGAGAATGAGACAAAAACAAATGTAGGGTGTTGGAAGCAGCCTGAAGGAGAAAAATGCAGACTGGATAATTTGGGGTGCTTATTAGAAAACACTATAATGAGAATAATGACTAATTATACCAACCAAATTTATTATCTTTCTATCACCACTGGGAGAAAAACGCCAAGGTCATTGAAAACCATAGAACTGAAATGGAAAACCTGGCACCCTTGAGAGGTAATTGAGTTTTTTTTTACTGGGTTCCCTCTCATTAGATTTGATGTAATTGTTTTTAAAATGTCAAGACATAATGACAAGTATGTATTTCAATATAACCCTGATTCAATAAGCAAAAGGGCATTTAAAATTCGCTATACAATTACAGTCCTATTAAATCTAAGCCCATTTGAGTCACTAAATCTAATCTGTTACCTTGCAACATACATGCAGCGAGTTTCCATCAAAACTGAATCATACCCAGATTTCACTCGTTACTCTGGGAAAAGTTCTGCAACAACATTTTAACAAGGACTGGGTGATGCGTACACAAAATAAAAGATTCACTGGGAGTCCAGTGTTCATGTTATCACATCAGTCAAGGAAAAAAAGGCAAAAGCACTTGATTCATGCAAGCAACAGGCAGCCTGATGCATGCAACTTGCTCTTCCTACTTAATCATGACAAGGGGGAACTCCAACGCATCACAGGTCTTTGCATTAAAAGCCCGACTTCAAGGCTCCCCCCATTTTGTTGTGAAAAACTTCTGAGGGATAAGCCAAGATGATCCCTGGTTTGTATTCCCCTACCCATCACAACGCAAAAACTTCAAAAGAGCCCAAAATGCGACTGGCCTCACAGCATTCAAAACGTTGTGCATAAGGGTCTTAAGAGGAAATAGCTTTGAAAAGACAGCCATCAAGTGCTCCTGGGACAGGCAAGAGAAAGGAAAGATCCCGTGGGAGGCAGCTCTGGTGCACCCAGCTGCTTAGAGAAGCAGCATGATGGATGGCTTCCACTGGCAGCAGTGAACAGCCATGAGAGGCAGGTTTTGTTCCCGGGTTCCTGCACCCTCTCCTTTGACCTGCCCCACTGACCTGTATGCTGGTGCACAGGGCGGGGATGCCCCAGCCCTCTGCAAGTTAAAGCCCGGCACTATTGCTCCTGTAAAGGGCCTGCTGCCTGCTGTTATCCCCCCACCTCCATTTCCACACAGTCTGGCCAGATGGTTACAGGGTTGGAGGTGGAATCCTGGACTCTGGAGGACAAGGCTTCCAATCTGCAAATTCGTTCCAGGATTAGCACAAATCAATTGCACAGAAAGCTGAAGAGCTGGGGGATGGGGATGGGCACTTGTTTTTCTCTGAAGGGGACAGCAAGCAAGCAATTACATCCAGGTGGTTACTTAAGGCATATAATTAATTTGTGTTCCCAGGGATATTTTCCAATTCAAAGCAGAAAGAGGGAAGTTCTAAGAATCTGGTGAAATGCAGCATATTCCTCTCACAACTGTGGGTGTGAAGGGCAGGCCCACCCATGGTTTCACTACATGCCTCACCCACTTTGGCCTTGGGATCCTCATCCATAAAACATTTCAATGCTTCCTATCCTGCCTAGTCATGAGAGCCTTACTGAAACTCGTGAACTTAAACATTCAGCAGAAAAAGAAAAATACTTTGTGACCTCACTTCTATGTGGAATCTAAAAATACTGAATTCACAGAGAGTAGAGCTTTTCCTGTTTTGTTTTGGTTTGTCATGTTTTATGGAAAATGTCAGAGGATGAGATAGTTGGATGGCCTCACTGATTCGATGGACATCAGCTTGGGCAAACTCCAGGAGATGGTGAGAGACAGGGAAGCCTGGTGTGCCGTGGTCCATGGGGTCACAAAGAGTTGGACACAACTTGGCGACTGAACAACAATGGAAAATGTCCATATCTTATTTTATGACTATGAATGTAAGCATTTGATGCCAAAGAGATGAAGGTTATTTTACAAACTGAGAATTTTGGCAAGTACATGAAATTTTCATTTTATTGTAGTTTTATGTCACATTAATTCAAATACATTGTCTACAACTACTCCAACATGGCTCCCTTGGAATTATTTCAGTCATCCTTAACATGTGACTCTTACCAAAGACTTTGAATTTAAAACAAACATTGGGCTTCTCTGGTGGTCCAGTGGTAAAGAATCTGCCTGTCAATGCAGGGGTCACAGGTTTGATCCCTGGTCTGGGAAGAATCCACACACAGAGGGGCAACTAAGCCTGTGCTTCACAAATACTGAGCCCAAGCTCTAGCGCCTGTGCTCCACAACGAGACAAGTCACTGCAATGAGAAGCCTGCACACCACCACAAGAGAACAGCCCCCACTTGCCGCAACTAGAGAAAGCCCATAAGCAGCAACAAAGACCCAGGGAAGCTGTAAATAAATAAATAAAATCTTTAAAAATACTACAAACCAAACATATACAATTTCAAAATAGTAACTTTTAGCTATGAATGGGACAAGAAATAAAACCATCAGATGATGGCTGGGGCTCTTAATTTACAATAGGACACTGTGTTTTTCTGATACGCCAGGTATAAATCAGAACCTTCAAAAATAAGGACAGAATCAAAGTACAATAAAGAAGCCTCTACAGCTTAAGATCTCTGTTTGGGGGAAATGAAGGGACAATAATCAAAGCTGTAAAGAATGTATATGTTTTAGAGATCTAACACATAGCAAGATGACTATGGTTAACAATACTGCACCGCACACTAGAAATTTGCTGAGAGAGTAATTTCAGGTGTTCTCACTACAAAATAAAAAGGTAACTGTGAGGATATGACTATGTTAATGAGCTTAATTGTAATAATTATTTCACCATTTGTGTGTCTATATATACATACACAACTGGGTCCCAAAGAGTCAGACATGACTGAGTGACTAAACACACACACACCTAATTACCATGGTGTAGACATTAAAATATACAACTTTGATCTTAAAATTTTTAATGGAATTCAAACTTTAATTTTAAATTTAAAAAAATCACCACATCTTCTTTATCCATTCATCCGTTGATAGACACTTAGGTTGCTTCCAGGTCTTGACCATTTTAAATAAAGCTGCTATGAACTTTGGGGTACATGTATGTTTTCAAATTAGTCTTTTTGTTTTATTCAAATATAGACCCAGAATTAGAATTTCTCAGTCACATAGTAGTTCTATTTTTAGTTTTCTTGAGCAGCCTTCATAGTGTTCCTTACAGCGACAGTACCAATTTACAATCCTACCAACAGAGTAGGAGGGTTCCCTTTTCTCCACATCCTCACCAGTGTTTTCAGCTCAGTTCAGTTCAGTTCAGTTCAGTCGCTCAGTCGTGTCCAACTCTTTGAGACCCCATGAACCGCACCACTCCAGGCCTCCCTGTCCATCACCAACTCCCGGAGCCCACCCAAACCCATGTCCATCAAGTCGGTGATGCCATTGAAACATCTCATCCTCTGTCGTCCCCTTCTCCTCCTGCCCTCAATCTTTCCCAGCATCAGGGTCTTTTCAAATGAGTCAGCTCTTCATATTAGGTGGCCAAATTATTGGAATTTCAGCTTCAACATCAGTCCTTCCAATGAACACCCAGGACTGATCTCCTTCAGGATGGACTGGTTGGATCTCCTTTGCAGTCCAAGGGACTCTCAAGAGTCTTCTCCAACACCACAGTTCAAAAGCATCAATTCTTCGGCACTCAGCCTTCTTTACAGTCCAACTCTCACATCCATACATGACTCCTAGAAAAACCATAGCCTTGACTAGACGGATCTTTGATGGCAAAGTAACGTCTCTGCTTTTTAATATGCTGTCTAGGTTGGTCATGACTTTCCTTCCAAGGAGTAAGTGTCTTTTAATTTCATGGCTGCAATCACCATCTGCAGTATTTTTTTTGATGATAGCCATTCTGACAAGTGTGAGGTTATATTTCATTGTGGTTTTGATTTGAATTTCACTGATGATTAGCAATGTTGAGCATGTTTACATGCCACTGTTGACCATCTACATTTCCTCTTTGGAAAAATGTGTATTCACTTCTTCTACCCACTTTTTAATTACGCTGTTTGTTTTTTTGATATTGACAGCACAAGCTATTTCTATATTTAGGGTATTAACCCCTAATCAATCAAATCATTTGCAAATATTTTTTCCCTTTCAGTAGGTTTTTGGTTTTATTGATGGTTTCCTTTACTGTTCAAAAATTTTTAAGCCTAATTAAGTCCCATTTTATTGAACCCATCTTTGCATGAAATGTTCCCTTGGTATCTCTGATTTTCTTGAAGAGATCTCTAGTCTTTCCCACTCTGTTGTTTTCCTCTATTTCTTTGCATTGATCACTGAGGAAGCCTTTCTTATCTCTTCTTGCTCTTCTTTGGAACTCTGCATTCAAATGCGAATATCTTTCCTTTTCTCCTTTGCTTTTCACTTCTCTTCTTTTCACAGCTATTTGTAAGGCCTCCTCAGACAACCATTTTGCCTTTTTGCATTTCTTTTCCATGGGGATGGTCTTGATCCCTGTCTCCTGTACAATGTCACGAACCTCGATCCATAGTTCATCAGGCACTCTGTCTATCAGATCTAGTCCCTTAAATCCATCTCACTTCCACTGTATAGTCATAATGGATTTGATTTAGGTCATACTTGAATGGTCTAGTGGTTTTCCCTACTTTCTTCAATTTAAGCCTGAATTTGGCAATAAGTCGTTCATGATCTGAGCCACAGTCAGCTTCCGGTCTTGTTTTTGCTGACTGTATAGACCTTCTCCATCCTTGGCTGCAAAGAATATAATCAATCTGATTTCGGTGTTGACCATCCAGTGATGTCCATGTGTAGAGTCTTCTCTTGTGTTATTGGAAGACGGTGTTTGCTATGACCACTGTGTTCTCTTGGCAAAACTCTATTAGCCTTTGCCCTGCTTCATTCAGTACTTCAAGGTCAAATTTGCCTGTTACTCCAGGTGTTTCTTGACTTCCTACTTTTGCATTCTAGTCCCCTATAATGAAAAGGACATCTTTTGGGGGTGTTAGTTCTAAAAGGTCTTGTAGGTCTTCATAGAACTGTTCAACTTCAGCTTCTTCAGCATTACTGGTTGGGGCATAGGCTTGGAATACCGTGATATTAAATGATTTGCCTTGGAAACGAACAGAGATCATTCTGTCATTTTTGAGATTGCATCCAGTACTGCATTTCAGACTCTTTTGTTGACCATCATGGCTACTCCATTTCTTCTAAGGGATTTCTGCCCACAGTAGAAGATACAATGGTCATCTGAGTTAAATTCACCCATTCCATTCATACAAAGATGGGTTCTATAAAGGACAGAAATGGCATGGACCTAACAGAAGCAGAAGATATTAAGAAGAGGTGGCAAGAATGCACAGAAGAACTGTACAAAAAAGATCTTCATGACCCAGATAATCACCATGGTGTGATCACTCGCCTAGAGCTATACATCCTGGAATGTGAAGTCAGGTGGGCCTTAGAAAGCATCACTATAAACAAAGCTAGTAGAGGTGATGGAATTCCAATGGAGCTATTTCAAATCCTGAAAGATGACACTGTGAAAGTGCTGCACTCAATATGTCAGCAAATTTGGAAAACTCAGCGGTGGCCACAGGATTGGGAAACGTCAGTTTTCATTCCAATCCCAAAAAAAGGCAATGCCAAAGAATGCTCAAACTACTGCACAACTGCACTCATCTCACACGCTAGTAAAGTAATGCTTAAAACTCTCCAAGCCAGGCTTCAGCAATACGTGAACCATGAACTTCCAGATGTTCAAGCTGGTTTTAGAAAAGGCAGAGGAACCAGAGATCAAATTGCCAACATCCGCTGGATTATTTAAAAAGCAAGAGAGTTCCAGAAAAACATCTATTTCTGCTTTATTGACTATACCAAAGCCTTTGACTGTGTGGATCACAATAAACTGTGGAAAATTCTGAAAGAGATGGGAATACCAGACCACCTGACCTGCCTCTTGAGAAACCTATATGCAGGTCAGGAAGCAACAGTTAGAACTGGACATGGACCAACAGACTGGTTCCAAATAGGAAAAGGAGTTCGTCAAGGCTGTATATTGTCACTCTGCTTATTTAACTTATATGCAGAGTACATCATGAGAAACGCTGGGCTGGAGGAAGCACAAGCTGGAATCAAGATTGCCGGGAGAAATGTCAATAACCTCAGATATGCAGATGACACCATCCTTATGGCAGAAAGTGAAGAGGAACTAAAAGCCTCTTGATGAAAGTGAAAGAGGAGAGTGAAAAAGTTGGCTTAAAGCTCAACATTCAGAAAACTAAGATCATGGCATCTGGTCCCATCACCTCATGGGAAATAGATGGGGAAACTGTGGAAACAGTGTCAGACTTTATTTCTGGGGGCTCCAAAATCACTGCAGATGGTGATTGCAGCCATGAAATTAAAAGACACTTACTCCTTGGAAGGAAATTTATGACCAACCTAGACAGCATATTAGAAAGCAGAGACATTACTTTGCCAACAAAGGTCCATCTGGTCAAGGCTATGGTTTTTCCAGTGGTCATGTATGGATGTGAGAGCTGGACTGTGAAGAAAGCTGAGTGCCGAAAAATTGATGCTTTTGAACTGTGGTGTTGGAGAAGACTCTTGAGAGTCCCTTGGACTGCAAGGAGATCCAACCAGTCCATCCTGAAGGAGATCAGTCCTGGGTGTTCATTGGAAGGACTGATGTTGAAGCTGAAACTCCAATATTTTGGCCACCTGATGCAAAGAGCTGGCTCATTGGAAAAGACCCTGATGCTGGGAGGGACTGGGGGCAGTAGCAGAAGGGGAGACAGAGGATGAGACAGCTGGATGGCACCACCGACTCGATGGACATGAGTTAGAGTAAACTCCAGGAGTTGGTGATGGACAGGGAGGCATGGCATGCTACGATTCAGGGGGTCGCAAAGAGTCGGACACTACTGAGCGACTGAATTGAACTGAACTGAAGTCCCATCTGTTGGTGGGGAGGGGCAATACAGGAAGGGGATTAAGAGGTAGAAACTATTAGGTATAAAATAAACTACTAGAATATACTGTACATGAGGAATATAGCAAACATTTTATAATACCTGTAAACGGAGTATAACCTTTTAAATTGTGAATCACTCACTATATTATACACTTGTAACTTATATAATATACATAAGCTACACATCAATTAAAATGCTAAATTAACAAATAAATTTAAATAAAGCAAATGTGAGAAAGAAAATATATAAATAAGGGGGGACTCATTCAATGACTTCACAAAATATCATAATCATTTGTGAACACTCAAGTCAGGAATTATAATAGCTCCAGTTCACTATGGACCTGCTTTGTGGCAGGAAACAGGGAAGCACTGAAAGCATGCATCAGTGTGCCTCCCAGCACTGCTCCAGAGCATTCTCACTAATCTCATTTCACACATGAGGGGATGCAGACTCACAGGTGTTAAGTAACCTGCCCCACATCACCCAGCTCCTAAGCAGGTGAGTTTTGTTTGAATTTAGTTCTTCTGCCTGATAGCCTGTACTCCTTTGTGTGTTTGTCATCTGTGTCAGGCTCCAGAGGACCTGAGGCTGTCCTGGAGCTCAAGTTCAAGTTTACATGGAGTACAAAGACTTTTCAGCCAAGAGCACCTGAGCAGTGTCATGTCAAACACCTCCACACTGACACACACTCCTCCTACCAGGCTCCATGCCTTCATCTGAGTGATTCTGGATCAGTCCTCACCGAAGCCCCCACTCTACTCAAAGTTTCCATGTGAAAATCCAAAAGCACCTCATCCTCTCTCCCCTCCCTACCACCCAATCAGCATATCCCATGAGTCAGCCCCACCCAATCACTCAGGTGGAAACTCATCACCATGCCTTTCTCTGGTCGATGAAAATAATCAGTAAACAATTAATAACAACAATAGAAAAGAGTTTCATTTGAGCCAAACTGAGGGCTAGCTTGGAAAACTGCTTCCCAGACAACTCAGAGAAACTACTCTGGAGAAGCAGGCTTTTAAAAACACAGTTTTATACCTTGTCAGAACAAAGAATATTAAACAAGTCAGGGCGTCACTTTTTCAAGATTAAAAAAAAAAAAGACTAGCACGTACACATCCAGCAGGTACAGCATGACCTTGATGCCTGGGAACAGTGTCTTATCATCAAAGGAGGACCAGCATTGGTATCCCAGGAAGAGGGGCATTTCATCTTTATTTTTAACATACACATTCTTTATTTCTGGTCAGGGTGCCCTTTTCTTTAATAATTAAAGCAGATGTACAATGCATGTATGCACTCAGTTTTATCTCTTTGTGACCGCACGGACTGTAGCCCACCAGGCTCCTCTGTCCGTGGGATTTTCCAGGCAAGAATACTGGAGTGGGTTGCCATTCCTTCTCCAGAAATCTGGATAGGCCACAACAGGCTGTTTTAATTAGCATAACATTCAACTTAACTCATGTATAAGACAGAATGATTTCCCTATATCTCAATATGTAAAAATTTCTTTTTTAAAAAAGATTTTTTTGATATGGACTGTTTTCAAAAAGTCTTTATTGAATTTGTTACAATATCATGTCTGTTTTATGTTATGTTTTTTGGGCAAAGCATGTGGGATCTTAGCTCTCCGGCCAAGGATCAAACCCGCACCCCCTGCATTGGAAGGTGAAGTCTTAACCACTGGACTTACCAGGGAAGTCCCTGTAAAAATTTCTTTTATCACTCTTCATTCACCTTCCTCCACCTCTACTCCGGTACCCTCCACCCTATTTTAGGCCTTTGTAATACCCCATCTGTATAGTTGCCACGATGTCCCATCCTCTCTCTCCTAGAAATAGGTCTGACATCACTTCCTTCCACAGCTAAGACCCTGTCCTTCCTTACCTTGCTCAGAGAACAGTCACTCTCCATGATCTCCACAATGAACTCTGAATCCTTTCATAAACATTCAAAATCCTCCTTGACTAGATATCAACCTGCATTCTGAGATGACACCGCCAATTTTCTCCATCACTTACATTAATCTACTATCAGAACCAGCTAGTCAGAAATCAACTGGGCAGGATTTGCTAGGGCAAGGACCAGATACCAGACAGACAATCTGTAGCTGAGGGGGGTAGGGCAGCTGTGACTGCAGACATCTGGGCTGGCATATGGCCTGGGTCAGATAGAAGGGTCTTGCCAAAGCAGTCACACCAGATATAAAAACCCACATTCCGTATCCACTTAAAAACAAGGTACATTCCCAGGTCTTGGGAAATCTGAACACCAGACAGGATACAAGCCAGACAGAGGGAAACGAGACTGCAACAGGAGACAGGAATTGTCTTTCAAGGTAGGAGCTGAAGCACAAAGAACCAGGTAAGGGCTCAGGTGTTCAAACAAGGATGACACAGCAGAGCAGGAGCAGGAGCAAGACAGGCATATGGAGCACTGTTTAACAGCCTGCTTGGCTACCTTCCATCTGCCTTAAGTTAGCAGTACGGTGTCCACAGGCTCGTACTGTGTTGTTTCATTAATCATATCTGTAATAAGTTAAATTATAGACATACCCAACCTGCCTTCCCTACATCAGAGATAACAGATTTGTAACAGAAGAGGCATAAGCTGACATGCAGTGGTGGAGGCTTCCCTCGATGTGTGGAAAATAGTTTACCCTGCTTTTTGTTACCACTATGATGGGAAATTTGAAAAATGTACGATGTGCCTGAAAAAAATCAAACCAAAAAGCAAGTTTCAAAATTTGTGTAGCTGATTTCATTCATTATTGTGCTTCATGGTTTCTGAGATTCCTGGCAAATACTTTTAAAATTTTGTTCTAGTGTTGTGATGTCACATTTTGATAAGGGGGGGGGGGAGTGGAAGAGGAATGTTATAAACTAGGGGAAGAAACTAGGTTATTTGTACCTCTCCCCTCCCCATCCCACACTACGTGACTGATAAAAGCTATTCTCTTTTTGGAATTTGGTTTCAGTCACTCTCAACAAATTCTTTTGTCATTGCCATAAGCCTCTGTGTTACAGAGCCCTGCAGGCATAGTTGCACACAAGTTTCTGAGCTCAGGGTATCAGAGCTAACTGTTTTATTTGATATTCTGGTGTCCAGTTTCAGTAAGCCTGGGTAAGCCAATAGAGGCCAAATCACCTCTTAACAAAACTAATGCTTTAAAAAAGACTTAATTCTGTCTAGATGTGGTACAAGCCCTCCAACACAGCCACAGAGAAGCAGACAGCTTCTGCCTTTTTGCAGAACTGATGTAAATTAGAATATTTCCTGAGACAGGTCAGCCTGGAGTAATTTTCCAGTTGACTTGCCATATAACCAGGGGACTAGCTCCCACATCACAATGCAGTGCAGATGAAAACCCCTGTAATTTCTCTCGGGTTTTCACATTTGTTCATTCATGGTGTGGAAAATTGTCAGTATGTGGCTCAGAGTTTAAGTAAGCTGGTGGGAATCTGTCCAAAGCTCAACCTGGCACATAGTTGGTGCTTAATAAAGTATCTGTTGATTACACTCTGAAAACTGAATGGTCCTTCTGGTCACTCTGCCCTCAAATACCCAGAAGATGCTTTTGAAAATTTTAGTCACTCCAGCAGCTGCAGGAATCCCCCTCTATGTAGATTCTCCTGCCAGATGGGCACGAATGTAAAACAACAGTTTGGGTCCATTTTAAAGAATTTTTGAAAAAATAAATGAGGCATTCTATTTCATTCCTTCAACATATATTTACCATTGGGACTTTATCAGGCTTCATGGCTGCTATCATCCTTTAGACAGCCTTCCTATATTTGGAGAATTTGCTTCCTTAAGAGCTCTGACTTTCCCTAGTAGAAACTAGAGATCCATATCTTTCTCAGTCTTGGATGTCAAAAATCAGAGGTGCTCACAAGAGATGGTGATGTAAAGGGAAGCTAAGGAGGCTGAACCAGGAGGAATGTTTTTCCAGTTGGTGGTGGTGGAGAAGCAATGCTGAGAAGCAGCAGCACTGACAGTGCCCTTGTCAGGCTGGGAGCTGAGGTGTTTGCGCCCAGTGGCACAAGCAGAGTATTATTATTATTAATACATACACATTCTTTTTCAAGGTCTTTACTCACAACCCTCATGGGATGGGGGGATGGGGTGGGCATTGTTCCAAGCCTCATACCAGTCCTTGCACAGACTCTGTGAACACGTGAACTCATATATTTCATTTGTACATTTTTTGCTGTAAGTACAGGAGGCTCAGCTGCTACCAGCTAAGAATGCTGGCTGCTATGTCCACACTTTGCTAAATGCCACAGTAGGGAATGCAGATGCAAAGACAAATAAGATGTGAATGCAGCCTCCAAGATTCCATGGCCTGGATGGGAACAGGCTCAAGCCCGTCAATGGGATGCAATGATCGAGCTGTGAAGTGGCATACAAACAGACCTGAGTGCTGCAGGGCAGAGGAAGGGAGAGCCTGCTTGGAAAGGTGCATGCCCCTCTGCAGCTAGGCAATGGACACTGACTTCACGACCCTCAGACCCTCTGCCACGCACAGACAGAGGCCACCATCCACCCCTTAAGTCTGGGATGCCATTAGTGCAAAGCTAAGCTGTCACTTAGCAGGGCTCAAAACCCACAGCCCAGGGATGAAGTGCAGCCTCAACTGCTGGGCCCCCATGTCCTTCCCTCTGTCTATCTTGCATTATTCAGGGCCGAGACTTGGACTTCCATCGTGTCACAGACAAGCCATGGCCATGGGGACAGACACAGCCACTGAGAGCGCTGGGGGTCCGGTGGGGCAGGGCATGAAGGGAAAGTGGAATTCCTCAGCATGGCCAGTTCTGAACCTCAGGAGGGGCAAGCTCTCATTTGAATCCTTTAGGAGGAAGGAACTTGGACACTTGTTTGCAAGTGGGGCCAGCCCCTGAAGGCACCACCCTTTCAATACCTTCTTCTCAAAGTCTGACCATCAGTGCTGTAGTCATGTTTTATTCTGCTTCCTTTAACACCTTTTTATGAGAATCTTAAAGTCTCACGGGTTGTGTGGATGGCACAGCAAGGAGCCAGGAGATAACCAACAAAGGGCAGATCACATTGTAGGCAGAGCAGGAAAGACAAGTGTCAAGGGGCTGGGCAGACAGGTGGAGAAAACCGGAAAGCGGTGAACCAGAAGTGGTCCCCAGGTTGGAGTGAGCTCCCAGTACCTGTGCAGCCAGTTATCTCTGCTTCATCCCTCTCCCCAGGTTGGATCTGCCTCCTCCATACTGTTCACAGGTACACATCTGGACCTGAGGAGGGAGCTGTCAGCATGGACCATCACAGCCTGGGTGACTTTTGAATTGCTCCCATCCACCAGGAAAGCCTGGCTCCACCCATGAAACTGACCATCCAGCAGTGGTTTTGCTAAAACACAACTGAACCACTTTGGCCACTGTACCTAGCCACCCTCAGCAGCAACAGACTCCTAATTGTGACTCGTTCACTAGGGCGCCGTCCCTAGACAGATAGGGCCTTTCTGCAGTGTGACCCCTTCCAGGTCAGACATCAGGTTCCTTCAGGTTGTAACCACGGGACAGAGACAACATTAGGAACATCATTTCCCTTTTGCGTCTCTTCCCACCCCTTCTTACAACAGAGAGCAGTCTCAGCTCCATGCTGCTGGGTTAAATCTCCACCACTATCAGTCTCCCCTGTGTAACAAGACAACAGTCTCAGACAGCAAGAGCTGGCTAAAAGTCATGATGTTGTTTTCTTTTCATTGTACTTATACAATGGATACAAAGGCATATGTGCTTTATTATCACCTATTTACATTCAGGGTAATAATACTGATAGTAATATTCCCTCCTAATTTTTAAATAATTTTTTAAAAAATAAATAAATGTAACCTTTAAAAAGTGAGTAAAATGTTTAAAAATTACGAGGACATGGACATAGCAGCAATTGTGATAGCCCCCTAATAACTCAAGTTATTTGAGTTAGGGAGAGCATGTCCCTAAGACGTGGCCCTCCATCCTGTTCCCTTTTCTCCCACTCAGGTTCAGCTCCTGGGTGGAGGTGGGGGGGGGGGGGTCCCATCATGGGCAGACAGCCAAAGCTGGACACTTGAGGTCATTGCTATTTGATTCTCTTCTCTTTTTAAATTGTTTTCTTCTATGTTTGTCTTTCACCCCATTTCCCCATTAGGGAGTGAGTTCCTTGAGGGCAAAGACAGTGTCAGCGCTTTCTTTCCAACTCACTTGCAGCTGCCAGTCTCAGTATTAAGCGCACAGTAGGCGTTCGATAAACGCTGCTGCTCTGCATTCAATACTCAGGCAAAAACAACAT
Source organism: Cervus canadensis (assembly GCF_019320065.1). Taxonomy (NCBI): domain Eukaryota; kingdom Metazoa; phylum Chordata; class Mammalia; order Artiodactyla; family Cervidae; genus Cervus; species Cervus canadensis. The sequence goes on from NC_057400.1 coordinate 14,560,388, forward strand.
CCCCACTCACACCAGACACTGGAAAAATAGGTCATCTCTTTAGCAAGGGCAACAGGATTCATCAGGAAAGACTCTGAATGGTGTAAATGAACAACAACAACAAACAAGAAACTCAGTCTTTTGGAAAAATCACATCTTTGTTGCAAAGATGCCAGAATGTCTGAAAATCGCTAAAACCTGGGGATTTTCCATAGATTAGTCATGTGGTTTAAATAATTAGAACTGAAGGCCTATGGGTATGAGATTGCCCCCAGTGAAATCTGAGCGGTTCCAGGCAAAGTTAGTCATGTGTAAAGAGGAGAAGTACCTCATACTGACAGCAAGGAATTAAAAGAAGGAAGAAATCAAGAAGGGACCTGCAGCCTGGAGAGGAGAGAAAAGGCATGTTACATGGGCCAGGCCTAGAGAGAGGTGTGCAGAAAATTCAGCCAATGTTTGCAATTTTACAGAAAGAGTCCAGTCTGGATCACAGGCATTTGGGGTATTTGTTTTAATAACATTCTAAGTGAAAGCCCTCTCTCTGGTAATAGAATTTCTTTCCATTTTTATGAAGTCAAAAATGAATAATAAGCTAAAGCAAAAGAATCTAATTTCCTATAATAAGGTTTTGTTCTGAGTCACTTATAAATGCAAAATCACAGGGTCTTAGACACCAGAAGGCATATGTTGATCATGGAAATGAAATAAGAAAAATAAAATAAAATCTTAGAAACCCACTCATAAATATTGACCTTCACCCTTTTCCCCACCTCCTGCTCCCACCTACAACTTCACACATGTGTGCCCACACACACACACTCACACACCCGGGGAGAAATAACAACACTGGCTTTCAGAGGCTGCGCGAGACAGACTATGAACGGACCTGTTCTCTAGATAGAACATATTTGTTCAATAAATTCATCACCTCTGGGTGGAAGTCCATGGAATTCAACACTGCTGCCAAAAATTCCCAAACTTAGAAGTGGTCAGGGATACCACGTGGTCCTCAGTAGCCCACTGGAGGCTGAGAGTTGCCAGGGGCCCCTTGATGAAGGACGTCAGAATTGAATGCTATATCCTTTCTCAACCAGGTTAAACTCACCTTTCATAAGTGAAAGATTATGGTCCTATTGCAGGCAAAGGAGTCAGTGACCTAACATTTCAATATCTGTTCTGTTTCGTCAGTTTGACCCAAAGCATGTACCTTGAAGCCTTTTTAGCATACACTTTGTCCAGAATGTTGCCTAGAAATGCTCATGAAGCATTAGTTTCATCAATTCTCCCCAGTTTTTCTTGTTACTGAAAAATCAAAGGTGTGACCCCCACTTCCCATCCGCCTGTATTTGGAATTGCCATCATAAGCTATGAGCCAATGCCATCCCTTCCTTTGTTTGTTTCTTTGGAGCTCTTTTAGACCTCCAGATTGCCTGTTTCCAGGACTTCCCAGGTGGCTCAATGTTAAAGAGGAGGAGATGCAGGCAATGCAAGAGATGTGGGTTCAGTCCCTGGGTTGGGAAGATCCCCTAAAGGAGGAAATGGCAACCCACTCCAGTATTCTTGCCTGGAAAATTCCATGGACAGAGGAGCCTGATGGGCTACAGTTCACAAAGTTGCAAAGAGTCAGACACGACTGAGCAACTGAGCAGACAGTGCCCGTCTCCAGGACATGAAACTAATTGCATCCTCATCCTATCAAGTCACAAGTCTTCCTCTATATTAACTGCCAATCAGTACTCCCCGCCCCAGGACTAAGTATCAGTTACGCAGACTGGGTCCGATGGTCCCACAAGGCATCTTCCAGTCTTCCCTCATTCTTTTGGTGGGACAATCTCTCCCTCCTCCTCAACTGTGCCTCCTCCCTCCGAGAGTTCTCCTTCCCCTACAGCACACCCAAGCCTTGGACGTGGTTCATACACCCATGACGGAAACTTATTTTTGACCCCGGAAGCCCAGACTAAATTTTTATAACTTTTTCCACTTTCCCCTGAATATACCCTTTATCTTTTTTTCTTCCTACGTGTGCCAATATTCATTCAGAATCGCTTATTCAAATAAGAATAACTGTCTTTGGTAACTTTAAAAAAAAAATTGGAATCTGATTGCCCCTAAGAAGGAGTCACCAGAAGGGCTGAACAGAATAGCAATATTCCTGTGTACATACATTCATGTTTATATGCACAGAGTGCCATGGAGATGGTGGGAGTTTGTAGTCAGCCAGACCTGGGTTTGAATCCCAGCGCCAACAAGAACCTCGGGTACCATTATTAACCCTTCTAAGTTTCAATTACCAGACAAGAAAAAAAAAAAAATAATGCAGATAATAGGAGCTGCTTCAGTAAGTTGGTACAAGAATTAAATGAAACAAAGTCCTTTGCACAATATCTGAATCATGAAAGCCTTCAATAAATGGGAGCAAAATGTAGAAATGATCATTTCTTTAGTAGTAGTAGTGTTACAACTACGAGTGGTAATTATGTCTAGTATTAAAGAAGTATTGCTATTATTTGAAGTCGGAAGGCCTGGTTTCCAAACTAGCTTTGTGAATAACTTATTTTCCTAGAACAAACTGGAATTTCATTTCCTCCTCTGCAATACAGCTTGAGCATTAAGACTGTGGAACTCCAATTCTAACTCCTCCACATCCTCCATTTATTAGTTACACAATGTTGAGCAAGTTACTCAAATGTTATGAGACTCGGCTTCTTCATCTATAAAATGCAGGTGATAATAGCACCTACTCCAAAGGGTCATTGTCATTATTCAATGAGTCGACGCATGTACAATGTTTCAAAATGCTTACCGCCTAGTAAGTACTCAAGAAATGTTTCTAAAATCTATAATAGGTTATACTGACATCCACCATACAGGCTATGAAGAAGATTTGAGATAATGCATGAAAAGCACCATCCCGTGACACTGTTTGGTGTAAGTGGCTCTTAAGCCAGGATGTAGCTCAGGATTACCTGGAGATATTTTAATAAAACTAATGCCTCTGTCTCATCCCAGACCAATTACATCAGTAATCTCTAGGAGTGGGGCCAGGACATTTTCAAAGCTCCTTCACATGATTTTAATGTGCAGCTAGGGTGAAAAATCTCTTGCCTAGCAATAAAGATAACTCACTAAAAGGTAGTTATTTTTACTCTTCATCTATATTCACACATATCCAAACCTACAAAAAAAAAGAAAGAAAAAGTTATCTGATTTATAAAAGATTAAGCACTTTAGAAAAACATTCAGGGGACTTCCCTGGTGGTCCAGTGGCTAAGACTCCGAGCTCCCAGTGCAGAAGTCCAGGTTCCATCCCTGGTCAGGGAACTAGATCCCACATGCTTCAACTAAGAGTTTGAATGCTGCAACGAAAGATTCTGCATGCTGCAATTAAGACCTGGCACAGCCAAATAAATAGATATATTTTAAAATTCTGAAATTATGGTGCCTACATCTGTACTCCAATCTACCAAATATTCCTTTACTAACCAGGAGGCAGCTGCCAGGGGACAGTGAGAAGCTGACAGACATCAGACAAAATGTGAGTTGCCAGAGTGAACACAGAGATAAAGCGTCTGCCTATAATGCGAGAGACCTGGGTTCAATCCCTGGGTCGGGAAGATCTCCTGGAGAAGGAAATGGTAACCCACTCCAGTATTCTTGCCTGGAAAATCCCATGGACAGAGAAGCCTGGTGGGCTACAGTCCACGGGGTCACAGAGAGTCGGACACGACTGAGTAACTTCACTTTCACTTTCAGTAACTTGTACACTGGCAGGGTTCAGCGGTTATTTGCTAAAATGAGTTAATACTATGATGTAAGTCAGTGGGAGAAGACGGATTAGTAAATGACACTAAGGCTTAAAGCAAGATACACATATGAATAGGTATATACACAGTCTCTCTTTCACACACATGCACATGCACACACACCCACCTCTCACTGCCCTTCTTCCCCTCATTGGAATTCTGCCCTCTCTGAACCTTCCTCAATGGCTCTAAACAGTATCACTATTGCCACACAAATAATCAGGGAGAGAAGTCATACTCTACCTTCTATTTATAAGCCTTTATGCCTCTTTATTATTATTTAACATCATCTTCTTCCACAAAACACTATAAAAATTGATACTCTTAGAAATGAAAACTTATGTCCACACAAAACCACAAATACACCTGTTCATGACAATATAATGAATAATAGCCAAAAAGTGAAAACAGTGCAAACGTCCATCCACTGATATACAGAATGTGGTATATCCATACTATGAAATGCTATTGGGCAATAAAAATGAAGTACTGATATATGCTACAATGTGAATTAACTTCAAAAACATTCTCAGTGAATGAAGTCATACCTAAAGACTATGTGATCCCCTTTACCTGAAATACCCAGAGTAAGCAAATTCATGGGGACAAATACCAGATGAGAGGTTGCTTATGGCTGGGGCTGGGAGAAGGATGCGTGAAGGTGTGTAGGAGAGTGGTATCGGGGAGTGATTGCTAAGAACAGGGTTTCTTTTCGGAGTGGTGAAAATGTTCTAAAATTACATAGTGGTGAAGGGTAGACAACTTCAAACATACTAAAAATCACTGGGTAACTTCCCGACCCAGGAATCGAAACGGGGTCTCCTGTGTTGCAGTTAGATTCTTTACCAGCTGAGCTACCCGGGAAGCCCCAAAATCATTGAAACGAGCACTTAAACAGGTTATTAATTTTATGGCCTGTAAATTATATCTTAACAAAGCTGTTAAGAAGATGACTGTGATCTACCAAAAAATGCTTAAAAATATTTCATACTCGACTTCCCTGGCAGTCCACTGATGAAGACTCCATGCTGCCAACGCAGGGGTTACTGATTTGATCTCTAGTCAGGGAAATAAGATCGCACAAGCTGCATGGCGTGGCCAAAATAAAAAAAATTCATATATTTTAGCAGAGAAAGCTGAATAATAAATATTTTAGGAAAAATTATTTTGGAGTAGGAAATGGCAACCTACTCCAGTATTCTTGCCTGGAAAATTCCATGGACAGAGGATCCTGGCAGACTACAGTCCATAGGGTCAACATGACTGAAAACACCATAGCCTACAGGAAAAATGATTTAACACTTGAGACACATTTTGTTAATGTAGTTAATCTCATTTCCCAGTAACAGCAGATGAACTGAGGCTCGTGGGCATGGATTTTGCAGACAGCAGGTCCCTTGCAGCTTCACCCGACTGCCGCAGGAGAACCGCAATATTTCTCAAGTACATCCTGCTTGATAGACTTCTCTGGCTTCCACAAGGCTAGTCTAGGAGTTACCTCTACCCTCCCTTATGGACAGAGGTGAGTCCCAGGAGGCCCTGCATACTGGTTGGTTCCATTAGGCTCACTGCTCTTTAGCTGACCTGCTAACGCAATTTAAAAAATCTCTTAGGAAAGTCTATTATGTTACTGATCCAGGAGTCATTTAATTCTTCTCCTCTGGTATATAGAATCTCAGTTTTGTTTACATTGCAAAGTGCACAATCTCAAGGGATAACTTGTATTTGCTTTTAAGTCAATCATGGTAATCCATTTCATTGTCAGTGAATGGTCCAGTGGTGGGCAAGATTTCCAGGTCTGGCAAATAAGGCAAAGTATACTTGAGGGTATATTGGAAATATATACTTCTTGATTAAAAAAAAATATATATATATGTATTATATGTATATATATATAGGGATGCTCAAAGATAGGTTGGCCTCCTTGCTCTCTTCTTCAAGTGTAAATTTGTGTAGCTATTTTGAGACTGAGGGGGGAGATATTTCCTAAATGTAGAGGTTGGAAAAGCAGAAAAGGAGCAAGAGCCTGGATCTACTGTGAGATTACCAAGTTGTTGAGCCAACTTTGTAACCCCCTATCTTCTGACTTTCCATTATATAAAATAAATGTACTATTTAATCCACCATTACTTGAGTGTCCATAACATGAAATCAAAAGGATGTTAACTGGAACATCTACCAACCTGAAGATTCATAGTTTCCTTCTTGACCAGAGTTTTCTGATAGCATCAGAATTAGGTTGACTATTAGCAGGCTACAGTCCATGGGGTTGCAAGAGTTGGACATGGCTGAGCAACTGAACATGCATGTAGGCATATATAAGTACAGTTTAAACAAGAAGTGAAAGAGGTAGAGGTAGGAATTCCAGAGCTAGTATAATGACTCTACAGTCATCGTGAACTCAGGTTTCTTCTATCAAGCAAATTATCATCTGTAAGTTGCTGTCCTCAAGATCACCTCATGGCCCAAAGTGGTTGCTGAAATGCCAGCTTTCACATTCACATTCCAGGACAAAGGAAACGGAAAGTGTGGAAGGACAATAAAGGAGAATACCCTAGAACTGAATCTTCCATAAGGAATATCCTGAAAGTGCAATACAATACTCTGTTTATACATCATTCACTAGAACTAGGTCATGCCACCTCATCTTATTGCAAAGAAGACTGGGAAATGTCTGCTAGCTGGGTACACTGTTGTGGGTCCCATTTTTAGAAAGAAGCATAACGTATTGCAAAAGTAATTATAAATCTCTGATATACAGAAGATAAGTCCTTGATTAATCTCAGTACACTCTTCCATTAACCAAAGATAACAGAATATGCTTTATGCAAAATCTGTCCAAAGAAGTTAGGGTGATACACAGTAAAGTCAGTGTATCAGATGTCTCTGATGTGATAAGATATGTGTGTTTTTTAAGATGACATTTTGAAAATAGGTAATGTATTTTTAAATGAAATCAAATCATCAAACTCCTGGGTTACACAGAACTCAGATTTGTTATTATTATTATTTTGGCCAAGCCCCTTGGCTTAGTTCCCTGACCAAGGATTGAACCCAGGGCTCCAGCAATGAAAGTGCACAGTCCTAACCAGTGGACCACCAAGGAATTTCTGGAACTCAGATTAAAAACCCGTAAAATGATGGATTACAAATGGCACCGAGGTTGTCCCAGAAGATTCTGGAACTACCTAAAAGCAGGTGTAATTTGAAACAGGAAAACAGCAGGAAGAAATATCACTGGGTACCACAACTACAACAAGCCAAAGTGTCTATTTTTAATTTTTAAAAATTTACTTAATGGGGAAAAACTAGTATACTGGCTGATGTGCCAATGAAACTTATTCTGAGGGAAAACTTTGGATAAAATACCTTCTTCTACTTGTGGGTAATTAAAGAAAATTCTGTGGGACTAAACAGCAGATTGCAAAGGACCGACTCATTGGAAAAGACCCTGATGCTGGGGAAGATTGAAGGCGGGAGGAAAAGGGGACGACAGAGGATGAGATGGTTGGATGGCATCACCAACGCAATGGACATGAGTTTGAGTCTGAGTAGCCTCCGGGAGTTGGTGAAGGACAGGGAAGCCTGGCGTGCTGCAGTTCATGGGGTTGCAGAATTGGACATGACTAAGTGACTGAACTGAACTGAACTGAACTGAAACAGCAAGTTACTTACAACTCATAGTTTTTACTGCCCTTTATATGTATACACCATTGTCTTCTCAAATCTGTGGTAACAATGAAAAAACACATGGAACAAATTGGATTTGGAAACTAATAAAGACTGTGATATTAAGTTCTAATTTCAAATATCACTGATCATCAAGACAGATCCATTTTTCTCCCTGGTAAATTTTATGTAAAAGAAATATTACACATTTGGACTTACAGAATAAATTTATGCTGATAGACTACTGCATTGTTTATTCAATATCATGGAATCTCAAGTAAGATTTCATTTGAAAACAATTCTGCTCCTTAAAAAAATATTTGGAAGCAACTGAAAAAATTGTTTAAAAGCTACTATCTCATTCCAAAAGTGAAAGTCAGTCCAAATATGGTTTGCACTTCTCTTCTGACTTCCAAACCAAAAACATAAAAATAAGCATCACAAATCTTATAACTGGATGAAAACCTTACCCCCAGCCATATCCTAATTTATGACTGGATATGAGCACATCTCAGACCAGATGCTTGGATTGTACATCCCACTCTCACAAATCACAAGCATTGTACAATTTCAGGCTGAATTGATAACAGGGATTTTTCCTTTAATTCCCCACACAAACACCCCAAGGAAGCAGATGTGTGTGCTTAAATCCACAACCCCACCATCATCTCTGCTCCTAATTCCATCCACCAGGCTGGCTGTGCCCAGGGCAGCGTTTTCACAGGCCCTTCTCCCAGGTTTTGCAGATACCACCTCTTGCATGCTGTTCCTTCTTAACTTTCTTGTTCCCAGGTCTATTATTCACTTTCTTACTACTTGACAACTTCAAAAGGTTCTTATGCCGCCGGATGCCCCAGAAGTGCTATTGCATCACAAGATTCAGAAATGCTGCTTGCATGCAGACATGGAACCCGAATTCTCCCTATGGTTTTCAGTCCTGCTCTGTGAAGCTGCTGGAAAACGGGAGGCCCTCCACTCCCCAACAGCAGCACCTCTTGGATTTGTCTCACAAAATATCATCTGAACAAAAGCTCCACATTTACTGTAAGACCTTTGGAAACCACAGATTCCCTCAGCAGTGGCCTGAGGGGGGACAAAGTACTTGCTCTTTCTGATCTACATAAAGCCCCCAGTGCTCACACACACTGCCAGCTGCGGAAAGCAACAAGCCCCACGTTTTGTCCTAGAACAGGAGGGAGCACCTGTTTCTCATCTCCTGGATTTAAAAGAATAAGTCTGTGTTCACATGGTCTATAACCAGTGGTTGCTTTTATGGACTTGGAATTATATTCCAAGGCCATCTTTAATCTTTCTTAACTGCAGATTCTTTTCAAAAATCGGTCCTAAGGGGAAAATCCCTTGATCATTCCAGCTGCATCTCTCAAGACTATCTGGGTCCCAGCATGCTGGCTCTTCTGGTGCCTTTGGTGGCAACCTGGCCCAGCAGCACATCACCCTGTACTCCCTCCCACATGTGAATTTTAGCAGTCCATGCTTTGCTTTAAAGACCTCCGATGTCTCCTCATTTCAGAAAGCAGCCATACAGCCTAACAACAGAGGATCTGAACCCTGGTGTCAGAACGTTGCCACTTACCTGCTATGTGATCTTGAGCAAACTGCTCCATGTTCCTAAACCTCAGCTTCATCAGCAGCAAAGCGCAGACTGAAAATATCTCCTACTTCTTCATGGGGTGCTATGAGAAGAAAGCATAGGAGAAGGGCTCAGCCTGAGTCTGGCAGTGTTTGGTCCATATTAGCTAAGGTCACAAATGGCATTAGTGTCTGTGCCTCCTTTAAAACACAGTTACCCAGGTCTTACCTGGTGGCTCAGTGATAAAGAATCCACCTGGCAATTCAGGAAACATGGGTTTGATCTCTGATCCAGACGGATTCCACATGCTGTGGAGCAGGTAACCTGTGGAGCAGCGCCACCACTACTGAGCGTGTGCTCTAGAGCCCAGAAGCCTCAACTACTAAGCCCATGTGCTGCAACTACTGAGGCCCACGTACCTAGAGTCTGTGCTCCAAAACAAGAAACCACCACAGTGAAAAGCCTGAGCACCACAACTAGAGAAAAGCCCATAGAGCAATGAAGATCCAGCACGGCCAAAAATAAATTAATTAATTAAAATAACATTATTTTAAAGAAATATAACACAGTTAACCAGAATCAGGAACCAACTGGCTCACAGAAGAGCCTGATACTGAACAAATGAATGGATGGATCCATACAGTCCAGACTCTCATAGTGAGCATGCGCCATCAGACAGTGAAGGGACTTGGCTGCCTTGGGGACCTGCATCCATGTCCTCATTCCCTCTGTTCAACTGCCTCAACACATGGCATCTTGACTGCCCGGAATGATAAGTAATGAACATAATCCATTGCGTGGTGACTATGAGGATGGAATGGGATCACTGTAGGATGTCAGAGTGGACCTGACTGAGTCTCCTTCTCCTCAGGGAAGGTCACCTGGAGTACAGGGAACTGAGCCCAGCTCCCTCTGGGGTCCAGGAAACACATGCTGCTCTGGGAAGGAAGCAGATGTGTTCTTGGCATAACACGATCTGAGTGAACGGCTCTTAGGAATTAGTGTTCAAACTATGTACATGGGGGTCTGTGGAAGACAGTCATCTTTGAGCTGTGAGGTCTGTTGCATTTTAAATATGTTAGCCAAGAACAAGCTGCAGCCAGCATGGAACTTCTCTTTGCAGCCCTCCCCAACCACCAGATAGCCAGTACTCACTCTCTTCCCTCCCAGTCTCCAAGCTGGGAGACCCTAAAACAGGACTTTGTTGTCCACATCACATGGCAGCAGAAAGGGCAGAGGAGAGATGTCTCAGCAGTAAGTGGATTTCCAAGGTCAAGAAATGTGCCAGATGCAAGAGAGGATTCAGAACTCACAGGTCTCTGAGATGGGGTAGATAGTCTCAGAAGTCTGGTAGGGAGCTCTGGGGAAGGAGAGTTAAATGGAGAGGAATGTGGAAAGGGGGCTGTGACAGCCACAGAGGTGCTGTTAAGATCCTTTCAAGAAGAACTGCTGTCCAGCTAGAAAAGCAGTTGGCTGATGGCCTCCTTCTGTTAGCACCTTCAGGTCTTCTCTCAGCTCTTTTGCTGAGGCCACACCCTTCCTGGGTATCCATCAGCAAGGGATGGCAAGAGTATCTGACCATTTCTGCCCAAAGCAGGACCCCTGTCATGGGCATTTATGTTCCAAAGCCCTCTGTTGCCTTGGCTGAGGTTGGTCATCTCCCCCTGCACCATCTTGCTCTTCTTGCTCCTCCGTGTTTCTTAGATATTACCTCTTCCCCTTCCCGGCCCCCTTGCCTCAGTCTCTTGTGCCCCTAACTCAGTCTCAGCATGGGCTTTACGGAGGATCAAAATGACTTAGGAAGGAAGAGGGATCATTAGAAGAGGACAGAGGATGTTCCTGGAAGGCCCTTGAGAGATCCAAGGAGCCCATGCACTAGACCCCATAAAACAGGTAGGTCCTGATCCTCCTTTCTGGGCAAGACTCTTAAGTGGCCAGATTTGGGGATTACGGCCCAAGGCTTAACACTAAGTATATCTTGCTCCTCACCACATTTTTTCTTGAGCATATTATCTGAACCCTTGGTCAGATAACCACCGAAATCTTCTCGTGTATTGTTAGCACCAAAGAACAGCAGGCACAGTATACCTTTTTGCTCTGTAATATTTACCTTATAGTTGCCAATTTCAAGATGACCTCATGGTCATAAAATGGCCACTGTAGCTACAGCCATCACATCAATGTTTTAGGCAGCAGAAGAGAGGGGAAAAATAACAAAAAGTACATGCTTACAATTGTATCAGGACCTTTTAAAGATCTGTCCTGGGAGTATTAGTCTCCCCCAAAGATTTATAGTTATACTTCATTTGCCATTTTTGCTGCAAGACATGCTACGAAGTGTATTTTTATAAATGGACATATTTCTATACCCAATGAAGAAGAGAATATTCCAATGAAAGTAGGGATTTTCCAATGAAAGAAAGGGGAGAGGATAGTAATATGTAGGCCTCTAGCAGTCCCCACACACTTACCTTTAAGATGATTTTCTCATATATCCTTATGCAGAACAACTCATCCCAAGTTTATAACTGCAATAACCCTGGGACTCCTGTACCATTTCTCCAATTGCACAAGTCCAATCCCCTATCCCCATTCAAGCCTCCCTTTCTCAATGAAGCCTTTCCTGACCACTTCAGCCCAGTGACCTCCCCATCTTTTATTGGGAAGTTATTCAGTTGGTTCTTATTTAACTTTCCATGTATTAGTCCTATATCACCAGTGAAAATATGATCATCTAAAAAGACAAAAGTAGCAATTAGCATTATCTCTGAAATCAATAGCACAGTGTTAAATCATAAGTTTAGTTACTGTATGAACCATGTGCTGGATTAATTTAAAGTATTTCTCATTTCTTCTAAATAAAGTTACGTTTGGGTATTTTTTCCCTTGCACTATACTTAAATGACATTTTCTGAAGTCTTCCTACTGCTTATTCCCATTTGTTTGGTATTTCATCTCACCAAGGGAGTCTGCGTAATACATTGCCTGGAGTTTCTATTGTATTTTATATACTCCCTCCAACTAAGCAGACACCCTGATAAGACATAGGTTTCTAATCTTGGAGAAGGTGATGGAGAGACCCTTTTCTTGTGACTAACACTGCTAACTGCCTACCCCATAGCTCTTCCTTTTCCCCACTAATAGGACTCTGATTTGAAATAGAGGTAGGAGGGAAAACAGTGATGTTCCCAGCTAAAAAGACTACCTTCTCATCCCTTGCAGCTATAGGAGACACGTGACACAGTCCTCGCCAATGAGATGGATATCGGCCATGTGACACAGTCCTCGCCAATGAGATGGATATCGGCCATGTGACACAGTCCTCGCCAATGAGATGGATATCGGCCATGTGACACATTCCTCGCCAATGAGATGGATGTCAGCCATGTGACACAGTCCTCGCCAATGAGATGGATGTCGGCCATGTGACACAGTCCTCGCCAATGAGATGGATGTCGGCCATGTGACACAGTCCTCGCCAATGAGATGGACTAGCGGCCATGTGACACAGCTCTAGTTAATGAGATGGATATTCACTGAAAGGACTGACACTGAAGCTCAAGCTCCAATCCTTCAGCAACCTGAACTGTTGACTCATTGGAAAAGATTCTTATTCTGGGAAAGACTGAAGGCAAAAAGAGAAGGGGGCAGCAGAGGATGAGATTGTTGGATAATATCATGGACACAATGGACATAAATTTGAGCAAACTCCAGGAGATAGTAGAAGACAGAGGAGCCTGGCCTACTGCAGTCCATGGAATTACAAAAAGTTGGACACGACTTAGAGGCTGAACAACAACAACAAAATGAGATGGATAGGTGGCCATTTGACAAAGTCCTAGCCAATGAGATGGATAGATGGCCATGTGACACAGCTCTAGCCAATGAGATACAAACAGGAAATGCTAGATGATGCCTCTTTGAAAACTCTTTTAATTCCCTGGCACTCACATTTTGCCTTTCACTCTTCCCTTCCTCCTCGACTGGAACAGAAACAAATATAGGTGGTAAAGCAACCATCTTAGAATCCTAAAATAAGCATTAGGACAAAAACCACAAGGTAAGAATGGCTACACAGAAAATTAGCAACTAGTCCCTGGTGGCACAATGGAGCTGAAGTCCTGAACCGGCTACCTTTTGACTTCACTCTATGTGGTAGACATTAACCCCTTCACAAAGTTTAGCAACTCTTGTTCAGGTCCCTGTAACTCTCAGCAGAAAGAAATCCAAAGAGTACCTCATGGAGAGGGGTGTCTCGGCAGCTAAATGTTCTGCTTTAGCAAGAAATCACTTTGGAACTGGGCACCCTCCTGGGAATAGTACTGTATATGTACACTGTGCCCCTTTCATTGGAATTTCTTGCTATGTTGGACCCTGTGCTGTTGCTGCCAGACCTTCCTCAGACACTGTAATTTCTGTTCTCTTCAGCGTAGCATCATGGACAATAAGTCTTCATCATTAGTGGTGCCCAAAATGTCATCAAGTAGTGCATTTTCATAAAATCTTTAAACAAATGGAGGAAGAACAGAACCTAAACTTCATTCAGAAAATAATGAAGAGAAAGCTGCTGAAAATGAGATCTCATCCCAATTACATTCTCTTTATCACAAGTCACATTTTCAGCCTTGGTATGACATACTTTTGAAAATGGCTCTCTCTCATCACATGATGTTTAATCCAATTCTGATCAGAATACAACATACATGTTTCAGCTTCACTCAATTCTGAGAAGTTTTTTTTTTCTTAACATTGTAAGGAGGTGCTAAGAAGACCAAGTTGGTCCTTCAACCATCAGAGAAATTCAACTCGTCCTGAATCAGTTTTCTGACCATACCTGATGGGGAGATCAATCAGGGGTCTCCATTTGCCCAGGACTCAGGATGGCAAGAGGCAGAAATTTATTGTTAATAAATTTATTGTTTATTGAAATTTATTGTTACAATCAAGAAAGTCCCGGAGATGGGTTAGTCACCTTGCCATCCCAGGCCTCTCAACAAAAACCAGAGAGCAAACAAAAAGGGTCACTGCTCCTCAGTTCACCCTCTGGGCCCTTAATCTCAATGTCTGTGACAGTTATTTACGGGGCATTTTTTAACAAGTCCAGATGTCTGTTTTCTCACTTATGTTCTAGGTATGAGTCTACGCCAGGGGATATAGTAGTGAATAAGAGAAATGAGATCCTTGCCTTTCTGCAGCATCAGTTTTAGTAGGGAAGACTGATAATAAACAAGGAAAAAAAATAAAGAAGTAACTTCAGAAAAAATAAATAAAGAATGATAAGGAAACACTTGTATAGGGGAGGGACATGCTCAAGAAGGCCCACCACCCTCAGCCTTGCTCTGGCTTTCAAAGTCCTGGACCACCCCATGGTAGGTGGAGAGAAAGGATTAGGGGAATTCTGTGGGCATTGAGAATGCACCCACTTTGTAGCCTGAACCCACCCCCCCCTTCTAGACTGCACTCCAGGGGCTTGAGAACCCCACTGACCTGCCCACATGGCTCAAGCCTGACTCTAGGGTCTGTCCCATGTGGTGAATCACTCCAAAGGTGGGTATACCTCGAAACCTGAGGAGTAGTTAGAAGTTTGTGGAGGTGGAGGAAGTAGTGGGACTTTGTGGTGTGGGACAGAGTTGGAGATGCTAAAATAAACCTTTTTCTGGGGCCCAATAATTCCACTCCTGGGCATATATACCCAACAGAATACCTACAGCAGTATTCCCCGTAATAGCAACCGGAAACTAGAAACAGCAACTAGAAGCAATTGTCTTTCAGCCAGTAGAATGGATAAATAAACTCTAGTTCATTCATGCACTGCAATACTATGTAGCAAAAGCAACCAACTGCTGGTGTAAAGAACAACATGGAAAAATCTCATAGACATTCTTAAGCAGAAGAATGATCCAAATGTGTCACTGCATTTATGTGAAGTTCAAAAGCAGGCACAACTGGCCTGTGGTGATAGAGCTCAGAATACTTTTATACCTTGAGGAAAGGGGGTGGATATTGACTGGCAGGAGCACCAGGGTACCTGGAAATGCCTTATATCTATATATATAAAGAGATATATAGATGTGTGTGTGTGTGTGTGTGTGTGTGTGTGTGAAAATTCACTGAGGTGTGCACACTTATAATTTTAAACATTAATGTATGATATTATACCTCAAGAAAAAAAAAGTAAGTTGCTTTGGCAAACAAGGAGGAAGGGGTGGAGGAAAAGGAAGAAGAAATGGAAGAAGTAAACTGCCAGGTTTGAGAGACCATCAAGCAGAGGGAACAGAAAGTATGAAGCTCCTGATGCAAAAACAAATTTGGCATCACAGGCAACAGGAGTTCACAAAGAAGGGAATGGTACCCAGAGAAGCTAGGAAGGGAGGCTGGGCTGCTTAGGTAGGGCCCCAAGTTTAGGGAAGAGTCTGGATTTTCATCTAGGGGCAATGGAAAGCATTTGGCCTTTTGTAAGCAGTGGGGTAGAGGCAGGGAGCACATTATCTGCTTCATGGGCTTTTTCTAAAATCAATTTGGCTTCTGGGGGCAAAAGAGGGGATTTTCTATAAGGGCCAACTATGCATGCAAGCAGGGAGACCATTCCTAAGGCTATAGGAGTTAAAAACAATGGCAGAGAAGTCTGTGAGAATCAGATGAGCTAGCAAGGATCAGAAGAGGCTATTACTCATCTACCATTCATTCATTTGCCAGTCCAGACCCTCCACACTCTTCTCACCTGCCCTACGGGAGGGTAGCTGGATGGGCACATTTAATAAGCCCCTTTGCCCTCTGAATGCAGGCTGGCTCAGCAGACCAGAGCAGGCAGAAGGAGAATGAGGTTGGTGTGTATTGGCTGAAGGGAACAGCCCTCTCCTACAGCTACACAACTTCAGTTCTGGAAACTGTTCCCTCTCTTTCTTTTGGACTTACGTATACCTTTGTAGGGCTTCCCTGGTGGCTCAGACAGTAAAGAATCTGCCTGCAATGTGGAAGGCCTGGGTTCAATTCCTGGGTTGGGAAGATCCCCTGGAGGAGGGCATGGCAACCCACTCCAGTATTCTTGCCTAGAGAATCCCCATGCACAGAGGAGCCTGACGGGCTACAGTCCATGGGGTTGCAAAGAGTCAGACATGACTGAGAGACTAAGAACAGCACAGCTTTGTAAGGATTCCATTTAATTCCTCCCCAATTACCTTTTTTGAGTGTGCCATTTGCTTCCTGATGAGTATGAATTCCATACAGTACTAAAACCATAGGTCATTCCTTGATCCAGAGGGTAAGGATAACACATATTCCACATGCCCCTACGAAGGCAGAGAAAATTCTAATATATTTTCAAAACACTTTCATCCAAAATGAAAGTGTTACATCTGAAGGGGCCGGTCTCAGTTATCTGGAATATTTGCTTATAGGCAACATTTTATTCTGAGACAAGGCTGGATAAATGAGCATATTTATACACTATAAAGCCCTCCTATATTTTTCTTCCATAGTACTTCTCACAACTGAAATTAACTATTTATATTCTTTAAAGCCCATCTTCTATATTAGACTTCAAGCTCCATAAAGATGGTCCATGGAAATGGTCCAAGAAGAGGTCTGTCTCATTGCCCACTGTATCTCCAATACCTGAGACAATACCTGACATAGAAATTAATAAATAAGTGTTGTTGAAGGATGGATTGAGAGGTGGGAGGTTAAGAGGAGAGAGGAAACCTGAGATTTAGAATTGGAAGATGAAGATGGAGATTCCAACTCCCCCCCAGTTACCATCAGTTTGTGTGTTTATGGGCTTCCCTGGTAGCTCAGAGAGTAAAGAATCCACCTACAATGCAGGAGACCTGGGTCCCTGGGTCAGTAAGATCCCCTGGAGAAGGGCATGGCAACCCACTCCAGTATTCTTGCCTGGAAAATTCCACACACAGAAGACTGGCAGGCTACAGTCCATGGGTTGTAAAGAGTAAGACACGACTGAGTGATTTAATACTTTCACTTGTGTGTTTATATCCACCTGACTTCTCAAGGCTTCCATAAGCGTCTGTACATAAAATTAGGATAAGAACTCCTTCCCGATCCAGTATTTGTGAAGATCAAATGAGATAACACTTATAAAAGTAAATGAAGCAGTAAATGAAGCAGCCATCAAATATGAGATGTTATTATTATAATAAAAGCATCAGTAAGATGGGGCCACTCCTGGCCCCTGGTTTTTTAATGCAGCACGCATCAGCTTCTGCAGGGCATGGAAAGATATGATTTTTTACAGGTTTCATTTAAGAATAATTCAGTTCAAGTGGTTGCAAACCTTGGAATCTGGTAATGTGCATCTAGGTGTTAAGGAATTCAGACAGCCATGCAGAAAACATGACAAGATAACACGTGCCTTATTCTCTCTGACTCCTGAAGCGGGGAACGTGAAAAGGGAGCCCAACAGATGCAATCATTTCAGGCAGCTGCCAGAGAATGGTGCCCTGGCAACACACCTTAACCCCATCACATCCAAAATGCTACTGGTGGAGGGCCAGGTAGTAAACGGGTGACTGAAAACCCAAGAAACAGTGAGTTGATAAAAACAGAGAATGACTTCAGTAAAAGAGTTGAGCCTCTTTTGAGGGACTCTGAAACTAATAGTGTATCTTGACACTGCTTATGGCCATCATTCATATCTAAATAGAAGCAAGTCCTTTCAATTTTCCATAAATTCTTAAAATATGAGTTTTCTATCTATATTAGGGTCTCCAGAGAAATAGAAACAATATATGTGTATATACATATACATGCACACACACACACATAGGATATATACAGGATGTACATATATAGGATGTGTGTGTATACATAATGGGATGTTTGTGTAAATAAGTACACATATACACACATATATCTATACATCTCTACCTCTATCTATCTACAAGAGAAGGAGATTGATATAAGCAACTGGCTTATGCAAATGTGGAAGCTGGCAACCCCCAAATCTGCAAGTTAGGCCAGGAGTCTGGAGACCTGGGAAGGGCCAAGTTACAGTTCAAGCTCTGTGGGCATGTCCTATGCCACTGTACCTTTTCTAACGGTATCTGCTCCTGCTGGGATGTTCCTTCTTCTTCCACTGATCCAAATTCTGTTTATTCTTCAAGGAACTCAAATATGATTTTTTAAAATAAAATTTTCCCTAATATCTCATTGACTCCTTCCTTTCCCTTACCCTAGCCAAAATGAATTACTCCCACCTTTGGGCTCCCAAGCACTGTCCATAATCCCATGTGTAGAAATCTAAACATGGTCTGGCTCATTTCATAATTTTCTGTATGCATCTCTCTTGCCCTCCCATCTCCCCAAATCAAAAGCTTTTTGAGAACAGAAGCTAAAATTTGCTTTTTCAAAAAATTCCCAGTAGATAACACAGTATCTAGTATAGAATAGATACATTTACTTATCATTTATTTTTTGCATTTATTTGTTATATAATAATTTATTTTCATATCATAGCTGCATTTTTTTTAGCATCAACTTGGAGCTAGGCACTATACAACATATATGCAATATCACTAATCCTTACAAGAAAGCCCAAGATTTAGATATTATCCCCATTCTACAGATGAAAAGACTGAGGCTCAAAGAGGTTAACTGATTTGCCTAAGACTACACAGTAGCGTAAACTTTAGCCCAAATATGATTCCACAATAAGCTTCAAACAAACAAATGTCATATTCATGACAAACAGTGCATCTCTTAAAAAAAAAAAAAAAGAATACACTCACAAGATGAAGGGCACTTATTATTTATTACTTTACTGTATAATCTTGAGGATTAAAAATAATAATTCTCCTTCCCTTGCCAAAATTAGCACAAACACGGAGAAATAATTTTGCTTTAAAAATTACACTAAAAGCCAAAATATGGCACTTTCTTATTTTGTATTATTGAACAGGAAATCTTTTATGGATTAATGAAATTGAGGGATGAGAGGCTACTAAATATAGCCATAAAAGGAGACATTCTGGATCATAAAGCATATTTTCTTCATCTTGACAGTTGTAGTTTAATTTTAAGTATTTATGATACTACTTCATAGTAAATATGTCTAATTCATGAAAGCTAGGTAATATGAGAGCCAGCTTTGGAAATTTGCTCAAGCTTTTTTGGCCCTTAAAGCTACGTGTAAATGGATTTGCTGCTAAGAATTATGGGTTTTATACAGTAATGACATGAAAATTATCCATATTCCACTCTACTATCAAGGCACTATTTCCACAACTACTACCATTATTACTATTACCTAGGCAACTACACTTGATTTTGTGGAAGTAAATCACCTCACATATCCTCTATTACACATCATTTGAACTAAATATGAAAAATGCCACAATTGGGATTCATTGTTATATTAAAAAAAATTGACCATCTGAGCTTACTTGAAAAAAAATTATCATGTGGCATAGATTTTGTAACCTAAAGAATTACACATTATTATGTCAACAGTGTTTTAACTTTAAAAAGAAATCATAGACTCACAGAAAACTATTTTTGGTGTTGTACATCTTTACATTGGAGGTCAGGGAAAGAGTTATGGGATTTTAAGTGATTTAAATCTTAATAAAGACCACAGCTATGACCGTACCACCAGCTGTGAGGGGCCCCAAGTCTCTAGGTCCAAGGTTCTGTGACATATTTAAAATAGAAAGCAGAGAACATAACCTTTGGCTTCCCTGAAAATCCTCCCATGAAAAATTTGGCTGTGATTTAGGGCGAGGCCATGAGGAATCACCACAGGGGTTTCTGACCTCACTCATATTTATGAGCAGTGGTTAGTCATACAGACCCTCTGAGACCCTCCAAGTTACCTGTAATTCTCCTCTTAGATACCAAAGAGGAGAGCTCCAGAGCATGGAAAAACTCTATTTTAAAAACACAACAAAAATTAAGAGAAATCTTTGAGATCACCAGGGAACAGGAGGACAATATACACAAGGGCACTGGTGTTCCCTTTCATGTCAGTTCATTTGAGAGCTTTACTGCTCTAAAGTGCCTTGGAATTTCCAACTGAGTTTCTCCATCAGCATCTTAGGAAGGCATCAAGCTGTTCCTAGCATTTCATTATTGATTTGTAAGATGAACAAATTTCACATCTGGGTCCCACCCAGGGATTAGGGCAGTGAAGAGCTTTCTGCTCTCATTGGAAGGTATCCTGGAGGCTGGATTTAAGCTCTGAACCCAAGCAGAAGCCTAACATGATAGAACATAGAGAGAACAGCCAGAAGGCTTATGTGCACTAGAACTGAGATGTCCCCTCCAAACCATAAAGTACACCCATGACATCCTCAGCAGATACTCTTTGAAACTAAAGGGAAAATATCCACCATAGTCTGAAGCTGGGACAGAAGAACCGTTTGGGCCAAGTATCACATTCTTAAGGGACTTTCAAATCTAGACTTTGGAAGCCATCCTCAAAAGAACCTGTTCATGCAGTTAATTACAGAAATACATGGATGAGATTGGTAAGTGATCCCTTGCCCACTACTTAGACAACACCAACCAACTTTAGTGAACAAAAAATTGATACATGAAATAAATCTCATGATTATCTTTTGTGTTTAAATAGTTTTAATTTTGAAACTTTAAAAATATATAATTTTAATACCTGAATTTCTTAATGTACAAGATATCTCAAAAGATGAGCGTTCAGAGAGCAAGAAAGACCAAGATTAGAAGAGAAAGAGAGACAGGAAACCACTTGTATGTCTGCTCAGACACTTTCCATTAGCATAGGATGTCCTGTCCCAAAGCTGCAAACCCTACTCAACCTTCATGGGGTCCCACCTATCTCTGAGACGTAACTGATCTCTCCTTCTTCAGAATTCCCAGAGCTCTTCAGTATTCCTATATTCTGGCCCTTAGCTGTTTTGATCCTTCAATTGAGCCACAGAAATTTTGACTCCTTGCTCACATACTTCTTGCCTGGCAAACCCCTCCTCATATGTAAGAACTCAGCTTGGGTATCTTTTCCTTTGAGAACTCTTCTAATTCCCACCTCACTTTGCCCCACACCCCACTTGTGTACCCCACCCTGCATCATGCTCCTTTAGCATTTTGGGTATCCCTCCATCTCTGCCCCATCACAGCAGAGAGATGATCTGTTTATGAGCTGGTCTCCCTGAGCTGTGATCTGTTCTGAGTCAGGGATTTTGTCTGAAGCATCTTTGTCTCCCAGAGGCTGGCACAGTGCACACAGCACACAGCTGGGACTCGAGTTCATTGAACTTCACGTATTACTTTGAATTAGTTATTCCAGTTTAAAGTCGTATCTTACTTGTCAATCTCTATGCTCCACAAGAGTAGGTAAGCTGTATATCTGATTATCTGAGTATCTTCAACATTTGATGCCTTAAAAGGTCTTCATAAATATTTGTCAGATGAGTGAATAAATGTATCCTGATCTGTGCCTTTCATTGTAAATTGCAACGTGCAGCAGAAATGAGAACATAAAAATTCCATCTGTGAAAGAATTTTTCTTATTTACAACTGGTTTTTATTTCTAAATTCACTGTCAAGAGGATAGTGAAGATTTCCCTTCTTTAGTTTTTGCCAGAAAAGAACATCTGCTGGGGTCTACAAGGAAACTATACCTGTGGTTAATGTGGGGCAGGAACTCCAGAGTTTTCCAGATGTTTTCAAGCATCTAGGGTAAGTCATCCATGAGATGGAGCCCAGGTTGAAATAAAATCTTTGCCAGTGTTCATTTGTTCATTCACAGTCTGTCAACAGCATTTACTGGGCATCTTCACTGGGCCAGGTGAGGCGCTGTACCAGCTGTCAGGGATGCAAAGATGGGTAAAGACAATCCCTTGCCCTTCAAGCCTTAAGAGGCTAATGGGAAATTAACAACAATTACACTAACAACTCCAGTTCCACCTACTAAGTGCTGTCTTTGTAGGAAACACAGGTTATGAAGGCAGCAGAGGTTAGTTATTTACCAGGAAACTTCCCTTTACTTCCCAAATGGACAGGGCTGCATGTGACACTATGGGCACCAGTGGCTATGTCAGAGCAATGAAGACACTGACTGAGAAGTAGATAGCATGAGGATGACCCCAGGGCAGGGATGCAAAGGTTACAGGGAGCTGTCAGCATGAGGACTTTGCTCTCCCATCCACCAACTATAGAGCAGGGCCTTTCAAACTTTCAGTTCAGTCACTCAGTCATGCCTGACTCTCTGCAATCCCATGAACCGCAGCATGCCAGGCCTCCCTGTCCATCACCAACTCCCAGAGTTTACCCAAACTCATGTCCATTGAGTTGGTGATGCCATACAACCATCTCATCCTCTGTCGTCCCCTTCTCCTCCTGCCCTCAATCCTTCCCAGCATCAGGGTCTTTTCCAATGAGTCAGCTCTTTGCATCAGGTGGCCAAAGTATTGGAGTTTCAGCTTCAACACCAGTCCTTCCAACGAACACCCAGGACTGATCTACTTCAGGATGGACTGGTTGGATCTCCTTGCAGTCCAAGGGACTCTCCCAGAGTCTTCTCCAACACCACAGTTCAAAAGCATCAATTCTTCGGCACTCAGCTTTCTTCACAGTCCAGCTCTCACATCCATACATGACCACTGGAAAAACCACAGCCTTGACTAGATGGACCTTTGTTGGCAAAGTAATGTCTCTGCTTTTTAATATGCTGTCTAGGTTGGTCATAACTTTCCTTCCAAGGAGTAAGTGTCTTTTAATTTCATGGCTGCAATCACCATCTGCAGTGACTTTGGAGCCCCCAGAAATAAAGTCTGACACTGTTTCCACTGTTTCCCCATCTATTTGCCATGAAGTGATGGGATCAGATGCCATGATCTTAGTTTTCTGAATGTTGAGCTTTAAGCCAACTTTTTCACTCTCCTCTTTCACTTTCATCAAGAGGCTCTTAGTGCTTCTTCACTTTCTGCCATAAGGGTGGTGTCATCTGCATATCTGAGGTTATTGACATTTCTCCCGGCAATCTTGATTCCAGCTTGTGCTTCCTCCAGCCCAGCGTTTCTCATGATGTACTCTGCATATAAGTTAAATAAGCAGAGTGACAATATACAGCCTTGATGTACTTCTTTTCCTATTTGGAATCAGTCTGTTGTTCCATGTCCAGTTCTAACTGTTGCTTCCTGACCTGCACACAGGTTTCTCAAGAGGCAGGTAAGGTGGTCTGGTATTCCCATCTCTTTCAGAATTTTCCACAGTTTATTGTGAGCCACACAATCAAAGACTTTGGCATAGTTAATAAAGCAGAAATAGATGTTTTTCTGGAACTCTCTTGCTTTTTAAATAATCCAGTGGATGTTGGCAATTTGATCTCTGGTTCCTCTGCCTTTTCTAAAACCAGCTTGAACATCTGGAAGTTCATGGTTCACATATTGCTGAAGCCTGACCTGGAAACTTTTGAGCATTACTTTACTAGCGTGTGAGATGAGTGCAACTGTGCAGTAGTTTGAGCATTCTTTGGCATCGCCTTTCTTTGGGATTGGAATGAAAACTGACCTTTCCCAGTCCTGTGGCCACTGCTGAGTTTTCCAACTTTGCTGGCATATTGAGTGCAGCACTTTCACAGAATCATCTTTTAGGATTTGAAATAGCTCAACTGGAATTCCATCACCTCCACTAGTTTTGTTCGTAGTGATGCTTCCTAAGGCCCACTTGACTTCACATTCCAGGATGCCTGGCTCTAGGCGAGTGATCACACCATCGTGATAATCTGGGTCATTAAGATCTTTTTTGTACAGTTCTTCTGGGTATTCTTGCCACCTCTTCTTAATATCTTCTGCTTCTGTTAGGTCCATACCATTTCTGTCCTTTCATATGCATATATATCATCTAGAGAGCCTACTAAAACTGCAGATCCTCTTTCCAAGGGATCAAGGAAAGAGCTTGAGAGTCTGCATTTCTAACATACTCCAACATGATCTGATGCTGCTGGCATATGGACCACACTTCGAGTAGCATGAATACAGAAGAAACAGCACTGGTTTTCCAAGGCTAAGGGACCTAGATATCCAATTCCAACTATAGTATTTACTATCTGCATGAATTACTTTTGTTTCCCAACCCTGCATTTACAGCATTTGAAAAAAAAAAAAAAGGATAATGAAGTCGACAACCTAAGGTTGGTGGGAAGATTCAATGAGAGCATTTGGAATAGGTACTCAATAATTACTAATTATTACTTGAAGGATTTCCATTATTTCCTCAAATGTGTCTGGAGATGACCAGAAATAAACATCTATATCTTCCATACTCAAATAGAATCCTACTTACTTTTGGTCAGTAGCCTCTGTTTTCCTCCATGTGGGCCCACAGTCTGCTAAGGATTTCCTTTTTACTCCCAACACCTCTCAATTTAATATCAGATGCTATTCATGAAGGAGACGGCTTGTTTATCTGGGTTATTAATGAAGTTGTTAAGAGAGAGTGGAGGGGGAAGCCAGCAGTATCTTGAGCTCTGCCTCCCCATAAATCACCACCCCACACTAAGACGGCTTCTGCCACATGTCAGTTCCTATCATCCTGCTCATCTCAATGAATTTGAATGAATTTCATGATTAAAGTTTTATGAGATGCCACATCAAACATCCTCTAAACCTCAAGGTCTAACACTTCAATAGCACTTGCTTTTGTTTTCTCATCCTCCAGTTTTATCACACAAAAAATGATGCAGGTGTACCTTGCAGGAAAGGATTTTGTTTTTTCCTTTAACACCCCCACTGCTGATTCCCCATAAAGCAGTTATCTCCTCCATGTTGAACAGCTTGCTTTCAGCCTCAGCTCTCCACCTGACAGGTGACCAGCTGGCTCTGCACATAATCTATGCTTTTTACCTTGGTAATAAATCTGGTAGCCCGATGCCTGACAGCCTGCACATGGCTCTGGTCACCTGCAGATTCAAGCTGCCAGACCCAGGCTTGCATTTCCCCCTCCTCCTGTCACACACAAACAACCTCCTCCTCCATGTACAACCACAGGCTCTCAAAGCCAGAAGAACAACTTTGTTGTAATTCTCACCAGCTTGTCTTCACAACAAAGGAATAGATCTATTTTCTTTAGCAAAATGGAAATAAAAGTTTCACTGCCTATAATCTGCAGGACTTTCCACCACTCAAATACATTGACATGGTGATATCATTAAATGAATATTCCCTATGACTCTGAACAATTCAGTAGCAAGTGAATAAAGAGCCATGACCTCTAACTCTTGAAGCACCAAGGGGGTCCTACAGAAAAGATCAAAGAAATTTCAAAAGCCATATCCAGAATGTTCTCTATTTGATATCCATCTTCTTGGTTCATTTCTTAAAGGAAGTTTATCATTATCCCCAGAAGGGAGAATCTAATATAGAGATAGGTTGTTGGGTTTGTAGGTTTGCTACAGCCTTCTCAAAAAAGAGATATATGTATGCGATGTAGAAAAGAGATGGGGGTCTGCGGAATTGAGGCAGAGAGGCAGTTTAAATGCTTGAAAAAGAAGGGCTATTATCTAGCAGACTCCTTCTTGCCTGTGTAGGGAGCCAGGAATCTCAAGGCCAAAAATGTATCCTATCTTTTGTCTAAACTTCCTCACTTTCCTATCCTTAAATTAACAGATAGCAAAATTGGACTTTTTCTAAAATTTTACAATTTCTAACAGAAAGCATTTGGCTGTGTTTTTTGTATTCTTACATATATCGTCTTTTTCTCTTTACACACACACACACACACACACACACTCTTCTGCTGTTTTACCATCATCTATAGCCTCACTGTTCTATACTATGATAACCAATAGCCAAAAGTAACTTTCTACTTTAAGTTTAAATAAATTTAAATTTTAAATTTTAATTTTAAAATTCTTTGATCACGTTAGCTATATTTCAGTACCCACATGTGGCTAATTGCTACTGTATTTAGTAGTACGAACACAGACTATTTTCATCATCAGAGAAAGTTCTATCAGCTGGTACTGACCTATACAGTACATGTCATATGATAAATATTCAAGAAATATGTGTTCATCAATTGGCTAAATGAATGAATAAATATGTGCTATAGTTTTTCCAAATACACATTTCCTTCTTTCTTCAACTTTTCTAAAAATTTCCCATTTGTTTAAGGATAAATGAAGTTAAATTCCCCACCTCATACCATAGCAGTCATAAACCTTATCTTATTTGGCACATATTTCAATATTAAAAAAACCCCAAAACTGCCAAAAGAAAATATAGAATTATATAAACTTGAGATGCCAAGAACTTTCTAATCCAGAAAGAACAAGATGCACAGATTTGCCTCTGTATACATTTCAAATTTCTATGTATACATTTCAAATTTCTATGCAGTATAAAAATGTTTAAAAAGAGACCAACAAATACGCAGGAAGCTTTTAATATATGTGACTGATAAGAGATAAAAATTCTTAATATACAAGCATTTTAAAAATCAGTTTAAAAGATGCCCCAATAGAAAAATAACAGTCATTTCACAAAGACTACTATGAATAGTCATTTGTACTCATTAAAAAAAGCTAAACCTTACTAGTAGTCAAAGAAATGAAATTAAAGCAGCAATAAGATTTTTACCTATCAGTCTGGTAAGGATTAAAAAATACTCTCATAATTAGCATTGACAGAGTTGTGAAGAAATATCCAAAATTTATGTTCTGAATTGCAAATTGATATGGCCTTTGGGGAGGGCACTCTGGAAGTTTCAACCAAAATTTTAAATGTGCATACAATTTTATCATCAATTTCATTTCTAAAAATTTATCCTACAACTGCCCTGTAGAGCTTTATGTACCTAGAAGTTTATCACAGCATTGTTTATTCAGAGTGAAAAACAGACATAGTTAAACATCTACTAACAGGTTATATGTATGCAATAGAATATTGCAAATTAGTTTTTTAAAGTTTTATATTACTAAAAATAATGTTTTCAAAAGTAAAAGATATAAAGTAATTTATACATTATCACCTCCATGTGTGTTAAATACACACATATACATACACACAGAGTTAGAACACTTATTGAGGGTTATCTGTGCTGATCTCTATTCTAACTGCTTTATATATTCACTACATATATATATATATATATATACACACATACATATATGTGTCATTTTCGCATAAATCTATGATGTATGATGTAGCTAATATTAACTCTATTTAACAGATAAGGAAAATGAACCATACAGAGACTGCTAGCACAAAATCACTTAGCTGATAAACGGCAGAATCAGGATTTTAATACAGGGAGTCGAGCCCCGGAGTCTGTCCACGTAACACTGCCAAGTAGTGTGTGCATTGGGGTCAGTGAGTAGGATAGAAAGAAAGAGACTGAGATGGAGATAGAGATAAAGAGATAGATTTCAAATTCTTAACCTTGGTTATATCTGGTGAATGGAACTGGGTTTAGAGTTGATTGGATGATGAAGACTGTGATGAGTTTAAAATAAAAAGCACTCAGGGCTGGTGCACTGAGAAGACCCAGGGGGATGGGATGGAGAGGGAGGCGGGAGCGGGGATCTGGATGGGGAACACATGTAAATTGATGGCTGATTCATGTCAATGTACGGCAAAAACCACTAAAATACTGTAAAGTAATTAGCTTCCAACTAATAAAAATAAATGGAAAAAATAAAAATAAAAAATAAAAGTCAGTATAGAAATTAAAAATAAAATAAAATAAAAAGCAAACAAGAAATAAAAGTTTCATTTTTATAATTTTATAATGCTTAAATTTTTTAAACATTTTATAATGTTTTATAATTTTATAATGTTTAAATTTTTATTCAATATAATAAGCATAATCACTTTTGCACTAAAAAATTCTAATCTGGGAAAACATTCTCTTTTCTTCCAACAGGTTTAGAAATACTGCTTTTTATTTTAAAACTGAAAAGAATGTGAGTGGGATTCATGGACATCTTGAAAATTTCACGCGTACCCAGCAATCTGGAGAGAAACCACTTGTCTCCTGGCAAAGGTGGAAGCTGAATGGAGTCCTCTGGTTTCAGGAGATGAGAGGCACCCAAGAGCACACTAGATGAAAGCCAAGCTCTAGCATTAGCTACCCAGTTTTCCACACATGTATCTTTGTCCTTAATTTGGCCACACTAAGCTTTGGTTTCCTCACCTGCATAAAGGGAATGATGACTGGTCCAGTGTTTTGTGCAATGCCTGGTGCCTTGTTAGTTTGAACCAACACTAGCTTCCATAGTCATCATTGTCACATCACACTGAACTCTCACAGCTTCTCCTGCCAGTTTGGAATTAAGTTTACAAATTGATCAAATCACCTGAAGCAGCCAAGAGACTGAAGTTGGTATGCTGCAAAAGGGGTTTAAGTATCTATGGCTAAGTAACTACTGACAGAAGTTGTAAAATGGCGACGAGTTAAGAAAAAAAAAGCACAATGTAAGAAATGTGAGTTAGGTTTTAACTACAAATGAAGAATATATCCCAGGAGACAGCATTTCAGATAGCTCTGAATACTGCTCTGAAGAGGTAGGGAGGGAAGGTCAGGATATACATGATTCTGGTGAAGGGGTGTGTGTGCAATGAGGCACACATTTTTGCAGAAGGTTGCTCATGAAGGTTACTGCTAGTCATGAAAAGCAGACATCTCCATTAATAATTTTAATACTTTTCTAGGTATGGGGATGACATAGCAGGGAAAATGGCAGAGCACAACCTTTAAAAGAATGACATGGCCACAGGACATGACAAAGACTGATCAGAACCAGCTGGGTCCAAGATGATGAAAGATTCGACTTGCAGTACACCTTGAGCCTCTTTATACACTCATTATTATACATTAGCATATGCTAAATGGCACACCCACCGATGCTATGACTGTTCTGAAGCCAACCATAAAAGACCAGAAAGTGAGTGATGGCGCAATTCCTAGAAATCCCCTCAATTCTTGGAATAATCCTCCTACCATTAGCCTATGAAACTACCCAGCCCCAAAACACCAACCTCGCCATATTTCAGGTCACCCTCTCATCTTCTGAGGTGGCCCCAACTCTGCCTGTGGAGTGTGTTTCTCTTTAAATAAATCCACTTCTTACCTATCACTTCATCTCTGAATTCTTTCTGGACGAAGCAAGAACCTCAAATTCACCGGGAACGTACTGGCAAAGCCTGCCAGAATTCAGGAAGCCTCAGCCTCTCCGCTCCCTCGTGCTGGAGGCGCCGCCTCACTTTCCGCCATTTCTCTCGCACTCTCTCTGGCTCCCTCCGTAGCTCACTCTTTCCACTCTTATCTCTTACTCTGCTGGTAAGGGATGAACAGAAGCCTTCCAGGCCCATTCCGCCCTTGCCGTCAGGTCTTCCGCTTCTGACTGTACGCACACAGGGAATGTCGGGGAAAGTTTCCAGTCATCCTCACAGCAGCTCGGGACCGGAAACACAGGCTCTTTGCCCTCTGGGTTTGCCTTAGCCACCATTTAATTAACCGTTAACAGGTCCAGTTGTGTAAAAACGTGAAATACGGCCTGACTTAGCGTCTGTGCCATGGTTATAGCGACCGCAGTTCCTGCAGGAGCTTCCTTGCGCACAGGCAGTTTGCGCGCTCACCGCCAGGTGTGAGGAGAGGGGGATGGCGGGACCATCATTCACCGCCCTCCTCCGGGCGCTGGTCCCGCCCCCTCCGGGGCCCTGGAAGCTCAGTTGGTAAACAATCCGTCTGAATGCAGGAGACCCTGGTTCGATTCCTGGGTGGGGAAGATCCCCTGGAAAAGGACAAGGCTCCCCACTCCAGTATTCTGGCTTAGAGAATTCCATGGACTGTATAGTCCGTGGGGTCGCAAAGAGCTGGACACGACTGAGCGACTTTCACTTTCACTCACTCCAGGGTCCACCTTGACCCCACACCCACCCCTCTCTGTTAGAGTGGGGCAGACTACTCAGGTTGGGCTGCTCTTGCACTTGGCTCCAACCTAGGGAAATATGCTAAGTCCCTTCAGTCGTGTCCTGTTTCTTTGCAACCCAATGGACTGTAGCCCTCCAGGCTCCTCTCTCCATGGGATTCTCCAGGCAAGAATACTGGAGTATTTCCTTCTCCAGAGGATCTTCCCAATCCAGAGATCAAAACTACATCTCTTGTATCTCCTGCATTTGCAGGCATGAGAACTCGCCTGGAATGTCGTAGACATAAGAGACATGGGGTTCTATCCCTGGGTCTATCCCTGGGTCAGGAAGATCCCCTGGTGGTGGGGGCAACCCACTCCAGTATTCTTGCCTGGAGAACCCCATGGACAGAGGACCCTGGTGGGCTACAGTCCATGGAGTTGCAAAGAGTCAGACACAAATGAAGTGATTTAGTTGTAGTAGTAGCGCCACCTGGGAAGCCCAAGGGAAATATGCCCCAAGGCAATGACCCGCCCTGGCTGTGCTTACTTCCCCAGGGTCACAGGATTGGGAATGTCCCTCCATTCCCCTAATTTAAGTCATGGTTTCTCCACTGGCTGCCGTATTCACCCCTGCACCCAGCCCCACTGCCTGCTGGCCAGAGAACATGTGGACAGGGATGTGGGGGAGGAGCCACCAAGGCCCCAGGGATGCCTCCCACAAAAGGGAAAGGAAAAGAGAGGCTTTTTTTCCTTTTCACAAACCATCTTCTTTAATGGCCAGTGCCTGTTTTCAAAAAATTACCATCTTTTACGAAAAAGATTGGGATTTAAATAGGTCTCAGACCATAAGGATGTCTGTTCCGGGGGAACATATCCTGGGACACAGGGATTAATCTATAGAATCTGTAGAAAAGCCTTCAGGAAGGTCATCACTCATCCTGGGTACCTCGGGTGCCATAGTAGGACACAGGCCCCAGGACCCTGGGGCCAACAGGATGGCCACATGGGGGAGTAGCTGACTCCACTGTGAGTGAAGTCAATAAGAGTAGATGGACAGGGACACGTGGAACCTAACTAGTGCTCCTCTCTGGTATGGAAGCACCTTCTCCCTGAGGAATGATGGGGAATACCTCCTCTATCCCCAAGGACTCAGTCTTGGGTATATTCTGAGTCACTGGGATATGTTTTTTCTAAATTCTTTAAAATGCAAAAAAGTTCATTTGCTTTTGGAACGAAGCCTGGTCCCAGTATAAACTTGAGGATGATGAAGCCTGGCCAGAAAATGGGACCCTTCATTATAATACCATCCTACAGTTAGACATCTTTGGCAAAAAGCAGGGGAAATGGACAAAAGTTCCTTATGTACAGGCCTTCATGGCCCTAAGAGAAAACCTGGAGCTATGTAAGTCCTGTGTTAGGGAAACTTGCTGGCTGGGATTCATTCAGCCTACAGAAAAACCCTCTCTAGTGGCAGCCCTAGAGGTACCCCAGACAGAAGACCCAAGTCCCAATACTCTTCTACCATCTTCAGCCTCTCTTCCACCTCTTTACCCTTCCTTACCAGAAATACAGCTAGAGCCTCTTTGACCCCTTCAGGAATAGGTGAGCCTCAGGCAATTACCAGAGTCCACAACCCTTTTTCCTTGCCTGAACTTAACCAATGCCTCACCGATTCAGGCAGATTCTCAGAGGACCCTAATGGGTTCACTGAAGAATTCCAGATGAAAGGCTTGCCATCGGGCCCTAAACCCCTGGCAACCTTCTTATTGACACAGCCTTCAGTTTCTTAACAATAGGGACCAGGATGAGGAGGAAAAGAAGGAACAGCATGACTTAAGGAAGGAACAATGGCACACCAGACTTTTGGCAGCTGTCATGACAAGACCTAACCCCCCGCTCCTGGTCACCCTAAAAGTACTCCCAGAGGACCTCCGCCAGGTAAGGGAGCTGGTTTCAGCTGTGGGAGTCCCGAACACTGGAGCAAGGAATGCTTAGGAAGCAAGTCCCAATCTACACCCCAAAAGTCATGCCTGCTCTCTAAGAAGATGGGCCGCTGGAAGAGGGAAGGCCCCCGGCTCCTAAGGAAGAGAGGAAATTCCCCCACACCAGTCATGGCAACAGGTGATTGACAGGACCTGGGAACCTCCAAGACTCCCCAAAAGACAGTCATCATTACAAGGGAGGAACCATGGGTGACCACCGACTTGGGAGGCAAGCTTGCCCAGTTTCTAGTGGACCCAGGAGCCAGTTATTGTGTCCTGGCTTCTAACTTACTGGGTCCCTTGCCACTGAAACCTGCTCTATTGTTGGGATCAAAGGAAAGCAATAACTGAAATATTTCATCACCCCTCTAACTTGCACTTTATAGTCAGTTTTAGGTGATTAGTAAGTTAGTTTTTGTTTTGTGTTTTTTCCCCAGAAATGTAAGTAGCTGGAAGTTGGGTTATGGCAATATTATTAATAGTGCCTTTACAAAATCTCTTTCCTAGCAAGATAACTTTTTAGCTTAGCATCAATCTGTCATCACTAATCGGAAAAATCGGTTGACTTGGAACTATAAACAAAAGCAAAACAATATATTTGTGAACCTCACTGAACCAGCCTAGAAAAATTGACTTAGAAGGTGCTAAAGCACCTGTGAAGATGCAGCATGCACATTCTTCCAAGTTGCAAATACCTCTGTACAGAGAGTTTGCTGTGAAATTCAGGTCCTGCAAACTTGACATTCTGATGCGGTTTTCCGAGGTGGTATTTTTTCAGAGCATTGAGTTTACTCAATAACTATGTAGTAATTTATAGCATGGCTTTTTAAAAATATATAGTATAGCTTTTTGAAATATATAGTATAATTTTTTATTGGAGAAGGAAATGACAACCAACTCCAATATTCTTGCCTGGGAAATCCCATAGACAGAGGAGCCTGGAGGGCTACAGTCCAAGGGGTCTCGAAGAGTTGGACACAACTTAGCAACTAAACAGCAAAAACAATAGCTTTTCATATTAAAATGTGGTATTTTTAAAAGAAAAGGAAAAGGCTCTCATCACTAACAAGTTTCTTGTCATGCTTGAATGTCTCAGCCCATCACTGGGAAGGGATTTTCACACGT
Organism: Cervus canadensis; assembly: GCF_019320065.1. NCBI lineage: Eukaryota > Metazoa > Chordata > Mammalia > Artiodactyla > Cervidae > Cervus > Cervus canadensis. Next base: position 14,593,379 of record NC_057400.1, read on the forward strand.
CAAGTAGGATGTCTGTTTTCAGTAAAGAAGGTATGAGGAGTGGAATTGCATTTTACTAAGGGAAAAGAAGGTAAGTCTGTCTTCTGGTTGTTTCTGGATGGAAAACAAATTATGTGATAGATAAGAAAGTGATGGAAGGTTTATGGAAAGTGGACCCTGAGAAAGGGATTTTTTGCATGGTTAAGATTGAATAAGTTTAGAATAAACTTTACTTAGTAAATGAATTTTGAAAGTAAGCTGGTACAAACAGGAATTTAGGCTTTCTCTCTGTTAAAAGGACACGTTTTCTTAAAATGTTGAACTGCCTGTGATAACAGGTTTAAGTTTCTTTGCTTGTAAGTGACCTGTTCTGTATTTGCCTTTGAAATCTTTTATTGTCACTTTGGTTAAGGAATAAGTATTGTCTCACAAAGCCTATGATCTTATTTGACCAAGTGTTTTAAGATTTCTGGACAAACTTCTTAAATATCAAATTTCAGTTAAACTTCTTTTGATTTCCAGCTAACTTTGGGATACCTTAGAGAGTCCCTAAGGTATCTCAAAGAGAAATATTTAACTAGGATTATTTGATATAAGTTAAATATAATCATTTGTAATTCTGGTTATTGTAACCAAGTTTCTTTATCTATTATACTGTAATCAGAAAACCATGCCTTTTAAGTCTTTCATCATTTTTAGACATTTTTGTACTCTGATGCTGTTACAAAAAGCACTTCATCATCAAGGAGATTCATAGGAAGGCTATGGAAGCAATTACAACAGTTCCAATATGCAAGGATCCCAGACCAACTTAACACAAGAAGCTGTCCTGCCCCTGCAGCCCCTAGATCAAGCATCCAGATATTTTTGCTCCCTGACAGGCAGGGTCAATGCCCCTGCTCAGTCTTGAAGCAGTTACGGAAGACAGACCTACCATCACCCTTCTTCTTCCCATAAGAACATGGGAGTAAAATCTCTGAGGGGAGAATGAAACAGGAGGAAAGGGGGCAGGGCACAACCTTTAAAAGAATGACTTGGCCATAGGACGTGAAAAGACTGGTTTGAACCAACTGGGTCTGAGATGGCAGAAGATTAGACTTCCAATAGACCTTGAGTCACATTATATGCTTATTGTAATACACTAGCCTGCTAAATAATACATCTACCAGTGCCATGATAGTTCTGAGGCCAACCATAAAAGATAGCTGCTCAATTTCTGGAAAACCCTGCCCGTTCCCCCAAATTAATTGGAATCTTGCCTTCTGATACAGCCTGCACAATGTCTGTGGAGTGTGTTTCTCTCTAAATAAATCTACTTCCTACCTATCGCTTCATCTCTGACTTCTTTTGTGACAAAGCAAGAATCTCAAATCTACTAGGAATAAGGAGATGCAAGAAATGGGTTCACACAATCTTCTGAAAATGTCTAGCTACCTGAAGGCCTGTTCTGCCAGTTTTTCCTAAAGCACAAATTGCCTCATTCTTGATCTCCACCCTGAACTCTTTCCAAGGTGTGTTTAAGGTCAGCAGCTGCAGCAGTTTGTGACTTAATCTTTGTAGAGGCAGATGGCAAGTGACAATTTTTAACGTTGGAAAAGGTTTGACCTACAAACACAATGATCACCCCCTGAAGTGTTCCAGGCATGTAAGTCCTAGAAATCCAGTCTCTACCCATCATCTCTCAGATTAAAGGACCACTTTTGTCCCAAAAGGTGGTGTCTACCATTGCCCCCTGTTTGTTCAGTAAGGATGAAAAGTACCCAATAACCTTAGAAACCCTTCTCATTTCACAGTTCTTACTCTTATTCATAGCTCCAACCTTTCACTTATAAGGAAAAAACATGCATTCAGGAAATGCTCATGGCAAAGTCTATTTAACAAATAAAAAGAACAACAACCAAAAAACCTAGAAACTCCTTTTAAAGACAAGGGCCCAGAATGTACTGGTCCAAGACTTAATTGCAATGTAAGTGAAATGTACAGTTTTGATAATGACTTTGTCAACAAAGCACACCCTCTGCCCTAATATCCACTGTGCTCCACACTGCTTCTATGGTTTTGTACACACACAAACACACACACACACCTTGTCTCCCACATTTTCAGACTCTTTAAAATACAAGGTACAACCAGGTTAATAAACATGCTTGAGGCTGTGTTCTTTCTGTTTGTTCATTAAACTATAAAGCATCTTAAACCTACAATTAATTCTAGGCAAATTAAAGACATGACATAGTCGTGGTATTCTTGCAAGAGCATTTGTGCTAATATCTTACATTTTTTACACTAAATCACCCTGCTGAAAAGTTTAACAGCCATTCATGTTTGTAACTGCTTTCTAGACTCCTTTTTTTTTTTTTTCCCTTTGCCTACCTCAGTTGTCAAAGCATTAATGAAGTCTACTTTTGGGAAGAATTCCAATTCAGAGTTATTTTTCCATGAGGTACTTAAGACTCCACACAGCAGCTCGTGATTATGTTGGCAATGACTTTGCATAACTGTTGGTTTCCTGTAGTATAAATAAGTGAACAGCTAAGAATGCTAATGTTTTCTTTGACCAAGAAAAAGCTCTCAATAAATGACAAGGAATTACCCTCATTGGACTACTCAAGTTTTTTCTCCCCCTTGCTTTAAAGGGGTAAATTAAACCAAAGCAATAGAGATAAGTGATCCCATAAAACAAGCTACCACTTTAAGATCATTCTTCAAGTTAAAAAAATCAAATTGTTTCATTCCCAAAGTCTTTTCTACTTGACAAGCTTAACTGGAAAAAAAAGGCCATGAGGATCCCTGGGAAACACCAATGCAGGCAAGTGAAGCTAAATGCAGTGCAAAGAAAGACAGAGCCTTTGTCCTCTTGAGATTTGGACTGAAAAGCAAGAAAAAGAATCCAGGGCTGGGAGAGAGGACAGACCAGGAAGTTAGGAATGAAAGGCTGCAGAAGGAAGGCTTGGCAAGAAGGGAGTGTGTAGATGGGGATTTGAGGAGCAACTCCTCAGCAACAGAGGCTTTGCTTCAAGTCAGCTGTCATGGTCAAGAGCAGGACAGGAAGTCAGCAGGATGAGATGCTATGGACCGTGCACGGAGCAGTGCACCTTTTGCTTATTCCACCTCCTCTGAAATATGGAGCACTAAATGTTCCCCGAGCATCCTCATCTGCTCTCACTCTTCCCCTTGCACACAACCATCCTGCTATCCAGAGCAAAAGACAGGTAAACGTCCTCCCAGGGTGCCTGGCTGCCATCCCTGCCTTGCCACCTTCTCTGTCCCTCCCCTGCCTTCTACCTACCAAAGGTTCAGCCTGCTGGCCAGCATCCCTCTCTTTAGGACAGGTTGGCTGCATTCCCTTGGTAGATGAGCCATGGCTTCCTTGGCTGCTATTTTGTAGTTGCGTGGTATCCACTTGTCTGTTTCACCCACTAGAAAATGAATTTCTCCCCGGGAGGAGCAGGACTTGGGTGAGTTTTATCCTCAGAGCCTAGCTTAGTGCTGACATATATTAATAGCAGACTCTTGGGAAACGTTCTTCAAAAAAAAGAAGAAATTAATCAATAAGGTTTGTATTTCCCCCATTGTAACTGCCCTCGTCTAATAGTTACCCAGTAATGAAATAGTAACATGTATTACATTAAATAAATATTTTAAATGACTACTTAAATATTTACAAATCACTGAGATCACCTGGTGATTAACTATATATATTATAATCTAATGTTATAATAGGAAAAAACATTACATTATACACAAAATATTTATTTATTAATATATAGCCTACGTTCCCATAGATAAGTCTCACAATGAATGATTTATAGTCAAATGTCACCTTCTCTGTCTGCCATTAAAAGAACTAGTTGAACAACTGCTGTTCTTTCTGCCAAGATAGTCATTTAAAAAATCCTTGTGTAATGGATGTGTCAGTCATCCATAAAAGCAGAGAGAACAGTATAATGAACCCCATGAACTCAATGAACCCGACAACTTTCAGCTCACAACTGACTTTGCCTCATCTAATAGTCTCACCTAACTCTCAACCCTCCATTACTTTAAAACAAATCTCAAACATTGTATCATTTCATCTAAAATATTTCAGTATCTCTAAAAGGACTCTTTAAAAGTATAATATCTATATCACACCTAAAAATTAACAATAGTTTATTACTATAAAATATTTAGTCACTGTTCAATTGAAACATAAATGTTAACAATTTATTATATTTTGCTTATATAATCAGGTTGCAAATAAGACCCATTAATTATGACTGAATGATGCTTTTTAACTTTCTTTCAATCCATAGTTCCCCTTCATCTTCTCTTTCTTACAATTTATTTATTAAAGGAATAAGATCACTTATTTTCAGAGCTTACCAATCTGGGTTTTGCCAACTGCATTCAGGCAGTGTCTACTACACTGATCATGTCTTCTGCATTTCTTGCAAATTGCTGTTGTATCTAGAGGCTTGATCAGATTCAAGTTTTATCTGTTGGTAAGACTGTTTCAAAGGCAGTGGTGTGTTTTTCAGGAGGATCACAATGTGTGGTTGTCTCTTTTTATTAGCAGTCACTCATGCTCGGTGCCATTGATCCATTCCCTCATTACTGGTTCCATCATCGTGACATTCCAATGCTGCCATCTTTTCTTTACTTCCCAGCTGGCTACATCTATAAATTTCCCATTATCTACTATATGGGTTTCCCAAGTGGCACTAGTGGTAAAGAACCTGCCTGCCAATGCAGGAGACATAGAAGATACAGGTTTGATCCCTAGATTGGCAAGATCCCCTGAAGGAGGGCATGGCAACCCACTCCATTATTCTTGCCTAGAGAATCCCATGGACAGAGGAGCCTGGCAGGCTACAGCCCATGGGATTGCAAAGAGTCAGACATGACTAAGTAGCTTATCATTCATGTGCATAGCTACTATGTATTTTAGCTATTCAGTGGTACAGTTTATATAGGACAAATAAAGAAATATTTAATAATTTTCCTTTAGAGTTCATAATAATGAATTGGTTCCCTAGTATCCTCCAACACCAAGCAATTCATTTTCTTTTTTTCCCCAATGCCATTTTGAACTCATGGACTTCACTGTATTTGATGAATATCAATCCAATGCAGTTAATTTCTTTGTTTGATACTCAAATTATTTCATCTTTGACCAGTGGAGCCTGGTTAAAGTTGGCACTTGAGTCCTTTTTGTTTGACCCTAGTAGCCCATGACAGTCATTTTAAGACAAATTAAAAATCCACAGAATAAAGAGAATTTTTATGCAGATAAGCACTGCTCTTCTATCACAGATGGCAGCCTATCTAACAAAATGTGACTTCCCAGGTGGAGCTAGTGGTAAAGAACTCGCCTGCTAATGGAGGAGACATAAGAGACGCAGGTTTTATCCCTGGGTCAGGAAAATCCCCTGGAAAAAGGAATAGCAACTGCAATATTCTTGTCTGGAAAATCCCATGCATAGAGGACTCTGGTGGGCTACAGTCCATAGGGTCACAAAGAGTCAGATATGACTAAAGCATCTTAACACACACACACACACACTAAATTATGCTTGCTTCAGAGGGTCATTGAGAAAAGCTCCAGGAAAAAGGCAGGGATTCAGAGGCTAGAGCCAAGTCCTTTTATCATGCAGATTTTTCTCCAAGCACTCAAGAAATATTAGGGATTTTGTTATTATTATTAACTGTTAAGTGAAAGTGAAGTCGCTCAGTCGTGTCCGACTCTGCGACCCCATGAACTGTAACCTATCAGGTTCCTCCATCCATGGGATTTTCCAGGCAAGAATACTAGAGTAGGCTGCCCTTTCCTTCTCCAGGAGATCTTCCTGACCCAGGGATTGAACCCCAGTCTCCCGGATTGTAGGCAGATGCTTTACCATCTGAACCACCAGATTAACTGTTAAGAGGCTTACATTATTGTTTTCTGGAAACCACGAAGCTCTATTTGACTTGATGATTAGATTACAAGTGTATATAACTGCAATGGCCAATTGTGTAGTAATACCTTCTAGTGAGTGTATTAGTTGCTCAGTCATGTCTGACTCTGTGACCCCATGGATTGGGGCTTTGAAAATCCCCATGGATGGAATTTTCCAGGCAAGAATACTGGGGCGGGCTGCCATTCCTTTCTCCAGTGTATCTTCCCAACTCAGGGATCAACCCGGGTCTCCTGCACTGCAGGTAGACTCTTTCTTCACTGTCTGAGCCCCTAGGGAAGACTATTCCTTCTAGAAGTTCATATGTAATCAAATATAATGTAGGTAACACCCAAGTTCCAAATGGCAAACAGACTTAGTTGAGAGGATCCCAAGGTCTTGACTCTTCTTTGCCTCCTTCCATCTCACTGTGAGCAGTCTTCCCATCTCAGGGACATGGCCCAGATGTCAGGGACTCAACAATGAGACAGTCACAGGAGAACCAGGAAGGCACTAGGCTAGGCCTTCCTGGTAAACATGCAACATCCATTCCTGAAAATGTTTATCAACCATGAAGAGAAATACAGGCACTGGATGACTTAGAGTGGAGTATAAAATTTGACATAACAGAGTGGGTAGATCAATGTGGATGCTACTTCTAACTAATTTAAAACTAATGTTATCTGGTCAGTTAAGCAGAAAATATGAATATATAATTGTTCTGTTTTCTATCAGTCACTAAGCATTGTCATCATTTCATTCTTACTCCCATTTTTCTCACCTGCGTTTATTCATTCACTCACTCATTCGTGCAGTAACAAGTGATTGAACTACTTCTATGAGCCAGGAGCTGAGGATACATCATGATGAACAGAATAGGCAAGATCTCTGTTTTCAAGGAATTTTCTTTCTGTTTGGAGGAAATAGTCAAAGTATAACTGTAAACTCAAAAGTATAAACTCAACAGGATGGTTTAAAAAATGACATGTGCTATGAGAAAGTAAAAGAAAATGAAGGGATAGATTCACCAAGGGACTATATAAAATGATTGATCAGAGTGGGTTGCAGATAAACTAGAACAGGGATTGGTAACTTTTTCTGTGAATTGCCAGACAGTCAATATTTTAGGCTTTATGGACCATATCATGGCAACTATTCAAATCTGCCATTGGAGCATCAAAGCAGCCATCCATAATATGTAAATGAATGGATATAGCTGTGTTCCAATAAAACTTTGTTTACAAACACAGGTGGATTTAGCTTGTGGGCTGTAGTTGGCTGACCATTGAACAAAAAATCTATTTCATTGATGTCTTGATTGTCCTCCTCAAGAGATTCAGTCGTCTCTCCTGAATAATTTTTGTATGAACACCCAAGCCAACAGATGATTTTAACCACTTTGCAGAGAAAGTTGGAGGTCTTAAACTCCACAGATTTACTTGGCTCTAGTCTCATCACCCAAGTGTGTAATAACTGAATCTAAGACAGTACCCTTAGGAAAAGAAAGGGGATAATTATAGCTTGACTTGAGCTCTTTATTGCAATGATTGAAGTGCACTCCTTTAGAAAGCCTAGAGGTACCACCCAATGTGTGCCCCTATTCAGCAATATCTTATCCACAGTCTTTTGGATATTCTAATAGTTGATGTCCGCTGTCTCAAAACCCTCTGCTTTCCACATTTTCTTCTTTATTCCCTCTTTCTCTCTCTCTCTTTGTCCCACCACATTTGTCAAAGAAGATTTACCCTTACAAAACCACAATGGCTAGTTTTTGTCACTTCGTATTTCTCCAGATGTTTTGTGAGCTCACTCCTTCTTAACGTCTCTCAGATCTGCCCACCTCTGAGGTTAGGCTGGACGGTCTATAATTTCTCATCCTCTGCCACTCTAAATGGGTCCCTGGCTAGGCAACAGCCCCATTCCATGAGGTCAGCCAGAGAAAGTCACACATATCGTAAACATGCCGCCAGCTCTTCAGCAATAACGTTCAGTGGAGTTTGCTTTACTTCAGAGGCCAAGGGGATTTGGCAGAAAAAAATATACAAAAGGCTGTTATATTGGAGTAAACTTGACAAAGTCAACTGCTAAAGAAAACTAGAGTTAGACTTTTGGCATCTAGAAAAGGAAGAAAAGATATTCTTTCTATTCAGTTCTTTGAGGTCCCCAGAATAAGAAAAAAGATATTATATGTGGTTGCCTGTGTTTTCATTGTGATTTCACTCTTCTTGTTACTAAACCAAAATGTCAAATCCAAGTTCAGCAGTGACCTGACCCCACAGTATAGGTTTACATGCTAGAGAGACAATCTGTCCAGTCTTTGTGACTGGAGCTGTTGCATCTCCACAAACTCTGGGAAGGAACTGTGCAAAATCCAGTGCAGGGGGAATAATACATATTGCTTAGGGCTTATGCCACCTGTTCATTCCTGCTCACTGTTTTTCATTTTCATCTTTTTTTAATTTAATTTTTATTTATATTGGAGTAGAGTTGACTTACAATGTTATTTTCAGGTGTACTGCCAAGTGGCTCAGTTATAGACATACAGGTATCCATTCTTTCTCAGATTCTTTTCCCAGATAGGCTATTACAGAACTCTGAGACACTAACCCAATCCAATAATACACTGTAGTTTCTGAAATTTGCATCCAATCTCCTTGCTCTTACAACCCTGATTTTGACCTTCGCTTCTGATCCTACATGACACAGTTGTAGGCAAAGGGTCCTCTCACTTTTCAATGCAACCTTGCAGAGTTGGCCAGCCAGGCTGGCCCCATCAACTCTCCTTTGGAAGAGAGATTGGAGGGGAGGGAAAATCAGTTACCAGAAGTTGAAGCAGAGGAGCACAAAGGTGAGTGGACACATGAGACCATAAGTGAACCTAATTTGAGAAGGTCACACCAGAGCGAGAGCTAAAGGCTGGTGCCATTTCAAAGGATGCCATATCATTAAAATGAACTAGAAATCTACTTCTGAGGCAGGCCTGGGGCAGATAAAACCCAAGGAGTTAAGATATATCATTGCTAGTAAAGCAACCGAAGGGACCTGACAGCAGCAGGTTCAGAACGGAATCATCAGCTGAACCGAGTGTAGACAAAGTCAGAGCTGCTAAAATGGAGCTCCTTCCACTGCCTGAATCCACAACCAGGAAGAGGGTCCTTGAGGATGCAGTGTGGCTGGAAGCCCAATGGACATGGTCTTTAGTTGTCCTTGGACTTCTGGTCACATGATTGACAATCTTCTTGTTTCAGCTGCATAAAAATGTTTGAAGTCAAAAGGGTTTTGTCCATACATTTTAGCTAAAGCACTCAACAGAGAGTAGTACTACCTCCTTGCCCTGTCCGAGATGAAGCCAGTGAGGAAGTGGCACTGGGAAGGGAGGAGAGATAAGTTGAGGCAGCCGCCCTCAACTTCCTCCTGGGCCATCATAGTTTCCTCTTTAAGAAATAAAGCATTTCTTTCTCAGAGCAGGAGGAATGTGGGGTGGTAAGTCTCTGTCTGGGGAGCGTGTGAAATACATGACTTCACCGTGGAGACAAAGAGCCATGTTGAGTCATTAGCATTCTGGTCCCATATCCACCTCGTGGTGTTGTGAGCTGGCTGGTCAGGGATGAAAGGAGAGTCCAGAGTCAAGAAAGCAATGTTGACTGAGTCACAAGAAAATGGAGCCCACAAATGCTGGTCCACACCACGGAGCAACAGCAGCTTAAGGGGCCCTTCCTTCACCCCATGATTGTGTCTATCTATTCTTGGGGCACGTGGGTAAAAATCAGGTTGTTTATTTGCCCCTAGTGAACAGAGGGGCAGCAATGCCTAGATCAAGGTTCAGCTATGTAAATCAAAAGCCTAATTCTCTAATGAGTAGTTAGGCTTGGTCATGTGACAGAGACGAGCCCGATTCACTCATGACCAACACAGACTGAGATAGTACACATCACTCTGAAGTGAGAGACAGCCAAGAAGAAAGGACTTGGATCCATTTGTGCTTCTTTTCAGGACTCTGTCCCTACAAGGATGAGAGGATCACTTTACTGGGTGCTTCTTCACATGCTGAGCTCCCTGTCTTTATTCAGATCCATGGTTAAAACTTGCCTGTGCTAGATGCCTCTGGCTCCAGCCCTGGTGGAAGGTGAAGTGAGCCTGACCAAGGAATCCCACCCAAGACAGGAGAGATGGACAGAGTCTTCCCATCTCTTCCTCTCAAAAGAAATACATGTATTTGCACACAGCCCTTCAATGACTTAACCCAGAAAATGCTAAGTGGAAGAAGAAAGGTGTTCATAGGCTTCTTTAACCATAACAACTAGGAAGAAATAAAACACCAGATTTGGAATGGGACACACCTGGTTTTAGAGTACATTATTCAGTGTGGTTTTGAGCAAAATAATTTTTCTGTTTTTCCTCCTTCCCCCACTCTTTTTTTCCCTTCTTCATAATAACACTTCAGTAAGACCCCTCTCTCCACTCAGTTCATGAGGAAATTGAGGAAAATAATAACTGCTTCACAGAACTGTTGTGAGAGTTAAATTAGAGACCCTACATAAAGCACTGAGTCCCATGCCCAGCACAGGGGAGGCATTTAGGTACTGGAAATTCCCAACCTTCCCAAAGTAATAACAGCCTCAGTCAGCTGACATGAGTATTCCAAGAGTTCAGAAAAGAACTTCATTGTTCATATTAGTCCTGGGTGGCCAGGCATCTTTCTCTTCCTTAGGCAACTAGAACACCCTTAACACAAGTGAGCTCCATTTCTGTCAGGTAGTATGCTGGCAGGGCGGGATTCTCATAGGCTGGCCAGGAGACCAAGGGCGCAAGTCAATACATTGCTGTTTGGGAAAGTCTCCCTTTGTGTTCAAAATTCTATCATTTATGAATAATCCTGAATAGCAGAGTTGAGAATTCCAGTGTTGATGATTTCTTTAAAATCATCAGCCACAGTATTCTGAAGGCCCGTTTAGAAATTACTTTAATCAGCAGAATTTCCAACAGCAGAAAATTTAATTTAAAAATATTTAGACCTGGAAAGGACTTTGAGGATAACTGAAACCAGATATTAGGTATGTAAAGAGAATGAGGGAAATTAGACCAGAGGACTAGTGTCTTGCTGCTAGTTACTGAAAGAACAGGAATTAAAAATCAGGTCTTAGGACACCCAGCTTCCATGATATTTTGCTGGCCTCTGCATTTCCTCAGGAAATAAAACCAACCCTGGGCTTCTTTACAAAATAGAGATTGGCATGGCAGAAAGAACATGCCCTAAACATTCAGCCCACGGAGTCCAAGTCCCAACTCTAGACACCAGGCTGGGTGGTTTGGTGGTCCAGCTCATATCACCCATCTCCACACTGCCGTCAGAAGGTCCTTGGGCAGCCGCTGAGAGTCTTGGATCCTTTCCCTAGCTTCACATATTGCAGGCATGCGACTCTCCCCAAAAGAGCAATAGAACACCCAGGGTGTGCTTGGCTAACAGACTCAGTGCGAGTTCTTTTCCTCACTCTGTCCAAATAAAGGCAACCGCTCTCTGCCCATCTTTTGTCAATAGCATTTTTGTGCTATCATCCCCAGGGTCACTGGTTGTTTGTTCTTGGACTGCTTTCTGGGAAGCTTTTTACTGCCATGCTGACCCTCTGCAGTGAGTTTAGAAGAGCCTCAATCACACAAGATGCCTCAGAGAGAAGGAAAAGAAGCAAGAAGAGAAAAAAGAAAGAATTGCAGTATTAAGCTGGCCTATCCAGAAATGCATAGCGGCAAGAAAAAAAAAGAAAAGAAAATTGAATTGTGCCTTCCTTTGCTTCTGAAATTTTCTGTCACTGATGCAGAAGAGAATGGGTCCAAAGCTCAGATCTTTGTTGGCTGAGGCAAAAGAGTGAGTCTCTGGATTTAAATTCCTCTCTTTTTGCCATAAACTCAACTCAACCAATATACAGTCAGTAGCTACTCTAAGTTTAGCTAGGCATTGTTAGGGGTGAAAAGACAAAAGTGAGGAAGTTCCAGCCCTCCCCCCACCTTCAAGGAGACTGTCATCCAGTGAGACGGAATAGATGAGAGCTGGACCGCGACCCAATAGCCGTAACACTAGGCAGACTACAAGTAACTGTTCAGTCATCGAAACAGTCTTTCATTAAAAAGACATGTATCTGAGTATCTGCTATGTGTCAGGGAAAATGCTTAGCCCTGGGAATTTAAAGAATAAATAAGCCAGGATCTCAGCCTTCTAGGAATTCATTGTCCCACAGGGGATACGTGTATGTCTAGTGCAGTGAGACAGAGTCACAGGAATTCAAAACCAGGAGAATTTTCATTATGATGTGATCAATCCAGCCCCCAAAGCAGAGGGACATTTAAGGGAGGGCTTGTGCATTCCCTGTCCCAGACTTGGAATCAGCCATATCTCCAAGGACATCTAAAAACACAGGTTCAGAGGACATCTAAGGCCCAGGTGAAGATATAGCACGAACCATGTCACAGAGATGGGAAAGTAGGAGGCAGAATATGCAACAACTGGTGGATCAGTTTGGTTGGTGTATGGCAGGGTACGCAGAGGAGAAGCAGAGTTACACCTGGGAGCTCAGTTTGGACAGGCTGGGAAATATGTTAGAATGCCCAACTAGTAGTGGATCTGATGGGTCAGGGAGGCTCATGAAACGGCTGCATGGAAACAAGACATGACTGGTTCTGGGATTCAGGAGGATCTGGCAGCAGAAATGCAGTGTAATTGTGAAGTATATAGTAATCAGAAACTAGTGGGTCAAGTTCACTATAGGAGCTGAGATTAAAAGTAATGGAGACCCCTAGTACCCAAACCGTGGTCTTGGAATATACTTCCCACAACAAGAAGTCAGGAAGTCCTCAGAGATGTGGCTGGTCCCAAGTCTGGGCCAGAAGATTTACATGATGAATCTGGAGTACCTTATGTCAAATAACAGAGAAACTATCAAAGACCACCGGGTTGTGTGAAAAGAACTCAGAGCCAACTGGGAGAAGCAACCATAGGCCAAAAACAGAGCATTTGAGCATCCAATTAGAATCATGACTGAAGGGTATGAAAACACATCGCAGATGTTAGATCTACAACATCATAACAGTATTTAAAAGAAAAACATTAAGTGTTCTCTATTTGAAGATGCTGGGAAACCAACCAGTAAGTAAGGGAAAGAATCATGCATTGATCTTGTCTTTCGCCCATGAAATGTACCACTGAGAACCCACATGTTACATGAAGGAAGTTTACTCTTACAGAAGTATTTATGCTGATGAATGAACGAGGAAAGATAGAATTTAGAATATCACCATTTTGCCACTTCTTAAGAACGAATGGTCCTGAGCATCAGTGATGTTAAAAGAGAGACAAGTAGAAGTTATGTCCATCCCATGCCACTATGAGGCTGTCTTGGTTTAATCTGCAGATCAAATGTGTAGGTCTACCAATCAATTAATAAGAAATACAAGAGATAGAAGATTATTTCTAGTGATATCACAGGGATACAATTAGCAAGATCCAGACCGTAGGATAACCTAAAGACAAAAGACTTGGTTCTTCAACAAATAAGTTGCAAGAGAAAGAAATAAATGGATGCAGAACCTATAGATTAAAAGAAAAATTTTAAAGTGATCAACCAACCACAAAAGTGGACTTTATATGGATTCAGGTAGAAACAAACTATGAAAAATAAAACCATGTCTGAGACTTGAGTATATGATAAGAAATGACTATTAATTTCTTTATTGAGCTGTTAATAGTATGTTGTGGCTATGTTTCTTTAACACTCATCTTTTAGGAATGCTTGTAGACAAACTGAGATAATGTGTGAGACTCTTCGTTACAATACAGACAGGAAGGGCTAGGTGGAAATATAGAGTTGATTACTGTTGAAGCTGTGATAGGCGTATGGGAAGTTATGATAGCATCAATTTCTGTTTGTGTTTTAAACATTTCATAAGAAAAGGATAATAGTAAAGTCAAGCCAATAATAAAGATGGAGGACTGAATAAGAAACTGGGGAAAGAGAGGCAAAGACAAATGGCAGAGACATAGCTCTCTGGGTCTCCCGGGAAACCCAGCCAGAGTGCCTGGCTGGGCATGTGCTCATGTCATGACAGCTCTTGACTATTTCTCTTCTCTTGTTTTGGCTCAGACTCTTTGTTTGGGTTTTCCCAGCTCTTTTTGAAAACATTCTCACCTGTGATATTCTGATCAAGCCATACCTCCTCCTTGTATCCTTTCGTGAGTCCCACCAGGCATATTGGGCACTTGAAGGAGCCCTGTTCACACTCACCAAACTCTCCCATCAGCACGTTTCTCTCTCCCTAGCCCAAGGGCTGTGTCAGATGTATCTTTGCACTCTGACGCCCAGCAAAATACTTCTTACACAATAGATGCTGAAAGAATTGAATGAGCCATGAGTGGATGACTGAACTTTAGGTGATCGGGGCAAGGGAGATGCCATTTATAAAGGTAAGGAGATATGAGAAGTTATGTTGGAAGAGGAATTTTGTTTCAGACATTTTGAATATAAAACTCAAAGAACTTGAACTCAGAAAGGCAAGCTGGACTCAGAGCTACTTTGGAAGCCTTCGTCACAGATGAGAGTAAGTCATTGTAGAAGATTGACTTGTAAAGCAAGAGGATTATTCGATGAGAAGGCTGTTGACGACAGACTTGGAAATTGAGGATAAAACAAGCTAAAATCACATTAAAAAGAAAAAAAGGAAAGAAAAAGGTGATGCAAAGTTTTTTAAAAGGAGGTGGGGCATAGAACAGAATTCCAGGTAGATGCTCAGAAGGATGAAGCCCTGAAGGCAGATGGAGCTATGCCAGAAGAGGAGGCCCTGAGTGACCGTCAAGGAAGTGATTTTGGTGAAGAGGAGGAATGAATGAAGACAGGTTCAATTCAGTTCAGTCGCTCAGTCATGTCCGACTCTTTGTGACCCCATAGACTGCAAAACACCAGGCCTCCCTGTCCATCACCAACTCCTGGAGTTTACTCAAACTCATGTCCATTGAGTTGGTGATGCCATCCAACCATCTCATCCTCTGTCATCCCCTTCTCCTCCTGCCTTCATTCTTTCCCAGCAACAGGATCTTTTCAAATGAGTCAATTCTTCGCATCAGGCAGCCAAAGTATTGGAGTTTCAGCTTCAGCATCAATCCTTCCAATGAATATTCAGGACTAATTTCCTTTAGGATGGACTGGTTTGATCTCCACGCAGTCCAAGGGACTCTCAGGAGTCTGAAGATAGGTAGGAGGCTAGAAACCAGACTGAAGGGTCAATGGAGACAGAAGTTATTGAAAACAAAAATGTAACTGGGAACTGTGTTTCCTTTTTCATGAAGCTGGTGATAGAAACTGGCAGAAACAGCATAGAAGGACATTGCAACAAAGAAAAGGCTATGATGCAAAGCATCCCTGGGAGAGACAGAAGTAACTCCTGACTTCCAACTTCTAAATGTTTGTCCTTATTTTATTTTGTGTCTGATTAAGACACTAAAATGTTATTTTTATTGGTTCTCAGAGCCAGGAGCAAAGATACATAGAGATGACATTTATGTGTCAATTATGATTGCCAGGTTATTCTAGTGGTTTATTTACATCAGTTCATTGAACCCTCCCAGCTCAATTCTATGGACATGGTCCTGGTATCATCATCTCATTTTACAGATGAAGAACCCAAGGCACTAAAAGGTTAGGTAACTTGAGCAGGGTCAGCTTGTGAGAGGGAGACCTGGAATTTGACCCTGATGATCTGGCATCAGAGACTGTTCTTAAACACCACACCCTATGGCTTCTTAGGTGAAGGTGAGGTAAGTCATACTATAACCCTTTTATAGAGGAGAAAGTCAGTTCAGTGAAGACAAGTAACTTGCCAACCCATCAGAGGCAAAGCCAAGACTCAAATTCACATCTTCCTGTGCCAAGTTCAGGATTCTTTCCATTACCTACTATTACCTCTTCTCAGGAAAGCAGACAAGATGTTATCTCTGAAAAGTGAGAAAAGGTTCCAGGAGAGCTGGGCATCTGTAGAGAACTTTTAAAAATAAAAAGGCTTGAAAGAGCTTTTGTGAATCACATGATAATGAATTGATCATATGTGTAATTTAAATGCCTATACTATAACCAAAAAGCAAATTCCAAGAGAAAGGAAGACCTATCAATAAGTACTTATTTCATGAATGAATGAATGAATGAATGAATGGCTAAAACTAACAGAGACACACCTTCTCTTCCATCCACTGACCTCCAAAACATCATCAAAACCTGTTTTGTCATTTCAATAGAAATGACAGCTAGCATTTATTGAAGCTTGTTATGTCCCCAGCACTGTGTCGATGTATAATGTCCTTTAATTTTCATGAAAACACAAACCTATACTCTTATTATTATGTCTATTTACAGAGATGGCATAGACATCTTACCTAAGGAAACATGGCTAGTAAATTACAGACCAAGATTCAGGTCCTACTTTGGAAAGCTCCAGCTTTCCATCAGTATTTACCTTGTCCACAAAGTTTCTAGACTTACCTCCCACCGTAGGTATTTCAGGGTTCCTGTTGGATACCATTTAAAGCAAGCCCCTAACAATGACTAAAGGCTGGGACTTGGGCCTTTATCCCAAGTGTTATTTCACTAGAGGCTGACCCACTACCTATGGTTTGATGTAAAAAGATGAGTCTGAACAATCAGATTTATCTTGTATAAATTTAGAATTGGGTGACCAAGACATCAAGCAGTTAGGAAGAGGAAACAAAAAATTAGTGGAGGGTTGAATGAATGTGCAAAAGATGAGCATAAAGTAGCAGTAATGCTATGAGGAAAAGGCTAAACAGCTTCTAAAAGAGTCAATGAAAAAGCAGATTTGGTACCTAGCAGATTTCCTGCCCTAGTTGCAATGAGGTCTGATGTATAGTTCATTTATCCAATAGTCACTAGCGAAGATGGCACCCCATGTATTTCACTTCCTAGTATTCACACCCTCATGGAGCCCTCTCCCAGAGTTGGTGTGTTCAATAATAGAATATGGTAGAAGTAATAGTATATTACTTCTGGCATTAGATTATGAAAGACTCTTTATTGAAGTACAGTTGATTTATAATATTGTATTAGTTTCAGGGGTACAACAGTGATTCCCATGGTTCACTGATTATACTGTACTTACAGTTATAGTAAAATCTTATCTATTTTCCCTGTGCTGTGCATACATCCTTGCAGCTTATTTATTTTACACATAGTAGTTTGTACCTCTTAATCCCCTGCCCTGATCCTGCCCTCCTCCGCCCTCCTCTCCCCACTGGTAACCATTAGTTTGTTCTCCAGATCTATGACTCTGTTTCTTTCTTTGTTATATTCATGAGTTTGTTTTATTTTTCAGATTCCACATATAAGTGATAACATAACAGTATTTCTTTCTCTGACTTATTTCACTAAAGCATAATACTCTCTAGGTCATTCTACATTGTTGTAAATTGAGAAAATTCATTTCTTTTATGTCTGAGTAGTATTCCATTGTATATATAGGCATCACATCTTTTTTATCCACTCCTCTGTTTGGATATTTAGGTTGCTTCCATAGCTTAATAATTGTAAACAACACTGCTATAAACATTGGAGTGCATGTATCATTTTAAATTAGTGTTCTCGTTTTTCAGATGTATACACAGAAGTGGGATTGCTGGATCATGTGGTAGTTCTATTTTTAGTTTTTTTAATAAACTCCATACTATTTTCCACAGTGGCTGCACCAATTTACATTTCTACCAACAGTGTACAAGGGATCTTTTCCCCACAACCTCATCAACATTTGTTATTTGTGTTCTTTTTGATGATAGCCATTCCGACAGGTGTGCTATAATATTTCATTACGGTTTTAATTTGCATTTCTCTGATGATTAGTAATGTTGAGCATCTTTTCATGTGCCTTATAGCCAATTGTCTGTCTTCCTTGGAAAAAAATGTCTATTCAGATCTTCTTCCCACTTTTTAACTAGGTTGCCTTTTTGACATTGACTTGTATGAACTGTTTATATACTTTGGATATTAACCCCTTATCAGTCATATCATTTGCAAATATTTTATCCCATACTTCCCTGGTGGCTCAGACAGTAAAGTGTCTACCTACAATGCTGGAGACCCAGGTTCAATCCCTGGGTCGGGAAGATCTCCTGAAGAATAAAATGGCAACCCATTCCTTTATTCTTGCCTGGAAAATCCCACGGACAGTGGAACCTGGTAGGCTACAGTCCGTGGGGTCGCAAAGAGTTGGACATGACTAAGCGACTTCACTCACTTATCGCATTCAGTAGGTATCTGTTTTGACCATGATTTCCTTTGTCAGGCACGTGCTTTTAAGTTTAATTAAGTCCCATTTGTTTATTTTTGCTTCTGGGTTTTTTTTTTTCTTTTTTTTTGCTCAGGGGACAGATCCAAAAAAATATTGCTACAATCTATGTCGAAAAGTATTCTGCCTGTGTCTTCTTCTCGGGTTCAGGACATCCCAGAACTTGTGCCTGTCCACCAGAGGATGATCCCAGTTCCTGGGTCTAGTTCCGGATGACTGGCATGCATGACTGGGTTCTGGGCTTCCAGGGCTGTTGTCAGACCACTGGTGGGTGGGACCAGTTCCTGAATCCCCTGGCTGCAGGGTCTGAGGTACCCTGAGACTTGGGTTGGCCTGCTGGTGGATGAATCTAGGGCCAGCCAGTCCCAGAGCTGGTGTTGGCTTGCTGGAGGATGAAGCTGGTCCTGGGTATAGTAGGCTTGCTGGGGTGAAGGCCTGGGGCTCAGGTGATTCTGAGTCTGGTGCCTGCCTGCTGGTGTATGGATCTTGGTCCTCAGGTCTCTGGCTACAGTGTCCTGTGGGTCCCAATTACAGTGCCTGCACACTGGTGTCTGGGGCCAGATTCTTGGTCCTCCAGTGGACAAGGCCATGTCCAGGGATGGTTGTGGGCTCAGAAGGTCTTAAGACAGCCTATCTGCTGGTGGGTGGTGCTGCATCCCCAGCCAGTTAATTGCTTGGCTCCAGATATTCCACTAATGGTGCCCATAGGCTGGTGGCAGAGACAGAGCTGGGGCCTGAGGCTAATGAGCTTGAGAGTGGATTCCAAAATGGTGCTTGCATTCCAAATGCATCAAGTGCATTCCAAAATGGTAGCAGCATCCGTGTTGTAGAACAAACTCCTTCAAATGGCTACCACTGGTGTCTATGTCCCCAGAGTGAGCTCCAGCTGCCTCCTGCCCCTCCAGGAGACTTTTCAAGATCAACAAGTAGGTCTGGCTCAGGTTCCTTTCAATTACTGCTTCTGCCCTGGGTCCTGGAATGTAAGAGGTTTTGTGTGTGCCCTTTATGAGCAGAGTCTCTATTTCCCATAGTCCCGTGGGTCTCCTGAAAGGAAACCCACTGGCCTTGAAAGCTTGACTTTCTTTCTTCTTCCCCTCCAGCCTGATATGAGGCTCAGACTCCTCACTCCCTAGGGAGAACCTTTGCCATTTTAATTATTCTCCCATTTGTGGGTCACACACCCAGTGGTGTGGGTCTTGAAAGTAACACAACTCTACCCCTCTCATTGTTTCCTTCTTTATATTTTAGTTGTAAAAGATTTTTTTCTGTTTGGTTCCAGGCTTTTTCATCAATAGAGATTCTGTAAATAGTTGTAATGTTGGTATGCCTGTGAAAGGAAGTGAGCTCAGGGTCTTTCTACTCTGCCTTATTGGAAACTCCCCTCAAGACTACTAGGTTTTAAGGCTGGGATTAGGTATTAAAGACTGTGACTTCTCTCTTGGGCTCTGTCTTGGATCACTCACTCTGAGGGAAGCCAGCTGCCATCATGAGGACACTCAGGCAGCCCATAGAAAGCTTGCCTAGAAGAACAGGAGTTTTTAGCCAACAGCCAGTGAGGAACTGCCAACAACCATGTGAGTCAACTTGGAAGCACAACTTACCTTGAGATGACTGCTGAGCTGCAACTTTATAAGAGACCTTGAGCCAGAACCACAGTTAGGCTGCTCTTGGATTTCTGGCCCCTACAAACTATGAGATATAAATGTTTGTTATTTTAAACTACTAAGTCTTGGAGTAATTTGTTATAGAGCAATGGATAATTAATAGCCTTTATTAGTTCCTGAGAGATATCTAGTCCATGTATTACCTTACAAGCTTCTTTTCAAAAAGCACCCACTTCTTTCAAGTAGTTTGAACATGACTTTGCTTCTTCTGGCTAAAAATCCCATACCTGAACCAAAGACACTGCACTTGGTCCTTGAAGAAAACTCTCCCTGGAGACAGCTCACCTTAATTCCTAACCCAATTTTCATCCCGTCAGTTCTGCTCAAATAACTGGGTTCAGACTCATCTTGTTTTCTTCTTGTATCTCCATCCACGTGGTTCCAGGCCTGATGCTCAGCATTAACCTACTGGCAGGCTATGCCCTTGACTTCCAAGTCCCATCTAACCTGACCAGCTAGATCCAGCTTGGCTGGATCCAAGCCTACCTAGGTTTCTGGTCTTGTTCTTGAATCTCACAGTGCTAATTCAAATGTTTCTTCTTGCCTCCACTGCCAAAGTCTCAACATTGAGGAGTTCTTATACTTTTGTTTTCCACACTGACTTTCTAAAATTCACTGACATGTTCACCATTAAATAAATCTTCATCAGTACTTACAATATAGCAGTCATTATGCCAGTCATTGGTGATATGGAGATTAAACAACACACAACCCTGGTTACCAGGGAATTTTCAGTCTATTTAAAGAAACAAGTGCATAAATAAATAATAATTTAGTGTGATATGAAGATTTTAATAGACGTAGTAATATTTGAATGGTTCAGAAAAGCTAACTAGGAATTCTCCATTTAAAGAGCATGAGAAGACAGTTTCAGGAAGAGGAAACAGTGAAGAAAAGTTTTGCATTTACTGATGAACATAGGAAACCCTCCTTAGAGTTTGCAAGGGCTAGTTACTTAGAAAGTAGCCATTTCATCTGCATATACTTCGATCAAGTCATTCCCCAAATTTTATTTTACAGATATCTCAGAGCCTAACCAGAAATTTATCTTATGGATGAGATTTCAAAATGTGCGTGAAGTCACAGATACACAGATAGTGCTGCAACTTTTTTTTTCTATAGAGAAAAAAATGGACATATCCTGAATACCCATTATTAGTGGCTTGGTAAACCAAGCACATTCCTACAATGTATTAATACAGTTCAGTTCAGTTCAGTTCAGTCGCTTAGTCTTGTCCAACTCTTTGCAACCCCATGAATTGCAGCACGCCAGGCCTCCCCGTCCATCACCAACTCCCGGAGTTTACTCAAACTTATGTCTATCGAGTCGGTGATGCCATCCAGCCATCTCATCCTCTGTTGTCTCCTTCTCCTCCTGCCCCCAATCCCTCCCAGCATCAAGGTATTTTTCAATGAGTCAACTCTTTGCATGAGGTGGCCAAAGCATTGGAGCTTCAGCTTCAGCATCAGTCCTTCCAGTGAACACCCAGGACTTATCTCCTTTAGCATGGACTGGTTGGATCTCCTTGCAAGGCACCTGTTAATAGAATGAGGAAAATCAACAGGTATAACTATAAAAAAAATGTGAAATGTGCAGAGCAGTGTAAATAGCATAGTACCAACTGTGTGTGTGTTCTTGTGCTTACTTTCCTGCTTATTTCATTCAACAAATTCATTTATTCATTCAACAAATATTTGTTGAGGTCCTGCTATATGCCCAGTACTATTCTGGAGCTGGAAATAGAGCAGTGAGCAAGACAAAATGTAGGACACAGAACTTGCTCCCTAATGTATTTTATGTACATAGACCATCTCAGCGATGACGACAAAGAACAGGCAACAGTTGCTGGTGGCACAAGTGTACTGCAGCCTTGAGTGTCAGAATTGGGAATTCACTTTCACTCTGTATATCTTTTGGTACTACTTGAAGTTTTTACAAAGTTGTAGAGCTATCTGCCCCCTCATCCAATTTTTAATTAGAGCAAGACAATAGCCATACAATATAATTAAACCACTTCCATGAAATCAGATTCAATGCTGCTTCAAAGCACACTCCTTCTATACTCCCTACTCATTCAATTCTTTCTACAAAGATAAACTCAAGCCCAAAACATGATCTTGGAAATACCTTTCAAACTGATGGTTTCTGGTGTTTATCGCTAGACAAAAGAAGGGTCAACGGTAATCAACATATGTGATTTTTAAAGAAGAAATTCCATCCCCAAGTCGCAGAGAGAAATAAATGAATTTGTGGGAATAAGGTCTGAGTTGGTTACTAACACACAGTCCCTCGTGTGAAAGAAATAACAGAGCTGGACGTGATTAGTATCATTCGAGTACATTGCCACAGCATAACTTTATAAATGATTCCCAGCAACAAGGCAGAAAGAATGTGCCAAGATTTCAGTAGCAGCCTTAATGGCTGGGTTTTGCAATGGTTCTGGAAGGGGGGGGGGGGAGCTCTTGCTGAAATATTAGACATCGTGTTTTCATTCAGATCCTGTGGGAACACCCAGAGCTCCCTCCTCCAGCTGACTAGCCTGCTAACAATATCCTACCCTCATCCAAACCCACATAATTCACTAATAACACTGCAGGTCCAGAACTAAGTTTAGGCATGTATTTGGATTAGGCGTGATCTGTGATGACAAAGGTTTCAAGCGAAGCACAAATTAACAAGGATGAATTTATGCCGGCCAGGATGCTCACTGTGGTTATTTATCACAATTACATCATTTGGCTTGGGGTGGGTGGTGAGGAGGAGGAAGAAGAGGCTCGTGAAAGGAGCCTCCAGAGACCTCGGACTGGTTCCAGCCGGCACAGAGGAAAACACTGTTTGACTGCCCCCACCCACCCCTGTCTTTGTCAGGGCTCTCCTGACATCCTCCTTCATCCAGGCCAGTCCTGTCAGACATCTGTCTTTAAACAGAGGCTGCCATTCAGACCTGGTCAGACGAGAGTCTTGTGATACCTATCCATGTCTCTCCAGAGAAAAAATGAGGTCACCAACGACCTGGCAGTGTCACCCCGGAGGCAACCATCTGACCGAAGAGTCCAGAATCTGAGCCTCTATCAGCCAGACTCCAGTGAAACACCCTTTGAGTTAGACCGACTTCAATGTCTCTTTTTGTTCTCCTGTGCTGAGTTTTATGAGCAGTGGGTTTCCCTCCCTGCTGGATATGAGGTGTTGTGGCCCCCTTGGGCTTACAGAAGGCTCACACTTGGCTTTCAGACAATCCTGGCAGCCACTGCCCTCAACTTGGCTCAGAGCCGGCCCTACGGGCTCCTTAAAGCAATGGAACAAAAACAAGGAGACCTTGGAATGCGATGGCTAAACATTGCGGGTTCAGTTCACCCAATATAAAGGATAAGAGAAATATTACAGTCTGTGTCATCTGCCTGGCCTCCACATGTGACGTCCAATGACTCAAAAGGTGTGGGGTGTTTCAGAATCTTTCGCAGCTTCCCCTGGGTTTCCCACAGTCTCTGAAGCAGCTTCAGGAGCACTGACAGTCAGGTGGACATCCTCTCTTACAGAGGAGACTTCAGGTGGCCCTCAGCTTAGCCAGCCAACGTGTCCAGCATAACCAAACACAGGCTGTGTCAAGCACTCTGAGATGATGCTGGCAGGTACAGGACAGCAAACACTGTTTTCTTCCTCACCATAAGCATAACTTTGGGTGACTAGGATGTGGAAAATATCACTTTCCCTCCTATACAGATGAGAAGCTAAGAAAAAAAGAAGATCAGTGGTTGACTCACAGTCACAGAGTTCAGACTCACAAAGGCAAGGTTAGGACCTGCTCTGGTGACCCCAGAGGAATGCTCCTCCCATTAGCCTCTGTGGGACTCAGGTTTATAAAGCATTTGTTTCTTATACACAGACATGTGCTTAGGAAACAGGGCACAATTATACTCATAAACCCAGGCACTGAGTCCTTAATTTCCTCAGAAGTCACTGATTAAATTGCCACCTCCAGTCTATCAGGAAAAATTCAGGAAAGAAAAGAGGGAATTTCAGATAAAAAGGTGGGGGGTGCAGATACAAAATAACTAGTAGGCCAAAAGTTAGGGAAGCTAGGATTGTTTAATCCTGAAATAGAAAATGTTACAGTCATGTAATAATAATAAATACTTTTCTTTTTTTAATTTAAAAAACTTTTACAATTTTTTAAAATTGAAGTACAGTTCTTTTACAATTTTGTGTCAGTTTCTGCTGTACAATGAAGTGATTCAGCTATGTCTATACATATATCCCCTCCCTCTTTGACCTCCCTCCCACCCCCACCCCATCGAATCCTTCTAGGCCATCACAGAGCACCAAGCTGAGCTCCCTGCTCTATACACTAGGTTCCCACTGGTTGTCTGTTTTACACATGGAAATGCACATATGTCAATCCCAATCTCCCAATTCATCCCACTCCCCTCCCCCTACCAAGTCCACATGTCCGTTCCCTACATTTGCATCTCTATTCTTGCCCTTCGAATAGGTTCATCTGTACCATTTTTCTAGATTCCACATACATCCATCAATATATTTGTTTTTCTCTTTCTGACATATTTCACTTGTATGACAGATTCTAGATCCATTTGCATCTCTACAAATGACCCAGTTTCCTTCCTTTTTATAGCTGAGTGATATCCCATTGTAGATATGAACCCCATCTTCTTCATCCATTCCTCTGTTGATGGACATTTAGGTTACTTCCATGTCTTGGCTTTTGTGAACAGTGCTGCAATGAACATTGGAGTGCATGTAAAGACTCAAGATATCTCTAACGTAGGGTGATGGTGTAGAAGTTATGAGGTATTGTTCAGTTGCTCAATGTGTCCAACTCCGTGACCCCACGGACTGCAGCATGCCAGGCTTCCCTGTCCTTCACCATCTCCCAGAGCTTGCGTAAATTCATGTCCATTGAGTTTGCGATATCGTCAAACCATCCCGTCCTCTATCATCCCCTTCTCCTTCTGCCTCCAATCTTTCCCAACATCAGGGTCTTTTCTAACGATTTGGCTCATCCCATCATGCGGCCAAAGTATTGGAGCTTCAGCTTCAGCATAAGTCCTTCCAATGAATAATCAGGGTTGATTTCCTTTAGGATTTGACTGGTTTGATCTCCATGTAGTCCAAGGGACTCAGAAGAGTCTTGTCCAACACCACAGTTCAAAAGCATCAATTCTTCAGCACTCAGCCTTCTTTATGGTCCAACTCTCACACATATACATGACTAGTGGAAAACCATAGCTTTGACTAGACAGAAGTTTGTTGGCAAAGTAATGTCTCTGCTTTTTAATATGCTGTCTAGGTTGGTCATAGCTTTTCTTCCAAGGAGCAAGTGTCTTAATTTCATGGCTGCAGTCACCATCTACAGTGATTTTGGAGCCCAAGGAAATAAAGTCTGTCACTGTTTCCATTGCTTCCCCATCTATTTGCCATGGAGTGATGGGACTGGATGCCATGATCTTAGTTTCTGAATGTCGAGTTTTAAGCCAGCTTTTTCACACTTCTCTTTTACTTTCATCAAGAGGCTCTTTAGTTCCTCTTCACTTTCTGCCATAAAGATGGTGTCATCTGCATATCTGAGGTTATTGATATTTCTCCTGACAATCTTGATTCCAGCTTGTGCTTCATCCAGCCTGGCATTTCACATGGTGTACTCTACATATAAGTTAAATAAGCAGGGTGACAATATACAGCCTTGGTGTACTCCTTTCCCTATTTTGAACCTGTATGTTGCTCCATGTCCAGTTCTAATTGTTGTTTCTTGACCTGCATATTGGTTTCTCAGGAGGCAAGTCAGGTGGTCTGGTATTCCCATTTCTTTAAGAATTTTCCACAGTTTGCTGTGATGCACACAGTCAAAGGCTTTAGCATAGTCAATGAAGCAGAAGTAGACGTTTTTCTGGAATTCTCTTGCTTTTTCTATTATCCAACAGATGTTGGCAATTGGATCTCTGATTCCTCTGTCTTTTCTAAATCCAGCTTGAACATCTGAAAGTTCTTGGTTGAGACACTGTTGAAGCCTGGCTTGGAGAATTTTGAGCATTACTTTGCTAGCATGTGAAATGAGTGCAATATTATGGTAGTTTGAACATTCTTTGGCACTGCCTTTCTTTGGGATTGGAATGAAAACACCTTTTTCAGTCATGTGGTCACTATTGAGTTTTCCAAATTTGCTGGCACATTGAGTGCAACACTTTAACAGCATCATCTTTTAGGATTTGAAATAGCTCAGCTGGAATTCCATTACCTCTACTAGCTTTGTGTGTGGTAATGCTTCCTAAGGTCCACTTGACTTCGCACTCCAAGATGTCTGGCTCTAGGTGAGTGATCACACCATTGTGCTGATCTGAGTCATGGCTATCCTTTTTGTACAGTTCTTCTGTGTCTTCTAGCCACCGCTTTTTAATATCTTCTGCTTCTGTTAGAAACATACCACTTCTGTCCTTTATTGTGCCCAACTTTTCATGAGTTGTTCCTTTGGTATCTCTAGTCTTCTTGAAGAGATCTCCAGTCTTTCCCATTCTGTTTTCCTCTGTTTCTTATCACTGAGGAAGGCTTTCTTATCTCTCCTTTCTATTCTTTGGAACTCTGCATTCAGATGGGTATATCTTTCCTTCTCTCCTTTGCCTTTTGATCTCTTTTCTCAGCTATTCGTAAGGCCTCCTCAGACAACCATTTCAAGTTTTTGCATTTCTTTTTTCCTGTCTTTGTTTGTTTGTTTTGTATTTTTCCTTTTCTTTTTAATGGGGTATAGTTTTTTGCTTTTTTGTTTCTAATTTATTTATTTGGCTACATTGGGTCTTAGTTGCGGTATGCAGGATCTTTTGTTTTGGCACACAGGCTCTCTAGTTGTGGCACCAGTTGCTCCATGGCATGTGAGATCTTAGTTTCCAGACCAGGGACTGAACTTGTGTCCCTTGCGTTGCAAGGCAGATTCTTAACCACTGGACCACCAGGGAAGTCCCACAGAGGTTATGAGAGTTGCCCCAAATGTCCCTCCACTGCAAATTTCTTCCTTAAAGAATCTGCCACTCTTGCCTAAAAATTCCATTACCTGTAGCCCATAGTTGCCATTCATTTGTATCACCTTCATAACCTTTAATACCTTGTTACAGATTAAAATCCACCATTCACAAGTAAAGGCAAGACCACTCAAGCATAGGAAGCTGGTGAGATTTGTTTTAGACAGAGGAGCATTGAGATATGTGTCCTACCGTGTGTATAACAACAGATAGCTCGTGGGAAGTTGCTCCACAGAACAGGGACCTCAGCTCAGTGCTCTGTGAGGATCTAGAGAGGCAGAATGGGGCGGAGGTCCAAGAAGGAGGGGATAGATATATGCCTCTAGCTGACTGACTTTGTTGTACAGTGGAAACTAACACAACATTGTAAAGCAATTATATTCTAATTTAAAATTTCTTAAGTTTGAAAAATAAAAGAAAAATTATACCCCAATAAAAAGAAAGGGGAAAAATACAAAAAAAGGGGTGGGGGGAGTCCTGGGTGACCAAGGGCATCTAGAGCAAGCAGGTGGGCAGCGGCAGTGCCCCTAGCATCAGTGGCTGTGGCGGAGTGATGGTGATGCTCAAAGTGGGGCAGTAGCCGGGGACTCGGTCACCCAGGACTGGTGTAAGCACCCCAGTGCACACGGATTCAGCAGAAGTGGCCTGCGAGATGAGGATAAAGATAGAACTTCTGCTTTAATTTGCATATATTCATTTAAATGTACATTAGAAAAATTATTGCCAGTATAGCAAAACTGTTGTTTCACAGGTATTAGCACTTAACAACAAAGCTAGTTTTTAAAAGATGATTTGATTTCAAATTTATTTGAGGAAAAAGATTAAATTAAATTACAAGGGGTCCTGTGGGCATGGCAAAAATTGTGAAGGAGGCATCAAAATAAATGCAGTTTTGAAAACCCTGATCGAGACACCTGGCATGTTCTCAGCAAACACTGGAGTGAGGATCAAGCACCAGCCTCTGCTCCAAGCACCACTCAGGTCAGGGGGCATCTGCCTTCAAGGAGTTCAGAGTCTAGGGGTGGTGAGCAAAGTAAAGCATTACAAAGGAATGTACCATGGCCTCCAAGATGCACCAAGGCTAGGGACCAACCCAGGGAAGCTTTCTGGAAGAAGAAACATGGCAACTGAATCCAGGATCACTGGTACACATTGGGCAGGCATGGCATGAACTTGGCATTCTAGGCAGAGAATATCAACATCAAGCCTTGAGCATCTGAAAGTACATTTTGCTTTCAGCCTCCTCTATCTCTGTGAGCCTCCACCTCCATGAAGAGTGGTCAGTGGGGGTGGCAGTTTGGAAGGAAGCCAAAAGTGGGAGTTGACTTGCCAACCCGGGGGACAAGGTCCAGCAGATATTGGCATTCCATCAGGGCCCTCTGTCAGCTGATCAGATTCTAGGTCCCCAGGTTGCTCTGGCCTCTGGGTCTGGGCTGTGAGCTCCCCAGCTCACAGGTGCTGACCTTCAGAGGTCTGATTCCCCTTCTGCCTTCCAGCATGCTCCCCCATAATCATCACCTCCAGCATTCTCCGTATCCCCCAGGCCCTACTTCTAAGCTGCTTGTGTGTTTGATTATTCAGCCTTTTGTTCTTGATCCCCAGCTATACCACAAAAGTGGATATCATATTTATAAAAAGTTGTGATAGATATTAACAATATCTTCATTTCAATGCCCTCCTCACTGCTCAGAAATGAGAAGCCAGATCCCTTCTCTGAGCACCCCCTAAAACCAGACAAAACCCCACAGAGCTGAACAGACAGTGGTTGAAGTTCCTTTTCCAAAACAAGGGCCCTGCATTTCAGAAATCCTGAAAACTTGCACAATTAAAAAGTGAAGTTAATTAGAACACTTAAAATCCACCAGCAGCCACATTCAAAACAGCAGCCAAATGGAAAGCAGCAGTCCCCGCCACCACTGCCTCTGAACTCCACTGGGCACGGCCAGCTTCAGGAGATAGGCCCCAGACAGCACCCCGGAGGCCAATGAAGGACCACATGCAGCCTCGAGATGCTGCAGGAAACAGGCGGCGGTTATGGGCTGACTCACTTGCAGTGATGTAAGTGGACACCTTTAATGAGCACCCAAACACACTTTTTAAAAAATTTTACAATCATGCCTTTCTTAACAACCAATTTTCTAGATTTCTCTTTCCCCACCACTAATAAAGGAAAAAAAAGGAAAAACAAAGTAATCATGTAGTAGTAAAAAGATCAGGGAGCTTATTCAAGGATCTTTGCCTCTCTTCTGCTCCTTGGGAAAAGAAAGGAGCCTTGAGCTGTGCACAATAAATGCTTAATAAGTACAAATTTTATAAGGTTATGGATCCAAAGGATATAAAAACACGACATTTGACTCAGTGCTAAGATGAGCATTTTGCCTATCAATGTTGTGAGGAGGCATTGAAATGAAGGCGTTGCTCATATCTATCACAGCTTTTTATCAGTATGAAATTTGGCTTTGTTTTGTATCCTCTTCATCACTTTTCAGAGTTTTCAAATCCGTTTACCACTTCACAACCATGAGGTCAGAAACAGCAGGTAATATTCCTTCCACTGCACAGATGAAGAAACCAAGGCCCAAAGGAGGTGAGGCATCATGGTCTCATAGTTTCTGAAACAGACATCCTGCTGCCATGACAGCTTCCTTCCTACACTTTCCTTCAAGTGCCTCTACCCCTGGTTCCCAATTGTGTGGAGATCCAGCTTCATACTGATTCCCTAAATGGAAACCACCTGAAGAGAAGAGAATTTGAAAAAAATTACCTTGAATCTTATTTCTAAAGAAAACCTATTTTACGAAAAGTCACTGAACACTCCACCAATCACCTCAGTCTAGAACGGGTGCCCTATGTTTCTGAGAAGAGAGAGTTAGGTGGGATCAGTCAGAGAGCTGAAAACCAACAGGAGCAATGCTCCTAATTCTACAGGTGAATCAGCATGCTTAGAGGAAGATAATTTTCACCCTGATGTTAGAATCTACTGTGGATACTCAATAATTTAAACAGGATTCTCTTCCCATCTGTCTTCATCACTGAAGCTTCAGAGGTGCCCTGTTTCTCCCTAACACACAAATTCCTCCCAAATGCCATTTTCACAGGCCTCCCCAACCCATGTCCCTCTCTTTCATTTTGAAATCCATTCATACTATGAAACCTTCTGTCATTAAGCCTTGGCCTTCTAATTAGGTCAACAGGCAGCCTATTAGCAGTTAGTGCCTGCTATACCCTGCTCTAAACCAACTGATATTTGCTTTTGTTTATCTCACAAAATGACTCTTCATAGATGCTAATGTTTTATTTCTCCCCTTACACTGAAAATTCTCAAAGGCAGAAATGAGAGATGCATCCTTTCTTTGTCTCCCCTTTCTCATTTCTCTGCTACCATATGTCTAATTCACTTGGCAATTCTGTTGAAACATTCTCTCATCCATCTCTCTCAGTGTGATTATTTTCTTACCTGAACATAATTTTCCCTGCCCACTATCAAAAATTCACAGTCCAATAAACGATTCCCCTGTGGTCAATGAGACAAATGTAATTAAAGGTAGTATTAATAGTTTATCTATACTTTAGCTTTTATAAATTACTTTCACATATATGCAAATTGCAGGCACTCTAACTAAAATGTCGTTTAGCTGCTAAGTTGGGTCTGACTCTTTTGCGACTCCATGTTCTGTAGCCAACCAGGCTCATCTGTCCGTGGACTTTCCCAGGCAAGACTACTGGAGTCGGTTGTCATTTCCTTCTCCAGGGGATTTTCTTGAACCAGGGATAGAACCTACATCTCCTGCATTGGCAGACAGGTTCTTCATGCCTGAGCCACCAGGGAAGCCCTCTAACTAAAAATGCCTGTACCCCAAAGGGCACTCATGAAAGAAAGTATCTTTAATTGCTTAATTCACTTCAGCTATTTGGGTATTAATCTAATCCTCACTATTTTGATGGCATCACTTAATAGCCATCTTTAAAAATAAGTTCAAAGTTCCATTTGCACAGGTGGGAAGATTATATTTCAGGATTAAAGAAGGGGGAGGAAAGGTGGGCAAAGAAAGTGACTGCTGTTTCATTAAGAGAACTATTGCAGCAAGTTTACCCTTTTCAGAGGAATTTCACCAGTTTTCTGCTTGCTGGCTAATCATCTTACCAGGAATTAAGAAAACACAAAAAGAGATTTAAATTGTTCCATCCACCAACTGTTTCTAAAAGCTCTTAATTTAATCCTGGGAGGTACCTTTTCACACCAAGTAATCGTGTTGAGAAACTTCTTTGTATGTTTTGTGAGCTGGTTTCATTTTTCTAAACCAATAATGAAGGCATTAAAACTATGGGCACAGTGCTATCTAGCGGTGGGAATGGATAGAAGGTGAAAGTGTTAGTTGCTCAGTTCAGTTCAGTCGCTCAGTCGTGTCTGACTCTTTGCGACTCCATGAATCGCAGCACGCCAGGCCTCCCTGTCCATCACAAACTCCCAGAGTTTACTCAAACTCATGTCCATCGAGTCGGTGATGCCATCCAGCCATCTCATCCTCTGTCGTCCCCTTCTCCTCCTGTCCCCAATCCCTCTCAGCATCAGGGTCTTTTCCAATGAGTCAACTCTTCGCATGAGGTGCCCAAAGTATTGGAGTTTCAGTTTCCTTCCAATGAACACCCAGGACTTATTTCCTTTAGGATGGGTTGGTTGGATCTCCTTGCAGTCCAAGGGACTCGCAAGAGTCTTCTCCAACACCACAGTTGAAAAGCATCAATTTTTCGGCACTCAGCTTTCTTCACAGTCCAACTCTCACATCCATACATGACCACTGGAAAAACCATTGTCTGTGATTCTGCCACCCCATGGATTGTAGCCTGCCTGGCTCCTGTGTCCATGGAATTCTCCAGGGAAGAATACTGGAGTGGATTGCCATTTCCTTCTCCAGGGGATCTTCCAGACCCAGGGATCGACCCAGGTCTCCTGCATTGCAGACAAATTCTTTATCATCTAAACCTCCAGGGAAAGTGTTAGCACAACTGTTAGTGGCTCAGTCGTGTCCAACTCTTTGCAACCCCATGGACTGTGGCCCTCCAGGCTTGTCCGTCCATGGAATTCTCCAGGCAAGGAAACTAGAGTGGGTTGCCATTCCCTTCTCCAGGGGATCTTCCTGACCCATGGATTGAACCCACGTCTCCTGCACTGGCAGGCAGATTCTTTACCACCTGAGCTACCAGGGAAACCACCACAGAAGGAACTTTGAGTCAGGTCGCCTCACAACTGGTTTTTGAGACCAGTTCTATCTGCAGCTCAGCCAAGAAGCATAAAAATTTAACTGTTCTCTTTCATTAAGATGTACAGTATTATTAGGACCTCTAATAAACAGAAAAATTTTAAAGACAAGAATCTCTCCTATTAAACCACCCACTATTAAGGTTTTCTCTCCATTAGAGATAAGTCCTAACAGTATAGGACTTACAGGTATAGGACTTATACCTAACAGTATAGGCTGGAAGTGGCTCAGAAATGGACAATTAAGAAAGGAGGCTAACAAACACATGAAAAGATGCTCAACATCACTCATTATTAGAGAAATGCAAATCAAAACCACAATGAGGTACCATTACTCGCCAGTCAGGATGGCTGCTATCCAAAAGTCTACAAGCAATAAATGCTGGAGAGGGTGTGGAGAAAAGGGAACCCTCTTACACTGTTGGTGGGAATGCAAACTAGTACAGCCGCTATGGAAAACAGTGTGGAGATTTCTTAAAAAACTGGAAATAGAACTGCCATATGACCCAGCAATCCCACTTCTGGGCATACACACTGAGGAAACCAGAAATGAAAGAGACACGTGCACCCCAATGTTCATCGCAGCACTGTTTATAATAGCCAGGACATGGAAGCAACCTAGATGCCCATCAGCAGATGAATGGATAAGGAAGCTGTGGTACTTATACACAATGGAATATTACTCAGCCATTAAAAAGAATTCATTCGAATCAGTCCTAATGAGATGGATGAAGCTGGAGCCCATTATACAGAGTGAAGTAAGCCAGAAAGATAAAGAACATTACAGCATACTAACACATATATATGGAATTTAGAAAGGTGATAACGATAACCCTATATGCAAAACAGAAAAAGAGACACAGAAATACAGAACAGACTTTTGAACTTTGTGGGAGAATGTGAGGGTGGGATATTTCAAAAGAACAGCATGTATACTATCTATGGTGAAACAGATCACCAGCCCAGGTGGGATGCATGAGACAAGTGCTCCGGCCTGGTGCACTGAGAAGACCCAGAGGAATCGGGTGGAGAGGGAGGTGGGAGGGGGGATCGGGATTGGGAATACATGTAAATCCATGGCTGATTCATATCAATGTATGACAAAACCCACTGGAAAAAAAAATAATAATAAAAAAAATAAAAATAAAAAAAAAGAAAGGAGGAAGAAGAAACCAGGCCCTCACAATAAGATATAGGAAATTTATGAACAAGAAAACAATGTTAACTTGCTTAGTTCTTAGCAGACATGCATTTAGAGTGATGATGGTGATGATGGTAGTGGTGGTGATGAAGGTGCTGGAAAATATTCATTGAATGCTAACCGTGTGCCAAATCCTCTAATAACTTACTAAATCCACCCAATGACCCTGGCCATCCCATTTCACTCTTGAGGAAACAGAGGCAGAGAGCAACTAAGTCATCTTTCCTGGAGCCACACGAAGAATAAGAGGCAGATGTGGGATTTGAACGCAAGCAAGTTAAATCCAGAGTACATGCCCCTATTAATGATGTTCAAGGAAAGTACTAATTTTCAATTTTAGGGAAAAGAATTACTTCCTAAAGTAAAATACCATCTTCAAAGTCAGAACAGGAAGCCCAGCCCAACAGCCATCAAGAGCCACAGGGTACTTCTGGAGATTTTATTGTATCCTGCCCCCACCATACACACACACACACACACACACACACACACACACAGAGTCATGCTGTACCATGACCAACGGACCCGACTTTATGCTGCAATCTGGGCTCATGGACTGATGCTATTGGAAATGAAAGAGGTCTTGACGGTGACTTTGGTATGATCTGATCTCCATTTTACAGATGACAAAATAAGAGATGCGGCTATTTTTGCAAAACCAAATTTTTCAATATTTATTGAAGACTGATCACCTACAAGCTCTCCCAGCAATCATTTGGTGGGGGAAGGCAGAGATGAACCAAACCTGATCCTTGCCATCAAGAAAAATCTGGTTCATTAGGAGAGAAAAGAGTTATTATATATATATTATATATATATAATATTATTATAGAATAGAATTGTTATATA
Source organism: Cervus canadensis (assembly GCF_019320065.1). NCBI lineage: Eukaryota > Metazoa > Chordata > Mammalia > Artiodactyla > Cervidae > Cervus > Cervus canadensis. The sequence goes on from NC_057400.1 coordinate 14,627,606, forward strand.
ATTATTAAACATTGTTATTAAACAGTGGAAACAGTGGCTGACTTTATTTTTTGGGGCTCCAAAATCACTGCAGATGGTGATTGCAGCCATGAAATTAAAAGACGCTTATTCCTTGGAAGGAAAGTTATGACCAACCTAGACAGCATATTAAAAAGCAGAGACATTACTTTGTCAACAAAGGTCCATCTAGTCAAGGCTATGGTTTTTCCACTAGTCATGTGTGGATGTGAGAGTTGGACTATAAAGAAAGCTGAGCGCAGAAGAATTGATGCTTTTCTACTGTGGTGTTGGAGAGGACTCTTGAGAGTCCCTTGGACTGCAAGGAGATCCAACTAGTCCATTCTAAAGGAAATCAGTCCTGGTGTTCATTGGAAGGGCTGATATTTAAGTTGAAACTCCAGTATTTTGGCCACCTGATGTGAAGAGCTGACTCATTTGAAAAGACCCTGATGCTGGGAGGGATGGGGGGCAGGAGGAGAAGGGGATGACAGAGGATGAGATGGTTGGATGGCATTACCAACTCAATGGACATGAGTTTGGGTAAACTCTGGGAGTTGGTGATGGACAGGGAGGTCTGGTGTGCTGTGGTTCATGGGGTCGCAAAGAGTCGGACACGACTGAGCGACTAAACCTAACTGAGCTGATACTATAATGCATGGAAGGATATACAAAGGGCCATGTTAATAATAATAATTAATAATAATAACTACCAATGTTGAGTGTTCAGTCTATGCCAAGCATGTTACACACATTACAGTGCTGATACGGGTAAAAAGCAATGGCATTATTATCATACCCATTTTGTAGATGATGAAACAGTCTCAAAGAGGTTAAGTTGCTTCCATTCATCTATTAACAGGTAGCAAGAGGCAGAGGCAGGATTTTTAACCTACCTCAAACCATCCAGCTGGGTGTCCTCGGTTGCTCAGCGGGAAAGCATCTGCCTGCCAATGTAGGAGATGTGGATTCGATCCCTGGGTCAGGAAGATCCCCTGGAGAAAGGAATGGCAACCCACTCCAGTATTCTTGCCTGGGAAATCTCAAGGACAGAGATGGCTGGCAGGCTACAGTTCGTGGGAACACAAAGAGTCAGACACGACTTAGTGACTAAATAACAACAAACCATCCAGCTATGCTGGATGTCAAGACTGATGTCTTCAACCCAGTGAGAGAGGCATAGATTATAACAGGAAAATAGTGCTCACCTTGGCAACACAGATACTAAAATTGGAACAATACAGAGAAGATTAGCATGGCCCCTGCGCAAGGATGACATGCAAATTCGTGAAGTTTTCCATGTTTTTGAAACTAGAATGCTTTCTAACACCATACACAAAAATAAACTCAAAATGGATTAAAGATCTAAATGTAAGACCAGAAACTATAAAACTCGTAGAGGAAAATATAGGCAAAACACTCTCCAGCATAAATCACAGCAGGATCCTCTATGACCCACCTCCCAGAATATTGGAAATAAAAGCAAAAATAAACAAATGGGACCTAATGAAACTTAAAAGCTTTTGCACAACAAAGGAAACTATAAGTAAGGTGAAAAGACAGCCCTCAGATTGGGAGAAAATAATAGCAAATGAAGAAACAGACAAAGGATTAATCTCAAAAAATATACAAGCAACTCTTGAAGCTCAATTCCAGAAAAATAAATGACCCAATCAAAAAATGGGCCAAAGAACTAAACAGACATTTCTCCAAAGAAGACATACAGATGGCTAACAAACACATGAAAAGATGCTCAACATCACTCATTATCAGAGAAATGCAAATCAAAACCACAATGAGGTACCATTACACGCCGGTCGGAATGGCTGCTATCCAAAAACCTACAAGAAATAAATGCTGGAGAGGTTGTGAAGAAAAGGGAACCCTCTTACACTGTGGTTGGGAATGCAAACTAGTACAGCCACTATGGAGAACAGTGTGGAGGTTCCTTAAAAAACTGGAAATAGAACTGCCATATGACCCAGCAATCCCACTGCTGGGCATACACACCGAGGAAACCAGAAATGAAAGAGACACGTGCACCCCAATGTTCATCGCAGCGCTGTTTATAATAGCCAGGACATGGAAGCAACCTAGATGCCCATTAGCAGACGAATGAATAAGAAAGCTGTGGTACATATACACAATGGAATATTACTCAGCCATTAAAAAGAATACATTTGAATCAGTTCTAATGAGGTGGATGAAACTGGAGCCCATTATACAGAGTGAAGTAAGCCAGAAAGAAAAACACCAATACAGTATACTAATGCATATATATGGAATTTAGAAAGATGGTAATGATAACCCTATATGCGAGACAGCAAAAGAGACACAGATGTATAGAACAGTCTTTTGGACTCTGTGGGAGAGGGTGAGGGTGGGATGATATGGGAGAATGACATTGAAACATGTATATTATCATATATGAAACAAATTGCCAGTCCAGGTTTGAGGCATGAGACAGGGTGCTCGGGGCTGGTGCACTGGGATGACCCAGAGGGATGGGATGGGGAGGGAGGCAGGGGGGGTTCAGGATGGGGAACACATGTACACCCGTGGAGGATTCATGTCAATGTATGGCAAAACCACTACAATATTGTAAAGTAATTAAAGTATTTATAATACTTTAATTAATTTAATTAATTTAATTTAATTAATTACTTTAATTAATTAAAGTAATTACAATATTGTAAAGTAATTAAAATAAATAAATTTTTATTTTAAAAAAATTAAAAAACAAACAGGAAAGTAAAGAAGAGAGAACTATTAGCATTAGCTTGAGAAATCAGGGAAGGCTGCATGAGTGAGCGCACATGTGAGCTGGGCTATTAATGGTAAATGAGATTTCAGACAGTGAAGGGGGCTCAATGTATTAGTATCCTGTGGCTGCAATAACAAATTAGCAAAAACTGGGTGGCTTAAGGTGGTGGTAATGGTAAAGAACCCTCCTACCAATGCAGGAGATGCAAGGGATGCAGGTTGGATCCCCAGGCTGGAAAGATCCCATGGAGAAGGAAATGGCTACGCACTCCAGTATTCTTGCCTGGAGAATCCCATGGACTGAGGAGCCTGGCGGGCTACAGTCCACAGGGTAGCCAAGATCAGACATGACTGAAGCAACTCAGCACAGAACGGTAGCTTAAGACAGTAGAAATTTATCTCTCATTTTCTCAGAGGCCAGAAGTCTGAAGTCAAGGTGTTAGCACAGCCCTATTCCCTCTGCAGTTCTTTGCCTTTTCCAGCTTCTGGTGGCTGTCAGCTCCCCTGGACTTGTGGTCACATCACTTCAATCTCTACCTCTGTGGTCACATTGCCTTCTCCCCTCCTGTTTGTTAAGTCTCCCTGGACTTGGCTTTAAAAAGGACACTTATTGGATTCGGGACCCACCAGATAAAACAGGATGATCTCCTCATCTCACGATCATGAACTTAATCACTTCCAAGAAGACTGTTCTCTAAAATTAGGAAGCACGTGCAGGTTCTAGGGATTAGGAGGTGGACATCTCTCTTCCCACCCCCCCCCCCCCAGGGGGAGGGCACCATTCAGCCCACTATATGCAAGCAAACCCAAAGGAGCAAGAAAGCATAGGACAGGAACTGGGAACCAAAACCAATCTGATCGGATTTCTAGTACAACTCGGAGTCAGATAATGTCAGTCCTCTAATTTTGTTCCTCTCCTTCAATTTGATGTTAGTTTTGGGGATATTTTGCCAACAGATCTTTTTGGGATCTCATCATATAAACTTTAGAATCCCTGTGTTACTATCCACAAAATAACTTGCTGGGACTTTTATTGGGACTGCAATGCATCTATAGATCAAGCTGAGAAGAACTGACGTCTGGACTACAGGTAATCATCCTATGCATGAACTGATTGGGTTTCTCAAGGTGTAGGCAGACCCAGGTGGCTCAGTGGTAAAGACGCTGCCTGCCAATACAAGAAATGCAAGAGATGTGGGCGTCATCCCCAGGTTGGGAAGATCCCCTGGAGGAGGAAATGGCAACACACTCCAGTATTCTTGCCTGGAGAATTCCATGGACAGAGGAGCCTGGTGGGTTATGGTCCATGGGGTCGAAAAGAGTAGGACATGACTGAAGCAACTTAGCACCCATGCACATATGTGGAGCCAAAGAGAAAAGGCTGGGGAAGGCCAGGTTTTTGAGGGCCTTCAGGTGATGCTCAGGAGGGCACACTTTCTTCTGTGAAAGGGGAAGGCTGAAGAAATGTAGGCCAAGGAGTACAAATTCAAGATTACACCTTGTCTGGAATACCCAGGAGAGAGCGAGGGACGGTGGTCATTTATGAGGCAGTGAAATGTTCCAGTCCCAGTGAAATAAAGCAGCAGCCATGGGAACCAAAGGAAGCCAGAGACAGCATCAACGCAGTAGTCATTCCAGTACCACATCTTCATTTTCCAAGAACAGGAATCACTGGCCACATCCTCGAATAGGAAAGGTGGAGAGGTCCAAGTTCACTCCCAAATGCCATTTCATTTGCTTTCTGAGTGGAGATACCCACTTCCCTCTCCGGGAGAGGGGGATCACTGCATTCCAACCTCAGCTTCTCGAATCTGTTGGTGGAGAGCTTGTTGTGGGTGGGAGAGGCTTGTGTGCACAGCTGAGGAAGACCTTTCAAGACGGTCCACATTATTTGATGCCTGGTCTACGCTTATCAAGAGGCTTCACTAGTGGCTCAGATGGTAAAGAACCTGCCTGCAATGCAGGAGACCTAGGTTCAAGCCCTGGAGAAGGGAATGGCTACCCACTCCAGTATTCTTGCCTGGAGAATCTCATGGACAGAGGAGTCTGGTGGGCTACCGTCCATGGGGTTGCAAAGAGTAGGACACGACTGAGCAACTAACACTTTCGCTTCACTTCATTAGGCTTAGCAACAAGCTATGTGCCTTGAGAAATACCCAAGAAAAGAATGTCATTCTTATCCTCAAAGTGTTTGTTTATAAAGTGGTTACATAAGCAAAAGGAAACTATTTTCGATCCACACTAATAAGTCAGGTGGCATGAAATTGGGCGTCTGGGCGTGGAGCCTCAAAACCCAGGACTGTGTATCTCTCTACCACCCACTGGCTAGGACCAGCCCCACCTTCCTTATTTAAAGCACAGAACTATTATGAATATGAATATGAATCCCTTCCTCATAGGAGACTTCTGAGGATGAAAGGCAATAATTACTCATGTATTCAGCACAGTGGCTAGCATGGAATAACTGCCCAAGAAAGCAATGCTACTGTTGAAAATATAGGGGGTATTTATGTGAATCTGAGGGGCTTGGAGTAGTGGGGATCTCTGGTAGTGGGTTTGAGCTGTGTCCACAGATTGGTGGGTTTCGGACCAGGAAAGAAAAATGAAATGCTGCTTAGGTTGGGACAGCCTGATTGAAGATGTAGAGCTGGGGCAGCAGAACATTCAACTGGGGCTGTGAAATACCTAGCTGTTTTCATAAAGGTTCCTACGGGAATAGCCCCTGTGCATGCCTGCTCAGTCGTGTCCAGATCTTTCTGACTTCATGGACTGTAGCCTGCCAGGCTCCTCTGTCCGTGGGATTTTCCAGGCAAGAATACTGGAGTGTGTTGCCATTTTCTCCTCCAGGGGATCTTCCTGACCCAGGGATCAAAACTGCCTCTCTTGCATCTCCACTGGCAGACGGATTCTTTACCACTGCACCACACCAAAGTTAAAGTGAAGTCGCTCAGTCGTGTCCAACTCTTTGTGACCCCATGGACTGTAGCCTACCACGCTCCTCCATCCATGGGATTTTCCAGGCAAGAGTACTGGAGTGGATTGCCATTTCCTCCTCCAGAGGATCTTCCCAACCCAAGGATCGAACCTGGGTCTCCCTCATTGTAGGCAGACGCCACACCAAAGCAGAATTCTAAAGGGAGCCTCCTGTTGACATTACCTCCTTGCCTCCGGTGGGTCTTCCCTCCACGTGCAATGCCTCAGAAGACTCCTATTATGTCTCTGCACCACTGCCCTCCTTGCCCTGTCTCATGTTCCATTTTCTTGGGACATTTTCATCTACTAGGAACATTAAATCAACTCATTAAGTTATCTATGTCTAAAACAATATTGTAAACCAACTATATGCCAATAAATATTCAAATAAAAAAATTTTAAAGATATTCTTGGCTAATCCATATCTGTTTATATACACAGATATACAAGCCTATTGTGGTTGTTGTTGTTTAGTTGCTAAGTCTTATCTGACTCTTTAGGACACCATGGACCGTAGCCCGCCAGGCTCCTCTGTTCATGGGATTTCTCAGGCAAGAATCCTGGAGTGGATTCCCATTTCCTCCTCCAGGGGATCTTCTCAACCCAGGGATTGAACCTGTGTCTCCTGCACTGGTAGGCAGATTCCTTACCACAGAGCCACCAGGGAAACCCATACACAAATCCATACATAGACACAAATCACAAATCTATATATGTTTCACATATACATTCAAACACACACACATGTACACACACACACACATTCTTTTTTATGAAAGAATTTTTTTTTTTTTGCTTTAAATCAAAAGTGTGGCTATAACTTCAGGTTTGTCTGAAAATCTACTTAACATTTGACTATATATATCTAAAATCACTTTAGTTACATCTCCAATAATCCAAGTGAGGATAAGTTATTAACAGAGATATAAATCAGAGGTCTTTTTCCCCACAAAATAGTCCCCTGAGGCTTTTCAAAAAGTCCCTGCTTAGTAAGAGACTTGAGTTCTGGTGTGGTCCTGCCTCTGGGGAGTGTTATGAAAATCCCTTGTCTCAGCATCCTTGCCTTTTTCTTTCCTCTCAGACTGGTGATGCCCTTCTTGCTGGATATCTCAGGGTGCCCATCACATCTGTTCTCCACGTCTCCACCATTTTCCCTGCCAAATGGTTCCCTTGCTCTCTGGCTTCTAGCTGGGTCTGGCTGATGGAAACCATGGCAGGAGAGCAGAGGGGGAAGGGAGAGAAAGATCAGGGTAACTCACTACCCCCTGCTCTTGCCCACAAGAGTCACAGATCCCACCACCACCTACAGAGGGTAGCAACTTGGCAGGCCCTCTCTGTCTCTGAGCTCCGGTAGCTGCTGGTGCCTCTCCTTCAGGCATTCCAGCCCCAGGTCCTGTGATACCCACTGTGGTTTTCTTACACCCAGATCATACCTTTGAAAAACTCCCGTTACGAAACTCTCCTGGGTTGCTGCCGTTTTTCTTGCCGGGCCCTGCTGTACATGCCTTTCATTACTTGTCTGCTCACTGGCTCACTCCCCACTCTAAGGGAAACTGCTCTGTGTAACCAACCATCACCCACAAAAGCCATGCATTGTACTGTGTGCATTTTCTGCTCACCCCAGCCACAGCTGCCCAGACCAAGCCTGGTCACCCAACAGAATATCCTATTGCAGGTTTGCAGGTTACCATGTCTGAGTTCAACAGATGAACTCAGCTAAGCAGATTCTTTTAGGAATTGAGAACTGAGAGAAAGAGAGAACAGGGCAGCCACCAACGAGAGTCAGGAGGCAAGCTTGGGGAAATAATTAAGGCCAGATGCAAACACATGTTAGCAGGCAGCAATGCAAAGAAAGGAGAGAAATTAGCAAATGCACAGAGAGGCATAGTTTAGCTGAGAGTGAAAGGGACTGCTCCCTGATCCTGCCTCAGGTTCTTAATTTTCATGGCATTTCAACATCATGAAGTACAGCCAGAAACTGTTCCCGAACTTGAAATCCCACGAGACCAGCTCATCAGTACAAAGACATCCCTTTCCTTGAACTAACCTGAGTATCTACCATGTCAGATACTGTACTAGGCACTGGAAATAGGGATGAACAAATCAGGCAAGGTCGCTGCCCATAGGAGGTTTACATCTCGTGAGTCTTTGGTGATGAAATGGTGTGGGACAAGGTAGTCGGTTCCAGCATGAAAAAACGTTTTTTTTTTTCTGTGCTCAAAGGATGCTTCGGACTCTTACGGATGAGGAAAATGAGACCTAAAATACTTATGGAAAGATGTACTTGTTCTAAGGTGTGACCTCAGATCACAGAAAACCTGCTGCTCAAGTCCAGGAGGTTTCCAGTCCATCAGACTGTCTCCCAGTAACTCTAAATTTTCTTTCTAGTTTTATTATTATTTCTCTATCATCATCAGCTCACCCAAAGATGATCTGTAGCAATAAAACCTCAGCAATGACCCTCCCTCTGTTCTCAGGGCTTCTGATGCCCAGGGACAATTCTCTGCTGCTGAACATCCTTATCACAGAGATAAACCCGGTTAAGTTGGATGAATTTCCCATTTCTATTCATATCCACTGTCTGATGATGTTTCAAAAATAAAAACTCAGGCAATCAATGGTTATATTGTGGCAGTATCAATTCTGGCTGAAAGCTCTGTATTTTTGGATGTAAAAGTATTTCAAGGGGCAGTGAATATTTTGAACACTCTGGGAAACTGGGGAAGAGTTCCAGGTAACAAATGTCTATTCAGGAACTGAGTATAAAGTCCTGATAGATGGCTTAGGTTTGGTGCCCAATAAAGATAAAGGAATAAAAGAAAAACCTTTAGCTTGCATTAGGCTTTAGGGTGGGCTGGTAAAGTTTAATTGAGGCACAGCGAGCTATACGAAAAGGTGTACGTTATACAACAGAAGCTTGAATGAATAGGCATCACCAATAAAGCAAGAAAGAGAAATTAAAGTAAATTTTGTACTGACAGACTTCCTGACTTACAGAGCTTTTGATTTTTCTCTGAAATGAAAATGCAAGTTTGATTCTTGCTTTTGCTCTTTGGTTTTAAGCACATGTCCATCACTTTTATTAAATATGAGCATCTCTTCCCCTGTCATGTATTCCAGTTTGCAATATTGGGATCTCCTCCATTGCTTGACATTTCATTTCACTCTGTGTTTTTTTTAATTAACTATTTTCCACTTAATAAAAATCCTTTCTCACTTGCTGAAGTATCATGTATAAGACATGTATATGTATAAAATGTGGTTCTGCTGAAATTTTTCATCTTTGACCTGAGATGAGGATAAAAACAGGTTCACTGAATACAGGGGAATGTTACTTCCACAGGGAAGTTCTTAGCTACTCAACACAAAATCAACTTAATAAAATGAACTGTGGTTGATAAGAAGTCACTTTAAATAACGCATGAAATGAAGGAAAAAACTTAAATGTATAATAAAGATGACTGTATTGTCAAAATTAAGCTAGGCTAAATATTGCATAATAACAGTAGCAGCAAATACTGTGTGCCATGGCACAATTTTAAGCACTTCATGTATATATATTTTAATTCTCTTGTTTTTTTTGTAATTGAAGCATAGTTGTACAATTTTATACATTACAGATGTGCAATATAGTGATAACAATTTTTAGGATTATACTCCATTTGTACTTGTTACAAAATATAGTCTATATTCCCCATGTTGTACAATATATCCTTGTAGCACATTTTATATCTAATAGTTTGTACCAATTATTCCCCTACCTCTATGCTGCCCCTCCTCCCTTCCTTCTCCCAACCAGTAACCACTAGTTTGTTCTCTGAATCTGTGAGTCAGCTTTCTTGTTATATTCAAAGTAGTTTTTAGATTCCACATAGAAGTGATATCAGACAGCATCTGTCTTTCTCTGTCTGACTTATTTCACTAAGCATAATGCCTTCCAAGTCCATCTATGTTTCTAAAAATAGCAAAATTTCATTATGTTTTATGGTCAAATAGTACTCCACTGTGTGTGTGTGTGTGTGTGTGTGTGTATACACATACACACGTACCCCATCTTCTTAATCCAGTCATATGGTGACGGATACTTAGGTTGCTAACATATTTTGGCAATTACAAATAATGCTTTTGTGAACATCAGAGTGCATGTATCTTTTAAAATTATTGTTTTTGTCTAAGTCCTTCATGTATGTTAAAAAGCACTTTATACATATATGTACGGTCATATATATGGACTTCCCTGGCCACTCAGACGGTAAAGTGTCTGCCTACAATGCGGGAGACCCAGGTTCGATCCCTCGGTCAGGAAGATCCCCTAGAGAAGGAAATGGCAACCCACTCCAGTACTCTTGCCTGGAAAATTCCACGGATGGAGAAGCCTGGTAGGTTACAGTCCATGGGGTCACAAAGAGTCGGACACAACTGAGCGACTTCACTTCACTTCATATATGAAGTAATTTAATCATTACAAAAACTTTTGTGGTTGGTACTATTATTATCCCAATTTTACAGATGGAGAAACTGAGGCATAGTGAGGTTGAGTCACTGGCTCCTGATCCCACAGATTGTGTGTCAGAGTTGGTATTTAAACCCAAGCAGTCTGACTCCAGAGCCATGCTCCTGGTTGCATTAAATCAGTCATTAAATATTTCAGGACTGTTTCATGAGCCCTGAGTTTTCAGTACCACCTAGGCTATATTAGTCAGTTTTCACTTCAGTAACAGACAACTCCCACTTACTTGCAGCTTACTGTGATGAATGTTTATTTCTTGCTCAACGTTACTTAAGGGCTGTGGGTTGACTACAATTCTGACTGACTCTGCTGGTCTTGGCTCGGCTCCACTTAGCTCAGCCACGTGTGTCTCCTCCCTGTAGGAGCAGGATGAATGAGGAGCTCCTCCCTGGGACATGCAGTGGGCAGGAACTGCAAAACAGTAGAGAGAGGCTAAGTAAGCAGAACACACATTTACTGACTCTGCTTGAACATAGCAAATGTCGTCTACTTATCCCACTGGCCAAGGTAAGTCATGTGACCAAGCCCAAAGTCAATTAGGCAAGGCTGTCTACTTCTCCCACTGAAGGTGTAAGCTAGTCACACAAAGGGAGTGAATAGCTGGGAGCAATAATCCACCAACTCAAGGGCTCATCACCCTGCCAAATGATCTCTCAATTAAATTAAGAAAACAAGACTAATAATTATAGGACTATGCATGATACAGTTGTCCTCACTTCACATGGTACCATGTTACGTGGAGCTTGTACACATAGGAATCTTGTCCTTGCTTTGCAGGATTCAGTGGGAACTGAGATTTGATCATGTGGTACTGTATAATATGAGGACTGCCTGTACCTAATAATACTTAATAAATGCCCAATTCTAAAGTGGGACCTCAGTGCAAGTTCTCCTCAGGGCATTTCAAAGGAAACCCAAACCATGCTTGCAAGGCTCTAAATCACCCGGGCAAAAGCCCACCTTCAGATTTCATCTCCATTTTTACTATTCTAGCCCCAGGACTTCGCACATGCTTTTGTCACTGCCTAGAGTCCTTTCTCCCCTAGTCTTTATAAAGCTGACTCCTTTTAAGCATTGAAGCCTCAGCTGCAAGTTTCTCTCTCCAGAGAGCTCTTCCCTGACCTGTCAACCTAAATTAACCTTCCACAATCCTCTCACTCTTGGGACCACTAACCTAACTTGTTTCCTACACAAGTTTTATAACTGCTTTATGTTCACGGGGTCAAAAAGAGTCACTCAGGACTTAGCAACTAAACAACAACCACCACCACTGAGACTCTCTTATCAATAAATGTGTTTACATGCTAATGGATTGCCTCTTTCATTGGAATGTACATTCCAGAGAGTAAAGAACTTATCTGACTTATCCTCATTCTATCCTGACTGCCTAGATCATCCGTTGGCACAACTTAGATATGCAGTAATTCTTGTGGAATTAATGAAAAAATGTGGAGAGGGACTAGATCTTCTAAGGACTTGAAACCATGGTTTGGAGTTTATGCCAACCAATTTGACAATTATGAACAATCATGCTACTGGTCTTTCTTAGACCACTCATGTCATTTCCAGGCCAGGGAACACCAGCCCAATTACCAGTTCTCAACCTTGGCTACACTTTGGAATCAATTGGACCATGGGGGCAACTTTTTAAAAACCCTACTGCCTGAGCTCTGATCCCCAGGAATTCTGATTTAATGGGTCTAGGCTAAGGCTAAGATGTAAGAGCTTCAATGATCCACAATGTTCAGCCAAAATTAAAACCTGCCAGTTTCAGTAGTACTGGAAGTATAGGAGGGATTCCAAAAATGCTTTCTGGCTCATTGAATATGCCTGATTTGAGCAATTGGGCTTCATTTTGACACTGCCTGACATGTAGTAGGTGCTCAATCAATATTTGTTAATTGGCTTTCTAGTAGACATTTGATGAATGAGTGGATGAATGAATAATTGAATGATTTAATTAAAGTCTATAGGAGATAAGCAGAGGTCAGCATGGATGAAAGTAGTTAGGTGATGTTCCGTCACAGGCAGTGGGCAGGAATTGAGCCTGATGTCCACTTCTTTTTGTTATAAAGCATTCCAGAATCCAGGATCATCCAGGTTAGAATGAGCTATGAAAACCATCCAATACAGTCTCTCATAATATTAGTCACAGATCCTTTAGAATTAGATGAAAGTTTTGGATACTCTTCCTCCAAAAAAAAATCATCCAACATCCATACTTATATATCTAATTTTAGTGGGTTCAACAAGCTCCTAGGCCAGGGTCACCTAAGCTAAAATCCTTATGTTCCTAAGCTCAAAATCCCCATTAGTAGAAAATGAAATGAAGACTCAATGAGGACAAGTGGCCGGCCAGAGGCCCACCCCAAGACAGGGACAGCAGCTGGATGGAACCTAGTTCCCACAGCACTGAAGGTAGCTGCCAGTGTTAACTTTACAGACCCTCTGAGGACAAAGTTAAGAGGATGAATTTGTAACTAATTATTTTGTGTTTCCTCCTCCCTTCCCTTGACATCTCAAATCTCACACGCCATAAAATTCCAATAGCTAATCTAACTCCACAGCTGTGCCACCTCATTAAAAAGTGGAAATTGAAATTCGAAAGCAACCAAGTCTTCCAAATCTACCATGTCTTCACGCCAATCTCTGAAAATAGAGCAGTGGGAAATGGCCTCAAACAGAGCCCAGAAACCCTGAAATGAGGACCAGCCTGTGACCAGTTCCTAGAGCAGTCAACTTAGCCAGTCCACATTTGAAAACACGCATAGCTGAGCTGATGAAGAATTCCATCATTCCAGATGTCAGGATAAGTAACACCAAGAATAGTCCTGGTAGACAGCTGGTTAGCATCTGAATGAGAAATGAGCTTAGAAAGTAACAGAAACATCTGAGGTCAAACAGTTTGTGGATTTTAGGAGTAGGATAAAACCCAGCGTCTCCTTGCTCTGGCTGGAAGTAGGTCTTCAAAGCCTATGGCAGACCAGAAGTGCTTAATGATGGCTGCCTGAGCATGAGGAAGATTTATTGAGGCTTGCCTCAGTGAAGTCAGGCTCATTTCTATCTTGGCAAAGGACAGGAATGCAACATGCTGTCAATATTTTAAGGCATCTGCGAGTAAATCATCTAATATCTGGTTCTTTCTCCTCCTCCCCTGTTCTGTTGCTCTTCTAGGGAGTCACACTTATTACCAGCACCTCTTCCAAGGCCACACAAAAGAACAAGACCCAAATTAATGAGTAGGTTAGGTATAAGAACTATGGAGGAAGAGCTGGTGACTTTGTCCAAAAGAGCACTCGAGAATGTCACCTCAGCATGTCTTCTAGTTAAGATGTCTTCTTAACTAAGTACAGCATTAAGACTCAAAATACAAAACAAAATGGTCAGACTTGTGATCCATCCTGCACAAGAAAGGATCCATAGAACGTTTAAAAGGAACATGGCAGATATGTTATTGATAACCTTCTCCTCCCAAATGCTCCTCACAACTACATCAAGCCATGAGTCAATTATCTAAGGCTCTATTTTCTATATCCAAAACTTCAAAAAATTATTTTTTTATTTTCAGCAACAGAGACCTACTGTATAGCCCAGGGAATTACACTCATTATAATATTTTATATTTTGGAAAAGAATCTGAAAAAAAGAATGTGTGTGTGTGTGAGTGTATGTTAGTCACTCAGTCATGGCCAACTGTTTGCGACCCTCTGTCTGTAGCCTGCCAGGCTCCTCTGTCCATGGAATTCTCCTGGCAGTTATGTGGGAGTGGGTAGGCATTCCCTTCTCCAGGGGATCTTCCCAACTCAGGGACTGAACTGGATCTCCTGGATCTCCTGCATTGAAGGCAGATTCTTTACCATCTGAGCAACTAGGGAAGCCTATATATATAGGCTTCAAGTATATATATCTAAGTCACATTGCTGTACACTTAAAACTAACACATCATACATTATGCTTCAATAAAAAAGTTTTTATTTTCAGTAAATTATTTTCAACATGTGTACCTTTTAAATAATTAGTTCCACAAATTTGTTTCCCTGTCTCTCATTCCTTAATCACAAGAAACTTGGGATTGGATTAAATAATAGTACATAGTCATTAATGCACTTGTGAACTCAACATGACATTAGGTGACTTGCAGCCACTCCAAAGGGTAGACTGTAGGTCTCAGCTCACAGCTAAGTACACCTTTCATTGAAAATACCTAAGCTCCTAAATATGACATGTAGACAAATTGTGTAATACGTCACAAGTTTTAAATATGAAAACTGTTTTGTCAACCTACTGAGGTATTTAGACCAAGCATGTCCATTCACTGTATTAAGAGGTCAAAGGTTCAGGCAGGAAGACCGTAGGAGGGATGCTTGGTTAAGTGGAAAACCAGTAAATGTAAATAAAAATTTTTATTGAAGTGTAATGTACGAAACTAACCTTGTGTTAGTTTCAAGGTTCTCAGCATCAGAACCTTATCCTGTAACTTGGCACATGTATCTACTTCATTAGGAGATGTTAAATAGAAATAGAGTTAGGACCCAGAGGGGTGGGATAGGGAGGAGGATAGGAGAGAGTTTTAAGAGGGAAGGGACATATGTACACCTATGGCTGATTCATGTGGGGTTTGAGAGAAAACAAAATTCTGTTAAGCAATTATCCTTCAATTAAAAAAAAAAAAAATAGTAAGCCTCCACTGGCTGAGGCCCAGGATCCGGATGTTTCTAAGCTTTCCTTTATCACCTACCATGGCCAGAGGCAACTTCTCTCTAAAGGTCTGAGACAACCAGGAGAAATCCCTGCTTGGTAAACACTTGCTAAGGCTTTGGGACCAAAGTTCAGAGTCATCTTTACCTGGTAAGCTGCCTATGCAAGTAGGGTATGAGAAGGGGTTGGTTCACCTGAACTACAGGCTACTCCATGCCTGCTTACCCCTAGACCCTACCCGTTTGTTTTCAACTTTCCAATGGTAGGTGCATTTTCAGCTTCCCAATGACTTCAGAATGCACCCCAGGAAGAGAATTCCAAAATGCATTTGCTTAAGGAAGTCAATCTTAAAAGTTTTCATCACAAGTAAAAACAACTATAACTGTGTGTGCAGATGGATGTGAACTAGATGGACTGTGGCAATCATTTCACAGTATATACAAATACCAAATCATCATCCTGTATAACCTGAAACGAATACAATTTTATATGTCAACTATATCTCAATTTCTAAAAGTAAAGTTTTGTCCCTCATCATTTTATATAGCTTTCCATTTTTCTCCTCCTCTTCCTAAAAGTTCTTCCCCAAGAGAAATAGCTTCATACACATTCCTGAACTTGGAATTTGTTCTTAACCCATATCACAGCCCCCCTCACCATGATGGCGCTCCTGGAAATGGGTCATCACTGATAGTGACATTCCATATAAAAGCTTCTAGTAGTGACTTGAAATAATAAAACTTGGTCCTGCCACCCCCAAATATGAGTAACACCTTCACTTTTTGTTTATTTTTAAATTGGGGTATATTTGCTTTGCTATGTTGTTGTGTTAATTTCTGCTGCGCATGAATCAGTTATAGATATACATATATCCCCTCCCTCTTGGACCTCCTTCAATCCCTCCATTCCACCTCTCGAGGTCATTACAGAGCCATGAGCTGAGCTCCTGTGCTACAGAAGCTTCCCACTAGCTCTCTATTTGACACATGGTTGTGTATAACTTCACTTTTAAACCAACATTCATACATGAAACAATTGGAGTAGTGCAGAGCTTCCTGAGAACTATTGTTTTCCAAGTATAGGCAAGTCATGATACTTCTGAAAGGTACAGGAAAAAAAAAAACAAAACAGATCAGCAAACTAGCCATAATCATAGGTTTTTCAAATCCCTGCAAATTGCTATCTAGCCTTCAGGCTGAGAAATATTCTACAGAAAAGCAGCCATCCTTATAATCTTCTTTGCATAAAGAGTCCAGTTCACCCACAAAAGATAGCAGGTGGGCATTTTCACTCTAATTTTCTCATTCACGGGAGACAATTTGAAAACCCTCTTTTACCCGAGTGTTTCCTCCTGATATTTATCTGATGTGAATGTCAGGGATAGACTAATTAATGTAGGGAACCTCAAGGAGATCTCAAGGGACAACAGTATCTGAAATATCTGAGGCGCCTGCTGGCTGCCCTGCCTGGTAAGGATGCTGAGCGTCCTGCTAGCGACAAGCATCATTAGACATTCCCTACTTTGACATCATTTACGTTCAGACAGAGGAAGCGGAACTTTCAGAAGGATAGACAGATTCCCTGTTATTTAAAGGAGAGCGACATTATGCAGCTCTCTCATTTGAATTATGACTCAAGAGATAAGCATTTCCCCTCTGCGATAAGAGTGGAGGTCCATAGTAGTCATAGAACGATTTTCCTAAAAGAGCTCTCGTTTGCATGCTCAGCAGCTGCTAGGAGAGATGTGAGCAGCTGGCTGGGGTCTAAAATGAGCTGGACTGACAAGCTTCAAGGGAAGACTTGGAGGCATGGCCACTTGGAAGCTAGTCACTGATTAGACACCAACATTAGTCATGCTGTTAATCTCCACTGGTTCCAGGATCCTGCTGAGACCCAAATGAAGCTGCGCTGGGGACATAGCTAAGCATGCAATCTGAGAGGGAGAGTAACAAACGTCAGCCGTTTAGGGGGACAACTTTTTCCTACTTGAAAAACAGAGCAGCCAGCGGAAAGGGAATTATTTTGCAATGACAACAGCTATGTGCAGACTTCAGATTTGGAAACAGGAGCAGCTCAAGGAGCTGGACCTGCACGTCCAGCCAGGACATCAGACATCAGAGTGAGTTCTGTGTACTCTGGTACAGAGGGTCCCGAGGGCATGAGCGACCTGAGACGCCAGTATCACAGACAAATCGCTACAATGAGGCCAACTGATCCCACGTTTCATTTCCTTCCTTTTCTTCCAGTCTGCACTCCAATGGGAAAAGGGAACAATGGACTCTTGGCAAAATAAAAAGGGCAAGCATGGATGTTCAAGGAACAAGGAGCCTGACAAAATACTGGCTAGGAGGGTACTGGTCAGAGATGGGACCACATGAAATAAACATGAAGTGGGCAGGGAGTCAGGGGACCCAGAAAGTGGCTAGGAACCTAGCCCATGGACTGCGTGAATAGTCACAAAGTGGGTGAGCGGATGTCAGTACTGAGGCACCAAGGCCATGAACAAGCAGGAACTTAAGAGCAAAATACAGGGTTTAAACCGGAAAGAACAAAATCTGAAAAGAAAACAATGTGAGCAGAAGCAGAGAGAGACGTGGGCACTCAGACAGGGCAGACAGGGCCAAAGGCCTTGTGATTCCTGAGTACATCAGAGTGCTCTTTGCATGTTATTGTCTAGTCACTGTGTCCAACTCTTTTGCAACCCCATGGACTGTAGCCACCAGTCTCCTTTTTCTGTGGGATTTCCCAGGCAAGAATACTAGAGTGGGTAGCCATTTTCTTCTCCAGGGGATCTTCCCAAACCAGGGATCAAACCATGTCTCCTGCATTGGCAGGTGATCGACCAGGGAATGCTGCTCTTTGCATATAGGCTTTAAAAAGATAGTACAAGATGGCACCAAGAGAACAAAGGGGTCATTATGTAAAAATACCTAAAATTCCTAAAACACATTCATTAATAGAAAAGTTTTGGAATTATAAAGTAGTCATGCATTACTCCAAAGAGTGGTTCAAAACCAATAGCTAGGCACTTCATGCTTTTACAAAGCACTACCACATTAATTATCTTATTTGATTCTCATAACAAAGGTTTCTGTGAAAAGACAGTTACATTGGTTAATTTCATGTGCCAGCTTGACTGGGCCACAGGGTGCCCAGATATTTGGTCAAATATTATTCTGATGTCTCTTCCAAAGGAGGATGTTTTTGTCTGAGATGAACATTTAAATCAGTAGACTAAGTAAAGCAGATTGCTCTCCCTAATGTGGGTAGGCCTCAACCAATCAGTTGAAGGCCTGAATAGAAGAAAAAGCCTGCCCTGAATAAGAGGGAATGCCTCCAGTCTAACCACTTTCAAAGTGAGACATCACCTTTTTCCTACCTCCAGATTTGAACTGAAACATTGGTTCTTCCTGGGTTTGAGCCTGCTGGGCTTCAGAATGAAACTACACCATCAGCTCTCCTGGGTCTCTACCTGGGACTCAGTCTAAAGACCTTGGGACTTGACAGCCTCCATAATTATGTAAGCCAATTCCTTATAATATGACATGTTATACAGCCAATAGGATGTACTATGTGTATGTGTATGTGTGTGTGTGTGTGTATGTGTGTGTGTATGTGTATGTTGGAGGACTTTCCCAGTGGCTCAGTGGTTAAGAATCCCCTGGCAATGAATGAGATGAAGGAGACTCACGTTCCATCTCTGGGTCAGAAAGATTCCCCTGGAGGAAATGGCAACCCACTTCATTATTCTTGCCAGGAAAATCCCATGGACAGAGAAGCCTGGTGGGTTATAGTACATCGGGTCACAAAGAGTCAGACATGACTGAGCGGCTGAGCAGCTGCAGCAGTTCTATAGATATGTATATATAGTACATTCTATTGGTCCTCTTTCCCTGAAGAACCCTGGTGAATATAATAATATTACTACCATTTTATAAATAAATCAACTGAGATCTAGAGAGATCAAATGACCATCACAAGGTCACAGGAGAGTTAATGGCAAAGAAGACTTGAACTCCACAGTCTTCTAACTTGAAGCCATGTCAACTTGTTCTTTCCTATAGCTTGGATAAGATCATGGTTAGATGTAGAATCCATTGCTTTAATTTTTAATCAACAGAGCTTATTTTTCAGAACAGTTTTAGGCTTACAGAGGAACTGATCAGATAGTACTGAAAGTTCCCATCTACCTCCCATATCCAGTTTCCCCATATTATTAGCATCTTACAAGTGCTACAACTAATGTTAAATGTGCCACAACTAATGAGCTAAGAGTAATATATTGTTGTTATTACCTAAAGTCCATACTTTACTCAAATTCTTTAGCTTTACCTACCTAGATAGCATATTAAAAAGCAGAGACATTACTTTGCCAACAAAGGTCCGTCTGGTCAAGGTTATGGTTTTTCCAGTGGTCATGTATGGATGTGAGAGCTGGACTGTGAAGAAAGCTGAGCACCGAAAAACTGATGCTTTTGAACTGTGGTATTGGAGAAGACTCTTGAGAGTCCCTTGGACTGCAAGGAGATCCAACCAGTCCATCCTGAAGGAGGTAAGTCCTGGGTGTTCATTGGAAGGACTGATGCTGAAGCTGAAACTCCAATACTTTGGCCACCTCATGCGAAGAGTTGACTCATTGGAAAAGACCCTGATGCTGGGAGGGATTGGGGGCAGGAGGAGAAGGGTACGACAGAGGATGAGATGGCTGGATGGCATCACCGACTCGATGGGCATGAGTTTGAGTAAACTCTGGGAGTTGTTGATGGACAGGGAGGCCTGGCGTGCTGCGATTCATGGGGTCGCAAAGAGTCAGATATCACTGAGCGATTGAACTGACTGAACTGAACTGTCCTTTATCTACTCCTGGATCCTATTTAGGACACCACATTACATTAGCCATCATATCTCCTGAGGCTCCTTTAGACTGACAGTTTCTCACACTTTCCTTGTTTTAGGTGACTGACAATTTTACAAGAGCTGGTCAGGGATTTTGTGGAATGCCCCTTTATTAGAACCAGTCTGGTGCTTTCTCATGATTAGACCGAGTTAATGGGTTTGGGAGAGAAAGATCACAGACATAAAATGCCATTTTCAGCACATTGTATCAAGTGTGCACACTATCAACATGATTTAAACAGTTGATGTTGACCTTGATCATTTGGCTGAGGTAGTATTTGTCAGTAAAGTTACTCCTTTTTCCTCCCATCTTTTCATACTGTATTCTTTGGAAGGAAATTACTATGCACATTTAAGGTGTAGGGAGACCGAAGACTGGTCTGCAGCTCCCACCGCTCAGGCCACTGAATGGGTAGGAACCACCACGGAGTGGTTGTAAGCTGTTCTTCAACAGACTTCCACCAAAATGGAAAATAAACCGTTTCTGAAAAAAAAAAAAAATTAAGGTGTAGGGAGTTATGCTCCTGTAGGGTGGAATATCTACATAATTTATTTGGAATTCTTAGGCACAGGAAAATGGTCTCTTCTCCCATTTATTAATGCATCAGTGATCTGGAGGCTCGTGGATATATATATTTATGCATAAGGCTGCCCTGGTGGCTCAGATGGTAAAGGGTCTGCTGCAGTGCTGGAGACTCCACCCCTGGGTTGGGAAGATCCCTAGAGAAGGGAACTTTGGGTTATGACCTAATGTTACTTGAATTTGTCACTCAGATTTTTCCAGCTTTAGCCACCGGGGGTTCTTTCAGTTCATTCCTGTGTCCCTTTGACATACCCCACAAATGATGCCCCACCAATGAGTCATCATTTTGTTTTGTTTTTGTTTATTGACTTCTTTATTTTCTAGCACTAAAAGATGCTTCTGGTTCATTTTCATATTTCCTGTCCCAATCCTAGAATCATTCATGTCTCCAAGGAGTCCTGGTTACTCTTAGAGAAAGACATTAGAAACCAAAATCTGGACACTAGTTGTGCTCATTTATTACCGGCCTTCTCAGTAGGCAGAACAAATATGTGTGTATATGTGACTAAGAGTTGACTCATTGGAAAAGACCCTGATGCTGGGACCGATAGGGGGCAGGAGGAGAAGGGGACGACAGAGGATGTGATGGCTGGATGGCATCACCGACTCAATGGACATGAGTTTCAGTAAACTCTGGGAGTTGGTGATGGACAGGGAGGCCTGGCATGCTGTGATTCATGGGGTCACAAAGAGTTGGACATGACTGAGTGACTGAACTGAACTGAACTGAACTGGACTGATGTGACTTTATATAAACATTTCCATATGTAACTATCTATGGCTCCATTAAGTTAACATCAGTTCTAATTGATATCTCTAACTCTAGTCCACACGTAATCTTTCTTCTTTTAAGATTTTTGTTGAGATTATAATTGACATATAACATTGTCTTAGTTTCAGGTATAATACATTCAGTTCAGTCACGCAGTCGAGTCCAACTCTTTGTGACCCCATGAACTGCAGCATACCAGGGCTCCCTGTCCATCACCAACTAATAGAGTTGACCCAAACTCATGTCCATTGAGTTGGTGATGCCATTCAACCATCTCATCCTCTGTCGTCCCCTTCTCCTCCTGCCCCCAATCTTTCCCAGCATCAGAGTCTTTTCAAATGAGTCAGCTCTTTGCATCAAGTGGCCAAAGTATTGGAGTTTCAGCTTCAACATCAGTCCTTCCAATAAACAACCAGGACTGATCTCCTTTAGGATGGACTGGTTGGATCTCCTTACAGTCCAAAGGACTCTCAAGAGTCTTCTCCAACACCACAATTGAAAAGCATCAATTCTTCTGCGCTCAGCTTTCTTTATAGTCCAACTCTCACATCCATACATGACTACTGGAAAAACCATAGCCTTGACTAGACGGACCTTTGTTGGCAAAGTAATGTCTCTGCTTTTTAATATGTTGTCTAGGTTGGTCATAGCTTTCCTTCCAAGGAGTAAGCGTCTTTTAATTTCATGGCTGCAGTCACCATCTGCAGTGATTTTGGAGCCCAGAAAAATAAAGTCTGACACTGTTTCCGCTGTTTCCCCATCTATTTGCCATGAAGTGATGGGGCCGGATGCCATGATCTTAGTTTTCTGAATGTTGAGCTTTAAGCCAACTTCTTCACTCTCCTGTTTCACTTTCATCAGGAGACTCTTTAGTTCTTCTTCACTTTCTGCCTTAAGGGTGGTGCCATCTGCATATCTGAGGTTAAATCTTGATTCCAGCTTGTGCTTCCTCCAGCCCAGCGTTTCTCATGATGTACTCTGCATAGAGTTAAATAAGCAGGGTGACAATATACAGCCTTGGCGTACTCCTTTTCCTATACTACGTAATGATTTGTTATTTGTTTATATTGTGGAATGATCATCACAATAAATCTAGTTAGCATACATCACCACAACTAGTTACAATTATTTTCTTGTGATGAGAACTTTTGAGATCTACTCTATTAACAACTTTCAAATACAAAATACAGTATTGTTAACTACAGTTACCATGCCATACATTATATCCCCAGAATTTATTTAGTTTTTAACTAGAAGTTTGTACCTTTGGACCACCCCACATGGATTCTAACATCCCCCACCCTTGCTCATCTGTAAATTCCCACTTCTACAATAAGAAACCTTGATCCCACCATCCACCATCCATTTGCTTAATTGGTCCACTCCCCTATACATATATAGCAGTGTCAGAATTGTTAACCTGTATCCTTGTGGAAAACCAGACTTATCAACTAAAATACATCTCTTATGAGCAGTTCCTTTTGCCTTTAGTCTTACAGACTCCATTAATTTCCAAAGTGACTTAGTTCAATACCTTCCCCTGCAACTCCTTCAGTGAGCTGTTTCATACATTTGTGACACAATTAGATTCTTTTATTATAGGATACATTCTTTCCTGAAATCCTCTAACATTCTGAACTGGTTTTAAATTTGTGTGCATTAAGGTTCACTCTTTGTGTTATAAATTTCTGTGGGTTTTGACAAATGCATAATGTTATATCCAATATTACAGTATCATACAGAGTACTTAAACACCTAAAACAGACACTCCTTGCCTTCTTGGATTGTCTTGTCTCCTGCTCCAGACAGGAGCCAGCAGTAGGGAGCACAGACTTGATAAGAAGTTTTGTAATTTTCCTTACTCACTGGCAGAGCTATTTGGCCACTCTTGCGTTGGCCTGGGCTTGGGAGAAAAGGAGGGAACACAGTGCTCTCTGGCCAGCACACTTGTGGAAGGCCATGAGCCTTCTGGATGTGTGCTATTGCAAAAGTGCCAAATCTCCCATGAGGCACTGGGAGAACCTGATCCATGCTGGGGGCTGGGGTCCTCCTACCTGCAGTTCTGCTCCACAAACGACATCTCTCCCAGCTATTCACTTCTGATGCTCCCTCAGATCCTGGTTTTCTAGGGTTCTTCTTCCTATTGGGAATTATCTCACCCTTCCGGAGGGTCCCCTTGAGTAGGATGAGAAAACAGATGCTGGGTCTTCCCTGGTGGCTCAGTAAAGAATCTACCTGCCAAGCAGGAGAGGCAAGTTCAGTCCCTAATCTGGGAGGAATCCCACATGCCTCGGGACAACTAAGCCCGGGAGTTGCAACTACTGAGCCCATGTGCTGAAATTACTAAAGTCCAAGTACCCTAGAGCCCATGCTCTGCAACAAGAGATGCCACCCCAATGAAAATGAGAAGCCCGGGCACCGCAACTAGAGAAAAGCTCACACAGTAATGAAGACACAGAACAACCAATAAATAAATAAAGAAGACAGATGCCTGATTCTTTTTCAAAGAATTCACATTAGACCCACAGGAAGTACATACCTACAGAGTGCCCTGCACCCCCCAGACTGCAGGGCATTTCCAAGACCAGCTTGACTTTCACTCCACATGATACAACTCTTAAGTTTTACTGGGTAGGAATTAGATGCCTCATACATTATATAAGTTAGATATTCTCACATCCCCTACTTCCAAGAGATGAATAAAAAGCTCGCTAATTATTTTTCTTAAAGTTGGACCTAAGTTGAGGGAAATCTCCACACCCACCCAGCCTGACCTCCTTCCCTCCCTGGTCAAGATGCAGACAACACACAAGACATATGGCCTGCTCCCTCCTTGTGAAGTCCTATCTCCCCTTGCAGAGCTTGGAGGTGGATGATGAACTAGTGGGTGATCCTCATTCATCATCTTAGTGATGTGGATACCTCTCATCCCCAAATTGCCACTCTCTAAACCTCAGAAGTTGACCAAGAAGAAAATGAGAGGAGAAGCCAAAAAAAATACACCACAGAGGAGGGGTGGTTTTCCCCTATGGAAGTGAATATTCCTGCCCTCAAGCTTCCTAGAAAGAAGTCAGCCTTATGGCAGGAAATGAAGAGTCCTGGATGGGACTTCAATTCAGGGAAGGAGATGTCTTTTCTGTGCTCTCTGGTTTTCAGGGCTGCTGAGACCAGAGCTACCTACTAGTGTAGGGGGCAGAGCAGCATCCAGGTGGAGAAGGGCTCTGCTCCTTTGTGGGAAAAGAAGTTCATGTTCAGGGACCCTTGGGGTGGTGCTCGTCTGGTAAGAGCTACTAGTTCCTGCCGAGGTGTGTGACTCGCCTAGTATACCTGAATCTCCAGCTTGTTATCAAAAGGAGCCTGGCCTTGGCTGTGCAGTGGGGAGTCCAGAGAAAGATCTCTTCCATACTTGGAAAGGTGCGGTAACAGGGAAGCAACGACTTCTCTCTGCCCACTGCCCCGATCTGAGGCAGGATTGGTGGTGCAGCAGAGGGCACCAGCAAGGATCACCAGCAGAGACTTGGCCGGAGAGCAGAATGAGGAGGCCGGAGACGCAGTGAGGAATGGAAGACACAAGCTGTCTTCCACTAGGTTACAGTGACCTAGTAACGAGGTCTCCTGAGACAACACCAGAAAGGGTTGTCAATAATAGGCTGAGGAGAGGCAAGCTGGAGGTCAGTCTCCGTCTGAGTATAATGAGTACAAACCTAACCTTGTTTAGAAGCAAGCACTGGGAGTCCCAGACCTACCAGTTAGAGCAAAAATATCTTCAAGAACTTTAGGCCAGAGACTAAAGCTATGTGGACTCTTACTAAGCTTGCAAAAGTGAAATTGCTATTGCCTTCTGTCTGTCTTTTCTATGAGGATCAGCAGTAAACTCTTTAAGCACAAGTGTTTCTTAGTTTGTTTTGGGGGCAGTAAAATAAGCTTGAGGGAAAATGAAGGAGACAGGCCTCTCTGTCAATCATTTTATCAGGGAAGAGGACTCAAAAATGTAGGTAAAGAAGAGGCTTCATCACAGAATAGTGGGAAGTGGCTGTCCTCAAGACAGAAAAGAGAATGTGAAGAAGACGCTGGGCCTGAGAAGGCCCCTATCTCCTTCAAGTGGAAATGTTTAAAAAAAAAAATACCCTCACTGTGGAGAAAAGGGAACACTCCTATACAGTTGGTAGGAATGTAAATTGGTACAATCATTATGGAGAAGTGTATGAAGATTCCTTAAAAAACTAAAAATAGAGCTACCATATGATCCAGCAATCCAACTCATGGGCATATATCCAGAGAAAAGCAAAATTTGACAATATATACACCCCAATGTTCATTGCAGCACTATTTACAATAGCCAAGACATAGAAGCAACATAAATGTCTATCAAAAGATGAATGGACAAGAAAAATGTGGTGCATATATACAATGGAATATCGCTCAACCATAAAGAGAATGAGATAAGGCCATTTGCAGCAACATGAATGGATCTAGAGCTTGTCATACTAAGTGAAGGGAACCAGACAGAGAAAGACAAATATTACATATCACTTATACGTGGAATCTAAAATATGACACAAATGAACTTATTCTCAAAACAGAAATAGACCACAGACATAGAAAACAAGCTTATAGTTACCAAAGGGGGAAGGGT
Organism: Cervus canadensis; assembly: GCF_019320065.1. NCBI lineage: Eukaryota > Metazoa > Chordata > Mammalia > Artiodactyla > Cervidae > Cervus > Cervus canadensis. Next base: position 14,653,434 of record NC_057400.1, read on the forward strand.
GGGGAGGGATAAATTAGGAGTTTGGGCCTAACATATACATACTACTATATACAGAATGGATAAACAACAAGGACCTACCCTATAGCACAGGGAACTATACTCCATAGTTTGTAATAACCTATCAGGGAAAAGAATCTAACATATATATATATATATATATATATATATATATATGTATATATATATATATAAAACTGAATCACTGTACTGTACAACTGAAACTAATACAACATTATAAATCAACTATACTTCAATTTAAAAAAAGAACACCATCACTCCCCCACCAAAAAAAAAAGAAAAATCTGGGCTTTACAATCTGGCACTTCAAACTTAGCCACCTACTTCTGAGGCATATTACCTATGTGTCTTTGGGCAATTTGCCTTTAATCCTCAGCTTTCTCACCTTTAAAATGCAGCTAACACTATCTACCTACCACTGGAGGATTACAGATAGTAACTGATACAAAACATGCAAAACAGTTGGAACAGAGAAGCACTCAGTAAAAGGTAGTTTTTTAAAAAGAAAATTATTCTATTCAATATGCCCTAGGGATCACACTTACTTTCAGACAGTGCATTAACAAATGCTCTTAATGAAGATCTGAGATATCCAGAAAGAATTTGCCTTTAAAAGTTTTGCACTTTAAGTCTTCAGCAGTTTTCCAGAAAATTCGTCTATTTAGAAGGTTTTTTAAATGACCATGAGCTCATAATTGCTTCCACGAATTCAGTATGGCAGAAAGGATGTTCCAAGATGGGTTGGGTCATCAAAGCTCATGTACCTTTTACCTACTTTTCCTGGAATGCTCACTCCAGGCAAAGTCAGCCACCATGCAAGAAATACAACTATCACGAAACCATCATTCTGATAGCACATGTAGGGTACCAATAAACAGCCACAGCTAAATGACTAGCCCACAGACAGCATTAAATGCCACCCTGTGACTGAGTCATCCTGAGCATCCAGCCCAGTTGAGCCACCAGATCACTGTAACTTCAGGCAAGCTTTGTAGACAACCACACAAGAGGTCCTGAGTGAGAGCTTCTAAGCCAGAAATATCTTGAATTTCTGACTTACAGTTTGGTGAGCAAAGTAAAATGGCTGCCAGCTTACATCACTACATTTTGAGACCATTTTTAGACGAGCAGTAGATCCCTTGTTTGGAACAACCCATCAGTCTATGATAGATAGACTTGATGTGACTGTAGTTTCATTAGACCATAATGAAAACTTTCCTACAAGATTAAGAACCCCACAAACACAGTGTTTCCAGATTCTTTCCAAGTTTCTCCAATGCCTATTTGGTCAGTGCCTTCAGAACCCTAAAAATAAAACGAGCCTCATTCTCATTCCTCTTTCTGCTACCAGCTTGATCATTTTGATGTTGATGAACAATAATCCTGTGTTTCCTATGTTCCTCCCAGTACGATGAATGGCTCTCATCCTTCAAACCAGGACAGAGCACCTGTATCCACTGCAGGTGGGACTGTACCCAGCAGGAGAGTAAAAGACTGGCAGTCACAGCCTTCCCTTCTTCAAGGCAGCAGCCCCTCTGTCAGCATCTGTCTGAGGGGAAAATAGACCATTGTTGGTGGAATTTGTGAGCCACCAATTTGTCAATAGACACGCCTTTGAAGGGAGGAGGGTGAGGCTGGAGAGAAGAAATACAAATCCTATTTTTTCATCCTTTGGGGTTGAATGTCTGTTTCACTGCTGTTAAGATTTTTGAGAGATAGAGTGTGCCTAAGAAAAATGCCATGGCAAAAGGAGACAGTGCAAATTGGTTTCCATAGCAACTTCTCCACTAAGAGTAATGGTTCTACCCAACCTAGAGGGGAAAGTAGGAAGACTACAATATGCTCAAAACAGTTTCATGACTTAATCTTTTCCTTAAGTATTTGACTTTATGTAACTTGCTTGCTGCACATATTATAACTCTTACCAGGAGAGAATGTTTCCCTAGGATCCCATTTCTGAGGAATTCATGAAATATAGAGCTATACTGTGATAACATAATGAATGACATATTGCACCCTATTAAAAGAAAAGAGTATAAAATGTATGATATGAGTCTTAGAGGGTCTAGCTCCAGGATCTAAACTGATTTGTCCAATGTTGTTCTTGATTGAATATTGAAAGTTTACTTTGTACTCATTTTACTTATCTGAAAATGGATCCACTGATGTCTTCCTATTTCACAGGGCTGTTGTGAAGATTAATTGAGACAAAATATACATAATTTTTGTGTAAATCTAAAATACAGACACACTAGTAGTCATAGAAGCAGCAGTAATAGTAGAAGGAAAAGTAATAATACTTTTTGTATTGGCAGAACTGGAACCAAGGCCTTCTGAGTGTACCACTGGGTTTTTTCCTACTATCCCTGCAATAGGGACTTCCCAGGTGGTGCTAGTGTAAAGAACCCAACTGCCAAAGCAGGAGACATAAGAGATGCGGGTTCGATCCCTGGGTTGGGAAGATCCCCTGGAGTAGGGGAAGGCAATCCACTCCAGTATTTTTGCCTGGAGAATCCCATGGACAGAGGAGGCTGGGAGGCTACAGCCCATAGGATCACAGAGTCAGACGTGACTGAAGCAGCTTAGCACGCAGGCATGCACGCACAATGTAACGAAAGACACAAGAATCAAAGTGTAGTGAGGTATCAACCCCATCTCCTGCCATCTGCAGGAGTTAGCAGTTATCGTTAGCAGTACTTATCTCTACTCATAGGGCATTTTAAACAACCCAGCTGTTATGACTCAAGGAATGATATATGGACTGGAACAAAAAAGAAAGAGAAGGTGAATTCCAATGAGGAAGAACAGAAAGTTGAGAAAGCATACTTTTGGCCAATGCTGAAGATCTTCACATTATACTTACTGAAATTTTTAAATAAATATTTTTTAAAATAAATGTTCTTTTGTTTTAGGTCTTTATGCTAAAATAAATACAATATTGGACTTCAAAGTAATCACCATGGGAGGCTGTGGTTTTAGCGCTCCTATTTTAAAACTGACTTCAGAACTAGGAATTAAGCTCTTTCACTTTAAAATTTAAAACTGTTAATCACCAAAATTGTGTTCTCTCTCCTGTTTCCCAAATCATTCACCAAACATGGCTATGAATTGCTTTCAGTTGTTTCCAAAAATCACAGTCCCCCTCAAAGGATAAAAAGTCGTCACCACTGAAGATAAGTAAAAACATGTGCTCTGAATGCAATTAATTCCTACAGGAGCTCGAAACTGCCTTGGGCAATAAAGATATTGCAGGAATACATCCAAGATGATTACTTTGAAGTAGAGAAAAATCTAGATGAAAATTCCTAATATATTTGCTTTAAAAAACTAATCTATTTTGTCATTGGAACTTGATTCATTCACTTATTCATCAAGTTGTTCATTCAACAAAAGCTGATTTTTCACCCCTACTCTATAGGTACTGGGATATTAAGCTAAATACAAGACAGTCTTATCTATATGCTGATGATTTTTGAGCTTGTATTTCCACCCCCAACCTGTCCTTGTTTATAGGCTCATATGTGCCTTCTGGAACCTCCACCTTGATGTTTCATAGATGTTTCAGATTTTACATATGAAACTTTATATCTGGTCACCTCAACCTGGGACAAAAAAAAAGAAAAAGCTTCTTTTTTGTTTTTCCAGTTAATCACTGGTGCGCTAAGCTGTTCTTACCAATAGGAAGTCCAGATGCTCCTTCTTCAGACCCACATTTACTATGATTCTTTGATACTCTAGACCCTTTTTCAGACCCAAAGGGTCCATGTGACTTCCAAATGCCAAGTAGAGAGAGAACTGTAAGGTTCGATTTGACCACTGGTACCATCACCCCAGGTGTTATCACAGAATGAACACTGGTCCCATTGAGGTCAGTGGTGATGTGCTTTGAGTGATGCTTTGGACATCTTGCCCATGTTCTGTGCACCAAGGTGATCCTCCTGGCCTAGGTTAGGATTACAACTTGCTTCTGCTGTATGATCCCCTGCTCACCAAGCTTCTAAAGCATGACACCATCCCAGCATGGGCTGCCAAGGTCTACTGGCCTCAGCCACACTCTGGTTCCTCTGCATGTAAACACTTAGGTGGCCCAGATTCCCCTTCTCCTGTGGCATTTCTCTGTGCTACACTGTCACTGTAACTTTATCTCTTCCTTTTGTATTAGAAGAGGATCTGAAAAATGCTAGTTTGTCAGTTCTCTGATTGCCACATTTTCTCACAACACTCATAGCTAAGGACTTTGAGTACTTGGTATGTTACCATACCAGTTACCATAAAGAATGAAGTCAAATCCCCGTCATTAAGAAACCTAGAGAATATCTCTTTCTGACTTACTTCACCCTGTCTGACAGTCTTTAGAACTAGCCACATCTCTGTGAGTGGCACTATTCCATTCCTTTTTGTGGCTAAGTAATATTCCATTGCATATATGTACCACATCTTCTTTCTTCATTCCTCTGTTGATGGACATATAGGATGTTTCCATGTCCTGGCTATAGTAAATAGTGCTGCAATGAACATTGGGGTGCATGTGCCTTCTTGAATATGGTTTTCTCTGGGAGTGTGCCCAGGAACAGGATTTCTGAGTCATATGATAGTTTTATTATTAGTTTTTTGAGGAACCTCCATACTGTTCTTCATAGTGGCTGCATTCATCTAAAGGGCACCACTAACAGTCAAAATAATAAACATACCAGGTGCTTCAGCAAACAAGGTGTTGCAAAAATAAAAGGAAGGATATCTACAGATATTTCTATGACTGAAGAGTTTTCCAGAGCCTTGACTCTGAGCTGTTCCTTTTGGGTTCAAACCTTTAGGCCTATGGTCTTTGAAAAAGGCAATCTTAGGAAAATATTATGATATATCAGAGTCATTTCCCTAAGCCAGAAAACTTACAGAGATTCCTGTAGGATCTGAGAAAAAAGAGCTACTGTGACCTTGCTCTCCCCTTTCTGGAGCCTTCAATGTTCCCATTCCTTGTTCTTTTTTCTCCCCTGTGAAATAATTTAATCCTATATGTGCAAAAATCACTTGTCAAAAACCTGGCACGTGTAGGGCTGAGAGCTCCTGTTGGGGATTACACATAACCAGAGGAGCTATCAGTTATAGACAGTAAGTGGATTAAAATTTCTGTAGCTATAAGCAGCCTCTGAATCAGCAAGTTCTGAATTATCAGCTGTCAGGTGGCAGAATGCTGGTGAACTGGGAGAGCCCAAACATCTGCAAAATGACTCCGATTTGGGTAGACACCAACGTTGATACCACTTTAGAAAGGAAAGCACTCACGTTTTTGTTTTTTTTTTTAATTTTGATTTCCATGTGCTGAACTCACTCTTTTGACCACAATCAGATTTTTAGAATATGAGAAGTTTAGGCTTAATACATGTGCTTCCCCAGTGGCTCAGCGGTAAAAAGTTCACCTGCAATGCAGAAGACCCAGGTTCAATCTCTGGGTCAGAAAGATTCCCTGGAGGAGGTCATGGCAACCCACTCCAATATCCTTGCCTGAAGAATCCCATGGACAGAGGAGCCTGGCAGACTACAGTCCATCAGGTTGCAAAGAGTCAGACACAACTGAGCATACACACACTCCCAGGCTTAAGACACAGGCACAAATACACATGAACCTTTCACACCACCTTTAGAGATGCCAGGAGACTCCCTTCAATATCTTCAGGAAGGTAGGAAACAGCATTGCCCCCCCGCCGACTCATTCAGCCACAAGGGAAGCTCGGTACAAAATGACCATGTCCCAGGTAGCTGCCATGGTTTGGAAATTATTGCAGGGATAAAAAAAAAAAAAAAACAGTGGAGGAAAAGGGAAGATGGACAGTCAGCTTGGGGAGGAGTTAACCCAAGGTTGCCCCATAATTAGGCCACACAGGTGGCCGATGGAGACATGTCACTTAGGAGAAAAATACAAGCACACCTGATCAGAAACACTACAAAATAACTGGATTGCTGAAGAGGGCACATGGAGACATCATTCTGTATAGATTAAGATGTAAGACACTTATCTATAACACCAGTGCAGGAAAACACAAAATCCATTGTATTCACTATTGCATTGCCATGGTTTGGAAAATCAAAAGTCTGAGCCAGTCACCCAGCAGGACCTTGAAGAAACAATGAAACGTGTATGTGTGTTTTCATAACAGGGAACACACAGGTAAGAACTAGAACATGGTGGACAGAAAGGGAGGCAATCCTAGATGGAATAAGTCTCATTCAGTCACTTATTCATGCAGCAAACATTTACTGATGTCTTATTATGTTCCAGGCACCATGTAAGGAAAAATAGAGATGAACAAAGGCCTTGAAGAAGATTGTGTGTGTGTGTGTGTGTGTGTTGTGGGTGAATGTGTACATGCTCAACTGTGTAAGTGAAGAAGCAGAACCTAGACAACCAATTCTGTTCCAAGGTGATAGTGCTCCAGCACAAGAATATACGAAAGCAAAGGCATCAAAGATGAAGAAGCAATTAATTCTGCCTTGAGAAGAGGAAAGAACCACAGCCTGAGAATGTCATTGAGGATAAAGTGAATTCATCGCTATGAAATTAGAGGCATTGGACTGAGAGAACCAAACTCACTTTTCAATCATGAGATGATCCCTTGATGTACATCTCCAGCCCCCTCTTCACATACAAAAAAGGCCTTTTTTCTTGACAGAGTTTGAGCCAGAAACACATTCACCAGCCCCTACCTTCATGGTCATAGCTTTGCTTTCTTGGTATAACAAGGCAGAGAACCCCAGACTGCTGGAGGATGGGGAAGCACCAGGGAAAGCAGTGTAAGGGCCACTGAAGCTGCCCAACCATCAGCGGAAACAACAAAAGAGAAATTAGGAAAGTGATAGAGAAGAGCAGGGGGAAAGGAACCAAGAAAAAGAAGCAAGACTAGAGAAGCAAACATTAATTTGAAAAGATGCATGCACCCCAATGTTCATAGCAGCATTACTTACAATAACCAAGGTATGGAAACAATCTAAGTGTTCATGGACAGGTGAATGGATAAAGATGTGTGTGTGTTTGTGTGTGAGTGTGTGTAATGGAATATTACTCAGCAATTAAGAAGAATGAAATAATGTCATTTGCAGCAACATGGATAGACATACAGGGTATTATGCTTAGTGAAATAAAAGTCAGACAGAGAAAAACAAACCTGTACCTTATCATTCATATGTGTAATTGAAAAAATAAAACAAACATATATTATAATATAAATAATATAACAAAACAGAAACAGACTCACATATCTAGAGAATAAACTTCTATTTGACATTATACTATTCCTGAAAATTATACTCTTCTCAGAAAAATGTATTTACATATTCTCATCTAAGGCCAGGTTGTCAGAAACACAGAGAAAATTGCCTTTTAAGAAATAACATTTAAGTTCCATCTAAAATAAGACATAAATGGACTTATCTATGAAGCAGAAAGAGACTCACAAATCCAGGAAATGGATGCCTGTGGGGATTTGGTTGTGGGTGTTGCCAGATTGAAGCAAAAATTGAAACAAAAATTACTTTGTATAATGTAAGGAAAAAAATAGGATATAGTATGCATCAGAGAGAAATATAGCCAAGATATTAAAATATCTTTCAGTTCAGTTCAGTCACTCAGTCATGTCTGACTCTTTGCAACCCCATAGACTGCAGCACACCAGGCTTCCCTGTCCATTACCAACTCCCGGAGACTGCCTAGTCAAACTCAAATCCATCACGTCAGTGATGCCATCCAACCACCTCATCCTCTGTCATCCCTTTCTTCTCCTGCCTTCAATCTTTCCCAGCACCAGGGTCTTTTCCAGTGAGTCAGTTCTTTGCATCAGGTGGCCAAAGTATTGGAGTTTCAGCTTCACCATCAGTCCTTCCAATGAATATTCAGGACAGATTTCCCTTAAGATGGACTGGTTGGATCTCCTTGCAGTCCAAGGGACTCAAGAGTCTTCTCCAACACCACAGTTCAAAAGCATCAATTCTTCGGTGCTCAGCTTTCTTTATAGTCCAACTATCACATCCATACGTGACTACTGGAGAAATCATAGCTTTGACTAGATGGACCTTTGTTGGTAAAATAATGTCTCTGCTTTTTAATATATCTAAGTTGGCCATAACTTCTCTACCAAGGAGCAAGAGTCTTTTAATTTCATGGCTGCAGTCACCATCTGCAGTGATTTTGGAGCCCAAAAAAAATAGTCTCTCACTGTTTCCATTGCTTTCCCATCTATTTGCTATGGAACCAGATACCATGATGTTAGTTTTCTGAATGTTGAATTTTAAACCAACTTTTTCACTCTCCTCTTCCACTTTTTTTTCATTTATTTTTATTAGTTGGAGGCTAATTACTTTACAATATTGTAGTGGGTTTTGTCATACATTGACATGAATCAGCCATGGAGTTACATGTATTCCCCATCTCGATCCCCCCTCCCACCTCCCTCTCTACCTGATCCCTCTGGATCTTCCCAGTGCACCAGGCCCGAGCACTTCCTCTTTCACTTTAATCAAGAGGCTCTTAGTTTTTCGCTTTCAGCCATAAGGGTGGTGTCATCTGCATATCTGAGGTTATTGATATTTCTTCTGGCAGTCTTGATGCCAGCTTGTGCTTCATCCAGCCTGGCATTTCTCATGATGTACTTTGCATATAAGTTAAATAAGCAGGGTGACAATATACAGCCTTGATGTATATCTTTAAATGGTATATATTCCATTAATGGAGAAGGAAATGGCAACCCACTCCAGTATTCTTGCCTGGAAAATCCCATGAACAGAGGAGACTGGTGGACTACCGCCCATGGGGTTACAAAGAGTTGGACATAACTGAAGCAACTTGGCATTAGCATTCCATTAAAATATTGAATCACTATATTGTATCCCAAAGCAAATATACTAATGTGAATCAACTGTACCCCTGGTTGAAAAGGAGTGATGGATACCTACAAACAAAAGCAATAATCAAGAATGAAGCTTAGCAAAATAAAAATGGGAAAATTTTAGGAATAGAAATTCCCATCAAGAGATTAATTTGGATGGGATTACTAAAAATGTCCATTGGTTCATTCACTAGAAAGAACAACAGGGGGGATGGTTAAGAAACAGAACACGGAAGTGCCTTAGGAAACAGCATTCACACGCCTGGGCACACAGTCAGGGAAGAGCAACATTTTCAAAGACAAGGGTACCCGTGCCGTCCCCGCCAGACCAGCTTCCATAGCAAGGACACTGCTGCAACCTAAGTGTACAAGGACACAGAAATGAATAAAGAATATGGGTTATATACTCACAATGGTATATTAATCAGCCATAAGGAACAATGGAACAATGCCAAGCTAAGGCACAGGCAAGAAGGTAGAGATGATCATAGCAAGTGACGTAAGAGGCAGGGAGCGACAAATATGATGTCACTTCTAGGTGGAATCACACATATGAGCTCCTTGAGCTGAGATTAATGGTTCACAGACTTAGAAAAACCTCTTCTCACTTACTGTTAGCAGAGAAAAAAGGTGTTGGGCACATGGAAATGAGCTACTGGACTAACATGTGCATACTACTATTTAGAAAATAAGTCACAAGGACCTACTGGGTAACACTAGGAATGATACTCCAATTTCTGTAATAATTGATACAGGAGCGGTGCCTGAAATACAACATATACACATCTATGTGTGGGTGAATCGAGTGGCTATGAATGGAAAGAAGCAAAAATCAAAACACCCACTGCCTTGTAATTCACCTATATCCTCAAGTTCAAATAACTGTATAAACACAATAAGTATAGAACATATGCTGACTCTATTCCCCTCATCCCATGGTGACCTTGACTGGAATCACATCTCTGGAACCTGGGCAGACCTGAGTCCCAAGACTGGATTGTTGTGGGGCTCAGCGTCCTGGGAGGATGTGGCAGGCAGTGTGACCCCACTCTGTTTCTGGAGTGCCTCTTGCCCTCTGCAGCAGCCCTCAATCTCTAGACACAGGCAAGGTAAATTAAGAGATTTGTATTCACGTAGATACACATACATGTATCTAACAGATGATGGAAAACGACCTACTGAATAGCCGGTAGAAGTTTACTGAACACACTGTAATCACCTAGATGGGAACAAGAACTTGAAAGAGAATAGATAATTGTTCATACATTAATGAATCAAGTTCTTGTACACCTGAAACACACATAAAATCAGAAATCACCTCTCTTCCAAACAATGTAAAATCATACAGAAATGACAGGGTTGGGGAGTGAGGGGGTGGGGGGTGGGGTGGGGGGGGAATGTGTCAGGTTGAATAATGCTGCCGCTTTGTGGCCGTTTTCTGTAACAACAGCTTGAAAAGTTGTGCTGATCAGTTCAGTTCAGTTCAGTCGCTCAGTGGTGTCTGACTCTGCGACCCCATGGACTGCAGCACACCAGGCTTCCCTGTCCATTACCAACTCCCGGAGCCTACTCAAACTCACGTCCATCGAGTCGGTGATGCCATCTAACCATCTCATCCTCTGTCACTCCTTACTCCTGCCTTCAATCTTTCCCAGCATCAGGGTCTTTTCCAGTGAGTCAGCTCTTCGCATCAAGGTGGCCAAAGTATTGGAGGTTCAGCTTCAACATCAGTCCTTCCAATGAATATTCGGGACAGATTTCCTTTAGGATGGACTGGTTGGATCTCTTTGCAGCCCAAAGGACTTTTAAGAGTCTTCTCCAACACCACAGTTCAAAAGCATTAACTTTTTGGTGCTCAGCTTTCTGAATTATAGTCCAACTATCACATCCATACATGACTACTGTAAAAACCATAGCTTTGACTAGACAGACCTTTATTGGCAAGGTGATGTCTCTGTTTTTTAATATGCTGTCTAGGTTGGTCATAGCTTTTCTTCCCAGGAGCAAGCGTGCTGATGGGCACTGAGTATTCTCAAGGCCAAAGCGTCCATAAGTCAAAAACAGCTGATCTCAACAAAGGTCCTAGGGATGGTTATCAGAAAAGAATTCAAAACAGCTGAGTTACAAGAAGCTTCCTCGAGATGTAACATGAACTCACCCTTGAAAATAAATCACATGAAAAGAGGTCAATTTTGCTAAATATTAGAAATGCAAATTAAAACCACAGAAAGTTTCAGCAGAAATCACCTCTCAGCATTCAGAATGGCACTGTCGGAAACTTGACAAACACTAACTGATGGAGGAGGTGTGGAGAAAAGGGAATATTCCTCCCCTGATGCTGGGAATAAACATTGGTGAGAGACACTCTGAGGGATCTTGTGAGGGTTATTAAAACAAAGAAAATGAGAATGAGGTTAGAACACTCTAACACCATACACGAAATTAACTCCAAGTAATAAAATTCTAAAGGTCAGGAGGGGTTCTATGAAAGTCTTAAGGAAAACATAGGCAGGACATGTGATGATATAAACTACAAGGTCTTTTTGAGTTTGGATGACATTATTGCAAGGTCTTTTTGAATCACTCTCATATAGCAATGAGAAATAAACCCAAAACCAGGAAAATGCGACCTACATCAGTTTCAAAGCAGGTGCCCAAAAAAGGACCTTAAGGAATGAAAGAAGGCAACCCAGAATGCAAAGAAATATTTGCTAACCAAAATACCCACAAGCAATTCATCTCCAGAACCAACAAACAGCTCACAACTTGGTAATATTTAAATAAAGCTTATGCCGTTAAAATATTGAATCACTATGTTGTATGGCAACACAAATACAGTTATGTGAATCAACTCTACTGCAATTACAAAAAAAGAAAATTGATGTATAGCAACAAACAACAAGAAGAAAAAAGTGACAAAATGACAATGGGAAATTTTATACAATAGAAAAACCAATTGAGAAATTACTTTGGATGAGATTATTAAAAACCACATGAACTAGATGTACCATTTTAATCTTTGCTTCAGAAAGAACTAACTAGTCAAAAGAAGCCAATTAATCTACCAACAAGATAAACATGAACAAGAAAGCCACGCGAAAGTCATGTTTTACCAGGTCCGTGTTCTGATAGTGAGTACCTCTGATACTCATTCTCCTAAGGAGTACTCTGATAATGAGTACTGTAAGATATATAAAAATTTTGATGATTTCTTCAAAAACAATTCAAAAGGTGTCAACTGTGAAGATGTATTTCCCATATTTTTATCTGTGCCCCACGTTTCCGGGCTGAAATATGAAGAATTTCCTATTTCAGGCGGGAAACTCTGTGCCCCAGGTTTCCAGGAATAAAGAGAATAAACTAGTGTTTACTAGTGTGGAGAGGGAAGTGGGGAGGGGCAGCATGTGGCAGGGGGTTAATAGGTACAAACTACTATGTATAAAATAAAGGTATATGGTACAGCTCAGGGAATATAGCCAATATTTTATAGTAACTTTAAAGAGTACAAACCTTTAAAAATATGGAATGGAGTATAAATATAAAAACATGGAATCACAAATGTTGTACTGCTGAAATTAATATAATATTGTAAATCCACAATGCTACAATAAAAACTTTTCAAAGAAAAAGAATCAAGAAGCAAGATAAGGAAGTGGGAAAAAAGAAAGGGGAAGCTAGAAATAGAAACAAGAGGGAAAAAACGCAAGGAAAGGGAAGCGGGGCAGTAAATTAATGTGCAAAACATTGACCAGTTTTAACTGGTTTTGCCTCCTTAGGCTTGTCACACGAGTGTATGTTCCTCGGTTCTTTGTCTCGTCACAACAAAAATTTGGAGTGACGGACATTAAAGCCCCTTGGCGGGTCACAGCTCTCGGAGGACAGACCGTATTATAGCTCTTAAATAAATCAGTGTTACAGCTCAGTGTTACAGCTCTATTTATTTAGATAATAGCAGGAAAATCCATCTTCGAACTGTGAGGGCACATCGATCCAAAGATGCGAAGAGAAGATCGCCCCACCGTGTGGGAGACAGAGAGCACAAAAGGAGAGAAGAGGGCTTTGGCTCCTCTTTTTATATATTTCTCTGTCCCTGGGCCTTTCTTATGTAAATTGGGCCAGCCAGGAGTGTTGTTTGTTTTACCTGAGGTTCTCACTCCGGTCCTCAGACCTTCCTTTGTTCTATTTTCACGGGCTTTCCCTTCCAGGTCTTTTAGCCACCGCCATTTTGGACTCTTTTTCCCTATTCTAACTACCTAACAGGCTGATTAATCAAACCTTGATTGGTTTTTAGAGACAACACTGCGCATGTGAACGAAGGGAACCCACGCTGCCAGAATAACTTGGAACCAAGAACCTTCCATCTGCGGAGCCCAAAGAATAGAAATGCTGCCTCCAGAACCCCTCAGCAAGCAAGAAATTCTTCAGTAAGGAAAATCTGACTTCCAGCAGCAGGAGTAGCTTGTCTGGAGTAATTCAGGACCAGCAACCAGCTTCCAAGTTTGAAATCCCCCCCAACTCCTTACATCTCACACTGAACCCTGGATCCAGGAGACAGACTTGAGAGCTTTACCTACTGTCTTCCTGGTTGATCTCTGAGGGAAACTGTTTTCTCAAAACCCCATCCTAGGATTGGCCTCTCTGCACAGAGAGTACTCAAAAAGAAACAAAGGTACCGCTTCCGTGCCCAAGGCAATCCTTGGAATGGCCTTGTCCTGCCTGAGGCCAAAAGGAAATTCAGCTTAAAGAATTTTTGAAAGGAGAACCAGATCTGGCCAACTCCATACAGTAAAATCTTTGTTATTCAAAACATGAAAGAATGAAGGAATTTACTGTGTCCACTCGTGTTTCTCTAGGCCCTCAGAGCTCTGGAGGCCTGCCCCCGCCTTGGAGGAGGCAAGGGGCCCGGCTATGCTTGGCAAGCTTTGGGAGAAAACCGTTTGTTGCTTTCCCCAAAGCTTTGGTGGCTTGTGAAGAGTTTTAAGGTGTTCCTCAAGATGTAAAAGACAAGTTTGGTATTATTTGTGCCCTAATATGAAGCACCCAGTCACCCTCAACCTCTTACATTACCAGTGAAAAGAAACTAAAAACTAAAGACAGTTTTTGCAGAGTCTCTGCATGCCAAGTCGCTTCAGTCGTGTCCGACTCTTCGCGCCCCTGTGGACTGTAGCCCACCAGGCTGCTCTGTCCAAGGGACTCTCCGGGCAAGAATCCTGGAGTGGGTTGCCACGCCCTTCGCCAGGGGACCTTCCAGACCCAGGGATCGAACCCACATCTCTTTAAGTCTCCTGCCTTGGTAGGTGGATTCTTTACCTCTAGTGCCATCTGAGAAGCCCACTTGCACAGTGCTAGTCCCAAAAGTGCTAGCTGAGTTGAGTGGGAATATTACTGTCTAATGTGAGGTCTTTGTTATCAAAGGATTCCAGAGGTTTCTGGTGGACTCTGGAATGTTCTGTGAATCTGAGGTATGAGTATACCCTCTCTACCAAGTGAAGGAAAAGCACACAGACTGTCCTCTCTTCACAAAAGAAACAAAAAAAGTTCAGGAAAAGCCTTATTTCTTCAGTACAACGTGGAGAGTTGGTTTTATTTTTTAAATTCTGTTAGGTAGTTAGAATAGGGAAAAAGAGTCCAAAATGGCGGTGGCTAAAAGACCTGGAAGGGAAAGCCCGCGAAAATAGAACAAAGGAAGGTCCGAGGACTGGAGTGAGAACCTCAGGTAAAGCAAACAACGCTCCTGCCTAAGCCCAATTTACATAAGACAGGCCCAGGGACAGAGAAACATATAAAAAGAGGAGCCAAAGCCCTCTTCTCTCCTTTTTGCTCCCTCTCTCTCCCGCGCGATGGGGCGATCTTCTCTTCGCGTCTCTGGATCGACGCGCCCTCACGCCTCAAAAACACACTCGGGACTGGTGTGTTTTCTCTCTGCTTTGACAGTAACCAAAGGTGAGTCTCCGGGCAAGTCTTGGAACTATCTCTGTCAAGTTCCTTCATCTGCGAACACAATGAATTGATTTCTTTTCAGGGTCTCAAAGCGGCCGTCCTGAAGCTGAACCTGGCCAGCAACACGTACCACACTTACCAGGTGCCCCATCACACCAGCTCTGCCTGGCTCGTGACATCTCCCAGACCAGTCCACTGGAAGGGTCTTCCTGAGATCATGCAGTGCTCATTCCCCCAAGTGGAAAACACGCAGGGCGGCATCTTGCCACGCTGCATCCCACCTCTGTAACCTGCTTTCCCCAGTGAAGTCCTTTGGGGACTTCACTTCTGCTCATCTCTTACATGATGGGGCTCCTTGTCCCAGTCTACACATCACACCCTGGGTGCTTGCTTCAACTCCCAGTGTTTCCAGGGCTGAGTGATCGTGACTCTTGAGCCCACATTTCACCCCTAGTCTGCTCCACTTTTCTCTTGGGCGTCTTTCCTTAGATGTTCCTAAAGTATCTCAACCTCACTGAGTCCAAAACTAACCCTTATTTTCTTTCTTTCCCTTTTGACCATACCTAGTTGCTCGCACTCACAACTCTTCTTCCAACCTCTGAGCTTTGCTGTCCCTTTTGTTTAGAATACCCACTTGTACCTCTCTTTTTGTCTAACAAACTCCTTCTCATCTTTCAGATACCAGCTTACTTCCATTTAGCAATCCAAACTTGGTTCTATTTGCTGGCACACAGTAAAGCCAATCTGCTGACACTGGGTTGTGGTGAAGGAAAATGCAGCCTTTATTGCAGGGAACCAGCTTCCCTGGAGGCTCAGATGGCAAAGAATCTGCCTGCAATGAAGGAAACCTGGGTTTGATCCCTGGGTCTGGAAAATCCCCTGCACAAGGGACTGGCTACCCACTCCAGTATTCCTACCTGGAGAATCCTATGGACAGAGGAGCTGGCAGACTATATAGTCCATGGGGTTGCAAAGAGTTGCACACGTCTGAGCGACTAACACTTTCATCCTTTCAGGCAAAGAGTCAAGACGGTTGTACTCAAAAGACCTTGATCCTTGATCGCTTTCAGGGAAATGTTTTAAAAGACAGGAGGAGGGAGGGGATTGTGGGGTGCAGGATCAGCATGTAAACATTCTTCTGATTGGTTAGTGGTGAGGTAACTGGGAGTCAACATCATCAACCTTCTAGTTCCAACCAGTCTGGAGGTCTCTGTGCTTGTGGGGAGCACACAGTTAACTTCTCCCACCTGCTGGGGGTTTCAGCATCTGCACAATAGCTCAAAGGACATGGCTCAGAATATCATCCATAGTCCTTGAAGGAGAACTAAAAGTCCTTGACTTTGTTTAATGGCTGAACTATTATTTTGTCTTGCTTCTCTGTTTTCCTTTCTTTCTGCCTTTTCTCACTTCTCTGATTAAATTTACTCTTTGGAATTCAGAGAAGGCCTAAGAGGGTGAAGTTTTCTACAGACAAGTGGTAGGTGGAGGACATGGGGGTGGGGAGTCTGTTCCAAGAAGGCCCCGTAGGGTTCTTCTGGGTGACACTTCCTCAAAGAAGCTCTCTCTGCCCACCAAGACTGTGCTGCTCTAGGGTCTCACAGCACCCTGGATTTTTTACCTCTCTCCCATCACCTGTCAGTTCATCTGGGCAGTCATAACATTATCACCTGTTTTCCCTCGGCTTCTGAAAACAGGCTCAGCATCTTGTTATGTGTTGCTTTTCCTGTATTTAACACTGTACCTGGCCCAGTGGATAACTGTCGAATAAGAAAATCAAATTAAAAGGCACACACTTGATTCTCTCCTAAAAGATGTATAATCCATCTCTAAGGATCCTTTTCCCTCTTTCTTTCTCCTAAGCTTAGCCCACAAATCAGGACACTGATGTAAAAACTCTTGTCTGTGTGGGTGCTCCTGCATTTAAGTCATTGCCTCTGTGACAGCAGGATGATGAGTAAAAGACAAAAGAAGGCCTAAGAATGGAGTAAAAGTTTACCATTTAATTCAACACTGAGTAAATGAGTACATTTGTTGCTGTTTTTATTCAGTCACTTGGTCATGTGCAACTCTTTGTGACCCCACAGACTGCAGCATGCCAGGCTTACCTGTCCTTTACTGTCTCCTGAAGTTTGCTCAAACTCAAGTTCGTTGAGTCGATGATGCCATCCAATCATCTTATCCTCTGTCACTCCTTTCTCCTCCTGCCTTCAATCTTTCCCAGCATCAGGGTCGTTTCTAATGAGTCAACTCTTCGCATCAGGTGGCCAAAGTATTGGAGCTTCAGCCTTAGTAATTAGTCTTTCCAATGAATATTCAGGGTTGATTTCCTTTAGGATTGACTGGTTTGATCTCCTTGCCATCTAAGGGACTCTCAAGAGTCTTCTCCAGCACCACAATTTGAAAGCATCAATTCTTCAGTGCTCAGCCTTTTTTATAGTGAAGAGGAGAAATTAAAATTTTTATATAACCTCCAGCTCCTTCTGCCTCTGTAACTCAGCTTGCTCCTTGTAAAAGCTAGATCATGTAGGTCTCAGAAAGTGGGGACTCACAATACTAGGAACTGGAGCTTATCTCACCCACCCTTGCCCTGCTCTTTGCAATCGCCCTAGCCCCTGCAAACCCACAAACCCGCTTAATCATGCCTGTCCATATATAAAAACTCTGTAACCCCTTTGTTTGGAGCTCAGAGCTCGGAGTGTTAACTCCTCTGGGCCCGCCGGCGGAATAAACCTGAGTTCTCCAACTCTCCAAGTCTGGGGCTTCGTTTCTCAAGTACTGGTTTCTGCAACAATGGTAGAATTTAATTCCTTGGGAAATTAGCCCTCCCTTGCTGAACAGGATTTTCCAAGTCTGGTTAACATACATACTTCCGGTGTTACAAAAAGTAGAGACACTGTGCACATTTGCAAAAGGTGGGCCTCCATCCCTCTCTCCTCCAGCTTCTGACTCCTCAGCATTCATTGCCACGTCAAGCAAAACTGACAGGCACTGTGTTCCGTGTGCATGGGGACATATTTGCAATTCACCGGCATCTTTGACCTTGGCACAGGACTAGGTCATTGAGGTGAAGATTAATGAGACAATAACTTTTACAAGGAATATAAACAGCCTGACTCAGCTGTGTGAACAGCAGCTATGACAGCCATTGCTCCTTAGGGTGGAGGTTTTGTTCCTTGCATTCTGAGCAGGGGAAAGTCAATGAAATGTGTTCTTTGAGGTAATCACTTCTAATGGAGAAAAGTAAATTAAGATACAGCTTGATATCATGACAACATTAAACAATGAAGTTGTCATTAAAGTCTCTTAAAAAACAGAATAGAATGGAAAAATAAGGTCTTAGCACCACCACTTACTAGCTCTGGTGCTCATTTAATTATAAACTTGGAGCCTCAGTTTCCTCATCTGTTAAATGGAAAGAATTATTCATGAAAAGGAAAGAAAAATCAATACTTAATATAAGAACCAGCTGTAGCCACTTTGGTATAGCTAGGAATTCAAATATAATAGCTCTTTATTTAGGAAAATACTTTATCAAAGTATTGAGAATCAAAGACAAGAACTTCCAGAGTCATGGTCTGAAAAGAGAAGGTTAAAAACAAACAAAGAAAGGAATTGCTCTGCAAATCAAGTAAGAGAAAATGTAGGCCCAGAATAAAGGGGTGGAGAGTTGTCTGAAAGGAAAGGTGGAGACCTTGTTGGCAGTGAGAAGGCTCCGACAAAATGGCAGCAGGTGAATAAGAAGTTCCCTGTGGTGAAAAGTGCTTAGTAGATTTCTATGAACAAGAATATCTGAATGGCAGTTAAAGTCGTTTTCTACCTGTAGTGTAATTATCTTCCATTTTCCCCCAAACTTCAAAAAAGTCTGCAATACAGAGCAATCTGGTATGAATAGTGAATTGTCAGGATGAAGAAAGGCTGTCCATGGGATGACAGTCAGGTGGGCACAGCGCTCGTGAGGATCAGACAGCATCCTGCCAGCAGACGGCAGCAGGGTAGGCCGACACTGACCAGGCGGCTGCAAACTTCCCTCATGAGGGCCCCTCTGAAGCAGAACAGAACGCATCTCTCCATTCTCCACCCCAAGCTTGTCTCCCCTGGAAATACATGGAACCACTGAATGCTCCCTCTGAACCACACAGAAGGGAGACTTGAGTCTTCTGTCTATTTGTGTGTTCAAGTGAAATGTGACCCCAGAAGGGTGGCAGACCCAGATGCATCAGGGCTTCAAAGCTGTCATAACTGCCTAAAAGAGACGCAGTGAGGACTGGTGAAATAAAAGATGTAAAAGTGATTGGAAAACTTTACACTATTGATAACATACAAAGTAGGGTCCTATTAGATTTGAATTATTGGATCTCAAGTCTGTAAGCCTTTTCTTCCAAGCAAATGCAAAGCCCCCAGATTTGTAGTTCACTAGGGTTCATTAGAAAGGGTTATAGTAAGTTATATCTGACAATTGTTATGATATTCAGATAACCAAACATGGAGCTTCCAAACTTACTTTACTAATCAAATAATCAGTTGAGTGTATATTGAGAGATACCATGGAGAGATAGATACAAAAGCAATACTAGTACATAGCCACCAAGCACAGAGATTATAATGAAGAATTAAATTAACAAAAACTTGAAGATCAAGAAAAGAATCTATCAAATCTGGATGCCAAGCCCAACCCTAGCACAAACTAACCGCAACCTTGAACAAATTATTCAGCCTCTTTGGGCTTCTTGTCCTCAGCCAGAAAACAAAAATAAATAAGTGAGCTCTGTCCTACTTACCTCCCTGCACTGTTAAAAGGTTAGAGTGAGTTAATACATACAAAGACCCTTTCAAAACTATGAGATACTTGGAAAAATAGGTCATCACTGCTACAAAGTCTCTTTTGAGTGTTTTTTTCTTTGTCTGTTGTATATCTGTTTGGTGTTAGGCAAACTCTGCAGCAGCCTGATCATGCTGCATAAAATGTCTGATCTCTTTAAAAAACACTCAGAAATAAATCATTCACCCTGCATCCTCCTGAAGGGGGGTTGGTTCTGCTCCCCTTCCCTGTACTGGAGAACAGAAGGGCAGAGAGCAGCCTAGAGGGAGTAGTGATTCAGCTCAGGATCACATCTGATTGTTTTTGTGGGGATAAGAATGGGAAGAGAATACAAAATACCGGAAAATAGCAATTGCAGGGATTAGCATAGCTAGACTGTGGACTTTTTTTTTCTTTTAATTGGAAGATAATTGCTTTACAATGCTGTGTCGGTTTCTGTCAAACAGCACTGTGAATCAGCCAAAAGTAAACATATCCCCCCTCCCTTTAGAGCCTCACCCCCACTCCCCATCCCATCCCACCCCTCTGGGTGGTCACAGAGCACCCAGTTGAGCTCCGGGTGTTATAGGGCAACTTCCCAATAGCTGCCTATTTTACATATGGTAATATCTATGTCTCAAGGGTGCTCTCTCTATTAGCCCCACAGTCTCCCTCCCCTGCTGTATCTGCAAGTCTCTTCTCTAAGTCTGTGTTTCTCTACCTCCCCTACAAATAGGTTCATCAGTACCATTTTTCTAGATTTCATATATATGCTTTAATATGCAATATTCAGATCCCTTTTTTATGTCTTCAATGTTTCCTTTTTGCAGATGGGTAGGATGCAGGGAGTCAGAGGCAGGTCTAAGAGGGGAGGATATATGTATACATATAGCAGATTCTCTTCACTGGACAGAAGAAACTAGCACAGCATTGTAAAGTAATTACACTCCAATAAAAACATTTCTTATTTAAAATTAGGAAAAATATACTCTTTATAACAGTTTTCAGTGCACAGATCATTCTCACTACTGCTCTGTGAAGCTTAGAGGATGCTGTTAATGATCCCATTTTACAGCTGAGGAAACTGAGGCTTGGAGAGACAACAAAGGCTGCAGAATCAATATACTGTTTCCATTACTGGGCTCTCCCTCACAAAAAAAAAAGAAATGCTTCTCCAGAGAGGAACTAAGAGGAGAGGCAGGATCAAGCAAAGGGTTCATCTGAAGACTCTTCTAGAAAGAACCAAGATGAGGCTATGACAGTAGACAAGACTGCTTCAGCTTCTGAAAGCAGTGGTTAATATGACCAGAGACTTGTAAGATGGTATCGTTTGTACCTCTGAGAAGCAGTCTTTGTATATTCATGAATGCAAAAGAGAGAAACTCTTCGCACCCCCTCAGGAGGAAAAACCAAGCCTCAAAGCAAACCTCCAAGTAGGGGAGGCTGGAGCACTGGGCTTTCCCAGGTACACACTCCTGGAAGTCACAAGTTTTAACTGTGCTCTTTGTAACCAAGCAAGACCCTATGGGGCCTTGTTGGAAAAGACCCCTCACCCGCTCCTTGTCCTCTGCCTACCTTTTGTCTGTAGAAAAAGTGTGGCTTCCTGGGCCTTCCCTGAGTTCCAAAGAGTAAATATAATCAGAGAAGTGGGAAAAAATGTAGAAAGAAAGGAAAACAAAATAATAATAGCTTGGCCATTAAACAAAGTCAAGGCCATTTTTAGCTCTTCTTCAAGGACAATGGATACTATTCTGAGCCATTTGAGTTGTTTAGATACTGAAAGCCCCATCAGGTAGAAGTTAACTGTATGCTGCTGCCTTTGTAGATCCCAGAGGGGTTGGAACCAGAAGGCTGATGATGTTGACTCCCAATTACCTCACCACCAACCAATCAGAGGAATGTTTGTGAGTGGATCCCACACCCCACAACTCCCCTCCCTCACTATGTCTTTATAAACATTTCCCTGAAAGCTTTCAGGGAGTTCAGACCTTTTAAGCACGACCTGCTCTAGGCTCCTGCTTGGTGCCTGCAGTAAATGCTTCACTTGCCCTTACCATGAGCTGGTGTCGGTAGAGTGACCTTACTGCTTGTGAGCGAGCAGATCCAAGTTGTGTTTAGTAACAATCTGATGACCTTAAAAGCAGTCAAGATTTTATAGAAGAGAGTATTATCCTGAAAACGTTATTTCAAGCTGATAAAATTAAGCAGCATCTTGGGGAAGCCAGGCCTGCATGAGAGCAAGCACCTTGTCTAGTCTGGTAGCAGGTCCTGGCCCAAGGACACGAAAATGCTGGGACATTACTGAGAAGCAAGACACTAAGGTAAGCCAGAGGTGCCTGTGAAATGTGAAACCCAAACGACTCCATTTTAGGATAGCACCGCCATTTTGAGTAAAACCTCCTCCCGAGGACAGAAAGAAACTCAAGGAGCCAATCAGGGGAGGACAGGAAAGTCCCTCACCCCCCTTACTCTAACCCACCAATCAGTAGCTAACAAGACATCATTAGTTGAAGAATTAACCAATCCCCTTAAGTTTCCCTTCCCGCTCCCCGTGCTATACAGTATAAAAAAGATTTGCCGCTTTCACTCCGCGCTCCTTCGCCATTGTGTGAAGAGAGTCCCTGATCGAGCTTGTAATAAAGTTCCTCACTGTTTTTGCATCAATCCGCTGCTCCTGTGGTGTTTGGTGGGATTCTGCGACCCGGGTACAACAGTGCCAACTGTGATTTATTGTTGTTAAACACTGCCTGTCACACTGAAGACTATAATCTAAGGTATTTAAGAAATGCAAGATTGAATGAAGTCTGCCTCTCAGTGGCAGCAGCGCCGTGTGCATGCGTGCACACTCAGTTCTGTCTGACTCTTTGTGACCCCATGGTCTCATCAGGCTCCTCTGTCCATGGGGATTCTCCAGGCAAGAATACTGGAGTGGGTTGTCATTTCCTTCTCCAGGGGATCTTCCCAACCCAGGGATTGAACCCATGCCTCCTGCATTCAGTGGATTCTTTACCACTGAACCAACCACCTGGGAACAGCCTCAGGAAGCTGCAACTTGTTCAAGGCTAGCAAATCCACTAAAGAACATAGACCTGCCCCATCGATCCTTCTTCTCGGAATTTATCTTTTACCGGCAAGATGGGTACAAGATGACATGTATATGAGTTTATTCAGTGCAGTTTTGCTTCTATCAAAGATTGGAGATAATCCAGTGTTTCTTAAGAGAAGACTAGTTAAATAGTTTACAGTTAAATCATTTAAATAGCTAAGGACTAGTTAAATAGTTTAAACAACCAAAGAATGGAATACTGGGCAACCACATTTTTTTTTCTGTGTTGGGTCTTCCTTGTGGCACCCAGGGGCTTCTCTAGTTGTGATGGAGGAAACAGAACAGGCTCTGTCTAGAAAGCAGGACTTCATCTTGGGCCGGACTGTGGACTTTGAGCTGTGTGCCCAGTATCTATGGAAACGACAAACCAACTGGAAAACCAGACCCCACCCCCTACCGTGGAAGAGCCCCAGGGCTCATACCTAGACTCTCCCTTGCCTAAAAAATACCCTAATTGTCTGTGTAACCGAATAGAATCATACATTCTATTATGCTTATTGGAGTATGACCACAGGCCTATTGATAATTGTCCACTGTTAACTATCTAGGCCTAAGGCATATGAATCACAGGTTAACTTTGATTGTATCTTTCTTTTCCTTTATTCAGACTAGTTTCAGGGAATTTGAGGAGGTGGGTTTGGACAGGTACACTTAGGGTATATAAGGTTTTCACAAACTGGTCAGGGTCCTTGGCCAAGAGGAGACCCTTCCTTGGGCCCACTGGTGTAATAAACTACACTCCACTATCTGCATTGTCCTTCTGAGTGAGTTTGTTTCCCGGAACACGTGGCTAAAACAGTGATGCTGGAGCTCCTGAGCACAAGGACTCAGTATTTGAGTCATTCAAGTTTTAGTTGCCCCAGGGCATGTGGGATCTTAGTTCCTGGACCAAGGGTTGAATCTGTGTCCCCTGCGTTGGAAGACAGATTCTTAAACACTGAACTGCCAGTGAAGTCCCTGGGCGACCTTTTTTTTTTTTTTTCCCCAGTCAAGCTTTTAATGAAAAGATCATAAAATAATAGTTTCTCATCACTGTACATTAGGACTGCATACTCTAAATGGATTTCTTTTAAAAAGAAGAAAAATGTGGTGCTTTCTATGTACTAACATGGAAATTTTTCTCAAAAAATGAAATGAAAAAAAGCAGTGTACAAAACAGTCAGTATAGTATATTACCTTTTCAATGTGAAAGTAAGGAAGACAGAAATCTGTGTTTGTATTTTCTTCTTTTGCTTCTCAAATCCTCCCACCCCCTGCCCACTCTTTCCCCACCCCCTCACCCCACCACACCTCCGCACCATACACCCACACTAAAAAAACAATAAAAATGGTTACCTATTTGGGGTAGGGTGGGAAGATGGGGGATGGAGGACGGGTGAAATTTGTGGAGCCGTGTCCAACTCTTTGCAACCCTTTGGCCTGTAGCCCACCAGGCTTCTCTGTCCATGGGATTTCCCAGGAATTCTCAAGGATACTGGAGTGGGTTGCCATTTCCTTCTCCAGATCTTCTCAACCCAGGGATGGAACCTACATCTCTTATGTCTCCTGCATTGCAGGCAGATTCTTTCATCTGCTGAGCCATCAGGAAAGCCCCATGAAGTGTGGTTAGATGCCATGAGGTAAGTGGCAATGCCTTAACTGTATGCATGTTGTCAGGCTCGAGAGTTTCCACCATCCTCGTCAAGAGGAGTGCTAACCCTCTCTCCTTTCACACAATGCATGGTACTGTCACGCGAGTGTAGGCTCCTCGGTTCTTTGTCTCATCACAACAAAAATTTGGAGTGACTGACATTAAAGCCTCCTCGACGGGTCACAGCTCTTGGAGGACAGACCGTGTTATAGCTCTCAGGTCTCAGCCAGACCGTGTTATAGCTCTTAAACAAATCAGTGTTACAGCTCAGTGTTACAGCTCTATTTATTTAGGTAATAGCAGGAAAATCCATCTTCGAGGCATGAGGGCACGTCGATCCAAAGACGCGAAGAGAAGATCGCCCCATCACGCAGGAGAGAGAGAGAGAGAGAGAGAGGGAAGAGGGCTTTGGCTCCTCTTTTTACGTTTCTCTGTCCCTGGGCCTGTCTTATGTAAATTGGGCCTAGGCAGGAGCGTTGTTTTACCCGAAGTTCTCACTCCGGTCCTCGGACCTTCCTTTGTTCTATTTTCACGGGCTTTCCCGTCCAGGTCTTTTAGCCACCGCCATTTTGGACTCTTTTTCCCTATTCTAACTACCTAACAGTATCGTTTCAGACACAACCTTTTTTTTTTTTTAATGTCAAATCTAGAGGTGGAAGCATCAGTGGGTCCGGGCATGAGAACAGCATGGGCAGAGGCAGGGAGCCCTGAAGGCTGACCTTATGAGATGCCATGTTCTCCTGAGGCCTCACGTTCTCACACAGCAGAATCTTGAAAGATGCTTGCCTACCATGGCCCCAGTTTACTTCGAGGAGGCTGACAGACAGTGAGGGCTAGAAGCAAAGGTAACAACTTCCTTTGTTGGGTCAGGAAGATCCCCTGGAGAAGGAAATGGCAACCCACTCCAGTATTCTTGCATGGGGAAATCCCATGGACAGAGGAATCTGGTGGGCTACAGTCCATGAGATGGCGAAGAGTCAGACACGACTGGAACAAATTCCTTTAGGACACCCCATTGCTCAGGATTTGGAATATTATACTCCCAGAAAATGACATTCTTCTTTGTTTTAATTGAAGTATAGCTAATTTACAAGATTACATTACTTTCAGGTATATAACATAGTAATTCTATATTTTTATAGACTTAACTCCACACAGCTATTATAAGCTATTGACTATATTCCCTGTGCTGTACACAACAACCTGTAACTTACTGATTTTATCCTAGAAGTTTGTACCTCTTAATCCCCTTTCCCTATTTTGTCCCCCCCCCCCACCCTTCCCTTCTCTATAACCATGAGTTTGTTCTCTGCATCTGTGAGTCTGTTTTGTTATAATGACTCTTTTCTTTTTAAATTTTCTAGATTCCATGTGTATGTGAAAGGATGCAGTATTTGTCTTTCTCTGTCTGACTTGTTTCACCAAGCATTACATCCCCCAGTCCATCCATGGACATGCTGCTGCTGCTGCTGCTAAGTCGTTTCAGTCGTGTCCGACTCTGTGTGACCCCATAGAGGGCAGCCCACCAGGCTCTGCCATCCCTAAGATTCTCCGGGCAAGAACACTGGAGTGGGTTGCCATTTCCTTCTCCAATGCATGAAAGTGAAAAGTGAAAGTGAGGTCACTCAGTCCATGGACATGAATGACATCCTTAAATTATTATCTATATTAATATTAAATATAACTAAACTACAACTAATCATTGATATATACTGACAGTGATTGATATTTACATAAATAATTCCATTGAATTTGAGAGAAGCAACAGATAGAGCATTGAAGGTACTTCTGTGTTTGTGCATAAACATATACTGTAGGTATGTGAAGTTTTTAAGGCATTTTCAGAGATATTTCTCACCCTGTGGCCCTCCTTGTTCCTGGGGCTTTCAGACCATGGGTCTCACTCAGTGTTTCAGGATGGGATTAGCGCCCAAGCATAGCAAAGTCACAATGGATTTTGTTTTGACAAGAAGCTGGAAAGCCCAGCATTATTTAAAAAGAAAGTCACATCTAAGATGCCTTCAACCTATCAGGCATGAAGATGGGAAGACCCAGATAACAGAATTTCTTCAGGAGTTGTGGGAAGGAAGAGGGATAGAGACAAGGATTGTGAAGTCTTCATTTTTTGGTACATCTCTGGAAGGCACAGGTAGTCTAGAAACATCCAGACAGGTACAGAGGAGGCAGGGAACAAGACCTGACAGCCAGTGGCAGCTCCCACAGGTACAGTGGAAGAAGCATCCAGAGACATCCCCTGATGGGTCTAATATGTCCTTCCCGTAAATACATATGTTGAAGCCCTAACCTCCTATGGGACACCGTTTGGAATTAGGAACTTTAAGGATGTAATTAAATTACTCCCAGTGTCCTTAAAGAAGAGGAGACCTTAGAGAGGTACACACAGAAAAGACGTCACATGAGGATGCAGTGAGAAGGCGGCTGTCTGCAAGCCAAGAAGAGAGGTCTCACCAGGAACCCACCCTACCAGCTCCTTCATCTTGGACTTCCAGCCTCCAGAAATAAATTCCTGATATTTAAGCCACTCAGTGTGAGGAATCCTGTTATGGCAGCCCAAGGTAATCAAGACACCTCCAAGCAGCCCCTCGGACCATTGTTGGATGGGCTGTCCCAGCACTAGCAGCAGGAGTTGGCTTTGTGTGTCCCCCTGGTGTGGCATGTAGGGTCTCAGAGGCCCTAACGGGGATCTTGGAGATGCTTCAAGGCCATATGGCCCAGCAGAAGGCTAGGGACCTTCAAGATAGTTTGGAACTTTAAAACTGGATGTGAAATGTGGAAGCTAATGTCTGCAGCATAAATACCAGCCCATCAGACCATCTGGACAACTTCATCAGTTCCAGGTTGGTGGTACCATTCCCACAAATGCCAGTCCTGACTCACTGTACCAGAAGTCAGGGAGCCCCCAGAAGATGCCCTGTGGATGCAAGAGTCCCCATCTTCCCTCCACTGCTCAGCTCACCTAAGCCACACCCCTCTCTCCATCTGTCCAAGAAAGGGAAAGGAAGAAGGTGGGGAGGGGCAGAAAAGGAAAGGCAGAATTTACCCCCAAAGAAACAAAATTACCTGGAGAGTCTATTCAAACTATAGGCTCAGACTAAGACTGCCAGATTAGTCTGAATTAAGTACCTTCTGGGCTCCCCCCTCCCATAGGAAGGGGCCTCATAGGAAAATCATGTCAGTAACAGGCAGATTAAGGAAAACACATTTTTCTGCACTGCTGAATGTGATGAGTCATCCATGACTCCACTAGAGATCTTTATGAGTATGTACATCTATGTGTGTGTCTGTGTATGCATATATTTTGTATAAAATTATCTATTGCCTTACAAGATGGGCATCCCACTCAACAGAGGAATTAAATGCTGACTAAATTTTAGAAAAATTTTCTCCTGATTAAAAATTGCCCTGGGAAGCCTGCAATAGCAACTTTCCATTTATGTCCAAAGCATTTACCATCTGGTCACATGTCTAACAAACTACAACCTGAGGGTAAACTCACCCTTCCAACCATGAGAGGAGATGCCCCTCTCATCTCCGTGAACATCCTTCCCGCCCCTTCACAGGGGAAAATCTCATTCCTTTTGGGCTATCCTGCTCATACACTGAAGATACACGAATGGGACCTTTATTCTACTTGTGGCTTACCTTTCCCACAACACGTCACACTACTGGATACAGACAACATGATGGCTTACGAACCTCACTGCAGGACAGTAATAACAAGAGGAGAAATCGAATTGGGTGGTTAGATCCCCCCATATGGCCCCCATTTTGGTTTTGCTTTTTCAAAGCAATTGCACATGTTTTACCGCCGAGAAGCAATTCAAAACAAAACAAAAAATGTCTTTTTAAAAAAGATTTTTGTTTTTTAAGTTCTCAACAAGTATTTATAGGCCCCTATACCTAATAAATGGGGAAACAATGGAAACAGTGACAGACTATTTTCGTGGGTTCCAAAATCACTGCAGATGGTGGTGACAGGAGTCATGAAATTAAAAGATGCTTACTCCTTGGAAGAAAAGCTATGACAAACCTAGACAGCATATTAGAAAGCAGAGATGTTATTTTGCCAACAAAGTTCTGTCTAGTCAAAGCTATGGTTTTTCCAGTAGTCATGTATGGATGTGAGAGTAGGACTATAAAGACAGCTGAATGCTGAAGAATTAATGCTTTTGAACTATGGTGTTGGAGACTTTCCAGAGTTCCTTGGATTACAAGATCAAACCAATCCCTGAATACTCATTGGAAGGACTGATGCTGAAGCTGAAATTCTAATACTTCGGCCACCTGATGAGAAGAGCTAACTCATTAGAAAAGATACTGATTCTGGGAAAGATTGAAAGCAGGAGGAGAAGGGGATGATAGAGGGCCAGATGGTTGGATGGCATCACTGACTCAATGGACATGAGTTTGAGCAAACTCTGGGAGAGGGTGAAGGACAGGGAAGCCTGGTGTGCTGCAGTCCATGGGGTCACATGAGTTGGACATGACTGAGGGACTGAACAACAACATACCTAATGGAAGGGGTTTCCCAGGTGGTGCTAGTGGTTAAGAACCCACCTGCCAACGGGACAGGAGACATAAAAGAGATGTGCGTTCGATCCCTGGGTCAGGAAGATGCTCCAGAGAAGGAAATGGCAACCCGCTCCAGTATTCTTGCCTGGAGAATTCCATGGACAGAGGAGCCCGGCGGGCTACAGTCAATAGGGTTGCAAAGAGTAGGACACAACTTAATGACTAAGCATGAGCATGATAACTAAAGAAGGAGGCAGACAACCGCAGAACCCCAGGCACCTTGGCAGGATCTGCCCTGGCTCTGACCTCAGGAGGACACCTGTGTTCATCCAAAGAGGTCAGGTACCAGGAAACACAGCGGGAAATTCACAAGGTGCTGGAAACTAGAGAGAGGAGCTAGAGTGGGAACCAAGTGGGAGGGTCAAAGTCGGGATTAATAGGAGAAAGGATGATGGAGAGAAAAAAAAATGAGTTTCTAAAAAGCAAGGGGAAATAAGGGTGGTGAGAGGAGGGGGAGGTTGCTAAGCAGCTCAAGCTGAGTTCGGGATGAATTTCACAAGCCCTGGCCTGTGGTCTTTCTGCTTAGTTTTTACCTGGATTTGTTCTTCTCCCTATGCTGGGATAGGACTTTCAGTGACCTTACAGTCTTGGGGGACACAGAGGGTTGACCTACAGGACAAAACCTTGTCACACAAGGTAGCCTCACAGAGGACTAAGAGAGGGGCAGAGATGGTGATTTACAAGGTACCAAAAGGAGGAGCGTCTTGTTAGGGCTTTCAGGGGAGACTTGAGTGGGGCTGGAAAGATGGGAGCCAGAGGACACATTGCAATTCTGCCTCTCTGTCCTGACCCAGAGAGGCCATGAGGCTCTTCCCCTTGACGTCAGTAAGGCTCAGAAAATGCAGGTCCCCTGACATCCCTCTCAGAATGCTCCGACCCTGCTCTGTCAAATAAAGAAGGGACCAGCCATGTATACTACTGAAATTGACATTTTAATAATTAAAGTTAAACCAAAAATTCAGTTCTACTGGCTAGTTGCAAATTATTGGGCAACACAGAGGGTGAACTTTTACATCACCAGAGAAAGCTCTGTTGGATGTGCTGATCAAAAAAAAGAAAAAGAAAACACTTAGCAGGTGATGCAGACCCTGTAACTATCAGTTTAGGCTCAAAGACTATGGGGATTTTGAATTGAGAAATTATGAAAGCAATTTTAATCTGAAAAATCTCAAAGTAAACATTTTAATTTACTGAATTATTCATCCAAAGGATTTTCCCAAGAAATATCAAGGCAAGAACTCATGTGTTAGCAAATTCAGATAGTACTTAAAATTCCCACAAAATAATAAAAGTTATTTCACTGATTTTCCTTGACTCTTTCCTACTAACATGTATGACAAATATGGGGGAAAATCATGCTCTGAGTGGTTTACAAGAATCACAAAAATAACATCCCACTCACCAGGAAAATTTTGAAAATATATGCTTTTTTGCCTCCGCCTACACAGTCACTTTATGTAGAGACCACAGTTGTTCATTTGTAAATGATTCACAGTGTTTGGGTGACCTCTGGGGTGGTCTGCAGACACCGTCCCCATTAGCAACCCTGAATCTTTTGATAGCTATCTGTGTGGGTTCATGCCTAAAGCAGGCAGGGCCATCCTTTGACCCTAAATAAAGACCTAGAATGTACCTGTCATATTTTGCATACATAAATCAGCCAAAAAGACTTCAAAACTTCCACCTGGGTGTTGGCAAAATATGTCATGGAGATTGATGAATGATCACATGATGGTTCAGAAAGCCACCTGCAACTCATCAGAAGCCTCAGCAACCAGCTCTTCAAAGAACAACCCTGTTGATCTCAGATCAAAGAAGGAAAAGCAGAGAAAAAACTCCAGACAAATCTTTCACTCCATTGTCTGCTGACTTCCTTAAAAAAAAAAAAAAAATTACCCAACGACATCGTGGCAATATATTGTGTCCTCAGTCTCTTCACAGACTCTCCTTTAGTCCTCCAATCATTCCATCTATGTGTTTCTTCCATGAACGAAATGATTTATCTTTTTGAATATGATTCTTTCTCCTTGTCACGAAGATACAGAATAGTGATTGATTCTGAACTCTGGGGTCTGGGTTGGCCAGTTCTTTTTTGTTGTTACTGAAGTTCCCCAGAAGGGGGAAAATATCCAGTGGAAAAAAAACAAAATGAAGACTTCATTTGGATTTTCTTACAGGATGATGGTTCTTATGACTGGTTAACACTTATTGTTTACCATGTGCCAGTACTGGGCTTAGCACATTCTTGTATGTTCCTGCTGCTGCTAAGTCGCTTCAGTCATGTCTGACTCTGTGTTACCCTACAGACCATAGCCCGCCAGGCTCCTCTGTCCATGGGATTCTCCAGGCAAGATTACTGGAGTGGGTTGCTGTGCCCTCCTCCAGGGGAATCTTCCCGACCCAGAGATTGAACATGTGTCTCTTACATCTCCTGCATTGGCAGGCGGGTCCTTTGCCACTAGCGCCATCTGGGAAGCCCTGTGTGTTCCTATCTGATCTTAATAACAACACCATGAGGAGATGCCAATGGAGAAGGGGGACACTGAGTCTCAGAGGGAGGAAGTATCCAAAGTCATACAAGGGGTAGAGCTAAGATTCAAAGCAGGTTTATTGGATGCCAGACCTGGACTGATGTCAGTGAAGTTGAAAGTTACCCTCCCAGAGAAGAGGAAAAGGCAGAGAATAAACAGAATGTAAACTAAGCTGGATATTCCCAAGGAGGAGGTGAGAGTATGGCTGGCAAGAGGGCTGGAGAACTGAGACCAGCAACATTTACATGTCTGCAAGAATAATGCCCACCATAGCTTTGTGAATTATCCTAACATTACGTAATTTATCAAGTAGTTCATGTTTTTATTCACCCTTTGCTGTTTCTCTGTGGCATAAAAAAATCAATAGGGATTCTGTATTGTTTGGAAGGCAACAGATGGGAGATAAAGAAATATGTTGCCCTTCTCTGCTGGGATTTCATAAAGGAGGATGGCCTTGTGCCAGGATCTACAAGAGAAACGAGGAATGGACCTCCCAGAAAGGCCTGAGGGGACGGGGAGCTCATACATCCTCATGATCCATCTCTGGGCACAGAGGTCTTGCCACAGTGTCCAGCAGCATCTTTTTCTCTTTTTACTACACGTATTGTGTAATAACAAAACATAGAAAATATCTTAAACATATAATAAAATATGGTTCTTCCATACAATAGACTACTATAAAGTTGTTAAAGTGAAAAAAAAAAGTTGTTAAAGTGAATGAGATAGATTTACATGCGTTGATATAAAACATCTCCAAGATGTACTGTTTAGTGAAAAAAACAAGGTATAGATGCTTCTCTGTAATGTGGTATGGGTTTGGTATGGTTTCTTTTTGAAAATAGAAATATGCACATATAATAAAGTGGATTTCACCCAATTCTCTTGGGGGAAAATCTCAAGCTAGTATGGTCCAGTGTCAGTCAAATCACATACTAGGGTAAAAGTGCCCTTCTACATCACTCTGCCCTGACAGATTCTAGAACCACACTCATTCGCTTTCAGCTCTGTGGTTTTACTAGGGTCTTGAGACTCTACACATGGACATCACCGGATGGTCAACACCAAAATCGGACTGATTATATTCTTTGCAGCCAAAGATGGAGAAGCTCTATACAGTCAGCAAAAATAAGACCGGGAGCTGACTGTGGCTCAGATCATGAACTCCTTATTGCCAAATTCAGACTTAAATTGAAGAAAGTAGGGAAAACCACTAGACCATGCAGGCATGACCAAAATCAAATCCCTTATGGTTATACAGTGGAAGTGAGAAATAGATTTAAGGGACTAATCTGAGAGACAGAGTGCCTGAGGAACTATGAATGGAGGTTCATGACATTGTACAGGAGACAGGGATCAAGACCATCCCCATGGAAAAGAAATGCAAAAAAGCAAAATGGTTGTCTGAGGAGGCTTTACAAATAGCTATGAAAAGAAGAGACGTGAAAAGCAAATGAGAAAAGGAAAGACATTCCCATTTGAATGCAGAGTTCCGAAGAATAGCAAGGAGAGATAAGAAAACCTTCCTCAGCAATCAATGCGAAGAAATAGAGGAAACAACAGAATGGGAAAGACTAGAGACCTCTTCAAGAAAATTAGAGATACCAAGGGAATATTTCATGCAAAGATAGGAATAATAAAGGACAGAAATGGTGTGGACCTAACAGAAGCAGAAGATATTAAGAAGAGGTGGCAAGAAGACCCAGAAGATCCATACAAAAAAGATCTTCACGACCCAGATAATCACGATGGTGTGATCACTCACCTAGAGCCAGACATCTGGAATGTGAAGTCAAGTGGGCCTTAGAAAGCATCACTATGAACAAAGCTCATGGAGGTGATGGAATTCCAGTTGAGCTATTTCAGATCCTAAAAGATGATGCTGTGAAAGTGCTGCACTCAATATGCCAGCAAAGTTGGAAAACTCAGCAGTGGCCACAGGACTGGAAAAGGTCAGTTTTCATTCCAATCCCAAGGAAAGGCAATGCCAAAGAATGCTCAAACTACCGCACAATTGCACTCATCTCACACACTAGTAAAGTAATGCTCAAAATTCTCCAAGCCAGGCTTCAGCAATACATGAACCGTGAACTTCCAGATGTTCAAGCTGGTTTTAGAAAAGGCAGAGGAACCAGAGATCAAATTGCCAACATCTGCTGGATCATCGAAAAAGCAAGAGAGTTCCAGAAAAACATCTATTTCTGCTTTATTGACTATGCCAAAGCCTTTGACTGTGTGGATCACAATAAACTGTGGAAAATTCTTAAAGAGATGGGAATACCAGACCACCAGACCTGCCTCTTGAGAAACCTGTATGCAGGTCAGGAAGCAACAGTTAGAACTGGACATGGGCCAACAGACTGGTTCCAAATAGGAAAAGGAGTATATCAAGGCTGTATATTGTCACCCTGCTTATTTAACTTATATGCAGAGTACATCATGAGAAATGCTGGGATGGAATAAGCACAAGCTGGAATCAAGATTGCCGGGAGAAGTATCAATAACCTCAGATATGCAGATGACAACACCCTTACAGCAGAAAGTGAAGAGGAACTAAAAAGCCTCTTGATGAAAGTGAAAGAGGAGAGTGAAAAAGTTGGCTTAAAGCTCAACATTCAGAAAACTAAGATCATGGCATCTGGTCCCATCACTTCATGGGAAATAGATGGGGAAACAGTGGAAACAGTGTCAGACTTTATTTTTTGGGCTCCAAGATCACTGCTGATGGTGATTGCAGCCATGAAATTAAAAGACACTTACTCCTTGGAAGGAAAGTTATGACCAACCTAGATAGCATATTAAAAAGCAGAGACATTACTGTGCCAACAAAGGTCCGTCTAGTCAAGACTATGGTTTTTCCAGTGGTCATGTATGGATGTGAGAGTTGGACTGTGAAGAAAGCAGAGCACCAAAGAATTGATGCTTTTGAACTGTGGTGTTGGAGAAGACTCTTGAGAGTCCCTTGGACTGCAAGGAGATCCCACCAGTCCATCCTAAAGGAGATCAGTACTGGGTGTTCATTGGAAGGACTGATGCTGAGCTGAAACTCCAATACTTTGGCCACCTCATGCGAAGAGTTGACTCATTAGAAAAGACCCTGATGCTGGGAGGGATTGGGGGCAGGAGGAAAAGGGGACGGCAGAGGATGAGATGGCTGGATGGCATCACCGACTCGATGGGCATGAGTTTGAGTAAACTCCGAGAGT
Source organism: Cervus canadensis (assembly GCF_019320065.1). Lineage (NCBI taxonomy): Eukaryota > Metazoa > Chordata > Mammalia > Artiodactyla > Cervidae > Cervus > Cervus canadensis. The sequence continues at coordinate 14,688,129 of NC_057400.1, forward strand.
TGGTGATGGACAGGGAGACCTGGCATGCTGCGATTCATGGGGTCACAAAGAGTCGGACATGACTGAGCGACTGAACTGAACTGAACTGAGTCTTGAAAGGGGGCTTATCCAAATTTTTTTTAAAGTCTCTCAGTAGTGTCTGACTCTTTGTGACCCCGCGGACTATACAGTACATGGAATTCTCCAGGCCATAATACTGGAGTGGGTACCTTTCCCTCTTCAGGGGATCTTCCCAACCCAGGGATCGAACCCAGGTCTCCTGCATTGCAGTCAGATTCTTTACCAGCTGAGCCACAAGGGAAGACCAAGAATACTGTAGTGGGTAGTCTATCCCTTCTCCAGGGGATCTTCCTGACCTAGGAATTGAACTGGGGTCTCCTGCATTGCAGGCAGATTCTTTTCCAAGTGAGCTATCAGGGAAGCCCTTATCCAAATTAGATAGTTAGGTTAGTGCTGAAGTCTCAGAGTTCAGTCTTATAGATCAAGTTTAGTTTGGTTGATGGCTTAACCTCCTCACCTAACTTTCGGGTGCCTGGGATGCCACTATGAATGCTTTCCATTTAGTCTAAACTTTACTTCCTATGAGAATGAAAATATGATAGGTAGAGTCATAAGATTTTAAGCCAGGAATAGTCAAGAGACTCTCTGATAAGCAGGATGTCCGTGGATAGAAAGACAGGGAATAAAACCATCCTAGGGACAAATGTTGGCTCCCTCACTTACCCACTGTGTGATTTAGGACAGGTTATTTAGACTTTCAGGGCTTCAGTGTTCTCTCTCATCTATAACTGGAAATTCTACCCATACTTCATTTTACAATGAGAATCAATGATCCAACATATTGAAAATACCTGATCCATAGTAGAAGCTCTTATTGTTTTGGCAGGAGAAGAAACAGGCTGTAATTGGCACCTACCGTGTACCGTATCCTCTTACGGAAGTCTTCTTTAATTGTCACAACAGCCCATTTGGCTAGGGAGGATGGAGGATTAGAGAGGCTGAATTTTTTCTTAGGATCATATAGTTAGTTAGTGGTGGATCCAAATTTCAAACTCATACTGGGACTGTCATTTGGGTGCTCCTACTTCAGCACAGGATCTCGCAAGAAGGGAAAAAAAGGCAGGGGAGAAGTCCTTGCTTTGATCTTGTGTGACATAGGAGACCATCTTCCCTGCCTCTGTGCAGAACTGATTCTGCTGCAAAAACACTGGGATAAGTTCCCTTTGTCATGCTGCAACCTGGATGACCTCTCAGGGTCTCTGCATTTTGTGGAACCTCTACTCCATGCCAAGCGGGCAGTATTGATTTACATTATTACAGGATAATGAGCAGATCCATGAAGCAAGCACCAGAACGAATTGAATCTGGTTTGTTATAGATTCATGTTTTCTGGGTGAACAACTTGTGAACTGAATTAAAACAAAGGCATGTGACATTTGTGGCTGCTTTTGGTCTTTTAAATTTTTTTTATTTATTTTTAATTGAAGGGTAATTGCTTTACTTCCTTTGATCTTGGAGACTGATAAGTTCTTTGAGATCTGTTCTGAGTGTTCTGGGTTATAAACCAAAAAGTTGAAGTGCCCAGTGCATGTTGCAATGACCTTTCTTACTAACATAAGGGGGTAAACAGAGGAGGTGGACACTGATAGGAAAGAGACAGGGAGGAGGAAATTAATACTCATTTTGTGCCAACAATATGCTGGACACTACATTAGGCACTTTATGTCTTTTATGGTACTGTTTGCAGAATTTTTATTATAACCTTTTCACACAGCAAGTTAGAACACTTGTACTTATAATTTAGTATTTGATCTTCTCAGATGAATCCACTTTTGTCAAAGAGGGGACTGAGAATGACTTTTAGCTGGGATTCAGACAGATCTGACATTCTGGCAAGGGATATCTCCTGAAGCCTTTCTGCAATAAGTCTGAGGAGCCTCCTGGTAGAGAAGTCACAATAAGGGAGTTAAGAGAGAACAGACAAGTATTTGCTAAGTAACTAAGAGCCATTCTTCACCTCCTTTTAACTTAAAGAAACACAAGCATTGGTCAGTTCAGTTCAGTCACTCAGTCATATCTGATTCTTTGTGACCCCATGGACTGCAGCATGCCAGGCTTCCCTTTCCATCAACAACTCCCGGAGCTTACTCATGTCCATCAAGACGGTGATGCCATCTAACCATCTCATCCTCTATCGTCCCCTTCTCCACCTGCCCTCAATCTTTCCCAGTTTCAGGGTCTTTTCAAATGAGTCAGTTCTTGGCATCAGGTGGCCAAAGTATTAGAGTTTCAGTTTCAGCATCAGTCCTTCCAATGAATATTCAGGACTCATTTCATTTAGGATTGACTGGTTGGATCTCCTTGCTGTCCCAAGGACTCTAAAGAGCCTTCTCCAACATCACAGCTCAAAAGCATCAATTCTTCAACACTCAGCTTTCTTTATAGTCCAACTCTCACATCCATACATGACTACTGGGAACACCATAGCTTTGACTAGACAGACCTTTGTTGGCAAAATAATGTCTCTGCTTAATATGCTGTCTAGGTTGGTCATAGTTTTCCTTTCAAGGAGCAAGTGTCTTTTAATTTCATGGCTACAGTTATCATCTGCAGTGATTTAGAAACTCCAAAAAATAAAGTCTCTCACATCTTCATTGTTCCCCCACCTATTTGCCATGAAGTCATGGGACAGAATGCCATGATCTTAGTTTTCTGAATGTTGAGGTTTAAGCCAACTTTTTCACTCTCCTCTTTCACTTTCATCAAGAGGCTCTTTAGTTCTTCTTTGCTTTCTGCCATAAGGGTGGTGTCATTTGCATATCTGAGGTTATTGATATTCCTCCTGGAAATCTTGATTCCAGCTTGAGCTTCATCCAGCCTGGCATTTCACATGATGTACTCTGCATATAAGCTAAATAAGCAGGGTGACAATATACAGCCTTGATGTATTCCTTTCCCAATTCGGAACCAGTCCTTTGTTTCATGTCCGGTTCTAACTGTTGCTTCTTGACCTGCATACAGATTTCTCAGGAGGCAGGTCAGGTGGTCTGATATTCCCATCTCTTTGAGAATTTTCCAGTTTGTTGCAATCCACACAGTCAAAAGCTGTAGCGTAGTCAATAAAGAAGAAGTAGGTGTTGTTTGGAACTGTCTTGCTTTTTTGATGACCCAGTGCATGGTGGCAATTTGACCTCTGGTTCCTCTACCTTTTCTAAATCCATCTTGAACATCTGGAAGCTCTCTGTTCACGTACTGTTGAAGCCTGGCTTGAAGAATTTTGAACATTACTTTGCTAGCGTGTGAGATAAGTGCAATTGTGCAGTAATCTGAACATTCTTTGGCATTGCCTTTCTTTGTGATTGGAATGAAAACTGACAGTTTCTAGTCCTGTGACCACTGCTGAGTTTTCCAAATTTGCTGGCATATTGAATGCAGCACTTTCATAGCATCATCTTTTAGGATTTGAAATAGCTCAACTGGAATTCCATCACCTCCACGAGCTTTGTTTGTAGTGCTTCCTAAGTAGATGTTTCCTAAGGCCCACTTGGCTTCACATTCCACAATGTCTGGCTCTAGGTGAGTGATCACACCATAGTGGTTATCTGGGTCATGAAGATCTTTTTTGTATAGTTCTTCCATGTATTCTTGCCACCTCTTTTTAATATTTTCTGCTTCTATTAGGTCCATACCACTTCTGTCCTTTATTGTGCCCTTCTTTGTAGGAAATATTCCCTTGGTATCTCTAATTTTCTTGACAAGATCTCTAGTCTTTCCCATTCTATTGTTTTCCTCTATTTCTTTGCATTGATTGCTGAGGAAGGCTCTCTTATCTCGCCTTGCTATTCTTTGGAACTCTGTAATCAAATGATTATATCTTTCTTTTTCTCCTTTGCCTTTAGTTTCTCTTCTTTTCTCAGCTATCTGTAAGGCCTCCTCAGACAACTATTTTGCCTTTTTGCATTTCTTTTTCTTGGGGATAGTCTTGATCACTGCCTCCTGTGATCATGAACTTCCATCTCTAGTTCTTCAGGCACTCTATCAGATCTAATCCCTTGAATCTATTTGTCACTTGTACTGTATAATTGTAAAGGTTATAAATAAATACATCTAGCTTAACTTTTTTTCCCCCCAGCTTCCCTTGAATGTAGGAGTTATAATGTTACTAAGTTCTGGGAGATTAGATGAAAACAGAAATCTGCCCAGAGATTCAGGGAGCTTCCAGTTTTCAAATGGAAGGGGAACCATAGAGGTAGTAACACCTTTCTCTCTTCCATCTTCACTTTGTCTTAAATGTGCATGTGATGTCTGGGGTGGCAGACCAGACAATTATATGACAAAATTACATACCTATTGGTTTAAGTCTCTGTTGGAATTTTCTACTACCTAAAGCCAAACATATTTATAACTCATATACCCCAGTGATAAAGCCTTCCTTGGATGGGGAAGGAGGTTCTCATACAACATGAGCCTGTTGCTTTGATTTGCTCCCTTTCCCCACTAGACCATTGTCAAAACATTTAGGAAAATAGGGAACACATAATAAAAACCAAAGTTAACAGAGCTCCTCCCCTGTAAACACTATACCCTTCTAACAATCTAACTTAAATGTGGAAGATATGCTATGAATTAGGGCTCTATGGGCTTTCCTGTTGGCTCAGATGGTAAAGAGTCTGCCTGCAATGCAGGAGACCTGGATGAGATCTCTGGGTGAGGAAGATCCCCTGGAGAAAGGAATGGCTACCCACTCCAGTACTCTTGCCTGGAGAATCCCATAAACAGAGGAGGCTGGTGGGCTACAGTCAATGGGGTCTCACAAAGTTGGACACAACTGAGCAACTAAGCTCACAGGGCTCTTTAGGTTTAAAGTGATGGAAAATGTACACAGGCTGGTTTGAGCAAAATGAGAAACCAGTTGTTTCATATAACTGTCAATGCAGGGAACATTCAGGCTTCAGGCATGGATGGATCCAGAAGCTCACATCATGTCATCAGTCCTGGCTCTGTCTTGATTGCTCTGATTCCACTGTGTGTTTGCATCTCTCTCAGAAAGTCTCTGTCTTCATGGCAGCCTCTTAATTCCACTTTGATAAATCCAGCAGACAGAGAACACATCTTTTTTGGTCATGCCCCCAAAATTGAGCTTCATTTGCCTGACTTGGGTCATGTGATCTGCACATACCCAGAACTGGGCCAAGAAGAGGGAAAATCAGGCCTACCCCAACTATGAGGACTGATTACAGGTATGGGGTGGTTTTTCAAGGAAAATATATTCTTTAAAGGCATAAGGGATTCTTTGCAGGCAAAATGAATATCATCCCAGTCCTATTACTTAATATTAAAAAGACTGGACACCAGGAGACCCCATAATTCAGCTATGGTGGGAACAATGAAGCTCTCCAAAGAGCTCACCAAAACAGCAAAAAATTCTAAAACACGTGTCTCAGACAATAGTGGTATCAGAAATAGGCTTTTAGGGGGAGCTCATGCAAGACATTACCCAGGGATGTCACCAGTCTTATCCCTTAAATCAGTAGATAGATTCTAAAGCCTGGTTTGTCTGGGTTGTCTGTTATTATAGTTCATTTACTCCCCAAAGACTGGTAAGAACAATAAATTAAACCATCCTCCAACAACTCAGTGCCCATCATGTGGAGGGTAATTAGTGGGTTAGGTAATTTTAAGAGAATAGGAGACATACCAGCCCTCAAATATTTTATAAGTGTGTTTATTCCAGCCTGGCTAACAATGTAAAGCAGAATATGCAGAGAAAAGTGAAAAGGTGAAAGTGTTAGTCACTCAGTCATGTCTGACTCTTTGCAACACTATAAACAAGCCTGCCAGGCTTCTCTGTCCATGAAATTCTCCAGGCAAGAATACTGGAGTGGGTAGCCATTCACTTCTCCAGGGGAATCTTCCCAACCCAGACATCGAACCTAGGCCTCCCACATTGCAGGCAGATTCTTCACTGTCTGAGCCACCAGGGAAACCCAAATATGCAGAGAATTGTAACTAATTGGACAGAAGAAGGCATATTAATGAAGGCTGAGCACGTCAAGGAAAAATTCATCAAGAAAGAATGAATATCCAGGTTGTGGAAACAGATATTTCCTGGCTATGAAAAGAATACTCTTCTTTAAGATAAGATTTCTTTCTTGCAACTTGCCCAACATCTCCAAGCCAGAAGCGCAAAGGCCATGTTTGATTTTCCAAAATTTACCCACTCCTCAGGCTTGAGCAAGGGGAGGGCAGGTAAGAGCAATAGTAGGGGTTTCTACAGAGACTGAGCTAACTGCAGTGGGTGGGCTGAGATAGTCCCTCCAGGACAGGTACAAAGGCCCAGAGGTCACTCAAGGAGCAAACAAAAAGCCAGTTCACAGACCACCCTACTCTCAACCGACTTGATCAAATAAACAGCAGCTGTGGGAGAGAGAGGCGGGCTGTGTCAAAGGGCAGAGGGTCGTGGGGTGAGCAGGTTGTCTTCTTAGGATGGAGCCTGTTTCACTACTGAGGGAAAGATTCCACTTGAGAGGCAGATGTGTGTACCCAGAGGGATAACTGATTAAAGCAGGATTCCTAAGGAGGTTGGAGGTTCCACCCAGAGGAGGATTGAACTCAGACAAAGAAGGGGTCATGTGAAGAACTCTCTTGGAAGAGAAAAGCATCTTCACTTGGACCAGCCAGAAACTCGGTGGTCAAGCAGAGGCCTTCCAAAGTCATGCAGATTTGGGCTCAAATACCAGGTTACCTCTTCGAAGCTAGATAACCTTGAACTCCACTTCTGCATCCAAAACAGAAAAATTCCATGCTTCTATCATAGGGTATCTTAAAGACTATATGAAATAATGCACACAAAAGGCTCAGCCTAGTACGGAAGACTCTAATGTAAACCTTAAGACATGTATATAGTGTCACACTCAGTAGCAGTGAAAAGAATGAGGTAGATCTTCACACAAGCCTGAAAAGATCTGCCAGTTGTACTTCAAAGGTTTTTAAATGGAAATTATAAAGTGAAATATACAGTAGGATAACATTTTCTTCTGAAAATTCATACCACTACAGTGGATTGAAAAACATGCTCTATAGATAAAGCCCTGAGCTCGTCATGATACAAAAGGAAATCTAGTAAGGTAAGAAAACTTCCAAGCATGCTAGGAAACCAACTCATTATTTTTGAAAATAGACTATTAAAGGATAAAAATCAAATATTTCTTCTTCAAATTCCCTGTACAAACTGTACTTCAACATAACCAAATAGCTGATAAAGGAAAGTTTCTCAAGATATTTGCACTAATGAATAAGAGATATTAGAATTTGAATATCACCATTTGGCACCCCCCAATGAATTAATATATCTGAGTAGCAAGCATCAGTATTCAATTGTGATGATACCAACATCACAAAGAGAAAAACAACCATAAGTTAGATACCTTCTGATGGAAGAGTACACTACTTCTTAAGAAAGAGTCTTGTCAAAAATTAAATCTGAATCAAATCCTGCTTGTAGATGTGACTTCCAATTTATAGGAAAAGCAAAGACAGGGGAAAATGTTAAATAAGACCAAGAGAATGCCAGCACTCAAATCCAGTCTGTGGAAAACTCTCAAGAAAGCAGGATCATTTCTCAAAAACAAAACAAACAAACAAACAACAACAAAAAAAAACCTGCAATGGGAAAGAAAATAAAGGGAACCTAAAGACTAAAAGGGATTTAAAAAGTCTCCCTATTGATATATGTCGATCATATTTGGATTCTGATGCAAAAAGCAAACTAGTAAAAGAAATAAATGAAACAGACTAGTAAATGAAATAAATGAAACTAGTAAAATAAATAAATGGTGAAAATTTTATGCAAATTGAATGTGTTAAATGCTTAAGAAGTATTAAGTTTTTAGGACCTATCTGGGTTTAGGATTCATGGATGCAAACTCTGAGACAAAACTTACATGCCAGTGCTTTATCAAAGAGGTGACACCAGGAAAACCTGGTAAGTGGGAAGGTAATCAGGGAAGAAAATAGGGGAAGAGAAAAATTTGGCAAGGTGGAAACTTGAGGCAAAATCACAGCCTAAGCCTGATTCTGTAGGGTGATCTAACGTGGTTATTTTGTACAGGGTTTGTTTCACTGTCAGACAAGGCAGCTGGGCTTTTACAGCCGAGCACCAGTCACTGGCTATGGGAAGACAGTGGGACAGAAGGTACCTCTGGCTTTTGGTGGTCCTGGGATGGCCACATGTTCTGTATCACCCCTTTTGGAGGGAACAGTCCTAACCTAAATTTTGGAAGTCCTGGGCAGCAATTTCCCCAAAGCCTAGAGCACTTTATGCAAATCAGCCCCTAGAGCAAGCCAGGAGTGTCCCAAGCTCCCTGAAGCACTTAAGCTAAGCTGTAGCTAAAATTGACATGTCTTTAAGCATATTTAACAAAAATCTTCCTAAAATGTATCATATCACAGAACTAAGGTCAATGAAGAAGGTATACTGAATAAACTTTAAACTTTTCTAAGTGACTTAAGGCAACCTAAAATATGTCCCATAAAGTGCAAGTTCCAAAGAATGCTGATTGGAGCCATACAGAGAGGTTCTCTGACAGACTCAGAGAAGGGAACCCTTCTCTTTGAGAAGAGAACTCAAGTTAAGCAGGTGCCTTTACTCCAGGACTGCTGGAGTTGTTACCACACTGATAAACTGGCTAAATCTCCCAAAGGCAAGAATTTCCCAAGCCAACAATATATGTCATCAATTCTAAGATACATATGTTTTTCCTTTTTAACATCTCCAAAGTTCAGGCACATCTTACGATGGATCTTAAGAAATAGAAGTGGGTAACTATGAAGCTAAAACTTTCCGGTAGACAGCCCAGCTCCTCTTGCCCCAGGTCCAAACCCCTCCTCAACAAACTCAGGGGAACCAAAAGGCCTAATATGTACCTGGCATTGCGTTTGGTTTTCAGAATGGCGTCCACCAGACACAGAGGGGCTGATAGATGTCTCCTCACCATAAGGAATCTGATTGATCGGTGCCAGACACGGGTTGCAAGTCTAAGCTCCATGCGCCTCTTAGTCAAGCGCACCACCAGGCACTTGCCTGGATAATAGGCACCCCACTCCTGCAAGAACAGAATCTTCCCCGACAGGTGGGCTCACACTGACAGCCCATCCAAGGGGCTCCGGGCAGCCTCTCAGCTGGGTGCACACAGTTTATGACTCAAGCCCAAAGTGCGTCAGTGGTCTTTCTTCTGCCTTCTTGTCGACTATCCCTTTTCCTTCTGGATACATTCTGTTCTACTTTACAATTCTTTGCTTTTCATCTGTTACTGGCTGAGTCTGATAATTAAATCTGCTAGAATAAACTGCAAATCAAAAGATTCTGAGAAATGTTCCGAGGTTGTGGTGAGGGTTCTAGACCTGCTTGGGTCTCACAGGGCGGCCAGAGGGAAGGGAGAGGCTGGGATGGTGGAGTGGAGGCCAGGAGAGCCGGTGTCACTTTCAGGCTGGACCCTGAGGGGGTGTCCATTCGCAGTCACCCAAAACGGTGTTGTGAAATTGGTCTTAGTTCTGACAGATGTGCTCCTATGGGGAGCTCCTATGAGGGAGCGCTAGTGACACTGTAATCTCACTTGCACATTTGGATTCAAGATTTTCAGGGGGAATCATCTTCCTGAGCTGATACTGGAGTTGAAGTGACAAGAAGGGAAATAAGATGTTTGATCAATTCATCTGACCCTATTAGATTGGCAGAACTTCCTTCAGAGAAGCTGTATTAAGGATTTCCCTGGCAGTCCAGTGGCTAGGATTCTGCACTTACACTGCAGGGGGTACAGGTTCAACCCCTAGTTGGGGAACGAAGACCCTGCCTGCCACAAGGCATGGCCAAAATAAAAAACAAGCTGTATAAAATCTCCCTCTTCCCTACCCTTCTTTCATTGAAAGACAGCACACAGACATGTGTCCTCATTCACTGCTCCTCTATGTGTGCGGCCAGGTAGGCAAGGTTCTTCCTCCAGCATCCTCCACATGACATTTTTGAGGATTCTCTAAAAAGATATTTATTAAAAGTACATGTAGTGCCAAGCACGGGTAAGCACTGTTTCTGCATTACTTCACTTAAACACTCAGTAATCAGTGATATAAAGCTTTTTATTGCACCATTTTAGAGTTGATGAAACTGAAATAGAAGAATTAAGTGACTAACCCAGGGTCCTAAAAATATGGTCTTTCTGACTGCAGACCCCAAGTTCTTAGCCTTTCATGTTAGATGGTGAGGTGATAAAGGATAAGGCTTTATTGGAATTGAGGATAGGGGGTTATTGCCTTTACTGGTAAATATATTCAATGTACCTATCAATTAGCCAAAAATTTTTTTTAAAATCTTAACTATTGAGGAGCGTTTGGGGAAATAGTTACTCAAATACTTCTTGGGAGAAAGTAAATTGGTACACAATTTCTAGCATACAATTCAACTCAAAAGCTCTTAAAAAGTAGCTATGCTTTAATTCTGTAATCTCACTTCTAGGCATTTTGCCTAAGAATATAATTGGGCAATTATACAGGCATATGTGCAAAGCTGTTTATTATAGAAGTTATTACAATACCGAAAATCTGAGAAAATCAAACAATACAGAATTGTTTAAACAATATAAGGCATGACAAAATACTCACGAACCCATGGAAAGTGCTGCCGTAAACCAATATACTTACAAAGAATGATGCATATGATATTTTAGGTTGTCCAATGCAGGTGACAGAGCAAAAATAACAATCTTTTCATGAAAGAAGTCTGGAAAACAATCTACCCAAAATGTCAGTAACAATTATTTCTGGTTCAGTCAGTTCAATCACTCAGTCATGTCTGACTGTTGACGACCCCATGGACTGCAGCACACCAGGCTTCCGTGTCCATCAACAACTCCTGGAGCTTGCTCAAATTCATTTCCATAGAATTGGTGATGCCATCCAACCATCTCATCCTTCTCCTCCTGTCTTCACTGTTTCCCAGCATCAGGGACTTTTCCAATGAGTCGGTGCTTCGCATCAGGTGGCCAAAGATTTGGAGCTTCAATTTCAGCAACAGTGCCTCCAGTGAATACTCAGGACTGATCTCCTGTAGGACTGATTGGTTTGATCTCCTTTCAGTCCAAGGGACTCTCAAGAGTCTTCTCCAACACCACAATTCAAAAGCATCAATTCTTCAGCACTCAGCTTTCTTTATGGTCCAACTCTCACATCCATACATGACTACTGGAAAAACCATAGCTTTGACTAGATGGACCTTTGTTGTTAAAGTACTGTCTTTGCTTTTTAATATGCTGTCTAGTTTTGTCATGATTTTTCTTCCAAGGAGCAAGCATCTGTTAATTTCATGGCTGCAGTCACCATCTGCAGTGATTTTGGAGCCCAAGAAAATAGTCTCTCACCATTTCCATTGTTTCCCCAACTATTTGCCATGAAGTGATGGGACCAGATGCCATGATCTTAGTTTTTTGTTTTTGTTTTTGTTTTTTTGATCTTAGTTTTTTGAATGTTCAGTTTTCAGTTCAGTTGCACAGTCGTGTCCGACTCTTTGCAACCCCATCGACTGCAGCACGCCAGGCCACCCTGTCCATCAACAACTCCTGGAGTTTACTCAAATTCATGTCCATTGAATCAGTGATGCCATCCAACCATCTCATCCTCTGTCGTCCCCTTCTCCTCCCATTTTCGATCTTTCCCAGCATCAGGTCTTTTCAAATGAGTCAGTGCTTCACATCAGGTGGCCAAAATATTGGAGTTTCAGCTTCAGCAACATTCTTTCCAATGAATATTCAGGACTGATTTCCTTTAGGATGGACTGGTTGAATCTCCTTGCAGTCCAAGGGACTCTCAATAGTCTTCTCCAACACCACAGCTCAAAAGCATCAATTCTTTGGTGCTCAGCTTTCTCCATAGTCCAACTTTCACATCCATACATGACTACTGGAAAAACCATAACTTTAACTAGATGGACCTTCGTTGGCAAAGTAATGTCTCTGCTTTTTTAATATGCTGTCTAGGTTGGTCATAATTTATCTTCCAAGGAGCAAACATCTTTTAATTTCATGGCTACAGTCACCATCTGCAGTGATTTAGGAACCCCAAAATAAAGTCTCTCACTGTTTCCACATCTATTTGACATGAAGCAATGGGACAGAATGCCATGATCTTAGTTTTCTGAATGTTGAGTTTTAAGCCAAGATTTTCAAGCTCTTCTTTCACTTTCATCAAGGGGCTCTTTAGTTCTTCTTCACTTTCTGCCATAAGGGTGGTGTCATTTGCATATCTGAGGTTATTGTTATTCCTCCTGGAAATCTTCATCCCAGCTTGAGCTTCATCCAGCCTGGCATTTCACATGATGTACTCTGCATATAAGCTAAATAAGCAGGGTGACAACATACAGCCTTGATGTATTCCTTTCCCAGTTTGAAACCAGTCCTTTGTTCCATGTCCAGTTCTAACTGTTGCTTCTTGACCTGCATACAGATTTCTCAAGAGGCAGGTCAGGTGGTCTGATATTCCCATCTCTTTAAGAATTTTCCACAGTTTGTTGTGATCCACACAGTCAAAGGCTTTGGCATAGTCAGTAAAGCAGAAGTAGGTGTTTTTCTGGAACTCTCTTGTTTTTTCGATAATCCAACGGACGTTGGCAATTTGACCTCTGGTTGCTCTGCCTTTCCTAAATCCATCTTGAACATCTGGAAGTTCTCTGTTCATGTATTGTTGAAGCCTAGCTTGGAGAATTTTGAGTATTACTTCATTAGCGTGTGAGATGAGTGCAATTGTGCAGTATTTTGAGCATTCTTTGGCATTGCCTTTCTTTGGGATTGAAATGAAAACTGACATTTTCCAGTCCTGTGGCCACTGCTGAGTGTTCCAAATTTGCTGACATATTGAGTGCAGCACTTTCACAGCATCATCTTTTAAGATCTGAAATAGCTCAACTGGAATTTCATCACCTCCACGAGCTTTGTTTGTAGTGATGATTTCTAAGGCCCACTCGACTTCGCACTCCAGGATGTCTGGCTCTAGGTGAGTGATCACACCATTGTGATTATTTGGGTCATGAAGATCTTTTCTGTATAGTTCTTCTGTGTATTCTTGCCACCTCCTCTTAATATCTTCTGTCCTTTATTATGCCTATCTTTGCATGAAATGTTCCCTTGTTATATCTAATTTTCTTGAAGATATCTCTAGTCTTTCCCATTCTATTGTTGTCCTCTTTTTCTTTGCAGTGATCATTGAGGGAGGCTTTCTTATCTCTCCTTGCTATTCTTTGGAATTCTGCATTCAAACAGTATATCTTTCCTTTTCTCCTTTGACTTTTGCTTCTCTTCTTTTCACAGCTATTTGCAAGGCCTCCTCAGACAACCATTTTGCCTCTTTGCATTTCTTTTTCTTGTGGATGGTCTTGATCCCTGGCTCCTATACAATGTCACGCAACTCCATACACAGTTCTTCAAGCTCTCTGTCTATCAGATCTAATCCCTTAAATCTATTTCTCACTTCCACTGTATAATCATAAGGGATTTTAGTTAGGTCATACCTAAATGATCTAGTGGCTTTCCCCTACTTTCTTCAATTTAATTCTGAATTTGGCAATAAGGAGTTCATGATCTGAGCCAGTCAGCTCCCAGTCTTATTTTTGCTGACTGTATAGAGCTTCCCCATCTTTGGCTACCAAGAATATTTTAAGCCAACTTTTTCACACTCCTCTTTCACTTTCATCAGGAGGCTCTTTAGTTCCTCTTCCCTTTCTGCCACAACAGTGGTGTCATTTGCATATCTGAGGTTATTGATATTTCTCCCAGCAATCTTGATTCCAGTTTGTGTTTCATCCAGTCTGGCATTTTGCATGATGTACTCTGCATATAATTTAAATAAGCTGGTGACAACATACAGCCTTGATGTACTCCTTTCCCTATTTTGAACCAGTTCATTGTTCCCTTTCTGGTTCTAACTGTTGCTTCTTGACCTACATACAGATTTCTCAGGAGGCAGGTAAGGTGGTCTGGTATTTCCATCTCTTAAAGAATTACCCACAGTTTGTTCTGGTAGTCATATTTAAATAATATTTTATCTGATTATTAGTTGTTTTTTCTCCTATAAAATAACAATCATGCAATTTTCTAAAAAGACAAAATATATTTTTTAAAGGGAGCCCTAGAGCATGAAAAGAGGGAGTCACTAGGGTGGTCTTGAAGATAAGCAGCAAGCCCTGTGTCCTGGGTTCCACCAGGAAATCCCACCACCTCCATCAGCTAACTGTCACTAAGATCAGTCCTGACTTGGAAGTCAAAATGGTTTGAAAAAGATAAAAAAAAAAAAAAATCAAACCAGGAACCATAAAATCCTTGATATTCAATAATTATGAAAGCAAATTTGGCAGCAACTATTTGAGAGGAGCTTCTCTCTTACTCCCTTAAATTGATTCTAAAAAGCAATAACGGACTCTCCTGCAGAGTGATCTGAGCCTGGGGGTCCCAATTGAAAGGAAGGGGACCATAAACAATGTCACCTGCATGATCTCAGCTCAGAGAAGCAATACCCACTATAGGCAGGCCAGTGGGAGGCACCCCTGCCTTCACCCGTCAGCCTGGGTCCTTAAGTGGCTTTAACATCTGTGAGCTGCCAACAGCCTCACCCACTTCCTTGGGAGCCACACCTTCTTGGAAGCAGAGTGTTTACCACCTGGGATGCTGAGGGGCTAGATTCTAGGAATGTCAAGGAGCTTCTGGGAAAGGTTTCATTTCATCTCTTGCTGGTGGAAATATAAATTTTGACAGCTTTGTTTTTATAACGCAATCTGGAAACATCTATCAAAATTGACTGTATTAACATATCCTCCAGCCCAGAAGTTTTACTCCTGGAATCCATCCCACAGAAATAACAGCACCAGTTTGGGAAAATGCATTTCAGTGGGTCAGGTACAGTGTTTGAGGTATGCATGATAGTCATATTCCGACTTTCCAGATGTTGCTGGCCCTAGGCTATCGAATAAAGTGACAATAAAAAATTACAAAATGTATGTGGAAGGAAATAATTTCACGTTTGAAGTCAGAAAGGCAGAAGGTAGACCCATCTAGTACAGGAAACACCATGCAGGGCCCAATCTCAATCTAGGGGTAGGAGGGATGGTGTTTGAAATGTTCTCCAGATTTGTTTTAATTCGGTTTGGTGAGACATGCAAATGGTTGGCATGGAGGAAGAAGCTTTTATGCTCAAAGTTCTCTAGAAACAGGAGGCAGAGCATGCTAGGCAGTGCCTCAGGGTCAGGCAGGAGGCAGAGAGAGTGAAAAGATGTTGGCAAAAGACTTCATTGTGGTTTCCATGGGAAGACCTTGGTGAAGCAGGTAAACAGCCAAGGATCGGCTAATTTGAATATTCTGGGCAGGCTGTGAGACTGTCACTAGTTGTCATAAAAGCCAAAAGCCGGATGCAGAGGGTGGTGGGTGTGGGTTCTGGATTGGCTGATTTGCATATGAAGAATGCACTTCCAGGAAGGCGGTTTAGTGTCTCTAAGAATTAGCTAACACTGGGAGGCAGTCTCTCCAGAGTCTGCAAGGTACCAGATGTCCAAATATCAGAATAAAAAGATACACTTAACACAGTTGGCCGGCCCCAACCATCAGAGGTTCAGATGCACCCAGAGAACAAGCTGAACCAACCCATCAGGCTGCAGGGTCAAAGTCATTACCAAGTCCCAGTCCTACAGGGACCAACACTCGAGGCGAGAGGAAACCAGAAACGGTAGCTGACTGCTTCTCAAGTGTCAATTGTACCTGGGAAACTCAGAGGCACACAGAGGAGACTTCAGCCTGTCAGGGACCTTAACTTCTAGATTTGGGATTCTGACCAAATTTCAAGGCCCAACATGCCAAGCGGAGGCCCCGTGTGACCTGCTGCCATTTTCCCTCTGGGTTGTATTTCTCTCTGGGTAATATTCTGCAGATAGAAACTAAAGCCTGATGAGTAATTGAGGCCCCCCAGGAGGAGAAAGAAGCCAGTGAGAGAGAGAAATATTACTTCTTCTCAAGACGAAATTCCAAACACTTGGGTGGCCTTGGAGATTCAAGAGTAGGTCAGGACACAAAGCATGCTCTGAAAGGGCAGCTTGACTTCTAATGACATTTGCAGATATGAAAACGGAGTGGGGCATTGCTTCCACCCTCCACCACTCACCAGCACTCCCCTTCACTCCCCTTCCCCAAACAATCTAGGTGAACCTGCCTTTCTGGTGGGTAACACCTCCTTTCTCACTCCAGTTATTCCCTTAACAGTGGCAGTTAATATTGTTTTCATTTTAAAAGAAAAATCAGATTAGATTATATCCACTAGTCTGAGAATATCATAGAAAGAGTTTGTCTTCATCCCAGGCAAAAGTTAGATCCTATTTTAAAAGTACTTGTAATACTTGCATAGACACAGATATTGATCTGATCTCTGCTACAGGACAGGCAGTTGTGATGGTCAGGAAAAGAATGGGAATGGTCCCTTTGGGCCACTAATATTCTTATTTAATGGGCACAAAGATCTCTTAACTATGACAGCTGTGCATGTCTTCTCTATCTCCATCTGCCACCTAACCAGACAGCCAAATCGTCTCATTTAGCACAGAGAGTTTCTGGGGACAGTCCCCAGGCACAGTCTGAGACATCACCAGGAAACCTTTGGCCATGGAAAACCTCTTGATCTTTGTGGGTGTTGCTTGAGAAGGTTGAAGGCTTCCAGCTCAGACTGCCCACCCCACTCTCATCTCAGGAGATGCCTTGTGATTCCAGGTGACCTTTGGCAGCCTGAATGAACATGTCTGTGCTGAGATTCCATTGTTTTCTGGCCTCTTCCTGACACCTCTCCCTCCATGACACTCCATGCCCACCACTTGCTCATCAGAAGAGCTGTCTTTCTCTGTGTATCACTCATCCATGTCCTGTGCCCGGAAATGGCACAGATATGTAGCCCCTGCCTATTACCTAATGCAAATGTGCTGATACCTATCAATCAGTCCTCTTTCCTCAAAGAGGACAATGAGGAAGAAAATACAGTCCCTGGTGATTAATAATAATACAGTACACCCACCTCAGGAGGCAGAGTCCAGCTCTGGGATCCTTCCCCACTCTGTTGGACTTATTAGCTCCTAGTTTTAAAAAGAATCTCATAGGGCTGCATTTCTCAGACTCTAAAGAACATACAAAATCCTGGAGATCTTGTTAAAATGCAGTTTCTGATGCAACTGGATTCCAAAAGTGTGCATGTCTAACTAGTTCCCTGATGATGTCCATACTACTGGTCCATGAACTACATTTCAAGTAGGAAGGACAAAGGAAATATACAACTCTGAGTTTCCAATGCATGTATTCACATATGGGCTTTCTAAGGCAAACAACAGCAGTGTAAAGGGAGACCCTCAAAATGTGCTCTGTTGGTCTGTTTCTGAATTGGACTGCTTTCAAGATCTCTGTCTCCAGATGGCTTCATGGTGTTCACATTTTTATAATATTTATAAATGTCTGTTCTAAAAAATTATTATACCAGTGGCAAATTCAAAATGCATTTAATAGGAAAAGATAGAAACATCAGAAGGAGGGAACTTTCCCTTTGGGCCCCCAGGTAAATCCCCAGTGACTCTAGGCTGCAGGTGAAATTGACTTGTGGATGTGAAATTGAACCTGAAAGGGCTCCAGAGATAAGGGCAGGTGGCTGACATCACCTTGCAGCTCAGAGAAGCCCACCTCAGGGCTGACATAGGCCCTACCCGTGCTGAGTGTAGCTGGCTGCTCTCAAAGTAATGGCAACAAGGGGAAATGGTGAGGGGGTCACCTGTATTTTTGCAGCTAGCCATTTTAGTGGACAAACCTTCATGGAAATGACCCCAAAAAATGTTTGAGTTTTGGGGTTGGGTTTTGGTTTTCTTCTCTTCTTTTCTCCAGTTTTGCCTCAAGAAGAAAACCCCTTGGAGGCAATACTTGTTTCCTGTCCTATGGCTTCTGTGAGGGAATGCTAGGTCACTTCAGTCATGTCCAACTCTTTGCGACCCCATAGACTGTAGCCTGTCAGGCACCTCTGTGCATGAAATTCTCCAGGAAAGAATACTAGAGCAGGTTGTTGTGCTTTTCTCCATGGGATCTTCCCAACCCAAGGATTGAACCCACGACTCTTGCATCGCCTGCATTGGCAGGTGGGTTCTTTACCACTAGCACCACCTTCTGTAGTTCCCAGACAACCCATTCCTCTTTGTACAGACTAAATGTTTAGGTGACATGATGAGATCCCTGGGGATATGTCACAGAGTGGTCCATTTCCTTGCAGAATGAAGTTGGCTGTTCTGATGTTTCTTTCCAATTACACAGAAGTCAACATCTCCATTTTCAGAAGCCAGCCTCACCTTCAAATAGTCTGCCCTCCTCCCAAACATCTCTCACATTATGAGTCATCTTGATTCTCGGAGAGCTGCATGTCTCAACCACCTCATAACCAGCCCAGAGTTCCCTGAATAGATGGAGAATGCGTAAATGCTGGCGGTACCAAGTCTGTACTGAGATTCCTCCTGTCTGACAGGTGCCTGAGCTGTCTGAAGGGTTCACTTTAACCCAGTTTAACTCTCTCTGCAACTGATTCTAAGCTATCTGGTGCCATCTGCTGGAAAACTGTAAACATGGAGAAAGAACAGATTTCCCCATGAAGAAGAGAATATTCAGATCATTTGATGATTGTTGCTATGTAGTATTATAGTCCTACTTCTACTTATAGGAATGAGATTTATGTGCAATTTTTTTATTGAAGTATTTGTTGTTATTCAGTGTCTCAGTCATGTACGACTCATGCTCCTTGGAAGAAAAGTTACGACTAACCTAGACAGCATATTAAAAAACAGAGACATTACTTTGCCAACAAAGGTCCAGCTAGTCAAAGCTATGGTTTTTCCAGTAGTCATGTATGGATGTGATAGCTGGACTATAAAGAAAGCTGAGTGCCAAAGAATTTATGCTTTTGAACTGTGGTGATGTAGAAGACTCTTGAGAGTCCCTTGGACTGCAAGGAGATCCAACCAGTCAATCCTACAGGAGAGCAGTCCTGAATAGTCATTGGAAGGACTGATGCTGAAGCTGAAACCCCAATGCTTTGGCCACCTGATGTGAAGAACTGACTCATTTGAAAAGACCCTGAAGCTGGGAAAGATTGAAGGCAGGAGGAGAAGGGGACAACAGAGGATGAGATGGTTGGATGGCATCACTGAATCAATGGAAACGAGTTAGAGCAAGCTCTGGGAGTTGCTGATGGACAGGGAAGCCTAGTGTGCTGCTGTCCATGGGGTTGCACAGAATTGAACACAACTGAGCGAATGAAGTGACTGACTGAGGTACCCATGATGAGTGATGATATTCCTGAAGGTTTTTCTACAGATTCTATAGATTAATCTCTGTGTTCCAGGATATATTCCCCTGGAACAGACATCCTGGTTGTTCTGAGACCTATTTAAGCCTCAGTCTTTTTCTCTTAAAAGATGGTAAGTTTCTGATATCAGGCACTGGCTATTAGGAAGATGGTTTGTGAAAAAGAAGAAAACAAACAAAAAAACCTTTCTTTCCCTTTCCCTTTTGTGGAAGGCACCCCTAGGACCTCGTTGTCATCCTCTCTCTTGCCTCTCCCCACATGTGCTCTGGCCAGTGGGGCAGTGGGGCTGGGTTCAGAGGCAGATACGGCAGCCTGGGAGGAGGCACGGTGACTGTAGCTATGGGGGTGGAGGACCCCAGGACCTCGGAAAGACACTCCCAATCGTAGGGCCCGCAGGAGGTAAGCACCGCAAATGTGGATCATCGCCCAGGAGTGTATCCCCAGGGCTGTGCCAAGCATACCTCCACCCAGCCTGAGTCGCCAGCCGCGCCCTAAGAGGGAGGGAGTGGAGGTGGGATCAGGGCAGACCCTGCAAGGGCTGGGCAAAACCAGGAGGGCAGGTTGGGATTGACGGCCCACCACCAGAAGCCCCACCCACGTGGCGCAGGACCACCCCCCATGCCTTACACCTGGGAGCATGCGCACAGACTGCCTGCGATTTCCAGGGCGCTCCGGAAGAGACTGCTGTGGCCACCTTAACAGTGGCAGAGACTCTAAGTAAAGCTGTATTTCACGTTTTTACACAACTGGACCTGTTAACAGTTAATTAAGTGGTAGATAAGGCAAACCCAGAGGGCAAAGAGCCTGTGGTTCATGTCCCGAGCTGCCTGTGAGGACGGCTGGAAACGTTCCCCGAAGTTCCCTGTGGGCGTGTACAGTAAGAAGGGGAAGACCTGGCAGGAAGGGTGGAAAAAGGCCCGGAAGGCTTCTTTTCCCCACTTTCCAGCAGAGTGAGAGACAAAAGTGGAAAGTAAGAGTGAGGTAGGAAGGGAGCAACAGAGAGCGGGAGAGTAATGGCGGAAAGTGAGGCAGCGACTGAAGCACAAGGGAGCGGAGAGGCGGAGGCTTCCTGAATTCTTCTGGCTGGCTTTGCCAATATGCTCCTGGTGAATTCTAGGTCTCGCTTTGTCAGGAAAGAATTCGGAGGCGAAGTGATAGGTAAGAAGTGGATGTATTTAGGGGGAAACACTCCACTGGCAGAGTGTGGGCCCTCTCAAAAGGCACAACTCGTCTCTGAGAGAGGGGAGGGGGCAATCTATGGGGTGCTTAGTTTTTGTGGGCTGAGTAATTTCTTAGGCTGGGGAATGGAAGGACTATTCCAAATGTTTCAGGGGAAAAGGCAAGGATTTTTAGGAATTGGGCCACCACCCACTTTGTGGTTGTTTATGGTTCCTTCAAAACTCATGGTGCTGGTGGGTGTATCATTTAGCATATGCGGATGTATTATAGGGCTTCTCTGGTGGCTCAGTCCTAAAGAATCTGTTAGGGGAAGCACACTGACTGAAACCACCCACCCTGGCCAGGCACCATAGTAACTATTTGCATGAGTTGTTTTATGACAGGAGGTCCTGGTAAGGAACACAGAACTAATAAGCCACCACCAACCAGAAGAGTTAGAAAAAGGTCAAAAAGAGACACCACGTATCCCACCACCTCCCAGAATCCTTCTCTCTGGCATCCATCTTGGCTAAACTAGGTGTGCACCACCAGGAAGGACTCTGAGTCAGAATGATTGGCTAAAGACAACCCGGAAACTAATCCCATCACCATAAAACCCGTGACTGCACAGCAGTTCTGGGTCCCCTTACCCTACTGCTCTCCGTCAAGGCGTCCTTTCCCAATAAAATCTCTTGGTTTGTTACCACGTGTGTCTCCTCAGACAACTCATTTCCGAGTGATAGTCAAGAGCCCAGTTTCCGGCCCTGGAAGGGGTCCCCCTTCCTGCAACAAATCTGCCTGCAATGCAATACACCTGCGTTTGATCCCTCAGTTGGGAAGATCTCCTGGAGAAGGAAATGGCAACTCACTCTAATATTCTTACCTGGGAAATCCCATGGACAGAGAAGCATAGTGGGCTACAGTCCATGGAGTCACAAAGAGTTGGACACGACTTAGTAACTAAACAGCAACAACAATGTATTATAATGAGTGTATAGTGAAGCTCAAGGTCTAGTGGAAGTGGTATCTTCTTCCATCTTGGACCTAGTTGGTTCTAACCAGTTTTTGTCATGTCCTATGTCCATGTGATTCTTTTAAAGATTGTGCCTTGCCCCCTTCCCTCCTGTCTCACAAGTATACAGCAAAGTAATTCAGATATTTATTTTTATTCCCCTGTACTATGCACTAGGTTCTTGATTGTTATCTGTTTTATATATATTGGTGTGTATGTGTTAATTCCAATCTCCTGATACTTAATATCCTTGAGCCTGGGCAGGTACACAAGTCTTTTTAGAAGAAACATGGTTTAATTGCACAAAACTGATAAGTTTTGAGAAATGGTTAATGCCTTTAAAGTGGCTTTCATAGACATAAAACAGTTGGTGAGAAATTGAATTTGTCCTGTTGTTATCCCTGCGTGGGTTGGAAAAGAATTTCCAGACATGAGGCAGAATGGAGGAGAATAAAGTGTATTAGAGTAGGAGATGCTGTTAGAACAGCAGGCCAGCTCAAGGGAGCGCTGACCTCTTTCTCAGGCTAGTAGCCAATTTTTATAGCCTCAAGACAGAGAAAATTCCTACTGGAATGGTGGCATTAGATGATTGGTTAGGATGCTATAGGGTGGGTATTTCACCTAATATGGGGTCAGGGAACTGGCTGGTTTAGATCCAGAGGCTCATGGCAACAGTTGGTATGGGCTTGGTCAGTTCCAGAGACTTTTATCCTGTGATCTTGGTACAGGGCTTCTCTTGTTGTTATATTGAAATTAAGTCTGCTTAATGTATCAAGTCATGCTCATGCCCTGATTTTATAGATGTGTATCTATCAATAAACACTGTGATGCTTGAAAAGAGAAATCAATTCCCTTTTGCATGGAAAATGTTAGCAGTGCCTTGTAAGGTTTGCTTAGGGTGGTGAGACGAACACAAGATTCAGTTGAGTTCAATTGCTCAGTCGTGTCCGACTCTTTGCAACTCTATGAATCGCAGCATGCCAGGCCTCCCTGTCCATCACCAACTCCCGGAGTTTACTCAAACTCATGCCCATCGAGTCGGTGATGCCATCCAGCCATCTCATCCTCTGTCGTCCCCTTCTCCTCCTGCCCCCAATCCAACTCAGCATCAGGGTCTTTTCCAATGAGTCAACTCTTCGCATGAGGTGGCCAAAGTACTGGAGTTTCAGCTTCAGCATCAGTCCTTCCAATGAACACACAAGATTAGGAGCAGCTAAATTGAGCCCAGCCACCCTATATGTCCCAGGGCAAGCTGCTCACCAGCTAAACCTTAGTGTCCTCTCAGCTGTGCAAGGGTGATAACCAACTGCTTTGGAGGATTGTTACCTGGATTAAATGTGTTAATGAGTATAGAGCTCCTGGATGTAGTTGGCCCCAAAGATAGGATAAAATCAATATATGACTGTGTCATTCATGATTTTATTAAATTCTGTCTAAAATCTGGCTACTATGAGGCTCCTACCACCTCAAAAATGACTTTAACTACATATGTAGTTCACTTTCTTTTTTCTGTCCTGTAATTGTCTTTACAATATAAAGAATTTCCCCTCCTCCTGTATTCCAACCTCAGTCTATGATTGTAGTAAAGACAGATAATGGCTGAATTGTCTCTAGAATTATCCATCCTCTTTGGCTTTTTCCCAGAGGCTGGGAAGTAAAGAGTACCATCTGGACATTTTCCATTCTTAACTGATACCCTAGGGTTGTAAATGTCCTACTGGCCACTTGGAGGTCATATGGCTTAGAAAGAACCTTAATTGCCTGGAGCCACTCACTCAGCTACTCAGCGGGCTGTCAGTTTACAGGAATTTGAGTTCTCAGGTGAAGTATGATAAGACTGGCAAGGTCATGAGAGGCTCAAAGATGCTGGTTTCAGCTTCTGTCACTACCTGACAATATGACTTGGCCTCTGAGCCTACCCAGTGTTCCTTAATCCACACCATGTAGTTGGCTGTGAGTCTGCTTGTGTCTGTACCCACCCTGTCCCTACAGAAGCTGGAAACAGTAAACCAAAGCTCAAAGATGTGTGGCAGGTTTATATGTCCCTTTCAAAAAGGTAACTAATTTTCTCAGCCACCTTTTCGTGTAGGAGTCAATATGAGACACAAGGCTGGCCAATCAGAAGCAAGAGGAAGTTCACACATAAGAAATCTGGGAAAGCCACATTAAAGGAAAGCTGACTCAACTGGCATGTTCCTTTTAACCCCTGCCCATTGTCTTTTTCCTGCCAAGAATGCAAATAAGCTGGCTGGAGGATGGCAGTCATTTTGTGGCCATGAGACAAGCATGTACTAAAGATGATGGAGCAGAAAGATTTTAGAATCTGCTGGGTCTCTGATTACATTATGGAGTTGTCCTTCTAGTCCTGAACTGATTATATCCATACTTAGAGTTAGAAAAATAAAACTCTTCATTGGAATAAGTCACTATTCTTTAACATCTGATATTTGCTGCTGAATGTAAGCCCTAAGTGATACAGGACAATTATTATTGAATAACCAACTGCTTTGTTAGTCATGAAGGAAGGAAAGATGTTTTTCTTAATCAGTATAATTGCAGGTACTCAGTAAGAGTGTTCAGTACTAAAGAGGCACTCAATTTCTGCCTACCAATTCACAAACCCACACAAAGGAGTTAATGAGTTTGGATAATATCTGCATTTTATTACCTGGTTGCAATTTCAACCTTGCAGTTCCTAAGTTTGTATCTTGACTACTGAATGAGATAAAATATGTAAAAAGCTTAGCCCAGAACATGACACATAGCATTTGGTACTGTGAGTGCTTCTGAAAACTTGGGCCTTAATTAAATGCTTAGTAAAGGGACATTTTATGATAGTCCCAATGGAGATGTGTTCCTACCACCCAGATTCTTTATTACTAAGAATCATGGGCTTGATTATTTAAACTGGAGTACAAGTAATAAGCAGATTAATTAAAATGTTGTATATTATAAAATGCATATGAATAAAAGAAAACAATATTCAGGAAGTTATGTACATGTCTGGTAACAGCACAGCCCCAGTATAACAAATGCAGCCACATGAAGTTAAAGTGTTGGCTGTCATTTGATAATGGACAGTCATGGGGCTCAGGTTAGATTCTGCCAAAGCATGGTCCCCAGCAAAAATGTGAAGTTATCTTTGGTGACTTTACAACCTAATGCATTGTTCTTTTCTCAAGAGCCAGGTGACTTAGTAACACATGCTTCCAGTAAAGGCAAGGTTTATCCACAATGAAGACAGGTTGAGAGGGTTGATATCAGGCTCATGAAGTCCTTGGAGTGCTGGGGAATCCAAACGCAGCTTGCTGGTCAATCCTGGCTCCCTCCTTAACCACTTTACCCTCGCAGGTTTCGACAGTGTTTGAATCTGTCCCGTCATCTAGGTCTGGCTCCAGATAGATTTGTTCATGGCTCTTTCCTTTGCGCTTTAGAGGTGATTGAAGAGGTTCTCTAATTTCTCTTGGATGAAGAGGTGCTTATAGAATATTACACTTCAGAGCTGTGCTAGTGGTCAACTTTGCAGATCTAGAGAACAACCTTGCCTGTCTTTTAAGTTCCAACTTGATCCTCTGCCTGTTTCTTTGATACAGGCTCAGACCCTTAATTTACACATTTCCTTGGTCAGTAACTATAGATTAAAATAATCTACTGCTGAAACCCCAATACTTTGGCCACCTCATGCGAAGAGCTGACTCATTTGAAAAGACCCTGATGCTGGGAAAGATTGAGGGCAGGAGGAGAAGGAGACAACAGAGGATGAGATGGTTGGATGGTATCACTGACTCAGTGGACATGGGGGTTGGTGATGGACAGGGAGGCCTGGTGTGCTGCGGTTCATGGGGTCGCAAAGAGCAGGACACAACTGAGCGACTGAACTAAACTGAACTGGGATACAAAATACATAGCAGAAAAAGAGGTTACAGAGGCATTAACAGCCCTCCTTATGGAATATACTCAAGAGAATCAGGGCATAAGACTCCCGCGGTTGCCTACTGGTTAGGATTCCAGGCTTTCACTACTATGGCCTGGATTCAATCCCTGGTCAGGGAACTGACCCACAAGCCATCCCACAAGCCATGCAGTGGCCAAAAAAAAGAAAAAGAGTGAGGGTAGAGGGTTCATTGGCATAGAGGGATTTCATTAGAGGACGCCAACACTCATTATTTAAGAGTGTCCAGGACAGTTTCCACTCTTGCCTTTTTAAAATTTATTTTATTGAAGTGTAGCGTAGAGGCAGAAGTGATCTAGCAACTAAACAACAATAGTTGATTTACAGTGTTATGATCATTTCTGCTATACAGCAAAGTGATTCAGTTTTATGTATATATAATTTTTCTTACTCTTTTCCATTATGATTTATCACAGGATACGGGATGTAGTTCCCTGTTATGCAGTAACATCTTGTTGTTTACCCATTCTATATAGAATAGTTTACATCTGCAAATCCCAAACTCTCAGTCCAGCCCTCTGCCCTCCCTGCTCTTCTTCTGCCTCCCCCTTGGCGACCACAAGTCTCTTCTCTTTGTCTGCACGCTCACTTTTTTTTAAATGAAAATATACAAAGGCACATTGTGGAAAATATGTAACAGGAATGTACAAGGGATTTTTCACACACACACATACATATTTTTGTTAGGAAAATAATTCCAGAGACAAATAACATAATAAACTAGTACAGTATGGATTCCATTAAATGGAATATGTATGTACTGATTCCAAAAAGTATTCAGTCCTCTGTCTTCCTAGCAAATAAGTGCTCTATCATTTCTTTCAAAAACATTTGTTAGTTTTTCCTTATTCCTGGCTCGGTGTTAGAAACTAGAAATAAAAGATGAAAAAAAGAATAAATGGTTCCCATAAGGGGAAGTGGTATAGCACTGTGGTTAAGACTCCAGAGTCAGACTGCCTAGTTATGAATACCAGCTCTGTCACTTATGAGATGTGTGATCATGAGCAATTATAGTCTCCTTCTGCCTCAGTCTTCTCATCTATAAAATGAGCATAATAGTAATACCTACTTCACAGTGTTGTTATGCAGGTTAAATGAGGAAAGTGATATCATCAACATGGCAAAATGCAAGTTTTCTACCACCTTCCCCTCAAAGAATACCAATGTTGACAGTCACCTATGGACAAGAAGGGCATTGCAGAAGCCTTAGATTCCAACAGAGAATTTCCAGCACACTGCTGGAGCAAAAGCAGAAACAAACAAACAAAAAAACAAAATCTAAGATTTTACACGCTGAAGAGGATGAAAGAATAGTTTCACTTTACCTGTGTTAACCCCTTCCCCCAAGATGGCACAGCTCAGGGACAAGACAGATCACCAGACAAGGACAGTGACAAGGAATCAGCCCGTGATTCCTCCCATGGGGAGAGTGAGAGTATGTAAGTAAACTCCCTGCTTCTACAACTGTGCTGGTCACTGCCAAAGAAGGACATTTGCCTCTCACCCCACTCAGAATAGACTTCCCAGATAGCTCAGTTGGTAAAGAATCTGCCTGCAATGCAGGAGACCCCAGTTGATTCCTGGGTTGAGAAGATCTGCTGAAGAAGGGATAGGCTACCCACTCCAGTATTCTTGGGCTTCCCTTGTGGCTCAGCTGGTAAAGAATGTGGGTGACCTGGGTTCAATCCCTGGGTTGGAAAGATTTCCTGAAGAAGGGAAAGGCTACCCACTCCAGTATTCTGGCCTAGAGCATTCCAAGGTCTGTATAGTCCATGGGGTCCCAAAAGGTCAGACATGACAGAGCAACTTTTGCTTTCTCTTTCCACTCAGAATGCTGAATTGCCAATCGCATGACGGGGAGTGGTGAGCAACTTAAAGAATAGCAGCCCGGGCTCAGAACAGAATTCATCAAAGGAACACAGATCCTACTAACCACAGCAGAGACTCCACTGAAAGGCCTCTCGTGAGCCACTGGGGGTGCCTTACCTGTAGGCAACCCAACACTCTGCATGCCTTACCCACAAACCCCTCACCCCATGGCCTGCTCCCTATGCACATTACTGATGGAAGCAAGAATGTGCCTTTGCAGAGAGCTAGTTAGCACAAGCAGAAAGCCAGCCTGCTTCTGCAGGACTGAAGGGTGATCCTATCACCGAATCTACAGGGTGAGAAGGAGGCCTCCAGGGAGACAAAGGAGGAGGCAGAGGCCCTGGAATATCCATGCATCTCAGTTGCCCTTCATAATTGGTCTGGTGTCTTCTGAGCCTGCATGGAAGAGACAAGCCCCAGAGCAAGAAGTGCTTCTTGGCTGGGCTGCAAAAGGTGTACTTGGGAGTTTTGCTTTGCAAACCTGATTTATCAGCCCTTGGTTAAATGGTCAGCCAGGCTCCTAACTGCCATCATGCTCCATTCGGGACCATCGTGATTGGGCTAATTTAAACCACCTGCAGTGGGGCTGCCATGGTGATTCCATGTGGGGCCATCAGAACAGCTGTGTTTTCTCTGCACCTGGAGGGCCCCACATTAAAGAGATGAAGAGGCAAGCAGCAGCGTGTGGAGAGTGTGGGGCAGAGGTGGCTCTGGGTGAATTCCAGCTTTCCTCTGCTGTCTCTGAGTGCTCCCTTCCCAAAGGACCCTAGCCCAGCCTGAAAGGCAATTAAGTCCTATTTGTTTGGGACACTAGGGACCAGAAACCTCCCTCTTCTTCATCCTCCTTGCTGCATGGCTGTGTGGAGAGAATTTTCAGAAGCAAGTGATAAAAGCAGGATCTCATTTCTGAACCCTCACGGGTAAGAATACTCTAGCCTTCTTCCTTTCAGCTGAATTTCCAACTCAAGAATTGTTGTGGGCAACATCCATTTTATTGCCTATTCTGGGACTGACTTTGCCACCTACTATCTTCCTTTTTTATACCAAGTGGCTTCATCTCAATCCCTATACCAATGAACTAATGTTCCAAAGTGGATATGGGGGCAAAGATAAGTAAATATTTTTAAAAGCCTGATTATCACTGCTTGGCTTCATCTCCCAAAGGCTACTTCCCAGAGCTCAGCAGTTGACACCCTTCAGAAAGATGTGATACCAGATGAATTTTGACATGTTCATCTGGAATTCAGTAATTACATAGCTACAAGTTGGTACCTGCTGATTGTACATAAGAAGCATTTTGCTTCAGGCTCTGCAGATCTACAGGATTCCCACACACCCACAAATAAAGGAGGTGTTTTATAGACAGCCTTATTCATGGAGTCCCCCAAATACATGCACAAAAACTTCTGTGCAGCCCTGGAATATCCCATTTTGTTTTTTTTGTTCATCCAGTATCACTTCTTTCTGACGGGTGTCAACTACTGAGTTCTGGGAAGTAGCCTTTGGGAGATGAAGCCATGCAACGATAATCAGCCCAGGAGTCCCAGAGAAAGAGGCACCCCCTCCTTCCTCGACTCTGTTCTGGAAATGGGAGAAGTGTCCCAAACACAGCTGGTGCCCATTCTGTTCTATTAGAATTTGTCTCATCATCGGAGCTTGCCAACTATTATCTCTCATCTCTATAATCTCTTAATGGTGCTCAAAATATGGTCCCCAGACAAGCAACATCAGCATTCCCTGGATGGGACCTTGATAGAGATACAGATTCATGGACCCTACCCTAGACCTACTGAACTAGAGGTAGGGCTCAGAAATTTGTATTTTAATAAGTCCACCATGTGATTCTAAGATGCTTGCTCAAGTTTGAGAACCACTGTTGTAGTCTTGGCTAGAAGGGACCTACATATGTTAAGCTTTGTGAGCCATAAATTCCTGTCACGACTATTCACCTCTGCCACTGAACTATGAAAACAGCCGTGAACAGTGTGTAAGGTGGATGAGCTCGAGTGTGTTTTGTCTGGGAGTGCATACTCAGTCGTGTCCGACTCTTCGCGACCCCCTGGACTACAGCCCACCAGGCTCTTCTGTCCATGGGATTTTCCAGACCAGAATACTGGAGTGGGTAGCCATGCCCTCCTCCAGAGGGTCTTCCTGACCCAGGGATCAAACCTGTGTCTTCTGTGTTTCCCTCATTGGCATGCAGATTCTTTACCACTGAGTCACCTGGGAAACCCTGACTGTGTTTTAATGAGACTTTATTTACAGAAATAATCAGGAGTCCAGATCTGGTCCCAGGATGGGAGTCAGGGAGAGTAGGCTAGCCCTTCGGCCTACTCTATCCTGATACACCCCTGAGAGTTTGACATAGTTTAATCAGTCAGAATTTTTATTTCATCCATGTTTCTGATCCTAGGTTCTTTGGAAATCCTTTTTGTTTGTGGATTTTTTTTTAGAAATTTACCCCTAGTGAAAAAGAAAAAGCAAAGCTAAACAGTAAAGTACCAAGCATTGTGTCTTTTCCAAAGGCCTGGGGAGTATGTCACAGTCCCATTCCACAGTGAGGAAACTCAGGTGTAGATGGGACATATTCAGGGCCTGCCATGCTGTGCAGTCCATCTGTGTTCCTTGAGCCCAGAGGCCCCAGTTCTATCACACACAATAGGAAGTGTCTTTCAGACCCATGAGCAGGGATCCAGGACATATGATTGCATTCAACCACACTGCTGATTCCAGTCCAGTCTCCTCTATAAACCCAATTTCACAGTCCCTCGTCTAGATATCCACATTACACTACTTCTTACTTGGGGTCACACACACACAAGAAACAAAAATAAATTATTGGTTCATGTAATTCTCTAGACTTTATCACTAAAAGATCCATCTAGAGATCTGATTCTGTTTACGAAGCAGCTGGCAGTCTTTTCTCACCACGAGTAAAATATAGATATTTTTCAGCAGGAGTGGGATAGGTTTGATCCAACCAGGATGGCATCTAGATCTTTCTTGAAGAGTTTTGGCAAATATGTGTGCTATGTGCAGGCTAAGGCACTTCAGTTACATCCGACTTTTGGCGACCCTATGGACTGCAGCCTACCAGGCTCCTCTGTCCATGGGATTCTCCAGGCAAGGATACTGGAGTGGGTTGCCATTTCCTTCTCCAGGGGATCTTCCCAACCCAGGAATTGAACCTGCATCTCTTATGTCTCTTGCATTGCAGGCAGGTTCTTTACCACTAGTGCCACCTGGCCTGCAAAATTGGGGGGCTGGAGTGGGTAGTGGAGAATGCAGAGAAGGCTCCTGGCCAAAAACAGAATTATCAAGAACATTACAAATTGACATGCCTGGGCTACTATATGAAAAGCACAAGCAGATAACCTACTGATGATGGAAAAAGTGTGAAAAGACTTGTAATGTTTTCTTATTGATTTTTTAAAATTAGAATGAGCCAGGGTATCTGACAGTCACAAACAACCTCAAAATTTCAGTGCCTTCATGCATCAAATGATTTGGGATGATGCAAGTACCTCTTTAAGGCAGCTTTCCTCCTGGTGCAGCTCAGGGCTCAGGTTGTTTTAATCTTGAAGCTCTGCCCCTAAAACAAAGCCTCCTGCAGGATCTCATGCCCTCAGAGAGAGAGCTGTGGGGGGGTTTCACTGCCTCTGCTCACAGGCCACCCAGGACCAGACTCAGGGCCCTGCTCAACTACAAGGGGAACTGTTGTCCACCTGCCTGGAAGGGAAGGAAAACTGCACATGATACTAGTGTGACGTTGGCATCCAGGATGACTGCCACATTACATGGTGTGCCTCTCCATAGCCCCAAAGGGAAGTTAGCTAATACAAGAGCCAAGCGCAGCTTGGAGGACTGAACGAGGCGTGTGTTTTTAACAGCCCTGACGTATCGTGTATACTAATAAGCAGTGGCATTCCCAAACACCTATTAAACACAGATCTCTGGTGACCTAGTTCTCAGCACAGGGCGATTCAGGTTTTATTGTATCTGTTGATGAATGCAGACAAAAAGTGTGTCTGTGAAAGAGAGCAGACAGAGAATTAACGCCATTAGAAACAAACACAGAAGTGGAAACAAAGGCCAGACAGGCTGTGGAGTGCCTGCTGGGTCTGTCTGCTTGTCTCTTTCCACTCTCTTTGTTCTGTCCCTTCAGACAGGACACATCTACCCTCTAGAGTCTCTTGCTTTATCCCACTTCAATAGATCAAGCTAAAATATGATATTGGGTGAAAGCCTGAAACATAAAGGTCCCAAGATTCCTCTTTTTGTGCCCACCCCCCATCTGTTTAGCAAGTGGTTCTTTTGCTAATAAATACCATTGTCTGATAACCTATTCGTGTGCCCAGTGATGAGAGCTTTACATGTATTATCTTGATACAACAGCTCTATGAGGAATATACTGTTGTATCCACTTTGCAGATTAGAAAACTGAGAACAAAGTTGAGTAATTCCTATACAGGGTTTTGCAATTAACAATTGACAAAACTGAAACCTACACTCAGGTCAGATGACTCCATCAACCTTACCTCTGTTGTGTTATCTTACTAATTGGTGCCTTTGTTTCATTTATCAAGCATTCCTAAAGGAAATCAACCCTGAATATTCATTGGAAGGACTGATGCCAGAAGCTGAAGCTCCAGTACTTTGGCCACAGGATGTGAAGAGCCGACTCATAGGAAAAGACCCTGGTGCTAGAAAAAATTGGGGGCATGAGGAGAAGGGGATGACAGAGGATGAGACAGTTGGATGGCATCACCAACTTAATGGACATGAGTTCAAACAAACTCTGATAGTGAAGGACATGGAAGCCTGGCGTGCTGCAGTCCATGGGCTTACAAAGAGTCAGAAATGATTGAGCGACTGATCAACAACAATAATCAAACATTCAGAGAGAGCCTACAGCGTGCTCTGCACTTTGACAAGGATCAATAAGGCAGTGAGACGTGCCCTCCAGCTGCTCACAGTCTAAATCAATGCCATAAAACATGGGAAGGAGTGCTCAGGAATCCCAGAAGCGAAAGCTGCAGAGGAATGATAAGATTCCAGAAAAGAGGTAAGAACTGTTCTAAGGAGGAAAAGTTGGGAGAGGAGTGTGGGGAGCGGTATGAGGGGGAATTTGCACTAGGCACCCTTTTGTGCCTTTTGACATCAGGATCCCAGTGGACAGTAGCAAGCATGTGGAATTGGAGATTGATGGGTTCCTAGTGAACACTGATCACAAGCACTCCTGGCTGCCCATGACCACCACCACACCACACCACACTCAGAGCAGCCCTTGGTTTCAGGCCAGCAAGGCCCAGGTGTTGGACATGGGTCAGGATAAACTCATCACACAAGTGCCCTTAATGAGGATGCGGCCAATGCCCCTGAGAAATGACTAGAACAGGCCCTGAGCCTTGAGCCAGGAGGCCTTTCCTAGGTGAAATCAATCACTAGGAAGGTGGGCTGGCTCTAAAGACAGAGGAAAAATGTGCTATGATCTCAAGGTGTGGTACCCAGACCAGCAATAGCAGCATCGCCTGGAAAATTTGTTAGAAATGCAGATTCTCAGGATTCCCTCCAGACCTACTGAATCAGAAAGTCTGTGCCAGCTTTCTAAATATATATATATATGTAGTTTTACTTGTTTACTTATGCTGTGCTGGGTCTTTGTAGCTGCTCAGGCTTCTCTCTAGTTTCGGCAAGCAGGGGCTGGTCTCTCTAGTTGTGGTGCAAGGCCTTCTCACTGCAGTGAATCCTCTTGTTGTGGAGCGTGGGCTCTAGGCATGCGGACTTGAGTAGTTTCAGCATGTGGGCTCAGCAGTTGCAGCTTCCAGGTTCTAGAGCACAGGCCTAGTTGCTCCACGGCATGTGGGAGCTTCCCGGACCAGGGATCGAACCTGTGTTTCCTGCATTGACAGGTGAATTCTTTACCACCAAGCCAACAGGGAAGCCCTCTGTGTCAATTTTCCGTCTGTGGAGAAATTTCAGTCTATGTATTCTGTTTCTTTCCGTAAAGAACACTTGGGAACTTGAAGGGGTTTCTGGGGTTGGCCATTAAGCCCTTGTGTGGGCCTCTTCTTCCTGCCCCACATTTTCTAGGACCAGCCTAGGCCACCTCTTGAAAACCACAGATTCTCAATGCCTTTAGGGAAGACATATGGCATAGAGCAAAAGAGCAAAAGCAGAACTGTTGGATGTATTGACATGTAGGGTAAAGGGTTGTTCGTTTGCGGAGAGCCTGGAAGCGGGTAAGTGAACCCTGGATCTTGACAAGGAGAGAGAAAGAGTACTGTGGAGCAGAAACCAGAAGATCACTTACGAATGATGCCACAAGAGCATGATCATGCTCTGGGTGTTGTAAATGCCAAGAGGAGGGGCAGGAGACAGAGAAAACAGAACTCCCCCCAGCCCCTGCAAGGGAGCACTTGGATCATAGCACCTTACTTTTGCCCACTGTTGATGGAGCATCTTCCCAGAGCAATGAGATGTTACAGGGAAGTGGCAAGAATGTGGACCCTGTAGCTAGACTGCCCAGATTTGAATCCCCACTTGGAGTGATGCTCAGCCAGTAGGATCTATGTAGCCATGCCAGCTTTGCTTACACGTAGCATCTGTTCTGAGGTCACAGTCTTGCCTCTGATTGGCCGATGTCTGGATCATTGGCCAATGATCAGCTTTTGAATATCATTACAGCTTTTGAATATCACCCGTGTTGTCCCTTACTGCAGGGTGGACTGAAGATATTAAGCCTCTCTACACCTCAGTTTCCTCGTCTGTAAACTAGGAAGAGTAACACTGCCTACCTCAAGTATTAGGAAGATTAAATGAGTCAGCAGAAGGACTGTGTTTAGAATTATACCTGGTACATAAATTCTCAATAAATATTAGCTATGATAATTCTTCTCTCCCAAAGTATGAACAGTGCCTGAGCAAAGGCCAGTGTCTCAGAGTTAAAATGTCCAGAGTGTCCTGAGTTGCAAAAAGCAGAAGCTTGCTTCTCATAATTCCAGGGCTCCTAGCCCACTGTCAGCTTAGAGCAGAAGGAGGCAGGTGATGGTGACAGCTAGTGTGGTGGGGACATGACATCATCGCCTGTGTGCAGCCAGAGCAGGACCACTGCACACAGACAGCCTTGCTCCCCTGCGGAACGTGCCGATCTCTTGGGCCAAATGCTGAAATGTACCCTTGGAGTCCATTCAAATGTGGAGAAATATTTAGATCCAATCAAAACCACTCCAGATTTTTGCCTCTTATTTTAGATAAATAGGATAAGAAAACTCTACCTAAATAAGAACTGGTAATAAATATTCTCTCTTCCTGTCTTTCTAACTCTGTAAAGTCAAATGCTCCAAGTCTAAATGTCTCATGGGGGAATCTCTGAAGGATTTCTGAAGTGTTTATTTGGTTAATAACAAAAATCCTTTATGTAAGCCTCCTGTATACCTTTCACGTGTATGGGGTGCTTACAATACAGCTGAGAGAAAAGTGGGACAAATGGCCTTAACTTCAACCTAGACAGTTGGAAACTGAGGTCCAGTGAGTATAGGTGGTTGTCTTGAGGCTTCTGGACAGTTTTTTTTAAAAGCTTCCCTGGTGGCTCAGCTAGTAAAGAATCCACCTGCAATGTGGGAGACCTGGGTTCAATCATTGGGTTGGGAAGATCCCCTGAAGAAGGGAATAGCTACCCACTCCAGTATTCTGGCCAGGAGAATTCCATGGACTATATAGTCCGTGGGGTTGCAGAGTTGGACACAACTGAGCGACTTTCACTTTACTATTTACTTATTTGGCTGTGCTTGGTCTTAGCTGTGGCATGTGGGATATTTAGCTGTGGCACGCAGGATCTTTAGCTGTGTCATGCAGGATCTAGTTCCCTGATCAGGGATTGAACCCAGGTTCCCTGCATTGGGAGTGCAGAGTCTTAGCCTCTGGGCTACCAAGGAGGTCCCAAAGCTTATGAACATTTATAGTGGGAAAAAGGGCAGGAAACCATCACTCAAGAAGTATACAGCCATTCCTAGTCATTGGCTAATTGGAGCCCTCATTTGGAACACTACTCTCCAAACTCTTAGCCACCACAGATTATTTTGAAGATGCCCACATGCACAGAAACCCACACGCATCAACAACAACCATTTGACTTTAAGTGAGAAAGACTGGAGATCCTGGCAGAGATTGGAGACCCCTGTCACTCACCTACCACCACTACCTCTGTGCAGCACAAGCCATTGAAAGTTCGTTCTGTATATGAGTTCATGCCTTCTGGACACAAAAGAGAGAGCTAGGTACACATCTCCTGCATCCTAAAATAGGCATTTGGGAATACGGCAGAATGAAATACCATTCTATTCCTAACATTTTTTTATTTTTTGGTGCAATTTTAACATTTCCCTTCTGATATTTCATTGTTAGTGTAAAGAAATGCAAGCAATTTCTGTGTGTTAATCTTATATCCTGCTACTTTGCTGAGTTCGTTTATCGGTTCTAGTAGTTTTTGTGTGGCGTCTTTAGGGAAAATATTGTTTTAAATACTTAAAAGAACTGCATACACCCCTATAGACAGGCAATAAACTTCATATACAGATAGCATGGTAGGCAAGTACTGAAATGTGAAAGAAATTGAAGTGGTAACTTGTACCTTTTCCAGCAAAACTGGCAGGAAGACATCATTTGCAACCATGGAGAAAAAGAACTACACAAAATAGCCTATATCATGTCCTGCATGCAAATATATTCAACATATATTTGGGACTTCCAACTACCAAAATAATCTTTATATGCTTACAAAATTAAAAAAGAAAAACAAATAAAACAGTCCTTCCTTTCCATCATGAAAAATCATGGAATCAGTTGAAATGTATGATTTCAGGTAGCTCTGTCATACTCTTCTAACTTCAGAACCAAGAGGCATTGCCACAATTTTGTTAGTCAATTAGATAAGGATTTTATGAAATGTGCCTAATATGCGTATCTATATACTGATGCTCCGTACTGGAGGCAGGGAGGGAAGGACCCACACAAGGAGACAGAAGGGTGCCTCTCCATGAGCCATCTAATCGAGCATCCTCTGATGATCCTTTTCCCTATGATGTTGGCATAGGAACAAGGAATATGAAGGACCATCCATCCTTTCTTCCAAATATGTCCAACTCCTTTTTGGTCTTCTGAAACTACTAGGAACCCTAATCCAGACCCCTACATCATCCTTTCCTCCTGTCCTAGCTAGCTTACAGTCTTTCCCCTTGGGTTCCCTTGAATGGACCTTGGTCAGATTAATTTTCCTAAACCAGACATGAGCAAACCAGGGGTAGCAACCAAGTTTCTTAGCCACGGGGGGTCATTGCATGCACTCTGGCCCTGCAGCCCTCAGCCATACTGACCACTGCTCCCCAGTTGAATCTGCCGTTGCAGCCAGAGCAGGTTTGATGTGACCACTCTCTCCACCTTAATCCACCTAAGAATTCCTCCCTGCCAACCCACCACATTGTTGATGTACTTAGAAATCTAACTCAAATCTCATAACTTCCACAAAATCTTCCTTGACTTCTTTAGTCCATAGGCTTCTCTTTTCCTAAATAAAAATTTGCTGTGGCTCTGTTTGCCACCAGGTGGAGAAAAAAACAAAATGATGCAAAAATGAAGCCACTGGACAGAGGGAAGCTGAGATAGGAGCTGTGTTTTATGCACAAGTATAAGAATTTCTCCATCCTTTCTGAATTAGGCAAGGGAGACATGAATCAATTTTATATACCCTTCTAACCAAAATGGTCAAAATAAAAACAGTTTTATAAGAAGACAAAGCAATGTTGGCAAGAGTATTAAATATTAAGCAAATGGAACTCTCATATATTCTAAAGTGTTGGTTGCTCAGTCATGTCCCATTGTTTGCCCTATAGACTGTAGCCCGCCAGGCTTCTCTGTTCATGGGATTCATCCTAGGCAAGAATACTGGAATGGGTAGCCATTCCCTTCTCCAGGGAATCTTCCCGACCCAGGGATTGAACTGGGGTCTCCTGCATTGCAGGCAGATTCTTCACTCTCTGAGCCTAGTAGGAGGGTAAATTAGTCAGCCACTTTGGGGAAATACCAGTAACCACTATAGTTGAGCATAAGGTTACTCCATGAGCCAGCAACTCCAACAAAATGAGTGCATGTATGCTTCAGGAGAGATGCACTGGAATGTTCACAGCTGCACTAAGTGTAATAGCCAAATACTAGAAACAACCCAAATGTTCATCAACCATAGGAGGAATAAATACATCCGTGAATAAGTACAATGACTTAAAACACAGCAAAGTAAATGAACCAGCTCAGCCACGTACAACAACACAGGTAGATCTCACAAAGAGAACTGACTGAAAGAGACCAATCACAAGAGACAGGGAATGGTTAGAAAGGAGCACAAAGGGATTCCTGAGATTTTGCTAATGTTCTGTGAACTGGTGTGGGTAATTGATGTGATTATTTTGTGAAAGATCTGTCAAGCTGTACACTACTGATAAGTGAAATTTCTCTTATACATGTTACACATAAATTACATTTAGAGTCTGTGTGTGTATATGTGTAAAACGAAACAGAGAGAGAAAGAGATGCTCCTTGCTGGAGAGAAAAGAGGGAAGAAACTATCCTACAGACCACCAATAACATCCAGGAGCATCAAGGGCTAGCTTCACATGGTGTGGGAGCTTTGCCATTGCACCAGACCTTGTACAGATAAGGTCCCAAACATGGATCAGTGCTATGCTGTTGTCATCCTACAATTCTTAATAACTTTTGATCCAGGGACCTGCTTTTCCCTTCATGCTAGGCCTTTCAAATTACATAGCCAATTCTGAGTACAGGTTTGTCATCAGCTCCCAGGATCCAGAATCCAAAATTTCTCTAGTAGATCTGAGAGAGGTTCCCTGAACTGAATAAACTCAACCTTCCCTGATGGATCAGATGGTAAAGAATCTGCCTGCAATGCAGAAGACTCGGGTTCAATCCCTTGGTTGGGAAGACCCCCTGGAGAAGGGAATGGCAACCTACTCCAGTGTTCTTGCTGGAGAATTCCATGACAGAAGAGCCTGGTGGGCTACAGTCCATAGGGTCACAAAGAGTCAGACACAACTGAGTGCCTAACACTTTCACTTTCAACCTCTGAAACACTTTTAGATAGCTTTTCAGGGAAACTGGGACTTTATTCCAGTCCCTTTATAGCAAGGAACTATAGCATAGAAGGAAGCTGCCTTCTTTGCTATATAGTCCCCAGAGAATCCAGTTGATTTCAAAGTCCATAGTAGATCTATAAGGGATGGGGAAGGGAAGGGTAGAGGGAGCTGCCATCTTCTGAGTCCTGAGTCAGTTTCTAAATGAATCAGGAAAACCACTTGGTTCAGCCAGATCCTGGAGAAGAGGATTATTTCTTCCTGCTGCTGGCACCACACACCATTAAGGGCCAGTCTGATAAGTGTGAGAACCATTGGACCCGCTTGTCTCAGCCCCTCTTCTCTCCTCTGGGGAATAAGCTGCCCTTGGGGAGCAGGTGACTTCTTGAACTCCTCCAGAACGTGCTTCCCTCTCCAGCTTGTGAGGAGGGGGAGGAGCGTGCCTAATTCTGGAGGCATTGACAGACCCAAAGCCACATCCACCATCCTGGATTCTATCTGCTTCTCTTTTGTCTTCCTTCTCAGATCATTCAGAACCTGGACAGAGAAAGGGGAGCTGACAAGGTTTCAAACCTTCTAGAAAATTACTGTGCTTTCCCCTCTCTTTTAAAATGTAGTAGAACTCTGGTGCAAGAGCCACCTACAAAGTGTTCTCTGGCCACGGCCCCACAGCTAAGGCCAGCATCTAAGTTGGACTCTATGTGACTGACTTTTAGGCAGGAAGCCCTACATCTCAGCTAAAACAAGCTTCTCCTCCTTCCAAATACTAATGCACTTGTTCCTCCATCCTTCTTCCCACTGCTGGGAGGCCACCAAAATTACTGACTCTTGCTTCAGTCTTGGGAGTCCAACTGGATGGACTGCTCACCCTGAAA
Organism: Cervus canadensis; assembly: GCF_019320065.1. Classification (NCBI taxonomy): domain Eukaryota; kingdom Metazoa; phylum Chordata; class Mammalia; order Artiodactyla; family Cervidae; genus Cervus; species Cervus canadensis. The sequence goes on from NC_057400.1 coordinate 14,727,537, forward strand.
ATCATTTTCTGCTGAATTAAATCCAAATCCATATCCTGGGTTCAATAGCCAATACCACAGCCTGCCCATCAGCCCATCACCTCTATTTTCTGCCTGAATTTTGCTCCCAGTTAATCTCCTGAAGGCCCAGGAGATTTTTTAGGGGTTATTTCACATGAAAGGAAGACCTCTCTGATTTTTAGCTGAGAATAGATAAAATTCCCAGGCTACCCCTCAGTCAAACAGCTGCTCCTGCTGACTCCACGTAACCAGTCTGGTGGTAGCACTCACTTTCAATTAGCCCCAAGGACACCTTTTCTTCTCATGTGATAGTAGCAATAATATTTTTTTTCTTTATCTGCTGTCAACCTACAGAGTTCCAAATATGAGCCATGCATTTTTTTGACTCATTCATCTTTGAAGAAGCTCTCTCTCAGTGGCTCATTCTATCCATAGGATCTTTCACTTGAATAATTTCACATCACCTGCACTAATTCATTCATTTATTCATTAACTGCTTATTCTGCAATGCAGCACTAAGTGGATGTTCCTCCCCCTACCCTACTATCCTTTCACCATCTTTTCTTTTTGTTCATCAATGCCTAGTTCATGATACCATTCCCAAGATTCTTGGTCTTCCTTGATTAAGTTCATCCTAATCTGATCAGAGTCCTCTGATCTTATCCTTTTCTTCTGTGTCCACTCAGTATGAAATGCAAAATCTGACCCAAGCTTCCCAATATTAACTCTCATATCTCCCCATACAGATATCTTAAACCCAAGTAAACTCTGATGATTTTCAAATGAGGAGGAAGATTGACAATGAGTCACAGTCTAAAGGGAGGGTCCTTAAAGGTCCTTTGTATTTTATAAAAAGCATGTCAAATATTATACTGTATTTCAAATAATAAATATTTGTATCATTTTTTAAAACAAACTGGATGAAGTACATCTTAATAAAATATCCCTGGTCTGGGGGATACAAGAAAAACATACTGATTTTCAGTGGGGATTTGTCCCAGTAAAGAATGGTCAGACCCTGAGCCAGGGGAAGGCAAGGTGTTTCTGCCCATCTTCCCTAGAAGGACTAAATTCATCTCTACCTCTAGAACAAGGACATTTCACAAGTCTTTGTTCAAGCACTTTTCCCTACTGGAGTTCCATTCCCTCCCCTCTCTGAAATCTCACTGTTCTCTTTGAGCTATTACCAATATCATTTCATACTCTAAAACTTTTTTTGTTCTACCAAGTGGCCTTTCCTTCTTCTGAATGTCCTATAAGATGCCTCATTTGTGGCACTAATTACATTGTGGAAAATATTAACACATTTTTTTATCCACCCATCCTCCTGACAGTAGTAAGCTCTCTGAGGGTAGGAATCATGCACTTTCATACAGTGTATGCAAAAAAGTATTACTTTCATCGCAGACCCCTAAGGTACAGCAAAGATCACTTCATTCTTCCTCTATATCAGCTTAAATTAGTTCCAATCTCTATTGCCTAGCTGGAGAAACATTAGATTTCGGCCACTGGTGAGCTTCTTTCTCACATCTGCCCCCCCCCCCATGAAACAATATTGAGTTGAAAAGGGAAGCTGGTACATGAGCATGGTCTCATCATTTGAGTAGGGTGGTGTCAGTTATGGTGTTCACTGCTCAAGCCCACCTGGTTAAGTTGAAGCAGGGGGCTCCACCCGCTCCTGTCTTTTTCCAAAGTCCAGTCTAAAGCCTATTGTCAACAAGGCCTTCCCAATGTTGCCATCAGGACAGATCTTTGCCTCTTCTGAACCCCATCTCTTGACCTCCCCCACCATTTGACATTGACTGCATTCTAGAATTTGCCTTGGCATCTATTTTGTACACACTTACTCCTCCAGTTTACCCCATTCCAAGTCTTCCCCTGGTCTTCAAAAGAAGAAATTGTCTTAGTCACATTTGCATCTTATACTAGTAGCTAATGTAGTACCTCAAATACTAAGGTATTGAGTGAGAAGTATTATAATCTTCTGCTCTTTCATCTTCAGTCACAGGAGGCACTCCCTAAGACAGGACACATCCTGTAGAATTAAGCCCAGACCTTCCTTCCTCAGCAAATTTTTTTGCCTATCACTAGTTTTGGGGGGCTTCCTTTGTGGTTCAACTGGGGAAGAATCTGCCTGCAATGCAAGAGACCTGGGTTTGATCCCTGGGTTGGAAAGATCCCCTGGAGAAGGGAAAGGCTACCCACTCCAGTATTCTAGCCTGGAGAACTCCGTGGACCGTATAGTCCACGGGGTCACAAAGAGTCGGGCACAACTGAGTGACTTTCGCAGCTTTTTGAGTCACTATATAATCATGTTTGTCTGTATCACTAGCCTGCTAGTGCCATGAGGGCAAGGACAGCATCAACTGTTGCTCACTATATTCCCTGCCTAGAGGACTGATACCCAGGTGATAGACAGATATTGACTTAACTAATAAAGACCTCCTCCTCTTCCTGCTGTCAGCTCTTCCTGCTGGACTTGTGTTTCTGACACAACAGAATATGTTGAGGCTGTGGGGCAATGGTTTCCCCCTAAGGTAAAAGCAGAGGCTGCTTCTTCACCAGGCTCTCTCTTGAAAGCAAAGAGTGAGAATCCAGGTCCTTACTCACCTCTAAACCACATTTCACCATCTCCGCCTCACTTTCATATCTCTAGTCCTGTTCAGAAAACTCCTTAACACATTCAATTTTTCCTTCTTACACCACAGAGATCCATCCAAACCTGAGCAGAGATGAAAATTCCCTCAAATAGCCACTTAGAAGCCTATTAGGGTTCTTCCAGGCCATTCTTTAAATGTTATTTTCTACCACTAGAATGTGCAACAATGGAGATTTTAACATGTTTGGATGGAAATAGCAACACATCCAATTAAATTATGTGCTGGGTACTTAAGATCTGACCTTGTGTACAGTAAGTGCCCTGCATATGAATGAGTATTTCATTATGAGAGTGCATTTGTAAGTTCTATTTGTTCGTGAGTCCAACAAAGTTAGCCTATGAACCCAACTAACACAATCAGCTATATATAGTACAGTACTGTAAGTGGTGAAGTGGTAAAGAATACACCTGCCAATGCAGAAGACGCAGGAGACTTGGGTTTGATCCATGGGTCAGAAAGATCCCCCGAAGGAGGAAATGGCAACCCACTCCAGTATTTTTGCTTAGACAATTCCATGGACAGAGGAGCCTAGTGGGCTACAGTCCATGGGGTCACAAAGAGCCAGACACAACTCAGCAACTGAGCATGTACGCGTGTAATATTGTATAGTTCTGTATGGTAATATTTTCCACAAAAGTAACATATTAAAAAATACAAACATAAATAATAAAGAAAACATTTTTAATCTTACAGTATTATGTTGAAAAGTACAGTAGTACAGTACAACGGCTGGCATATAGGGGCTGGCATCGAGTAAACAGGCAAGAAGAGTTACTGACTGGAGGAAAGAGAGGAGGTGGGAGATAGTAGAGCTGAAGGATCATCAGCAATAGGAGATGGAGGGCAGGCTGCAATTTCATTCATGTCTGACGTTGATGGGACAGGTTCCAGCAAGGGCTGGAACAAGACCCACATTCACATCTTTTAAAGTTCTCAACGTAGATGTTCATATATAGGGGATTTACTGTAACTCTTAGTGAAGGTGACACTGTATAGATAGCCTAGAGGACTGCAAGGAATGTGATAGCCCATGCTGAGATCATATTGTAACTGTTTCAAGTTTAAATGGGCCTCTTCTAGTGAGGTCCAGATCTGTACTTTCCTATACAGTAGCTATGGCTATTTACACTTACATTCAATAAAAATGAAGTTTCCCAGTCTCACTAGTCACACTTCAAATGCTTGAGACGCATGTGGCCCATGGCTATCATATTGAACAGTGTTATGTTACATTCCTATCAATACAGAAAGATCTGTGTAACAGCACCACCCTAGGTTCTTTGAACAAGTACCAAGGTGAAAAGTCATCTCAGCAAGAGGACTTGCATTTAGATAGGACATGTTCAGTAAGTATGGCTTCCCTGTGGCTCAGATGGTAAAGAGTCTGCATGCAGTGCGGGAGACTTTGGGTTCGATACCTGGGTTGAGAAGTTCCCCTGGAAAAGGAAATGGCAACCCACTCCAGTATTCTTGCCTGGAAAATCCCATGGATGGAGGAACCTGGCAGGCTTCATGGGGTTGCAAAGAGTCAGATGCAACTGAGTGACTTCACTCTCCCTGGTGACTCAGATAGTAAAGAATCTGTCTGCAATTCAGGAGACCCAGGTTCGATCCCTAGGTGGGAGAAGATCCCCTGAAGAAGGGCAACCCACTCCAGTATTTTTTCCTGGAGAATTGCATGGGCAGAGGAGCCTGGTGGGCTACAGTCCATGGGGTCACAAAGAGTTTGAACACATACCAAGGTGATAAGTCATCTCAGCAGGAGGACTTACACTTAGATAGGAAATGTTCAGTAAACATCCACTCTTTTTACTACACACCAGATTCTGTTGGACCTGCTTCACAGACTCCACATCATTAAATCTTCACAATTTGGGATATATGTAGTCTTGATACATTATTGTCCCTTGAACTAGTTTGCTAGTGCTACCATTGCAAAATATCACCCATTTGGTGGCTGCATTTGATAGAAAAAGAGAAGACCGATACAATGAATCAGATGAATGACTCTACTTACCTACTTTGTTTTTCTTCCTCTTTGCCCTCCTGACCATGTGGATATAAATGTCTCTTGAGGAATGGCTATAACTCCAAACTCAGAGAAATGGTAATAAGGTGATAAGTCCTGCCCAGACTCATGTCCAGGTTGAGAATGAGCAGGGCCAACTCAGTGCAGCGTCTGGCTCAGACTGAAACAGTTCAGGAATGCCACTATCACCTCGTGGGATTTCTGCATTGGAACATACTAATGACCAAGCCAGTGTGACGGGAAGGGAATAAAAATCATCAATTCTCCTCCACAAAAATAAAAATGGCATGCAGCCAGCTCTCTATTAACCATAGAAACTGGAGCAACGAGAGCAGAGGCAATTGGAATTCACGGAAAGTTCCAAAGCTTTTCTTTAGCAAGTGACAGCAAGCGAGCTCATTTTCAGAGGCTTCAAGGCCAATTCTAATGTAATAAACAGGGAGACAAATTGTGTGAATGCAACATATACACACACACAGCTTGACTTGGGAGAAATGAAGGGAACCAGCCCAGATACCCATTCAGGCTTGACATACTCCTGCCGAACCCTTAGGCGTTGTGTTCATAAACTCACTACTCTTTCAGGACCTCTGGGCTTAATGCAAATTAATTAAACTGCCATGCAGCTCATTTGACCATTATTGAAGTTTTAAAATAATCTGGAGTGAAGGCTACTGATTAAAGCCTTTCCAGGCTGCTGTATCAGTTATGATTTATATAAGTTCCATATTAATGTGACTCCTCTGTGACTGCGGATTAGCTGGGGGATATTCATTAAGATGGAATAAAAAGGCAACAGGAGCTATGACATTCTTTTGTTTCATGTTCCCTGACAGCTTTCCAGAGTGCTCAATGTGAAGGCATGAAAAGAACATACTATATTTCTATAGCATTTTGTAAATAGATTAATATTGTTTATCCCATTTGATCCTCCCATTAATCCTCTGAATTTCATAAGGCTGGTGTTATTCTCTGTGTTTTATAGGAAAAGAAACTAAAGCTCAAAGAAGTTTATTGACTCATGCAAATAATAAGAGAGGAAACATAGTCAAATACCCAGACCTGCTAACTCCTAATCTAGTGTTCTTCCTGTATGTTGTGGTCTTTCGCTTAAGAGCCTCGCTTCTCCAAATACAGTCCCTCCATTCTCCCATCTTATATGTCTGGAAGAGACATATTCATTTCTTTGTCTTAAAGCAAGGATTCCCATATCAAAATAGAGGAGAGAAGAATTTTCACTGAGAGGTAGAAAAATACAACTGTTTTTGTTGGACTCTGTAAAAATTAATTAAAACTGAAAAGTTATACAAAAGATAGAGAAATAACACTATTTTTTTCTTTTCTTTATTTATTTTTTAAAGACACTTGTGTAATACAGGCAGCATGTTTTATTAATGTCATTGCCAAAATAGACCACATCCAGAAAAAGAAAGAAAAAAATGGGAAAAGAGTAACAATGTAGAAAGAATAATAGTGGCTAACATATATTAGTTATATGTAATGTGACATGAGAAAGTGATTAAGAGCTTTGCATACATTAGCTCATTTAATCTCTGAATTAATCTTTTTTTTTGAACCATCCCTTATGTGGTTTTATTTTATTTTATTTTTTAATTAATTAATTAATTTAAAATAAAGTGAGGAGGGGTGGGAGGGAGGTTCAAGAGGGAGAAATATATGTATATATAAAACTGATTCACTTCATTGTATAGCAGAAACTAACTCAGCACTGTAAAGCAATTATATTCCAAAAAAAGAGAAGGAAACCACCAAACAATAATAATAAAGTGAGGAAGCAAATGCGTGCACAAAGCATAAGTAACCCAAGCACGGCAAGACCTGAGTCTGGTTGAGGGAATATGGTGAGGGTCAATGCATCTACCTCAGACTTCATGAAAGATTCAGATTTTCCCAAAGTCAAGTGTCACTAAGAAAGAAGGTCTGTTACTTGTCTATAAACCCTTTCAGAGATTTTTTTTTTTAATCGAGAGTGTTTCCTAAGTCATTTTTTGATGCCAGGATAACTTTAGTACCAAAGCCTGATACAGGATGTTACAAGAAGAGAAAGTTACATACCAAACAGGAATTCATACCAAACATGAATTCATGATTCAAACAAATGAATCCCCAAAACAATACCAGGAATCAGCAATACTAAACAAAATATTATCAAAAAAATTTGAATTAAGTAATATATGAGAAAGATAATAAATGGTGAAAAAGTTAATTTCAGAAGTACAAGGGAGGTTTAAGTTTTGAAGCTCAAAGTTATTCATTCCATTTACAAAAAAGAAAAAGTACGTGATTTTATTCAATAGGCATGGAAAAAAGATTGATAAAATTTAACATTTATATATGATAAAATCTTAGAACACTAGGAATAGAAGTGAAGTTCCTAATTGATAAATAGGATCTTCAGTAATCTAAAAGCATTTGTCATGCTTACAAGTGAAATGGTGGACACCTTAGCTCTAAATTGGAAATGAAAAAATAATGAAACTTATTAATTTCTAATTAACATTGTACTGGAAGTCCTAGTCAGTCTAACAAAGCAAGGGGAAAAAAATTAAAATAAGGAAAACTGTCATAATTTTCTAGTTGTGTAACTAGAAACACAAACTATAGATAAATTATTAAGAAATGGGCTTAGCAATTATGCTGGATTAAAGGTAAATACACAAAACAAATTGTATTTCTAGGAGCAAATACTCGAAAATAAAAATGTTTATACTATTATAATAACATTAAAAAATCAAATGCCTAGGAAATAAATCTGAGAGAGGATGTACAAGATGGCTACACAGAAAATTCTAAAGCATTATTGAGAGAAGTTAAACAGGACAATAAATTGATATATATATACACCATGTCCCTGAATTGGAAGTTTTAGTACTGTAAATGTGTCAGGTCTCTTCAAATTGATCTCTCGATTCAACACAATCCCAGACAACATCTCAGCAGGATATGGTGTGTGTGTGAGAGTCTATGTAATTTGACAAACTCCCTTTAAAATTGATATGGCAGTGTAAAATACCAAGAATATTCAAGACAAATTCAAAGATGTCTAAAAGATGCCAGGACTTGTAATAAGGTTGTAGTAATTAAGTCAGTGTAGTATTGGTGCAAGAAAACACAAATAGGAAAATGGAACTAGATTGAAAGCCCAGAAAGAGACCCATACAGTATTACACTTGATTTATGACAAGTGTGGCATGGAAGGCAGCAGGGAAAAGACAATTCTGTCATTAAGTCTTGCTGATCAGTTAGATATCTGTGTATAAAGAAACAAAACCCAATTGCTACCTTGAATCAATTTCAGATGAATTGTTTACCTAAATGTGAAATATAAAACAATCTACAAGAAAAAATAGAATATTTTTATGACCTTGGAGTAGTCAAAGATTTCTGAAAAGAACACAAAATCTATAAAGGAAAAGATAACAAATCAGACCAAGGTAAAAATAACTGTTCATGAAAAGACTTTGCTATGAGTGCAAAAAGACAAGCCACAATATGGGAGATTTTACACTGTACATAACTAAAAGGGACACATATCCAGACTATATTAAGAAATCCTACCAATAAATTTTTAAATCCCATCAACTTAATATATTTAGAAACAGACAAAATATTTGAATGAGAACTTCACAAAAATGATATTTGAATGGCCAACAAGTGATGAAAATGTTCCCATTTGTATATCTTCTTTGGTATATAAAAAGATGCTCAAAATCACTGATCACCAGGGAAATGCAAATTAAAACCGCACCTGTTAGGATGGCCATTATATGTGTGTGTGTGTGTGTGTGTGTGTGTGAATTTGCTTCAGTAGTGTCCGACTCTGCAACCATATGGACTGTAGCCCACCAGGCCCCTCTGTCCATGGGATTCTCCAGGCAAGAATACTGGAGTGGATTGCCATGCCTTCCTCCAGGGGATCTTGCTGACCTAGGGATCAAACCCTCATCTTTTATGTCTCCTGCATTGGTAGTTGGGTTCTTTACCACTAGCACCACCTGGGAAGCCCATATGTATATATACATATATATAGTGTGTATAATTCAATGGGGTTTGATGTGTGTACATATATGTATGTATATATATTTGTGTGTATATATATATTAAATATATATGGATGTATGTACAATGCTGCAACTACTACAGAAATAATATGGAAGCTCCTTAAAAAATTAAAAATAGAAGTTCCTCAAAAAATTAAAAGTAAAATGAAGCAATTCCACTTCTGTTTACTTACCCAAAAAATTAAAATCAGTGTCTCAGAGATATTTGCACTCCCATGTTCATTGCAGCATTATTCTTAATAGCCAAGACGTAGAGGCAACTAGATGTCCATTGACAGATGAGTGGATAAAGAAAGAAAACATGGCAATATACATATAATAGAATTTTATTTAGTCTTTAAAAAGAGGGAAATCCTGCCATATGTAGCAACATGAATTAGACACTCAGAACATTATATTTAATGAAGTAAGCCAGTCACAGAAGGGCCAATATTGCATGACTCCACTTTTATATTTAAAATAGTCAAACTCTTAGGAGCAGAGAATACCATGGTGATTGCCAGGGTCTGGTTGGGGGAGGGGTTTGGGGAGTTGTTGTTCAATAAGTATAAAGTCTCCCATTACCCAAGATAAAGAAGTTCTAGAAATCTTCTTTACAACACTATGCCTATAGTTAACAATAGTGTAGTCTACATTAAAAAAAACTGAGGGTAACCTGTGGCTGATTTATATTGATGTGTGGCAGAAACCAACACAATATTATAGAGCATCTGTCCTCCAAAAAAATAAAAGAAAAACAAATTTGAGGGTGGATCTCATTGTTCTTACCACAGTTTTTTAAGAAAGGAAAATGTGCCCAGACTCATTAAAAGAAATACATATTAAAACTGTAGTAAGATACCAGTGTATAATTTTTCAGTCCTGTCCGACTCTTTGCGACCCCGTGGACTGTAGCCAACCAGGCTCCTCCCTCCATGGGATTCTCCAGGCAAGAATACTGGAGTGGGTTGTCATTTCCTTCTCCAGGGGATCTTCCCCACCCAGGGATCGAACCCAGGTCTCCCACATTGCGGGCAGATGCTTTAACCTCTGAGCCACCAGGGAAGTCCATATAATTTTTAAGATGCCTCAATTTAAAAGCCTGGATAAACTAAGTTCAACAAAAATGTAAAGCAACTGAAACTCTCACTTACTGCTGATAGGAATATACATTCATATAAATGCTTTAGGAAATTATATGACAGTATCCATCCATTAAATTTAAATATATACATGGTCAATAACCCATAAATTCCTATATATCTGTCCAAAAAATTATTTAATTTTTAAAAATCTTTTAAATTTATAGAAAAAGAAATTCATGTCCATGTGCACCAAAAGTTATATGCATCAAAGGTCATAGCATCATTATTCACAATAGCCCTCCAAATGGTGGTAAGCCAAATGTTCATCACAGCAGAAAAATTTAAAAACTCTTTTATTTATACTAGCAACAAAGTCAGTACAGCAAAAATGCTTAACTATAGTTGTATGCAACAACCTACATGGATGAATCTCACATACATGGAGCTGTGCAAAAGAAGTCAGAAAGGAAAGAGTATATAATGTGTAATTCCATTTATAAAATTTCAAAAATGGGTGAAGCTAATCTATGGTGTTAGAAGTCAGGTGGTTATGTTTAGGGAAAATAGAAAGGTTATGGAATGGGCAGATATACAAATTGTACTTTTAGGATCCTGGAAATACTCTTTCTCTTGATCTGATTCACAGTTAAACAAGTATGTTCACTTTGTGTACTTATGGTTGGTGTAATTTTCTCAGTGTGTTATACTTTGGTAAATAAAATACAGTTCACTACCATAAAAGCTGTAGCCAATGTCCATGACATTAAATCCATTAATACTTCAATTAAAGCTTCAAGATCAAAGCCAGTCATAGAATAGGCAGAGGACATCTCTATTAAGACAGATTTTAGTTTTTTAGATGGGCTAGGAGAGAGGAATATGAAACAGAAACACTTCCAATAAACTATCCCTATTCTCTCTATATTTAATATAAATTATTAAGGTATATTGATATATCCTTAAGAATCCACCTTTTTAAAGTATATAATTCAGTAACTTTTTGTACATTCATAAAATTGTGTGACCATCACACTATCTAATTCCAGAATATCTTCGTCACCCCAAAAAGAAAGCCTGTGTTCATCATTGGTCACATTCTATTATGCTTACCCCCAGCTCTTGACAACCACTAATCTATCTTCTGTCTCTTCAGATGTGCCTATTCAGGGCGTTTCATATAAATGAATTCATACATTATGTGACCTTTTGTGACTGGTGTCTTTCACTTAATATACTCTTTTCAAATTCATTGATGTTGTAGCATGAATCGTACTTGATCCTTTTTATGGTTTGAAAATATTCTATTGTATGGATATATACCACATTTTTTTGTTCACCAGTCAACATCTGATTTGTTTCATCAGCTTTTTGTCTATTACATATAATGCTGCTATGAATAGTTTATATGTGGATATATGTTTGAATTCTCTTGGGTACATACTTAGGAGTTGAATTGCTGGCTCATATGACAACTCTACATTTAGCAGTTTGAAGAGCTGCCCAATTCTTTCCAAAAGTCTGCACCATTTTAAATTCCCAGCAAAAATGTCTGAGGCTTCCAGTTTTTCCACATCCTAGCTCACATGTGTTAATGTTGGTCTTTTTTATTCTAGCCACCCTAGTTTGTGTGAAATGGTATCTCATTGTGGTTTTATAGACATTTCTCTAATGACTAAGTACATTCAACATCTTTTCATGTGTTTATTGATTGCTACAATATCATCTTTAGCGAAATGACTATTCAAATTCTTTGCCCATTTTTAATTTTTATTTTGTCTCTAATTTTATCTTTTTATTTTTGAGCTATAAAATTTCTTTATATATTCTGTACATAAGTCCATTATCAGATGTATGATTGGCAAATATGTTCTCCCATTCTGTGGGTTGTTTTAACTTTGTTGCTGGAAACCTTTGAAATGTAAAATTTTTAATTTTGATGAAATTCCATTTATTATTTTTTCTTTTGTTGCTTGTGCTTTGTGTCATATCTAAGAAATCATTATTTTATTCGAGCTCACAAAGATTTATTCCTATATTTTTTTCTAAGAGTTTTATAGTTTTAGCTCCTGCACCTAGGTCTATAGTCTATTTTGAATTAAGTTTTATATGTAGTATGACAGAGGGGCCCAGATTCATTCTTTTGCATGTGGCTATCCAATTGTCCCAGCACTATTTGTTACAAAGACTATTCTCATTAAAATGTCTTGGTACCCTTGTCAAAAATCAACTGACCATAAACATAAGGTTTATTTCTGGACTCTCAATTGTTTTATGTATGCATCTACTTTAGATGAAAATGGCAACCCAATCCAGTATTCTTGCCTGTAAAATTCCATGGACAGAGGCTACAATCCATGGGGTTGCAAAAGAGTTGGATATAACTTAGCAGCTAAACAACGTTAACAGCATGTCCCTTTTACACTTGTACTACACAGTCTCGATTACTGTTGCTTTGTCCTAAGTTTTGAAATTGGGAGATGTGACTCTTCCAACTTTTTAATTTGTTTTGGCTATTCTGAGTCCCTTGCATTTCCAGGTGAATTTTATGATTATCTTATCAGTTTCTGAAGAAGAAGTTGCTTGGGATATTGTATAGGGGTTACACTGAATCTGTAGATCAATTTGGGAAGATTTGTCATCTTAACAATACTAAATTTTTCCAGTTTATGAGATATCTTCCCATTTACTTAAGCCTTTAAATTCATTTCAATGAAATTTTATAGTTTTTAGTATATGATGTTTACATTCCTTTTGCTAAATCTATTCCTACGTATTTGATTTAGGATGCTTGTTGATGCTTTTTTATTTACTTACGTTTTGACGCTATTGTAGATAAAGTTGTTTTCTTAATTTCATTTTTGGGTTGTTCTTTGCCAGTATGTAGAATTATTGATACAATTGACTTTTGAATAGCAATCATCTATCCCACAGCTTTTCTGAATGAATTAGCTCTAATGATTTTTTTGGTGTGAATTTCTTAAGATTTCATATATATAATCATATTATCTGCAAAAAGATAGGTTGTTTTTTTCCTCTTTCTAATCTGGATGCCCTGTATTTCTTGTCTAATTGCCCTGATTGGAGCCTTCAGTACAATGTTGAATAGAAATGGTAACAGCAGACATCCTTGTCTTGTTCTTTATCTCAGGGGGAATGATCTCAGTTTTTAAATATTAGGTATGATATAGGCTGTAGGTTTTTCATAGATGCCCTTCTTCAGGTTGAAAAAGTTCCATTGTACACCTAGTTTATTGAGTGTTTTTAACATAAAAGAGTGTTGGTTTTGTCAGATGTTTTTTCTGCATCTATTGAAGGGATTCTGTATTTTTGTCCGTTATTCTATTAATATTGTACTGATTAAATTTTATATCTTGAACAAACCTTACATCTTTGGGAAACATCCCAATTAGTCATGGTGTATAATCTTTTTATATTGCTGTATCAGTTTGATAGTATTTTGTGGAGGATTTTTAGTTTATATTGATAAGGAATACTAATCTATGGTTTTTATGTTGTCTTTGTCTTGTTTTAGGATGAATTGAGAAGTATTTCTTCTTCTATTTTTTGGAAGACTTTGTGAAAATTGGCTTTAATTCTCTTTTAAGTGTTTGGTAGAATTCACTAGTGAAGCCTGGTCCTGGAATTTTCTTTGGGGGGATTTTTTGATTACTAATTCAACCTTATTGTTTGATATAGGTTTACTCAGGTGTTCTATTTCTTCTTGAGTCACTTTTGATAGTTTTTTTCTTTGTAGGAATTTGCCCACTTCATCATAGTTTTCTAATTTTTTGGCATGCCATTGTTGATGGCCTTATAATCCTTTTTCTTTCCGTAAGGTCAATAATGGAGCTCCGTCTTTCATTCCTGATTGTATTAATTTGATTCTTCTCTCTCATTTTCTTCACCTGTCAAGCTAAATGTTTGTCAATTTTGTTGATCTTTTCAAAGAACCACTGTAGTAAGCAAGAAGGAAGATTTACTTGCTCACATTGCACAACTTCCCATGTAGAGAGGCTCCAAGTAGGTTAATTCAGCAGCTGTGATGTCATGAAGGCTCCAGATCACTTCCACGTGTCCACCCTGTGATCTTCATTTTGGGGTGGCCCTCGCTTGCCCCCTCCCCATGATTGGCATATCTACAGGTACTCATGTAGATGTGATTGTCTCCAAAAGAAGAGTAAAAAACCAAAATTTTTTTCAAGACTTTCCTGCAGACCCTCTTCCGCATTTCATTGCCAGAACTGAGTCCTCACTCAGTCTCTAACAAGGTGAATGGAACTATCATGATGGGCACAAATTAATTAGGACATGTAAGAAGATGAGTTTTGGTGGCTCATATGATGAAGAATCTGCCTGCATACAGGAGACCTGAGTTCTGTCCCTGGGATGGGAAGATTTCCTGGAAAAAGGAATGGCTACCCATTCCAGTATTCTTGTCTGGAGAATTCCATGGACAGAGGAGCCTGGCGGGCTCTACAGTCCATGGTATCACGTAGAGTTGGACACAACTGAGTGACTAACTTTCACTTTCACTTCAAAAGGGTGAGACCTAAGCAAAATTATAGCAATAAAGAAGGGACTCAGTAGACACTGCCTGGATTTGAAACGGGTGAATAAACAAATATATGGACTCTAATTCCTGACATTATGTAATAATTTTCTTTATGAATATTTTAATACTTAAGTTTTTTTTTAAACTGCTCTCTCTTATGCTAGAAGAAACTTTTAGCTAAAGTTCAGCAATTATTTGAGATTCTTTTTCTATATTCATATTGATAACCATACTTTGTGTTCAGTCACTCAGTCATGTCCAACTCTTTGCAGCCCATCAGGCTCCTCTGTCCATGGGATTTTCCAAGCAAGAATACCAAGACGGGTTGTCATTTCCTACTCCGGGGGATCTTCTCAACCCAGGGGCTGAACCTGCATCTCTTGCATCTCCTGTATTGGCAGGCAGATTACCACTGAGCCACCTGGGAAGCCCAGTAATACACAGACCATAATACTATATTAGGGCTTCAGTGGTGGCTCAGACAGTAAAGAATTTGCCTGCAATGCAGGAGACATAATATGCATACAAAACAACTTTCTTTTAAGAAAAAATAGGGTTTCCATCTCTACTAAAGCATAAATAACCCAAGGAGCAGTTATATTATGTAAATTCATACTGCCTATGGGGCTTCCCTGGCAGCTCAGTGGTAAAGAATCCTTCTGCCAATGCAGGGGATGTGGGTTTGATCCCTGGGTCAGGATGATCCCCTGGAAAAGGAAGTGGCAACCTACTCCAGTATTCTTACCTGGGAAATCCCATGGACAGAGGAGCCTGGTGGGCTACAATCCCTGGGGTTGCAAAGAGTTGGATACAATTTAGCAACTAAACAACAGCAAATACTGCCTATAGTTAGTATTTATGTCATTATCAGCCATCAATACCTTTGTGAAGGTATTGATAAGGTTAGCTTATCCATCATATTGGAAAGCAAAATGGAGCATAGTTTCAGAAGGAAAAAATAGTTCAGAAAGTTTATAGACCAGAGAAAACTGCTGTGGGGAGGCTAGGGAACAGCTCTCAGATATTAAAGCAATTCTTGGAGCTGTGCAGGAAGGGCCACGAGGGCAGGACAGATGGTTTTCCTGTGCCTCTTCCTACTAAATGCACAGAAAGCCTCCTGTGAAACCCTTGAGGTCTGAACCATGTGATCTATTGAATATTGACAATATGGCCTCGGGCCAGAAATTGATGACAAAAAGATGAATATGACTCAGTTCCTGCCCTCAAGCACTCACAGTCTAGTGGGAAAAATGAACTCATCAGAAGCAATTTCAAATGCAACAATGGAGGTACAATGGTGTGAGTTACAGCAGTTGCCCAGAGTGGGGAGTGATTAATTCAGTTTCAAAAGGCAGAGACAACTCTATAGAGGAAAAATTAACATCTAAGGATGCATTTGGGTTCACCAAGTATACAGCAGAAGAAAAGGCTTTCCAGAAACAGAACGCAGCTTGGAAGCAGCATGACAAGCTTGGGAGCTGCAAGACCACTGATGCTGATACAGCGTGGTGGTGGGGGGAGATGAAGGCAGAGTGGGGAGATGGACCAGACCTCAGAGCCCCTTCCTGGCTTACTAGGAAGAGTGAGGCTTCTTCGATGGGGCCTGGGAGCCACTGCAAGTTTTTAAGTAAAGAAGTATCCCAACCTGCATTCTTAAAAAAGACCCTTGTGGTTCTCTAGAGAACACATTGGAGCGGGTCAAAATGGAAAGTCAAAGACCCGTTAGGAGGGTGATGCAGGAGCCTGATCTAGCCTGAACTGACCATAAGAAGGGACAGAAGCCAGGATACAGTCACTGACTGTCTATGAGGGTTGATGGAGAGAAAGCAGTAAAATTGGGCATGCAGGTCTCTGGCTTGAGCAACTTTCAGGTCCATGCAGGAAGTAAGTTCAGCGCAAGGCGTGGTGACCTTAAGATGTCAGTGGGACAATCCCATAAGGACACCTGTTGGGTAACTGGACGTGGATTTCACCCAAAAATTTGAATTTAGGAGGCTTGAGGTGGCATCTCCTGAAACTGCAGGTGACGGTCATATTGCCTGGGGAGAGAAGAGCAAGTGTGAAGGGGAAAGAGAGGGGCCTCCACAATCCAGGAATGAGCAAGTCAGTCCCCCAAAGAGACAGAGCAGGAACAGAGAGGTATAAAGGGGAGACAAGATAAATCAGTGCATTCATATCTGAAATATTTTAAAAATCTTCAAAGGGAATAATAATATTTGTTAAAAAAAAGAAGAGGAGGTGGAAAAAAAGCATATTCATGCATCTTTGGCAGAGAATGATATTTACGTGTTCAGAACTCTGCTGCTGGTTTCCCAGCCTTTTTTTCTAGGGAAACGTGGATGTGGACTTCCCAGGTGGTGCAGTGATAAAGAATCCACCTGCCAATGCAGGAAACTCAAGAAATGTGGGTTCAATCCCTGGGTCAGGAAGATACTCTGCAGTAGGAAATGGCAACTCACTCCAGTATTGTTGCCTGAGAAGTTCCATGGACAGAAATTCCAGAGATGCCTGGTGGCTACTGTCCATTGGGTCACAAAGAGTCGGACATGACATTATGGCACAGATTCACAGGTGGATGTGATCAGATGAGGTCAAGGTCTCCAGGATCCCGGACAAGGAAGTAGTAGAAGGCTATGCTGCTTCTAGGACCCCTTCCTCTTCCACCCACCTGGCTAGAACAGGGGAGATTTCCTGGTCAACTTTGTGGATAAAGTACAATCTCACATGATTTCTGGTAACTAAATATTAGGGACTTGCCAACCTACTACTGTTTTTACCTTATGTACAGTACGTTTCTCTGACATCATGAGAGGGAGAAACTTGGGGCCCTTCTAGAGGCAACTGAAGAGCAACCCAAGTCATTGCCTTCACTTTTTATTTCATTTGTTTATTTATTTTGCTGTGCAGCATGTGGGATCTTAGTTCCCTGACCAGGGATTGAATCTGTGCCCCCTGCTGTAGAAGCATGGAGCCCTAACCGCAGGACTGCCAGGGAATTTTAGACATTGCCTTCACTTTGACCTCACTCAGCTGTAAAATTAAGACAGGAGATTCTTATAGACCAAAGCCCAGCCTGTTACCCTGCTCCCTCTGAAACCAGACAAGTCTGTCTAGAGGCACATACACAGACTCTAATACACAGTCACATACACAGACACAAACGCAGTGAGAATACCATCCTGATCAACTCCTTGTGGAACAGGAAAAAAATAAACTATTGCTAAGAGCCAGCTCAGTGCCAGTTTAAAGCTACATGCCTGTGGACTCCTTATGAGACCCCTGAAGTATGTGGTTTCCTGCCCATTGAAGAAATTCAGATGTGCATCCTCTCTAAGACCACTTGACTTATAGTAAAGGGCAGAGACAGGGGTCAGAACCCTGTCTGCATGACCCAAAGTCCATGACTTCTCCCTATCTGGAGTCAGTTTCTATTATTTTATGTTGATGGCCTCTTATTCTTCAGCTTCCAACATTTAGATGAGCTTTAGATAAAAAAAAGACATGTGTTCCTGTAATGTTGCATACAAACTGAGATTTTGTAGCTCAGGTCATATCATATATCCAGTGTCTTAAATTTCATGACAAATCTTTCTACATCAAAGCACCCTTTCATAGAGCAAAGAGCCAGTCCTTAATTTATCTCCAGTTTCAAGTATCCTTTCCTTAAAGTGCAGCTTGCTTCTGCCATGCAATCATCTGTACACTCCCCGCCCCATCGCATCACATCTGAAGTCACACATTGTTTTTAATGAGATCAAAGAGGAACCCTCAGAGCAGCTCCTGGAGTGAGACCTGAGTCTTCCCCTCTGGTGCCTGCAGACACCCTTCTTGCAGAGGAACCCACATCAGGTGTAACAGACTTCTGTTCCTGTGCATTCTTGGAAGCTTTGGAGGAGGCATGGAGAGCCTGGGTTAGGGGCAGAGTTGCCCCTTCCTTCTGGTCACGTGAACCCCTCAAGTAGAGAGAAGATCAGGACTGGGGATGGGGGGCTCTAAGGTACCTCTCTTGATACTTCTGTGAAACTCCTCAGCCCTTTCTTAACTTATTAAGTCTGTAGGCAGAGTCCTCCTTTCCTTTGTCCACCCCACTGCCCAGGAATTGAACAGGTAAGTTTGAAGGCAGGTGTGGAAAGTTCCTTCCATGCCCTTCCTGTTTCTGCATCTGTCCTGAATTTATGAAGATGGGTGTACAAACCCCTATACACCTGAATACACTGAGCCTGAAGTTACCTGGGCAGAGATGCTCTGCTCTTAGATGGGACTGGCGCTCTGACAGCTGTCATCTGTGTCATCTGCCAAATGTTTCCAGGCTTCTCCCAGGTGCAGGTCTGCCTGTTGTTGCAAGCACTATTTATCCCAGAAATATTTATTTAATCCTCACCAGCACATTATTATCCCCTTTTTATACACAAGTAAGCCAGGACCAACGGAGAAGGCAATGGCACCCCACTCCAGCACTCTTGCCTGGAAAATCCCATGGATGGAGGAGCCTGGTAGGCTGTAGTCCATGGGGTCGCGAAGAGTTGGACACTACTGAGCGACTTTACTTTCACTTTTCACTTTCATGCATTGAGAAGGAAATGGCAACGCACTCCAGTGTTCTTGCCTGGAGAATCCCAGGGACGGGGGAGCCTGGTGGGCTGCCGTCTATGGGGTCGCACAGAGTCGGACACGACTGAAGCGACTTAGCAGCAGCGGCAGCAGCAAGCCAGGACCAAAGAGGTTAAGGAATGTGTTCAGTGTCACTCAGGTAGCAAGTCTCAGAGTCAGTGTTCAAACCCAAACCTGACTCAAAACTATGAGTTTCAGGTTCTCAAAACTCTGCTTTCAGTAGGGTCTTTCAGGGGGAAAAAAAAGACCCCAAACAATTCCAGTCGTCCATTTTTCAAACATTTGAGCAATGCAAGGCCTAGTTTACCAGTCACAATTCCAAGGCCTGAAATTAACCTAACTGGCCCCTAGGTGGCACCAAAAAAGCATGTCTGAGACAAAAGCCAGCAAGTACCGTGGTTTTCTGCTGAGGTGTTTGTGGAGGGGAACTGTATGCAAACAGGGAGGCAAAGCTGCCCAGAAGGGAGTAAGCCAAGGGTTCAAGAAGCAGATTGGAAAACACATTTCCTCTGGTGTTGAATGATGACAGAAAGAGATAGCAGCAAATCCTAATGTTTGTATTCCAGTTGAAAAATCATAATCCTGAGAGAAGCAGACTATTTAAATACACGTGTTTACCAGGAGCACACAGAAATCCCCATGGGTGCTCCAAGAAAAGAAAAATTATAGGCACAATCACCGACAGTGAGGATGTCCAAACACCTTAACAAGTCCTTGTTGAAATGGCAGCTCTTAAATGATTCAACTGCCTCCTAGGCAAAAACGCATAGCAACAGCCATAAATACACTATAATTAACATCACACGGAGAGCAAAGGAAACTTTGAAAATATTTCATTTAGCATCTCAAAGGAGTCATAGATATTCTTTCCCATGAATGAGGACATTGTCAAATTATTTATCTAGAGCCAGCTGTGCATCCGCTGAGTTGTAAAATGCCTAGAGATTGCTACTACGTGGCTAGCAGGAAGAATGCTAGCTTGTTCGTTGGGCAGTGTCTCTTCCCTGACCTCAGGGCCCTGCTGGAGGCCTGGATTCCCGGCAAGAGCTGGGCCCTGCGCCACTGATCCTGAGTGTGGTTCACAAAGTGCTTCTTTTCTGTGAATGGTTTGCTACCAAGTCACAAGAAGGTAAGAACAGAGGGTGGGAGTGAGCGTTAGAAACTGGTAGGGTGGTCTGAGCTTGCTGTGACATCCCAGGCTGTGATCGTTGGACAGGTTTGGAACAGTCATGATGTTGCTCACTTGCTAGTGAGTCATTTGTGGCATGAGATGTGAATGGGTCCAATAAACACACTTATTTATCTAAAACAGATTGGCTCCCGTCACAGACTGTTTGAGAAACTCTGTCCCAAGGCAGATATCTCCTGCACTATTAACCCAGTGCCCCAGTGTTGAGAGTCAACGTCTGCTAGGTGGTGTTTTAGGGCATGGCCTTTGAAGTTGAAGAGAACTAGATTTCGCTTTCCTCTATTATCAGCTGTGTGGCATTAGGAACATTAAACTTTTTGATCTTTCATTTCCTTAGTTCTAACATGGGGCTTGTTGTTCAGTCACCAAGTCACATCCGACTCTTCGTGACTCCACGGATTGCAACATGCCAGGCTTCCCTGTCCCTCACCATCTCCCATGGTGTGCCCAAGTTCATGTCAGTGATGCCATCCAACCATCTCATTCTCTGTTGCCCTCTTCTCCTTCTGCCTTCAGTCTTTCCCAGGATTAGGGTCTTGTCCAGTGAGTCAGTTCTTTGCGCCAAGTAGCCAAAGATTTGGAGCTTCAGCTTCAGCATCAGTCCTTCCAATGAATATTCAGGGTTAGTTTCCTTGAGGATTGATTGGTTTGATCTTCTTGCTGTCCAAGGGACTCTCAAGAGTCTTCTCTAGCATCACAGTTTGAAAGCATCAATTCTTCAGCACTCTGCCTTCTTTATTGTCCAGCTCTCACATCCATACATGACCACTAGAAGGCTATAGCCTTGACTATATGCACTTTCACTGGCAAAGTGATGTCTTTGCTTTTTAACACACTGTCTAGGATTGTCATAGCTTTCCTGCCAAGAAACAATCATCGAATTCCATGGCTACAGTCACCATCTGCAGTGATTTTAGAGCCCAAGAAGAGGAAGTCTGTCACTGCTTCTACCTTCTCCCATTCTGTTTGCCATGAAGTGATGGGACTGGATGATCTTGGTTTTTTAAATATTGAGTTTTAAGCTGGCTTTTTCACTCTCCTCCTTCACCCTCATCAAGAGGCACTTTAGTTCCTCTTCACATTCTGCCATTAGAGTGGTATCATCCGCATATCTGAGGTTGTTGATATATCTCCCAGAAGTCTTGATTCCAGCTTGTAACTTATCCATCCTGGCATTTCACATGATATGCTCTGTGTATAAGTTAAATAAAGAAGGTGACAATAAACAGCCTTATCGTACTCCTTTCTCAATTCTGAACCAGTCAGTTGTTCCATACAAGGTTCTAACTGTTGCTTCTTGACCCATAAACAGGTTTCTCAGGAGACAGGTAACATGATCTGGTATTCCCATCTCTTGAAGAGTTTTCCACAGGTTGTTGTGATCCACACAGTCAAAGGCTTTAGCATGATCAATGAAACAGAGGTAGATGCTTTTCTGGAATTTCCTTGCTTTGTCTATGATCCAGCAAATGTTGGCAATTTGATCTCTGGTTCCTCTGCTTTTTCCAAACCCAGCTTAAACATCTGGAAGTTCTCAGTTCATGTAATGTTGAAGCCTAGCTTGAAGGATTTTGAGCATGACCTTACTAGCATGGGAGATGAGTGCAATTGTCCGGTGGTTTGAGCATCCTTTACTACTGCCCTTCTTGGGAACTGGGATGAGGATCGATCTTTTCTTGTCCTGTGGCCACAGCTGGGTTTTCCAAATTTGCTGACAGATTGAGTGCAGCACTTTAATAGCATCATGTTTTAGAATTTGAAATAACTCTGCTGGAATTCCACCACCTCCACTAGTTTTATTGGCAGCAGTGCTTCCTAAAGCCCATTTGACTTCACACTCCAGAATGTCTGACTCTGGGTGAGTGACCACACTATCATGGTTATCTGGATCATTAAGATCTTTTAGTGTAGTTCTTCTGAGTATTCTTGCCATTGCTTCTTGATCTCTTCTGCTTCTATTAGGTCTTTACCATTTCTGTCCTTTATTGTGCCCATCTTTGGATGAAATGTTCCTTTGATACTTTCAATTTTCTTCAAGAGATCTCTTAGTCTTTCCCTTTCTGTTGTTTTCCTCTATTTCTCTGCATTATTCGTTGAAGAAGGCCTTCTTGTCTCTCTTTGTTATTCTCTAGAACTCTGCATTTAGTTGGGTGTATCTTTCTCTCTCCCCCTTCCTTTACAGTTCTCTTCTTTCCTCAGCTACTTGTAAAGCCTTCTCAGACAACCATTCTGCCTTCTTACATTTCTTTTTCTTTGGTATGGTTTTGTTCGCTGCCTCCTGTACAATATTATGAACTTCTGTCCATAGTTCTTTAGGCACTCTGTTTACTAGATCTAATCCCTTGAATCTATTCATCAGCTCCACTATATATTCATAGGGGATTTGATTTAAGTTTTACCTGACTGGCCTAGTGGTTTTCCCCATTTTTCTTTAGTTTAAGCCTGAATTTTGCTGTGAGGAGCTGATGATCTGAACCACAGTCAGCTCCAGGTTTTGCTTTTTGCTGACTCTATACAGCTTCTGCATCTTCAACTACAAAGAATGTAATCAATCTGATTTTGATATTGACCATTTGGTGATGTCCATGTGTAAAGTCGTCTTCTGTGTTGTTGAAAAAGGGTGTTTGCAATGACTAGTGCATTCTCTCTAATTATATTAGCCTTTGCCCTGCTTCATTTTGTACTCCAAGACCAAACTTGCCTGTTACTCCAGGTATCTCTTGACTTCCTACTTTTGTATTCCAACCCCCTATGATGAATAGGACATCTTTTTTTTTTTTTTTTTTTGTATTAGGAGATCTTATAGAACCTTCTATAGTTCTAGGAGATCTTCTAGGTCCTCATAGAACTAATCAACTTAAGCTTCTTAAGGATTGGTGGTTGGGGCATAGACTTGGATTACTGTGATGTTGAATGGTTTGCCTTGGAAACAAACTGAGATCATTCTGTCATTTTTGAGGTTGTACCCAAGTACTGCATTTCGGACTCTTTTGTTGATGATGAGGGCTGCTCCATTTCTTCTGTGGGATTCTTGCCCTTAGTAGTAGATATAATGGTCATCTGAATTAAATTCACTCCTTCCCATCCATTTTAGTTCACTGATTCCTAAGATGTTGATGTCTACTCTTGCCATCTCCTACTTGACCATGTCCAATTTATCTTGATTCATGGACCTAACATGCCAGGTTCCTATGCAGTACTGTTCTTTACAGTATTTGGTTTTACTTTCATCACCAGACACATCTAAAATTGTTTCCACTTTGGCCCAGCCGCTTCATTCTTTCTGGAGCTATTAATAGTTGTCCTCTGCTCTTCTGCAGTAGCATATTTTTGACACCTTCCAACCTAGGGGGCTCATCTTTCGGTATCACATCTTTTTCTCTTTTTATATAGTTCCTGGGGTTCTCATGGCACATATACTGGAGTGGCTTGCCATTCCCTCCACCAGTGGATCATGTTTTGTCAGAACTCTTCACTATGACTCATCTGTCTTGGATGGCCCTACATGGCATGGCTCATAGCTTCATGGAGTTATGCAAACCCCTTCACCATGACAAGGTAGTGATCCATGAAGGGGAGAGCAGGCTAATAGCATATACTTTACATAGTGGTTGTGAGAATATAAAATAAGACAGATGTGGTGAGACTGTGAACACTCATGGTTTCACAATGGTTTTTATACCTCTTTCTCAGTATCTATCTTCCTATCTTTCTTTTTTCTCTCTGTCTCTGCAAATAATATCCTTCATCTGTTTAGGAAGTTTTTGAAAATTGAGCCCTCTTTGTCCTGTTGGCCTAAAACAAATAGACTGCAAGGTGTTTCTCCAGCAAAGATGGGTTTATTTGGGATTTGCAGAGAATTGCAATTCAAGGTCTACAACCATGGTGAGCCACATGCAAGTCTTCATGCTACAAGAGAAGCAGAACTCTTTTATAGAGGGGAGAAAGGACTTTGAGAGTGCTATAGTAAACAAAGATTCCATGACTTTTCACTGGCCAACTTGTTGCCAGAAAAGGAGTCTGTACCTTCAGTTGGGCTCTGCTCCCAATTGCGGGGCATAAGAGCTCTCCCTTCTGGTCTCCCAACTCTGTTTAACTGAGGTTTCTGTTTGTTAGTTTTTTACATTTCTCCCTCTTGATTAAGATTTTTCTCTGAAAGCGTCACTGATGAAGAGTTAGGTTCTGTAGTTTCAGCAGCTTTTTGTCCCTCAGTGTCAGAAGGGATCTTTCTTAGGTTAGTGTCCATGTCAGAGGGAAAATAAACAGATTGGAAACCTACTAAAGTCACGTTTGAGTTAAAAGAAGGGGTACAAGGAAGAATTCTCAGGCACTTTTTAGTCTAAAGTCTGTATGTTTTCAAGATCATAGATGTTGGAGATCATCCGAAGCAATATGTCATCATCAAAGATGTGGGGATAAACTTCCAAAGGTCCTGGTTCTGATCTCTTGGGAAAACTATCTTAACAGATGTTATCTGCTTCAACTCCAGGAAATAATTCACTTTTAAATCACCAGATGATGTGCAGGTCCAGTCAGGATTCAGTGTTTTCTTTAGGTGTGTCATGTGAATCCATCAGTCTGTTTGTTGGAGTTTGGTGACCCAAGGATTGGTTAGCAGTACCTGAAAGTGGCCGCTCAAGTGAGGTTGAAGAGAACACTTTTGGAGGTATCTTTTCCAAAAGACAAAACCTCCAGGTTGCAAGATGTGATGCTTCAGGTCTTCATCTCCTGAGAATGCACTGTGAAGAGTGCTCTATCAAAATATGGTTAATTTCAATAGAAACAACTAGAATTTTGCAATATTGGGCTTCCCTTGTGACTCAGCTGGTGAAGAATCTGCCCTCAATGTGGGATACCTGGGTTTGATCCCTGGGTTGGAAAGATCCCCTAGAGAAGGGAGAGGCTACCCACTCCAGTATTTTGGCCCGGAGAATTCCAAAGACTGTATAGTCCATGGGGTCGCAAAGAGTTGGAAACAACTGAGCAACTTTCACTTGCGGATATAATCTTGAAATAGCTCTTCTTTTTTTTTTAATCAGTTTTAGGTTAAAAAAAAAAAAGGCAGGAGCAAAGTCCATTGGGTACCCTGTGACTATCGAGTGAGATTTTAAGAGGGTGAATTTAAGATTTAGAAAGATCAACAGCAACACTTTTGGTCAAAGCATTTAGAGAGCCTGTACAAATTTTTCAGCGAGTTTTAACAATGCCATTAATGCATTTGACTAAACCAGAGCAGTGAAAGTGTTGTAAAACTGGGCAAACAGCACAAACTTGCTGAAGTACTCGACTAGTAAAACGGGCCCCTTGATCACTATGAAGTTCAAGGGGAGGTCCACATGTAGAGATAATCTTTTCTAAAAGGACTTTAGCCATAGAACAGATAGTACCGTGTCTGCAAGGGAAGGCTTCAGTCCAGTGTGAAAACATACAGATCATGACTAAAACATATTTATATCCACAAGATGGAGAAAGTTGTATAAAATTTATTTTCCAGAACTTTCATGGCCCATTTGGCAGTTTAAAACATCTGGGAGTAGTAAGAACAGTCGTCCCTGGGTTATACTTCAGACAACTGAACAAGTGTGGTAACACTTTTACAGTCCTGTTTATGTTCCTCCACCAATATTGATTCATGAAGGCTATCATTGTGTCAGTAGATCTTTGGTTTAGTGCTTGCACAGTGGTGAGGAGTGGGAATTTTAGGACTGGGCTGTTATTTGGTCCAAACCAGAGCTTTCTCTTTTTATCAACCAACAATTGTTGGATTTCCAATCTTGTTTTTCCCTTTCAGAGGTCAATTGCTGGGCTTCTGTAGCCAGTTTTTCTAAGTTATCATTTGGGAAAATATGCCTTTGGACCGTGGTAGCAGTTTGGCTGCTGGTGGTCTTTTTAAGAGCAGCATTCTTTGCAGAAATAACAGCAAGTTAATTTCCCTTAGCATCTAGAGAGTGAAGTTTAGAGTACTTGAGAATCTTAACAGATAAAGCAGCAGGTAAAAATATTGCATCCTATAATTTGTGAACTTTGTTGTTGTTCAGTCGCTAAGTCTTATCTGACTCTTTGCAACCCTGTGGACTGCAGCATACCAGACTTCCCTGTCTTTCACTATCTTCCATAGTTTGCTCAAATTCACATCCACTGTGTCACTGTGAACATAGAGACCATTTTTTGTTTCGTATTCACTGGTTTGATCTCCTTGAAGTCCAAGAGACTCTCAATAGTGTTCTCTAGCACCACAATTTGAAAGCATCAATTCTTTGGCACTCCGTCGTCTTCATGGGCCAACTTTCACATTCGTACATGACTACTGGAAAAACCATAGCTTTGACTAGATGGACCTTTGTTGGCAAAGTGGATGTCTCTGCTTTTTAATATGCTTCCTAGGTTTGTCATAGCTTTCCTTCCAAGAAGCAAATGTCTTTTAATTTTATGGCTGTAGTCACCGTCTGCAGTGATTTTGGAACCCAAGAAAAGAAAAATCTGTCACTTCTTCCACTTTTTCCCCTTCTATTTGCCATGAAGTGATGGGACCAGATGCCATGATCTTAGTTTTTTGTTGTTGTTGTTGTTTTTAAAAATTTATTTATTTTTAATTGAAGGATAATTGCTTTACAATATTGTGTTGGTTTCTGCCAAACATCAACATGAATCAGCCATAGGTTTTCTCATTTCCCCTCCCACTTGAGCATACCACCCACCTGCCTCCCCATTCCACCCCTCTAAATTGTTACCGAGGCCCAGTTTGAGTTTCCTGAATCATACGGCAGATTCCCACTGGCTATCTATTTTACATATGGTAATGTATGTTTCCATGTTACTCTCTGCATAACTCCCACCCTCTCCTTCGTCTCCCACCCAGCTTTGTCCATTACTTCATTTTGTATAATAGGCTCTAGGTTCATTCACCTCATTAGGACTGACTCAAATGTGTTCCTTTTAATGGCTAAGTAATATTCTATTGTATGTATGTACCACAGCTTCTTTATACATTTATCTGTCGATGGACATCTAGGTTGCTTCCATGTCCTAGCTATTGTAAATAGTGTTGCAATGAACATTGGGGTACATGGATCTTTTTCAGTTTTGGTTTCCTCAGGGTATATGCCTACTAGTGGGATTGCTGGGTCATGTGGTGGTTTTATTCCTAGTTTTTCAAGGATCTCCATATTGTCTTCCTTAGTGGCTGTATCAGTTTGCATTCCCACCAACAGTGCCAGAGTGTTCCCTTTTCTCCACACCCTCTCCAGCATTTATTGTTTGTAGACTTTTTGATGATGGCCATTCTGATTGGTGTGAGGTGCTATCTCATTGTAATATTGATTTTCATTTCTAATGAGTAATGTTGATCATCTTTTCATGTGTTTATTAGCCATCTGTATGTTTCAATAGATGCATAAAAAGCATTGGACAAAATTCAGCACCGATTTATGATTAAAAAAAAAAAATCTTCAAAAAATG
Organism: Cervus canadensis; assembly: GCF_019320065.1. Lineage (NCBI taxonomy): Eukaryota > Metazoa > Chordata > Mammalia > Artiodactyla > Cervidae > Cervus > Cervus canadensis. The sequence continues at coordinate 14,755,182 of NC_057400.1, forward strand.
GGCATAGAAGGAACCTACCTCAACACGGTAAGGGTCATATATGATAAACCTATAGCAAACATTATTCTCAATGGTGAAAAACTAAAAGCATTCTCTCTAAGATCAGGAAAAAGACAAGGGTGCCCACTCTCACCAATATTATTCAACACAGTTTTGGAAGTCCTAGCTACAGCAATCAGAGGGCGGGGGGAAAGGAATCCAGATTGGAAAAGAAGTAAAATTCTCACTGTATGCAGGGGACATGATACTATACACAAAAAACCCTGAAAATACTATAAGAAAATTACTAGAGCTAATCACTGAATTTAGCAAATTTTCAGGATACAAGATCAATACACAGAAATCAATACACTTGCATTCCTATACACTAACAATGAAAAATCAGAAAGAGAAATTAAGGAATCAATCCCATTCACCACTGCAACAGAAAAAATAAAATATCTAGGAATAAATCTACCTAAGGAGACAAAAGGGCTATATACAGAAAGCTATAAGACATTGATGAAAGAAATCAAAGATGACATAAACAGATGGAGAGATAGTCCATGTTCCTGGGTTGGAAGAATTAATATCGTGAAAATGACTATACTACCAAATGCAGTCTACAGATTCAGTGTGATCCCTATTAAACTACCAATGGCATTTTTCACAGAACTAAAACAAAAAAATCTCACAATTCATATGAAAACACAAAAGACCCCAAATAGCCAAGGCAATCTTGAGAAAAAAGAATGGAGTGGAGGAATCAACCTTCCTGACTTCAGATTATACTACAAAGCTACAGTCATCAAGACAGTATGGTACTGGCACAAAAACAGAAATATAGACAATGGAACAAGATAGAAAGTCCAGAGATAAACCCTACAGGGACCTTATTTTTGGCAAATGAGGCAATAATACACAATGGGGCAAAGCTAGCCTCTTCAATAAGTAGTACTGGGAAAACTGGACAGCTACATATAAAAGAATAAAATTAGAACACTTCCTAACACCATACACAAAGATAAACTCAAAATGGATTAAAGACCTAAATGTAAGACCAGAAACTGTAAAAATCTTAGAGGAAAACATAGGCAGAACACTCTACGAAATAAATAACAGCAAGATCCTCTATGACCCACCTCCTGAGTAATGGAAATAAAAATAAGAGCAAATGAAACAACTGACAAAGGATTAATTTCCAAAATATATAAGCATCCTGCTACTAGTCAATACCAGAAAAACAAATGACCCAATCAAAAAGTGGGAGAAAGACCTAAACAGACATTTTTTTTTTCCTTCTGGAAGCAAGGAAGTCATGTTGCTTCTACAATATCCCAACATCATTAGCCACTCCAAAAGTATACTACTATTAGTATAAGCGTTGCCAGTTTTGTCCCTGTTTAAAGTACAAGCCCAAGTAAGAGCAAATAATTCAACTGGTTGGGCTGAAATAGCCATGTGTAAAGCTACTGCATCAACAATACCAAAAATAGCATGTCCAACAGAGTACTTGCCATTGTCACCTTCTAAATAAGAACTATCAGCAACCCATGAGAAGTCAAAACTACCCCCAAAAATTTCATGTGGATCATCATAGAGTCAGGAGGTGGTCCGTCAGCATTAAGCAGTCATGAGAGACTGTGTCAGTGAGGGAGGGGAGAAGAGTAGCCTGGTTTAAGGTTACTGCAATATAAAAGAGTTATGTGAAGAAGAGTTAACAAAAGGACTGCCTCGAAGGTGAGGCAACTGGCTGAGAAATGTTGAATGTGATGTGAATTCAGGAGAACTCCTACTGCATATGGTACAAGTAGTGGTTAAAGGAGAGCCCACAGTAATTTTCTCAGTGGCCTTAACCAAAAGGGCAGTAATGACTCTAGGGCACGGAGTGCATCCCCACATAACAGGGTCCAGTTGCTGTCTATAATAGCCTCTGGGTCAATGGTGATCCCTCTCTATTGGAGTGAGTACTCCAAGGGCGTTCCCTTCTTTTTCATGTACAGAAAGGAGGAAGGAAATCTGATCATTTGGATGCCCAAAGGTAAATGAGCTCATCAAGTTCTCCCTTTAAGATTTTAATGGCAATGTCATCCTGGTCTTCCCATAAAATTGCTTTTGGCTCGTTATTGTTGAGTAAAACACATGGAGGTTTAGTCAAAAGAGAAGTTTGGGATCCAGCTTCAGCAGCACCAACTAGCCTGAGAAAACCTTGCAGTTGGCACTTAGTTTTGGGTTTGGGGAAACTTGGGACACCATGAAGTCTCTGTGGATCTGCAACGTCCTTTGGTGACCTTGTGTCTCTTTAAGGCTAGAAGCTTTAGCAATTAGATGCTGTCTTCCTCTGAGGAGGCTTGAGAAGGAGAGAAAAGAAGCAAATCATCCACATATTACAAGAAAGTAGAACCTCTAGGGAACCTTGTATCATTCAGGTCAGCCTTTAGAATTTGCAAGAAACAAGAAGGACTGAGTAAAACCCTGAGGCATTACAGACCAGGTGAATTATTTTCTTCCCAAGTGAAAACCAAAAGGTATTGACTCGCTTCATCAACTGCAATACTAAAGAATGCCCTGTGTAAATAAATTACAGTAACAAATTTATTTCTGGTGAGAATGGATGTTGGTAATATATGAGGATTAGAAACAACAGAGTGTTAAAGGATAACATGTGTGTGTGCATGAATGCTCAGGCATGTCTGAATCTTTGTGACCCCATGGACTGCAGCCTGCCAAGCTCTTCTCTCCATGGAATTTTCCAGGCAAGAATACTGAAGTGGGTTGCCATTTCCTACTGCAGGGGATGTTCCCGACCCAGGGATCGAACCCACGTCTCATGTGTCTCCTGCACTGACAGGTGGATTCTTTATCACTACACCACCTAGGAAGCCTGAAGGACAATAATATTGTTTATTACTGGGAAGTGAAGTGAAAGTCACTCAGTCATGTCCAACTCTTTGCGACCTCATGGACTATAACCTGCCAGGCTCCTCTGCCCATGGATTTCTCCAGGCAAAAATACTGGAGTGGGTAGCCGTTCCCCTCTCCACGGGATCTTCCCAACCCAGGGATCAAAGCCAGGTGTTCTTCATTGCAAGCAGATTCTTTACCATCTGAGCCGCCAGGGAGGCCCAGAGGCCTTTGGTTAGGTCAGTCCAGTTAGTTAGAAATATGCATGAGGAAGAATCATGGTTTTTAAACATAAAATCAGCCAGAGTCTCTGGTGGGCATGTTCACTTAAATATTAGATAACTGAGATCCCATTTCTCAGAGGTTTTTTTCCCCTAGAGTGGAAGAATCATGTTCGAACAGCTTACAGTACGAACAACTCAATTCAAGCAGCTTGCCAGCCAGTTCTAAGAAGACAGCTTGGTCTGGGAGGAGCCGGACCAAAAGCTTTATCAGCCAGTTTTCAGAAAGCAACCCCTATTCCAAAGGAACAGGCCAATGGCTGAACTGGCAGAGTTTCACTGAAGCAGCCTCTATTCCTAAAGGAATAGGCAGAAGGGCATCTCAGCTAGCTTCAGCTGAAACAGTCTGATCTTAAAATCAAATGTATATATAAAACAGAAACAGACTCACAGATATGGAAAGCAAACTAGTGGTTACCAAAGGGGAGAGGGACTGGGCAGGGGCAAATTAGGAGTATGGGAATTAAGAGATACAAACTACTGTGTATAAAACAAAATAAGCAACAAGGATATATTACATGGCACAGGGAATTATAGCCATTTTCTTGTAATAACTTTTAATGGAGTATGATCTTGCACATTTCTTAGGTTCCTTTTGGTAGATGTGGGTAACAAAGAGGGTTGAGGTAGAAAAGAGTTGGCCAACTCCTCCTCTACAAGCTAACCAGGTTAAAAAGGAAGGAGATTTTACAATTCTGCCACACAGTTATTAGAAAGCAAACCCAGAAGAATTCATAGTGAGTGCTTATCTGTAAGCTCCGTGAAGTTCTCGGCCCCTCTGTGTTTCCACCTCTGCTTGGGAGATTCCTTCAGGGCAGACACATGGGGACTGCTGAGGCAGGGACTCAGTTTATGTTCTAATTGGCACCAGACCCCAGACTCTTCCTTGCTTACGCTGGACATCAGACAAATTAGAGATTTAGCCTTTGTGAGCTATTTCTTAGGAGTCAGGCTGTAGAGCATTTCTAAAATGTTTTATCTAGCCCAAACATCTTGAAGATTTTTATTTCCCCATTGAAACACTTTTCTAACAGTTTCCATGTTATTTGAAGTCAAGTGGTAGTCGCTCAGTCGTGTCCAACTCCTTGCCACCCCTGGACTGTAGCCTGCCAGGCTCCTCTATCCATGGGATTTTCCAGGCAAGAGTACAGGAGTGGGTTGCTATTCCCTTCTCCAGGCGATCTTCCTGACCCAGAGATTGAACCCAAGTCTCCTTTATGATAGGCGGATTCTTTACTGCCCTTGCTATGTTACTTAACAAGCCATTAATTTCACCAGTAAGGAAACATTTCTGACGTTCTCTGAGCTAATAGGCAAAGCATCTGAGCTTGATGGAGATGCAGATACAGAAGCCTGCATTAGCCCTGGGAGAGGCCTCTTGGGTAGTGCTTACAGACCACTTGTGGCCATTCAGCCCACATTGGAATGCTGGCTGCACCCAGGCAACTGGTTGATTGTAATCGCACATACACACAAGAATACATTGATTCAAAAGTTTCAAGTAAATCACAGTTAACACAAGAGAGCTCAGAGAGAAACCACGTGCAAAGTGTTTAACACTCTTCTGGAATATTAGTCGATATGCAAATAGGTTTGCTATTGTGTAATCATTTTCAAAAGCCTTCTTCAGCTCCTTGAGGAGAGGGAGGAGAGGAGAGTTTAAGCTGTAAGGGCAGGACAGGAGAGGAAAGTTACAACATTTGCTGAGCAAACCCTGGGAACCAGGCACTTCACATGCTTTGTGGCCTTTTACTGGTCCAACCACCTGGCCAGGTGGCTTGATTGTCACCACTTTCCGTAAGAGAAAACCACACCTCAATGGCGCAGGTCACACAGCCCCAGGTGTCAGAGCCAAGACCGAAACTCTCTTGGGTGGGAAAGTCTGCCACCCCAGAATTACACTTTGAACTCTCAGTCATAGGGAGATGTTGAAAATCAAAAGGATCGGGAAGATAAAGCCAAATGAATAGGAGGCAAGTGGGAATCACACAGAATCACCGCTGGAGGCTGCCAGCCTGCCTGCCACAGGCGACGAGGGACTTGGGCTGACAAAGAGAAGGCGCAGGGAGTATTGGCCAGCCCGGAGGTTGTCATGGCAGAACGTCATCCCAGAAGCAGAACTTGAACCAGAGATTTAGTACAAGCGACAAAACCCCAGTGAGAGAGTGGGGACAGGCAGCGTGCTAGGGAAGGGGAGGAGGCCGACTTTTGTTAACCACATCAGTCAGCACTGGATCGGGGCCATGGCTCTCAGGCAGGCTGTAAGCTTTCAAGCTCTTGTAGCCCTTCCAGTTCTCCCTGGGGTCATGGCTACAGGGTGCTCGAGCAGTCCTCTGAACACTCACAGAAGCTGAGGGATGAACACACAGAGCAAGGAAAGCAAGTCTCAGAGGCCCCAGGCAGGTCACCGGCACCATGCACTCTTATGATCATCCCCAGCATCCAAAGAGGTCCATCCTTTGAGATGCAGTAAAAATCTGAATCCCCCCAAGGGCCCCAGTGACCTCCTGCGTGGCCTTGCCCGGTCATGTAACTCATTCCTCCTCCTCTTGCCCCCTCATCCTGATCTTCCTGCTCCAGCTGTCCTACCTGGCTTCCCACAGAGACACTGGCTGCAGAGACACTGCAGAACGTTGGACCTATACTGGTCTCTGCTCAGGACTCTCTTCCCTGGAGAACAGCCTCACTGCCCCCAGGCCTTGCCCAGGTGACATCTTCTCCAGGAGACCTGATCATCCTTTTCAAAGTAGCACCCCTGCTCCTCTTCCCTTTCCCCGGCATCCCTCTCTCCATCACTGCCTGACGCTATGCTATGTGTATTTCTTTGTTAATTTGTTTATTGCCTGCCTAACAACAGAGAAATATGAAATTCCATGAGGGCAGGACTTCTGCCTGCTTTGATCACTGCTCCTTTTCCAGTGTTGTCTAAAACAGCACCTGGAACAGAGTAGGGGTCAGTAAACACTTGTGAATCAATGAAGGGAAGAATAAAATGAATGCAAGAACAGATGAATCCAGAATATAGTCCCTAAGGCAGCATTACTGGAAGCTAGTCCAAGAACCACCTAGGTCAGAATTCTTTAAGGTAACTTACGTTAAATGCAGATTCCTGAGTGGTTCCCTAATGGGTAAGGAGAGGAATTCTTGTTTCCCTAGTTAGCTCTGTTGAGGCCTCTGGAAGAACAATGCCAGGTGGGACAGAGGGAAGAACTACTTGGCCACCAAGAGAGGGTGGACACTTGACACCAGGGTCACAGACTTCCATACTTTCCCCCTAGGTTCTCAGAGCCGAAGCCCAGCCAGGAAGCACTAGAGCTATTGACCCAAGTGATACGATAACTGTCAGATTTCAAGGGATATTCAAGGATACACTTAGAAAATTCTCTAAAGGAGAGGGAGCTCAGCTTGGTTCTCTGTGATGACCTAGATGGGTGGCATGGGGGGTGGGATGGGAGGGAAGTCCAAGAGGGTGGGGGTATATGTATGCATGCAGCTGATTCACTTCACTGTATAGCAGAAACTAACACAACATTCTAAGGCAATTGTGTGTGTGAAAGTTGCTCAGTCGTATCTGACTTTTTGCGACCCTGTGAACTGTAGCCTGTCAGGCTCCTCTGTTCATGGAATTCTCCAGGCAAGAGTACTGGAGTGGGTTGCCATTCCATTCTCCAGGGAATCTTCCCAACCCAGGGACTGAACCCAGGTCTCTTTCATTACAGGTGGATTCTTAACCATCTGAGCTACAAGGGAAGCCCTGTAAAGCAATTATACTCCAATAAAAATAAATAAATAATTTAAAAATTAAATTTTTGAAAAAGGAAGTTTACCTATTGGTTACTTAATGTAACTGAGAGACTTGATGGAGCCAAATAAAGAAATTGTAACATCCACGGCAGACAGGATGTTAGAGAAAAGAGAGTTTATTCTTTAGAAGCAGGCAACCCAACAACTGAACCCAGAGTACATCTGTGTGGCTTAAGGGATACATCATGTGGCTGTGATACCTTTGAATCCTTGGCTCAGCCACTCATTTGCTCTGTTTCTCTGGGAGTGTCATCTTCACTTTGTGCCTAGGTTTCCTCATCTGTTAAAAAGTACATCATTGTTCCTGTGCTTCCCCTGAATATTTGGAAGGATGCTGTCTGAGAAAGTGGAGAGGAGTCCACTACAGAAAACTCTCAACATGGACCATGCTGCCTGTACCTGTGCTCCAAGAGAAGGAGCAGGAACTCCTCTGCTTGAAGTCTGTTTCCCGTTGTTTGACCACAGCAGGTCCATGACCACTGAGACTTTAGTCCTTCTCTTATTTGGATCAGTCTTTCTCTGCACTTCCGTGTTGACTTGCAGTTTGGGTTTTACCTGGAACATTCTTTGTTTTCATCTTCACATGCTGCCTGCTCATCATTTAGATCTTAGCTTACCCATCACTTCTTCAGAGGCCTTCCCAGACCCCTAAACCAATATCACTCCCTTGCCTCTCATCCCTAGGTGCTCTCCATAATATCATCCTCTCGTATTTTAGTCTTAGGATTTACCACTCTCAGTAATCATCTAGTTCATCCATTGTTAACTAGTTTATTACCCACTGTCATGTGAATTCCTTGAGATCTGGGGCCTTCTTTTCCCATATTCACATTCCCTGAAATGTAGTAGATCCCCCCAAATATTCATAGAATGAATGGAGTATACCTGTCCCTCTTGTCTCTCATTCCACTTCCTCTCTGTTCTACCCAGTTCTCTTCTTCGTTTCTTTCGGTCTTTTTATCTCTGCTCTTCCCCCATTCTTCATCTCTTCCTCTAGACCCCGACTCTGCAATAGTTTCCCCTAGAGAGTGCTGGAAAAGATTTTAGATCCTTCTGCTCTTTAGGGCTTCCTTGGTGGCTCAGATGGTTAAGAATCTGCCTATAATTCAGGATATCTGGGTTGGATCCCTGGGTTGGGAAGATCTCCTGGAAAACAGAATGGCAATCCACTCCAGTATTCTTGCCTGGAGAATTCAATGGACAGAGGAGCCTGGCAGGCTACAGTCCATAATGTAACAAAGAGTCAGACATGACTGAGCAACTAACACTCACTTTCACTCTTTCTGGAGGATATTAGGTTGAATAATCCAGTGTAAGTGGGAATCTTCAAAGACAATAAACCTTTCTAACTAGTATCGCTAGAAGGATAGCTCTGATGCATTGCTATGTTCATATTTTTTTGTCTCATAAAAGATGGTCTTCTGGCCACACAGTTGGGAAAAGGAGAGGATGGGAGAGCCTGGGATGAAACAAAAAAGCTTCATCCAGCCACATTATCCTATAGGCATTGGTAACGATGTGTGAGAACCTGAAATGAAAGGTTCTCTGAGGAATTGAAATAGGAAAAAAATAAAACTGCCTTCAGACACACAAACAGGAAGCAACCAACATTGGATCAGGGCTGTAAGCTACAGCAAATCTCAGGTGGAGGCACTACCATATCTAGAGGAAAACTCTCTTCCTTAACAGAGGGCTTCGAAGTCCTAGAATTAGAACAAATATTTGTTTAGCCTCAATACTGACCAAACACCTTGCTGAGAGATTTCCTTGCATTATCTCCTGAAATCTGCTCTCTCCAACAGCCCTTTCCCTTGCTACCACTGGTTTTTATCATCAAAAGTAGATTACTGATATTCATGGGAACAGAAACTATGCCTTTTGTTCCTCATAATTCTTCTACTCAATACAGGGCCCAAATATCACAGCACTGAACACAATACTGAGAGGAACAGCCTAACTGGTTGTTAGATTCATCCTCTAACCAGGAGTTTTCCTCCCCTTTGAAAATAGACTCCCCCTGGAAAATTCCATGGACTGTATAGTCTATGGGGTCACAAAGAGTCAGATACGACCGAGCGACTTTCACTTCACTTTAGCTTCTGTATCTACAACATCTACACAGGCTATTCCTTGCCATTAACCTTAGATTTTTCTGTTCCCTCTGAGGAGTGCCTCTTTCATCTTCCTTCAACAAACATCACTTATTTTAAAGCAATATAGCTTCATGGCTGGGCAAGTGGACCTTCGGAATAAGAGATCCATGTTTGAATTCAGGTGCTGCCATGAAATAGCCATGTGGCATTGAGCAAGTTAATCCTTTGTGTCTGTCTTGCTTCAGTGAAACGAATAAGAACAGCTAATCCTAAAGTTATTATAAGAGTTACTAAAAAGAGTTAATCATTGTAATAGAGTTAAAATATAATTAAGGACAAAGCACAATACCTGGGAGAGAAAGTCAACCTGGAGAGAATATTTGAGGAAAAAGAGAATAAGTGCGGACCATGTGATAGCTGGTAGGGTTTTGTTTGTTGGTTAGGTTTTTTTTTTTTTTTTGGCTGCAAGCAAAAGAAATTGCATTTGGCTAGCTTAAGCCAAAAAAAAAAAAGAGGAATTTATAAAGATGCTGGGGCACTAACTGGCTCAAAGTGTAATCGAACTATCAACCTTGAGAACAATGCACCTATAAGGATCTTAGCAATTGGAATTTGTTTAAAAGCCTTATACTGGGTGTTGCCCTGGAATGATTTAGTTCCAGAAGCCTTCCATTCTGATCCTGGTCTCATTTCATTTAAAATTCATATTCCAGGATAGGAAATCTGAATCCTGTCTTCTCTTTGGAGAGGAACCGGTATAAGCACAGTGACTGAGTCACCAAGAGAATATAGGATGGGGCAGGGGTTGAAATCTCTATCAATTTCCTGTTGCTACTGTGACAAATTACCACATACTTAGCGGCTTAAAATAGCACACACTTACTATTTTACACTTCTGAAGATCAGAAGTCCAAAGATCCTTCTCAGTGGGCTAAAGCCAAGGCGTGAGCAGTGCGGGGCCCTGCTATCTGCTGTGAGTCTTACACAACATAAGGTAATCTCAGAGGGACTCTCCCATCACCTTTGCCCTGTAACGTAACCCGGTCAACAGAGTGATAAAATGTCATATTCACAGGTCCTGCCTACGCTCAGGGGGAGGGGGCCATACACCTCTATTTATATACCGTCTTCTGTCTAAAATGTACCTTGTAGTAAGTAAGGTGAGGATAAACAGGTACAAAGGTTGTAATAAAGCACAGCAGGTGTTGGCACAGAAGGTGCATATGAGACCTATAGGCAATTAGGAGTAAAATCAAAGGAGGAGGAGGGAAATGGAGTTGAGAAAGGGGGTGAATTATGAGCTGAGATTTGACGGATGAGAACTAGTTCCTAATGGGAGCTGCACATGTAAACCAAATTCATGTTTCTCGGTAAAAGACTAATGCTTTAATCTAGACCACAGCGGAATTCTAAGAGCCAGAAATTAAATCCAGGCAGAATTAATCATTTAATCAGTCAGGCAGGCTACCTTGATGATGTCAGGGGGCTTAAACAATGCATCTGGATGCCATTTCTAAAGTTTGCTGCATCTTGAAATTCTTCTTATCTTAGGATTACTAAGACTTTTCAGCATCTTTTCGCTAAAAAAAAAATGAAAAGCCATAAAGGAACAGGCATATGTGGAGTTGCTGGAGGAAAAATAGTCATAATATTGTCTAGATAGCATGGTAGCTGAATTCACCAATCAGTCTGTTGCCCTGGGCTTATTAGTTTCTTTTTAATCTTACCCCACAATATAGAACTGCAGGATGGCGTGAAATGTGAAAAAGAGAGACGGGAGGGAGGGAAGAGTATTAGAGCAAGCACAAAATTGAAAGGGAGCAAGTAGAAAGCCTTGCATGAAGTTCCAACCGGCTGGTGTTGATTGATCTCAGCTCTGTTTGTTGTCAAAGTGGTGGAGGTGAGGGGCTGGGGGGTGTTGGGGGGGGTCTTAGTCCCAAGAAATTCTTTTTTCATCAGGTGTATACCCAACTTAGAGTTGCCCAAGCCTGAAAACTTTGAGGATTCAAAGGGTTTTTTTCCTTATTTTAAATTTTTATCCAAACAATACAAGCATATACTTTAAAAAAAGTCAGACTTTACCGAGGAATTGGTAATAAAAGACAACATTTCTGCCCCTGTCCACCCCCCCCACCCCGTTTTCAGTTGTTTGGGTTGTTCCTATCTTGCCTAGAAAAACATGTTTCTATCACTCTTGCTTTGTGTGATGATCCAAGAGATCTCCTGACCCTCTTTAGTAGATGAAGATTTAGCCCCCCTATAAAAATCATCCCAATTCTTAACTTCAGTAAAGGTTTATCACTGTTTGTACTAACTCTATTGATTATTTTTGTCACTTTAAATGATATATTCCACAGCATTATGTCTTGTTCCATTGTCCACAAACAATAATACCTCTTGACTTTCTCCCTTGCATTGGAAGGATTTTTAACAGGATTGTTGACAGGTAAACATAGTTATACAGGATGTTAATAGATGAACCATTTTTTAAAAGGGTGTTTTATGTATAAATAAGTTTTAGAAATCCTGGATCAATAAATAGAATAAGTTTCTCTGCAGTGGATCATCTCAGTAGCTTTGATATGCAAATATATGCTATGAAGCTTCAAAGGGGCTTGTAATGTGTAGCACTTCCCAAACTTTTAATCACATAAACTTCTTTTTTCTCAGAACATCTGTTAATATCATAAGAAAATGCTTGTACAAAGGTAGAGGAGGCAATCTCCTGTTGGATGCAAAAGCGGGAGGGTCTGCTCACACACTGAGCACTTGCCACTTACTGATGCTATTCTAAATGTGAGTACATAGTACCCTGTGAGCTCTGTACTAACAGGGTCTCTAGGCGTCTGAGGCACAGACATAACAGATTGTTTGTCCAGCATCCCACAGCCAGTTCACTGGAAGAGTCAGGATTCAAACTGAGGCCTCAAGCTTAGAACTCCCCAACTTCGCTATCCTGTCTCCCCCACGGACAGACATGTGGCCTGAAATGAGAACAGTGTAAAAAGACTTTTTTAAATGGCTGTGTTACAGAGTCCAGCCTCATATTGCTCTCTGCATGACAGGGTAATAAATCAAAAGACAAAGTGTTGGAGCAAGGAAAAGCAATTTTATTCAGAAAACCAGCAGTCTGAGAAGATGGTAGACTAGTGTGCCAAAGAACTATATTACCAGAATTAGGATTCAGGCTTCTTTTATACAGAGAGGGGAGGAGGTGTAGCTAATTGTTGCAAATGTCTTGGTGCTGGAATCCTTTGTTCTTGCAACTGTCCAGATAAGACTGGTCATAAGGTTCCTATAATCTTCCAGAACAATTGTTATTTCTGTTCTGTGATTTTTTGTCTCTGTATGAATGGAAAATTGTTATACCTTTAAAGGCTAAGCCTGAAAGGCAGAGCATTGAGATATTTCAAGCTATAGGCAACATTCGTTTACAAAGTGCAGGGCCAGCATGACTAAGCAAGCACAGACAACAAAGCAGAAGGGTTAGAACGAAAGGAATAGATCCACCGTGGCGCCAGGATTGTTCTCTGTCACAATTAGTCATTTGACTAGATTTTGTCACTTCTGTAATCATTATGCTGTCTTACTTCTGTAGAGAAGTTTGTCATCCACCAACAGCACTCACATGGGTTATCTCATTTGAGTCTTACCCAGCCCTGTTCAATAGAGGAGCTAATGAGGGTACGGAGGTTGAGTGTGTTGGCCAACTCATTATAGCTAATCAAAGACTAAAATAACCAGGAGATTGCCTTATTACTGGCTATCTCCAAGTGAGTAGCCTTTCCAGATTTAGCAAATAAAAATATACGACTCCCAGTAAAATTAGAATTTCAGATAGAAAATAATTTTAAGTAAAAGTATGTTTCCTGCAATGCTTGAGACATATGAAACATGTTATCTATGTTTACCTGATTTTTTTTTTCTGGCATCTTACTTGGCAGCCTTACAAGTGAGAACCAAGCTCAGAACACAGGGTTAAGTGAGAGAAGAGCAGGGGAGGCTGGGCGGCCTGGAAACAGTGTGAGGCCACTTCTATCCCTGAGTTCCCTAATTGGTGTGTGCCCGTGGATGACGGTGAACACAAGGCCAGGCACTTGTGGCCATAGAAGTCTCTTCTAGGGCTTTTTGAAGGGTGATGAAGGCATGATGAGGTCTAATGGTGGGCCCCTGCTTTCCTTAGGTAGCATCTAGATGGTTCCAGGTGGACCTCTACCTCAACAGCCAGTTTAAAGCACTCAGCTGCCTATCACAGCCACGGGACTCATGGACCCACTAAGGTTCATATTCCAAGTGCCCACATAGCAGGGGTCATAGGTCAAGGTACAGCTTATTGGGGTGAAGGTGGCCAGGGGTATTCCAAATGCCCACAGAACAGGGTTTATAGGCCAACGGGCAATTTGTTGGCCAGGGGCCCTAGAAGACTGGATAGTGTAGTTCCAAACCTCTTTCACACTGATTAGAAAATGTTGCTTTGTGGCGAAAGTGTTCTTACTAGCAATCCAAATATCTTCCTGGTAGAGGCTTTGCTATGTATGTTCTGTAAATTAAAGCCTCGTGATTATTTTCAAATACTTGATATGCCAAAGATAGTTTCCATTTGAACTCTGGTTGCATTATTACAAAATAAAATTTAACATAACTTTGTCCATACAAGAAAGGGAAGCGCTATTGAGGTTTTTAAATGAGCTTTAGCTCTTGCAACTGTTTGAATGAGTGTGAAAAGTGTTTTCAAGTATTTTATCACCTCTACATGAAACTCTGTTTTCAATGGTGATGATGAGGATTTGACAAGAACACATTAAAAAGCCTATTAGGATTTGCTTATAACCATTTCAACATAAAAGTTGATAGAAAAAACTATGTTGACTTTTCTTTCTACTTGAGATATGGAAAGTCACAGGAGAACATTGCTCTCACCCTAACAATAAGAACAAGCCAGATAATCTACAAAGTTGTAATTTTTGAAAGCTGGTATGAGTATAAAGAAACCTAATGAACCCAAATCCAAAAAGTAGCAACATCCTTCTTGAGAGCTGCTTCTATCCTTGGCAGCACTGTGAATGTGAGAGGAAGCTGATAAGAAAAAAGCTGAATCTTGGCTGCAATGTTTCTTATTGAGGTACAGTTGATTTACAATGTTCTATTAATTTCAAGTGTGCAACGAAATGATTCATATATATATACACACACATATATTCTTTTTCAGATTATTTTCCCTTATAGGTTATTACAAGATATTGAGTATAGTTCCCTGTGCTATTTCGTAGTGCCTTGTTGTTTATGTATAGTGGTTTGTATCTGCTAATCCTGAACTCCTAATTTATCCCTCCCTCCCTTGCTTCTCCCTTTGGAAACCATAAGTTTGTTTTGTAAATAAGTTCATTTGTTTTATTTTTTTAGATTCCACATGTAAGTGACTCCATAAGATATTTGTCTTTCTCTGTCTGACTTATTGACACTTAGTATGATAATCTCTAGGTCCATCCGCGTTGCTGCAAATGGCATTATTTCATTCTCTTTTTATGGTTAGGCAATATTCCATTATCTATCTTTTTTAGTTTTATTGGAATATAGTTGATTTGCACACTGTGTTAGTTTCTGCTGTGCAGAAAAGTTGACGGGTTATGCATGTACATATGTCCACCCTGTTTTAGATTCTTTTCCCATATAGGTCATTACAGAGTAGTGAGTCAAGTTCCCTGTGCTATCTAGTAAACCCATATAAGCTACGTATTTTACATACAGTAGTGTGTATACGTCAATCCCAGTCTCCCAAATTATCTGCCCCCACCCGACCTTTCCTCTTTGATAACCATAAGTTTCTTTTCTACAACTGTGACTCTATGTATGTTTTGTAAATAGGTTCATTTGTACCATTTTTAAGATTCCACATATAAGCTATATCATTGATAATTGTATTTCTCTGTCTGACATAGTTCATTCAGTATGACAATCTCAAGGTGCATCCATGTCACTGCAAATGACATTATTTCATTCTTTTTATGGCTGAGTAGTGTTCCATTATATATATGTTATCACATCTTCTTTATCCATTCATCTGCCAATAGACAAGGAGGTTGCTTCCATTTCCTGGCTATTGTAAATAGTTCTGCAGTGAACATTGGGGTGCATGTATCTTTCTGAATTATGGTTTTCTCTGGATATATGCCCAGGAGTCTGACTGTTAGATCATATGGTAGCTCTATTTTTGGTTTTTAGGGAACTTCCATAAGAAAGAAAGTGGTTGGACCAATTTACAGGACCACCAACTGTATAGGAGTGTTCACCCTTCTCCATACTCTCTGCAGCACTTATTGTTTTCATAGATTTTTAGATGATGACCATCCTGACCGGTGTGAGGTAATATCTCATTGTGGTTTTGATTTGCATTTCTCTAATAATTAGTGATGTTGAGCATCTTTTCATGTGTTTTTTGGTCAAAAATAAACAAATGAGACCTAATTAAACTTAAAACTTTTGCCTAGCAAAGGAAGTCATAAACAAAACCAAAAGACAACCCACAGAATTGGAGAAAATATTTGCAAATGGAGTAACCAACAAGGGATTAATCTCCAAACTATACAAACTTCTCATACAGCTCAATATAAAAAAAAAAAAAACCCAATCAAAAAATATGAAGAAGATCTAAATAGACATTTCTCCAAAGAAAACATAGAGATGTGCCACATCTTCTTTAACCATTCATCTGTCGATGGACATTTAGATTGCTTCTATATCTCGGCTATTGTAAATATTTCTGCTATGAATACTGGGGTGCATGTATTTAGTGCAATTTTAAAAGTGTTTAAATCCTTAGGGGCTCAGACACAGAGGGGTCTGCGCCTCCCCACCAACTCTTTCCACAGCCTTCACAGAGTGTATACAGGACAGACTAGGGTATGGTAAGATTGCTGAGAGACCCCCATGCACAGGTGTGTGCAGACTGCAGAAGTCCACGCAAGAGAACTTGGGGACCTCCCTCAGCTCTAAGAGCCTGGCGCTGGTTTTGAGGAGTAACTGCCTACTCCTGGGGGAGAAGCTGGAGAGCTGAGGAAAGCTTCTCCACGTGCAGCTGGGTGAAGCCTGCTGGAGTCCAAGGAGAGGGTCTGACCTTACCAGATGCCATCCTTCTCCCTGCCAGGGGAGGAGCTGGTGAGCTGAGGAAGACACTGTGCTCTGAACATAAGTGCATAGGGCCGGCTAGAATCCAAGGGCAGAACAGGGCTGTTGAGAGAAACCGCCAGATATGGCGATGAGGACAAGGCAGAGTGCTGACGGCATACCCTCAAGCACTCATATTCCAAGCCCTGCTACAGGAAAGGTTCTGAGTAACGAGAAGCATATGCTGAACTAGATCAAACTCCAGCACCAAAACTTTCAGACCTGGATCAAGGACAGACTAGATTGTATCAAACATTCTCCCTAATGGCCTGCCAGAAAAAAAAAAAAAAAAGTCTACCATTTTCTATTGATTTCTTCAGACTCTACTATTCATTGATCATTTATCATGTCTGAATTCAGTCAAAATCAAGTTACAAGTTATGGAAAAATGCCTCTTCCCTTAAACAGAAAACAGTAAATAGAACCAGACCTAGTAAATAATAGCATTGCTGCTGGAATTATCAGGCATTTTTATATAGCAATACATATATAAAATGATAACACAGAAAAAGTGAACATGTTTGAACAGATGAACAATTTCACATCCAAGTGAAAATGCTAGACATAGAGAATATACCAGAGATAAATACTCATTTCAATGAGTTTATTAGCAGGCCGAACATAGGAGAAGAAGGAATTGGTGAAATTGAAAATAGTCAGACAGTTCACTTTTGAATTCTGTTTGCACTAAACATATGTATTAGCACACTTACACACACACACATACCTGAGATATATATACTGTCCAAATAGGTAATTTGAGTTCCTGGAGAATTATGTGAATGGCCTAGAATTTTCTAAAATATATGAAAGACATCAACCTATGATTCAATAGGCTCAGCAAACCCAAAGAAAGATAAATGCAAAGAAATAATAATAAAAGCACCTTTAGAGCATTGTAACCAAACTGCTGAAAAACAAACATTAAAGAGAAAATCTTAAAAGCTGCCAGAAGAAATAAGACACATTACATCTAGGGGAACAACAATAGAAAGTATAGCTTCTCTGCTGTGGTACATATACACCATGGAATATTACTCAGCCGTCAAAAAGAATTCATTTGAATCAGTCCTAATGAGATGGATGAAACTGGAGCCCATTATACAGAGTGAAGTAAGCCAGAAAGATAAAGAACATTACAGCATACTAACACATATATATGGAATTTAGAAAGATGGTAACGATAACCCTATATGCAAAACAGAAAAAGAGACACAGAAATACGGAACAGACTTTTGAACTCTGTGGGAGAAGGTGAGGGTGGGATGTTTCAAAAGAACAGCATGTATACTATCTATGGTGAAACAGATCACCAGCCCAGGTGGGATGCATGAGACAAGTGCTCTGGCCTGGTGCACTGGGAAGACCCAGAGGAATCGGGTGGAGAGGGAGGTGGGAGGGGGGATCGGGATGGGGAATAAGTGTAAATCTATGGCTGATTCATATCAATGTATGACAAAACCCACTGAAATGTTGTGAAGTAATTAGCCTCCAACTAATAAAAAAATTAAAAAAAAAAAAAAGATAATGGAAATACATTTATATTTAAAACTTAACTAAAATCCAAAAAAAAAAAAGAAAGTATAGCTTCTCAACAATGGTGAAGAGAGAACAATGAAAGGACAGCTTCAAGGAAAGGAGAAAAGAAATCAATCTAGAATTCTAGGTCTAGTGGAATTATTTCCTGAAAATTAAGAAAAGTGAAATAGGGTGGGACAAACTGTGAGATTGGGATCAACATATATACACTGCTAAGCATAAAATAGATAACTATCAAGAGTTTACTTAACAGCATAGGGAACTCTACTCAATGTTCTGAGGTGACCTAAATGGGAAGGAAATCAAGAAGATAGGAAATATATGTCTGCGGGAGATGTGGGTTTGATCCCTGGGTCAGGAAGAGCCTCTGGAGTAGGAAAAGGCAACCCAATCCAGTATTCTTGCCTGGAGAACCCCGTGGACAGAGGAGATTTGCAGGCTACAGTCCATGGAGTCACAAAGAGCCAGATACTACCGAGGGACTGAGCACAGACACATGGTTCTGGCATCAGAACACAAGGGCTGGCACAAGAGACTCAGAAGAAGCAGATACAGGAGGCAACAACCTCGGCTGTAGCTGAAGGCCTTTTTCCGAGAACTCGGGAAAATTAATGCCTTGGCAAATTTTTTGAGAGTTTCTGAGATCTCAGCATTGAAGCAGGAGATAAGAAAATTGGCTAGTGTCAGTTTGTGAGCATATGGAGACATTCCTTGGGGACTACCCAAAATAGATATAGAGACTTAGGAGAGATACTGAGGTCCTCTGATAATAAATAAAGACATTGTTAAATTAAAAAGGCAAAATAAAGATATTTTCAAAAAGACAAAAGTGAAGGAAATTGCCTCATAGAGACCTCTACTATAAGGAATGCAAAAAATTGTTTTAGCTGAATAAAAACAATACCAGATAGAGAACCAGTTCTTTGGGAAGGGAGAGAAAGCATGTCAGTAAATATAAAGGACATTAGAACCCACATACACAAAAATACACATTTTAAAGACTATTAATCTTTTAAAGTAAAGCTAATGACATTGTAGTGTGAGGTTCTGGCATATTTAGAAGTAAAATATATAACAAGAGCACAAAGAGTGAGAGAATAGTAATTAAAGCTTGTTATTTTGAGATTCTTACTTTGTAAGGTAGTAAATAATTTTTCATGGTATATGTGACAAGTTAGAAATGCCTGTGATAATCTCTAGATCAACCATTAAATTTTTAACAAGGAGAGACATAACTGTTGATAATAACTAGCATGGAAAATAAAAATAAAATGAATACTTAAAAATAATTAAATCATACACACAAAAAAAGGCAGAAGAGGAGGAATCAAAGAAAAGAGCAGATGGAACAGTATAAATCAAAGATCACTATGATCATTATGGTAGATTAAAATTCATGTAAATTAGGCTTCCCAGGTGGCACTACTGGTAAAGAACCTGCTTGCCAGTGCAGGAGATGTGAAAGATGTGGGTTTAATCCCTGGGTCGAGAAGATGACCTGGAGGAGGCCATGGCGACCCACTCCAGTGTTCTTGCCTAGAGAATCCCATGGACAGAGGAACCTGGTGGGCTACAGTCTATAGGGTCACAAAGAGTGAAACACAACTGAAGCTACTTAAACACACACAAACACACACACACCAATAACTGCATATGGACTAGAGAGCCAAATTGAAAGTCAGAGATTGTCAGACTGGCTAAAAATAAACGAGACTAAAGTGTATCTGTTGACAAGAAACACACTTGACACATGAAGACACAGAAAATTTGAAAGTAAAATAATGGAACATGAAAAAGGATATACGATGCAAATGCTAATCATTAAAAATTTACCATCACTTAATAACAAAAGTAGACATCTAGATAAAGAGTATTACTGGGGTAGAGAGGCATTTCACAAGGATAAAGGGACTAGATGATCAAGAGGCTGTAACAGGGGACTTCCCTGGTGGTCCAGTGGTTAAGACTTCGCCTTTTAATGCAGCGATCCCTGGTCCTGGACCTAAGATCCCACATGCCTCTTAGCCAAAAAACCAAACATAAAACAGAAGCAATATTGTAACAAATTCAATAAAGGCTTTAAAAATGGTCCACGTCAAAGAAAAAAAAGACTACAACAGGTTTAAAAGAGCTAAAGAAAAGTATATATAGATATACAATTATTGAAGAATTTAACACTTATCTCTAAGCAATGGATAAGGGCAACTAGACAAAAAGAATAAGTACCCAAGACATGGAAGATGTAAGTCAACTTAATTGACAGTTACTCCCAACGATAGAAACGGACTGTATAATCTTCTCAAGTGCACATGAAAAATTCACCAAGATAGACTCTTTTCTGGGCCATAAAACACATCTCAATAAATTTCAAAAAAAGTCAAAATCATATAGGGTATTCTCTGGCTGCAACGTGTTAAATTAGAAATCAATAACAATAAAATATAATAGATTTTTCTGTAATGATGAAAATACTGTGTATCTGTATTGCTCAATAAGGTGGTCACTTTCCATGTGTAACTGTTGAGCACTGGAAATTTGACTAGAGTGACTTAGCAGCTGAATTTTTTATTTTAATCCTTTTCATTAATTAAAATTTAAATATACACATATGGCCAGTGGCTACTGTATTGGATAGTAAAAATGTAGAAAAGTAGAAAATGTTCATATATTTTGAAATTAAACAACACATTTCTAATGATACATGGTTTTTTTTAAGTCAGCATGATAAACTAGAAGATATTTTTAACAGAATCATAGTGAAACGCATACTTTCAAATTTTATGAAATACAGATAAAAGTTTTTAGAGGAAATTTCATAGTTTTAAATGTCTATATTAAGAAAGAGTAAAAATCTAAAATCAGTGATCCAGTCTTCCACTTTAAGAAGCTAAAAAGGTAGCGTAGTTAATTCAAATTACATAAATAAAAGGAAAAGATTACACAAAACCAAAAAAAATAGAAAAGAAACAATAGAGAAAAATCAACAAGTAAATGTAGAGTCTTTGAAAAGATCAATGAGAGTGATAAACAACTAGCATAAAGGAAAAAGCACACATACCCATATCAATAATGAGGGAAGCAGGTTATATCCTCCGGGCATTAAATTGATAATAAAAGAATATTAGGAGAAATTTCATTCTAATAATTTGATCACTCAAATGATATAAACATATTCCTTGAAAAGCATTTTTGGCACAACAAAAAAGGGAAAATTCCTAGCTCCATTGAAGAAATTGGATTTGTCAATTAAAATTTCCCTACAAGAACTCCTGTCCTCATGAATGTAAATGCAAAAATTCTTAACAAAATATTGGCGAATTGAACTCAGGTATATATAAAATATGAAGATGCATATAAAAATATGAAATATACATATATGTATAACATAAAGAATAATGCATCCCGAACTAGTGGAGTCTATTGGAAGAATATAAGATTGTTTAAGCCTTGGAAAATCAATGTAGTTAACCACATTAACAGATTAAAGGGAAAAAATCATATGATTCTCCTGATGAATTCAGAAAATCATTTGACAAAATTCAACACTATTTCACGTAAGCCAAAAATATCTTAAACTGGGAATCAAAGTAAAATTCCCGGTGTAATAAAAGCCATCTATGATTAACCTGTTACTAATATCAGTGAAATAGTAAATGCTTTCCTCCTAAGATTGGGAACAAGATAAGAATGTTTTGTCTACTACTTTATCTTTTATCACAGATTTTACTAGAGGCCCTACCCAGCAAAATAAGATCACCAAAAATAAATAAAGTTTATTTTTTTTAAATGAATAATTTAAAAAAAATGAATAAAGTTTGTAAAAGAAGTAGCAGTTTTTTCCATAGGTGGAATAATTTTGTGTATAGAATATACTAAGGAATGTATAAAAACTCTATCAGAACAAATAAGTAAAATTTAACAGAGGTACAGAATACAAGGGGCTTCCCAGGTTGCCCATTGGTAAAGAATCCACCTGCCAACCGTGAGATGCAGGTTCAATCCCTGGGTCAAGAGAAGATCCTCTAAAGAGGGAAATGTCAACTGACTTCAGTATTCTTGCCTAGAAAATCCCATGGACAGAGGAGTCTGGTGGGTAATAGTCCATGGGTTGGCAAAAAAGTTGGACACGATTTATCAACTAAACAACAACAACAATAGAATACAAAGTATACAAAAATATACAAAATCAAATGATTTTTCTATTTACTAACAACAAACAGCTGAAAATCTAAATTAAAATACCATCCTATAGAAGCACCCCAAAATATAAAACACTTAAGGATCAATTTAACAAAAGATACACAGCACTTTTATACTGAAAACTAAACATCATTGCTAAGAGGAATTAAAGACATAAATGGAAAAAATTCCATGTTCTTGAATGAGAAGATTCAGTGTGTTACTATGGGAATTCTACTCAAATGCCCTAGAGTCAGTGCTACCCCAGCCAAAATAACAGCTGACTATGTGTAGAAATTGACAAGTTGATTCTAAAACTTCAACAAGGGGCTTCCCTGGTGGCCTAGTGGTTAAGACTTTGTGCTTCAACTGCAAGGCGCACAGGTTTGATGCCTAGTTGGGGAAGTTCCTCATGCCATGAGATGCAGCCAAAGGAAGAAAAACATTTATATATATATATAAAACTTACATAAACAAGAAGGATCTACAAGAGTCAAATTTTCCAAAAGGAAAAATAAGCTTGGAGGACTTAGCTTCATTTCAGTACTTACTTAAAAGCTACATTAATCATAACAGTGTGATATTGGTAAAAGATAAGCAAACAGATTCTTGGAACAAAACAAGAGAAACCCACACATATATAGTGAAATGATTTTTCATCAAGGGCACCTAAGAAATTCAAAGAGAAAAGGAAAGTATCATTAAAACATGATGGATGTACAACTGGATATCTATATTCAGGCATACCTTAGAGATATTGCAGGTTTGGTTCCAGACCATGCAGTAAAGTAAATATCGCAATACTGCAAAAAAGCAAGTCACACAATATTTTTTTGTTTCCTAGTGCCTATGAAAGTTAAACTCATACTAGACTGTAGTCCACTACATGATAAGTATGCAATATCATCATGTCTAAAAATAACAGTTTACATACCCTAGTTAAAAAATACTTAATTGCTAAAAAAAAAAAAAAAATGCTAACCAGCATCTGAATCTTGAGGGAATTTTTTTTGTTGGTGGTGTAGGCCTTGCCCCGATATTTGCAGCTGCTGACTGATTGGGGTAGTGGCTGTTGAAGTTTGGGATGGCTGTGGCAAGGCCACATCTTCCTGTCATGGATAATTTCCCTGTAGCGTGAAATGCTGGTTGATAGCATTTTACGCACAGTATTAATAGAATGTCTTTCGAAACTGGAGTCAGTCCTCTCAAACCCTGCTGGTGCTTTATCATCTAAGTTTGTGTCATATGCTAAATCTTTTGTTGTCATTTCAGTAACCCTCATAAGCATCTTCACCAGTAGATTCCATCTCAAGAAACCACTTTCTTTGCTCATTCATAAGAAAGCAACTCCTAATCCATTAATGTTTTATCATCTTCATATCTTCAGGCTCCACTTAGTAATTTTAGTTCTCTGGCTGTTTCTATGACATCTGCAGTTAATTACTCCTGTGAAGTCTTGAACCACTTAAAGTCATTCATGAAGGCTAGAGTCAACTTCTTTCAAACTCTTGTTAATGTTGATATTTTGACTTCTTCCCATGAATCACAAATTTTCTTAATGGCATTGAGAATTGTGAATCCTTTCCAGAAGTGTTTTTTTTTTTTTTAAACTCTTAACTGCTTCTATTTTTATCATTGCAAAAAAATTACACACATCAAACATAAAATGTGCTTGTCAGCAAATCTATCACATTTTCAACTTTTTCACAGAGCAGCTGATATACAAAGCAGTTGGTCGTGTGCCACAAAGACTTTTTTTTTTTTAAGTGTGGTCAAGATTTTATTAACATACTTCCTTTCCAACTACATTTTTAATAATTTTTTCTGAAAAGTATTTGCAGGGAGAAAGACTTCTTGTTTTTTGTATCCCTGGCAATACTTTAATTTACCTTTCTTCCTTGAATGGTAATTTTCAGTGTTAAAATTATTCAACATATTTAAATAACATTTCCTCATCTTCTAGCATTTAGCATTGCTGATGAGAAGTTGACTATAGTTGCTGTATAAGTAATTCGTTTTTTCCTCCCTTCTTATACTTAAAATTTCATTTTTATTTTTGAGAGTTTCTAGTTTGAGGATAATATTTTGGTGTGGTTTTATTATTATCTATCCCGATGCACAATGAGTGTGCATCTTCAATAGTTAGTTTACAGATTTTCTTTGTTCTGAAAATACTTGCAGTCATTATTTTGAGGAACATTGATCTTTTCTTCCATTCTTTTCTCTTCCTTAATCCAATATGTCAATCATAGCCCGTTACTGTTATTCTATCTCTCCTGTTCTATAACGTCTCCTTTGTATATTTTTTTTCATTTATTTTTATTAGTTGGAGGCTAATTACTTTACAATATTGTAGTGGGTTTTGTCATACATTGACATGAATCAGCATGGTTTTACATGTATTCCCCATCCTGATCCCCCCTCCCACCTCCCTCTCTACCTGATCCCTCTGGGTCTTCCCAGTGCACCAGGCCCGAGCACTTGTCTCATGCATCCAGCCTGGGCTGGTGATCTGTTTCACCCTAGATAATATACATGTTTCGATGCTGTTCTCTTGAAACATCCCACCCTCGCCTTCTCCCACAGAGTCCAAAAGTCTGTTCTGTACATCTGTGTCTCTTTTTCTGTTTTGCATATAGGGTTATCATTACCATCTTTCTAAATCCCATATATATGTGTTAGTATGCTGTAATGTTCTTTATCTTTCTGGCTTACTTCACTCTGTATAATGGGCTCCAGTTTCATCCATCTCATTAGAACTGATTCCAATGAATTCTTTTTAATGGCTGAGTAATATTCCATGGTGTATATGTACCACAGCTTCCTTATCCATTCGTCTGCTGATGGACACCTGGGTCCAGAAGTTTTAAAATTTACTTTGCCCAAATCCATTACTCTCTATGGCAATGATAACCTTACAAAATGTATTTCTTAAATAATAAGACTTGAAAGTCAAAATTACTCCTTCATCATGGGTTCTAGAATAGATGTTGTGTTAGCAGGCATGAAAGCAACATGAATTTTGTACATCTCTATCAGAGACCTTTAGTGACCAGGTACATTGTCAGTGAGCTGTAACATTTTTAAAGGAATCATTTTTCTGAGCAGTAGGTCTCACAGGGGGTTTAAAATATCCAGTAAACTATGTTGTAAATAGACATGCTCTCATCTAGGCTTTGTTGGTCCATGTATAGAGCATAGGCAGAATAGACTTAGCACAATTCTGAAGGGCCCTAGGGTTTTCAGAATGGTAAATGAGCACTTGTTTCAATTTAAAGTCATCAGCTGCATTAGCCCCTAACAAGAGAATCACATTGTCGTTTGAAACTTTGAACACAGGCATTGACTTCTCCTCTCTAGCCATGGAGGTCCTGGATGGCATCTTCTTCCAACACAAGAATGTTTTGTCTACAATGGAACTCTGCTGTTTAGTGTAGCTACTTTCCATGGCTATCTTAGCTAGATCTTGTAGGTAACTTCTAATCAGCACTTGCTGCTTCACCTCATGCTTTCATATTGCGGAGATGGCTTTTTTCCTTAAACCTTATGAACCAACCTCTGCTAGCTTCAAACTTTTCATCTGCAGTTCCCTCACCTCTTTCAGCCTTCATAGAACTGGAGCGAGTTAGGGTCTTGTTCTGGGTTAGTTTTTGCCTGAGGGGATGTTGTGGTTAGTCTGATTTTCTGTCCAGACCACTAAGACTTTCACCATATCAGCAATAAGCCTGTTCTGCTTTCTTGTCATTCATGTATTCACTGGAGTAGCACTTTTAATTTCCTTCAAGAAGTTTTCCTTTATGGTCACAAGTTGGCTAACTGGTGAAAGAGACCTAGCTTTTTTTTTTTTGTAAATTAATTTATTTATTTTAATTGGAGGCTAATTACTTTACAATATTGTAGTGGTTTTTGCCATACATTCACCTAGCTTTTGATCTACCTCAGCTTTTGACATGCCTTCCTCACTAAGCTTGGGCTTCCCAGGTGGATCTGCAGGAAAGAATCGCCTGCAGGGCAGAAGACTGCCTGCAATGCAGGAAACCCAGGTTCAATCCCAGGTTCAATCCCTGGGTCAGGAAGATACCTTGGAGAAGGAAATGGCAACCCACTCCAGTATTCTTGCCTAGGAAATTTCATGGACAAGAGGGACATGGTGGGTTACAGTTCATGGAGTCACAAGAGTTGGACACGACAGTGAGAACCACCACCACCCACCTCACTAAGCTTAATCATTTCTAACTTTTGATTTAAATTGAAAGACATGTGAATCTTCCTTTGATAGCATAGGGTTATTAACTGGCTTAATATCAATATTGTATCTCAGGGAATAGGGAAGTCCAAGGAGAGGGAGAAAGATGAGCGAACAGCCTGATCCATGGAACAGTCAGAACACATACAGCATTTATCTATTAAGTTTACTGTCTTATATGAGCATGGTTCATGAAGCCTCAAAAAAATTTCAATTGTAACATCAAAGATCACTGATTGCAGATCACAATAACAGCTATAAAAATAATGAAAAAGTTTGAAATATTACTAAAATTGCCAAAATGTGACACAGAGATCTGAAGTAAGCAAATGCTGTTGAAAAAATGGTAAATGGTGCCAATAGATTGCTCAACACAAGGTTGCCACAAATCTTTAATTTGTGGGGGAAAAAAAGAGCAGTATTTCCAAAGCATAATAAAATGAGGTATGCCTATAACAAATTACCAATACATGGAACAAACTGAATGAATCTTTAAAATATTAAGCTTAATAAAAAGAGTCAGACACTAAAGAGTATACACTGATTTATTGCATTTGTATGAAGTCTTTTCCACAGCAATAGATACCAGATCAAAGGGTTGCTTCTAGGGCCATTGACTGATTGTTGGCACAAAAAAAAATTTTTTAGGGTGAAAAAATGTTCTGTATCCTGATTGGGGGGTAGGTATTTGTTCACTTGTCAAAAATGATCAAAAGTGTATTAAACTCAGTGTATTTCACTGGATGTTAAGCCTCAATAAACTTTTCCAATGAAAAATGAAGTTGTGTATTATAAAGTAGGCTTTAAGTTTCTCAAAACATTTTAATTTGTAAGGATGGTACAAATTCCATATTTAATATCTTCTATAATATATGTGCTTTATTTTTCTTATTTTATATATATATATATATATTTATTTCAACAAACCTTATCTAAGTGCTTCAGAAGACTTTGCTGTTTGTTTCAATGTACCATGCAAATGTTACACCTTTCCAGGTATGCCACGATGTGAAAATGCTGGGAATCAATGTCTACCTAGAGTTGAAGCAGGGAGGATGAATGGGGAGAGGGACAGGTTTGGGAAGCAGGATGCAGAAAAATGGAAGCAATGTCTATGTCATAGTGTTGCTGTAAGGATGAAAATGAAATGGAGTCTGTGAAAGTATAATGAGATCATGCATCTAATGCTTTTAGATTCCAAAGCAGATGCTCAATAAATACTATTTCCTCTCCTTCTTGGGCACTATTATTTTGGGGAGGTGTAGATTTTTCCTTTCTATATGGAAACCTACAGATTCTATTTGGGGAAATGTATTTATTGTACCTATATTTCCTATAAGAAAAGGTTGGAATAGTCAGGGGATCCGGTTTTGGCTGCTCTTTGGAAATGACCTAATTTATAAAAAAGAATATTCTGAGTCTTCATAGTTATGGCCTTAAACTATGCAAATCAGGGATTCAGAATCCATTAATTGATCTTTGTGCAATCATGTGAGCTGTGAAAAGGGCAATATTCCTACAAAATTAAATACTTTGTCATAATTAAGATGATAGTAGGAAGCTTTTCAGAAATATAAAAAGACTTTTTTCTAGACAATAGGTGATTACTTAATTTGAAATACCAAAGTTAGAAATTCATTTATTTATTGAGATAACAAGTGTTCAAGAAGAATTGTTTTTAAGTTACTTCAAACAGTTCTATGACTTAATCTCTCAAATTAATTTAGAAAGAGTATGTCACTGATGAAAACGTCTTTCAAGGGAGTTTTAAGCCAGTAAAATCTAAATCAATGGTTATTTTTTAAACAATACTGCCAATTTAGACTTGAGGTAATCATCAAAACAATCCACTGGGTGTTATTTCATGCTTTGAACAGGAGACCTGGAAAGCTCAGGTTTGGTTTTGGTTCAGGGATTTTGTTTTGTTTTTGTTGTTGCTGTTTATGATGTATTCTCTATTTCTCCAACATTTAACATTGATGATTTTTAAATACTTAAAGACATTTTTGGAATACCCATAATACATCACAGCAAACATATTTCTGCATTTCATTTTCACAGTTCTTATTTTACAGATGGTTGAGTCAGGGAGCAACAGAGGTGTTGATTTATTTACTTACCCAGGATCCCCAGCTGATAGAAAACTGAGCTGGGGTTTGTCTTATGCCCTTTCTGTTTCCCAGTGGTTTCTGGCATCCCACTCTGCGCCTGTGCACCCAATCCTCCATGAGGGAATATGAAGGAGAAGGGCTACCATGATGTCAGGAACCACCCCCACTAAGCGTTCTTTAGGCTTTAGGTAGAAAGACCTCAGGGCACTGTGGCTGAAGGCAGAGGCACCCAGCAAGATCACATTCCCATCAGGGCTCTCCTGAGTGGTCTCTCTGCTTACCACCCATGACAGCATCTTGGGGATGTATTGTTTTTCCTACCCATTGTACACTCAAGGGAACTTCTGGTCCAGGACCCCTGCTCCCAATCCGCCATGCTACTCACAGCCCCACCCTGTCCCCAAGCAGACGCTGGCTTCAGAAAACCACTTGTTTCTCTGCCTGCCAAGGAACATGAGGAGAAGACTCAGTCACTTGGGTGTAATATGAGCAGTACCTCACCACATAGTGTGAATCATGCGGCACAAAATGCACGCTTGAGAAAAGGCATCACATTCAACACTCTTTGCAAAGCCATGAAACGCCCACCATTTTATTTCCTCCTCAAGAGCCTTCTGGAACTATTGCTATTTTAACTAGTTTAAATCATTTTTCTTATAAGCTAAGTCTAATGTCTCAGCAAACTCTGCTGTCAGTGAATGTTGGAGGAAGGCAAAAGAACAACAGATTTTGCTTTTCAACCTTGGGGTTGGGAGCATTTCAGCCATTTAAAAAAATTAGTCCTAGGCAAAGCTGACATCTTTCCTAATCTGTACCTTTTCATTTACTTCTGATAGTTGGTTTCACAAAATAGAACATGGGTGGTGGTAGTGGTTTAGTCACTAAGCTGTATCCAACTCTTGTGATCCCATGGACTGTAGCCCACCAAGCACCTCTGTCCATTCCGGATTTCCCAAGCAAGACTACTAGAGTGGGTTGCCATTTCCTTCTCCAAGAACATGAGTATAAGGAAGCAACTTCCCATCTAGGACAGCGTTACTGGCATTGAGACTACTTATCTATACTTTTCCGAATGCTTAGTATTTATCTGCAGGGACTCGGTGATAAAAGTCTCTAGGACACTCTGGACTTTTGAGTTGCCATTTATTTGGTGCCAGGTACTTTGCATACATTTCTTTAATGATTATACTATAATTCAGGTATCATTTTCCCATTTTACTAATAAAAAAACCAAGACTCAGAGAGGTTAGAAAATTATTGAAAACAATAATAAATAGAGTTAGCCTTCAGTAAGCACCCTCTAGGTAACAAACATGGTACAAAATACTGCGTCTCCACTATGTTTCCTTAAACGTTCTTGGTCTCATTTCCTCTTGACAACAACCCAGCGAGGTTGATACTATTATTATGCCTATTTCACAGATGGGAGAAAGAGGTTAGAGAGGACAAGGAGCACATGACTGGAGGTCACATAATTGGTCAGTGGCAGTGCCAGGCCTGGAACATGGGTCAGGTGGACACCAGAGTCCATACCCAACCACTCCACTCAAAAGATCTCCTCTGAAGTTCCAACTCCAACCCAGGTCTGCCTAACTCCAAAGCAGATAGACTTTTCACTACCATGTTTCCTAGTAATAAATACCAGTCTCAGGGAGTTACTCATACAGGTGGTTTGAACAGTGCAACTAATTCCACCCAAACTGTTCTTTAATAACCCCATTTGACAACACTTTTGTGGAATTTGTCAGACCCAGTCCTACACTGTCTCTTGTTGGCTGAGTGAACTTGTAAGTGTTATTCAACCTCTCTGAGCCTCCACTCCTAATTCCTTGAATGGGAAAATAATAGTACCCACCTTGGAATATCATTGTGGGAATTAGATGAGAAAAGTATTGTGAAAATCTTGGAATTTGGTAAATGATGATTGTTGTTGTTCAGTCGCCCAGTCATACCTGACTTTTTGCAACCCCCATGAACTGCAGCATGTCAGGCCTCCCTGTCCCTTACCATCTCCCAGAGTTCACCCAAGTTCATGTTGATTGCATTGGTGATGCCTTCCAGCCATCTCATCCTCTGAAGCCCTATTGTCCTCCTGCCCTCAACCTTTCCCAGCATCAGGGACTATTTCTTTTTTTTTTTTTTTTCTTTTTATTTTATTTTATTTTTTTAATTTTTTTATTAGTCGGAGGCTAATTACTTCACAACATTTCAGTGGGTTTTGTCATACATTGATATGAATCAGCCGTAGATTTACACGTATTCCCCATCCCGATCCCCCCTCCCACCTCCCTCTCCACCCGATTCCTCTGGGTCTTCCCGAGTCAACCAGCCCGAGCACTTGTCCTCATGCAATCCAGACTGGGCTGGTGATCTGTTTTCACCAAGATAGATACTGCTGTTCTTTGAAACTATCCCACCTCACCTTCTCCCACAAGTCCAAATCTGTTCTGTATTTCTTCTGTGTCTCTTTTTCTGTTTTGCAATATAGGGTTATCGTTACCAATAATTTCTAAACTTCCATATATATGTGTTTAGTATGCCTGTAATGGTTCTTCCTATCTTTCTGCTTACTTCACCTGTATAATGGGACTCAGTTTCTCTCATCCATCTCATTAGGACTGCTTCAAATGAATTCTTTTTAATGGCTGAGTAATATTCCATGGTGTATATGTACCACAGCTTCCTTATCCATTCATCTGCTGATGGGCATCTAGGTTGCTTCCATGTCCTGGCTATTATAAACAGTGCTGCGATGAACATTGGGGTGCACGTGTCTCTTTCAGATCTGGTTTCCTCAGTGTATATGCCCAGGAGTGCGATTGCTGGGTCATCTGGCAGTTCTATTTCCAGTTTTTAAAGAAATCTCCACACTGTTTTCCATAGTGGCTGTACTCATTTGCATCCACCAACAGTGTAAGAGGGTTCCCTTTTCTCCACACCCTCTCCAGCATTTATGCTTGTAGACTTTTGGATAGCAGCCATCCTGACTGGTGTGTAATGGTACCTCATTGTGGTTTTGATTTGCATTTCTCTAATAATGAGTGATGTTGAGCATCTTTTCATGTGTTTGTTAGCCATCTGTATGTCTTCTTTGGAGAAATGTCTGTTTAGTTCTTTGGCCCATTTTTTGATTGGGTCATTTATTTTTCTGGAATTGAGCTGCAGGAGTTGCTTGTATATTTTTGAGATTAATCCTATCCTTTGTCTGTTTCTTCATTTGCTATTATTTTCTCCCAATCTGACGGCTGTCTTTTCACCTTACTTATAGTTTCCTTTGTAGTGCAAAAGCTTTTAAGTTTCGTTAGATCCCATTTGTTTAGTTTTGCTTTTATTTCTGCTGGGAAAACTGGTCAACCACTTGTAAAAGAATGAAACTAGAACACTTTCTAACACCATACACAAAAATAAACTCAAAATGGATTAAAGATCTAAATGTCAGACCAGAAACTATAAAACTCCTAGAGGAGAACGTAGGCAAAACACTCTCCGACATAAATCACAGCAAGATCCTCTATGACCCACTTCCCAGAATATTGGAAATAAAAGCAAAACTAAACAAATGGGACTTTTTCAATGAGTTGTCTGTTCGCATCAGATGACCAAAATACTGGAACTTCAGCTTCAGCATCAGTCCTTTCAGTGAATATTCAGGGTTGATCTCCCTTAAGATTGACTGGTTTGATCTCCTTGCAGTCCAGGGCACTCTGAGGAGTCTTCTGCAGCGCCACGGTTCAAAGGCATCAATTCTTTGGTGTTCTACCTTCTTTATGGTCCAGCTCTCACAACTGTACATGACCACAGGGAAGACCATAACCTTGACTATATGGACCTTTGTTGGCAGGGTAATGTCTCTGCTTTTCAACACACTGTGTAGGTTTGTCATTGCTTTCCTCCCAAGAAGCAAACACCTTCTGATTTCATGCAGAAATGCTTCTGATTTCATGAAATCTTCTGATTTCACTGCAGTCACTGTCTGCAGTGATTTTGGAGCCCAAGAAGAGGAAATCTATCACTACTTCTACCTTTTCCCCTTCTATTTGCCATACAGTAATGGGGCCAGATGCCATAATCTTAGTTTTCTTTTAATATTTAGTCTTAAGTCGGCTCTTTCACTCTTCTCCTTCACCCTCATCAAAAGGCTCTTTAGTTCCTCTTCGCCTTCTGCCATTAGAGTGGTATCATCCACATATCTGAGGTTGTTGATGTTTCCCCCACCTGTCTTGATTCCAGCTTATCCAGCCTGGCATTTCTCATGATGTGTTCAGCATATAGATTAAACAAACAGGGAGACAGCAGACAGACCTGTTGTACTCCTTTATTGTTCTTGAACCAATTGTTCCATACAAGGTTCTAGCTGTTGCTTCATGACCTGCATATAGGTTTCTCGGGAGACAGGTAAGATATTCCTATCTCTCTTAAGAGCTTTCCACAATTTGTTGTGATCCACACAGTCAAAGGCTTTAGTGCAGTCAATGAAACAGAGATAGATGTTTTTCTGAAATATGCTTGCTTTCTCTATAATCCAGCAAATGTTGGCAATTTGATCTCTAGTTCCTCTTCCCTTTCTAAACCCAGCTTGGACATCTGGAAGTTCTTGGTTCACATAATGCTGAAGCCTAGCATGACCTTACTAGCATGGGAGATGAGTGCAATTGTCTGATGGTTAGCTTATTCTTTGGTACTACCCTTCTTGGGAACTGCAATGAGGATTGACTTTTTTCAGCCCTGTGGCCACTGCTGGGTCTTCCAGATTTGGTGACATAATGAATGCAAAACCTTGATGGCATCCTCCTTTAGGGATTTGAATAATTCTGCTGGAATTTCATCACATCCACTAGCTTTATTAAGCTAGTTCTTCTTAAAGCCCACATGACTTCACACTCCAATGTCTGGCTCTGGGTGACTAACCACATCATCATAGTAATCTGGTTCATTAAGATCTTTTTTATACAGTTCTTCCACGTATTCTTTTTTTCCATGTATTCTTTTGATCTCTTCAGCATCTACTAGAACTCTACCATTTTTATCCTTTATTGTGCTTGTCTTTGGGTAGAATGTTCCCTTGATGTTTCCAATTTTCCTGAAGAGATCTCTAGTCTTTCCCCTTTTGTTGTTTTCTTCTATTATTAAACACTGTTCATTGAAGAAGGCCTTCTTGTCTCTCCTAGCTATCCTTTGAAACTCTGCATTTAATTGGATGTAACTTTCCCTCTCTCCCTTGTTTTTCACTTCTCTTCATTCTTCTGCTATTTGTAAAGCCTCCTCAGATAACCACTTTGCCTTCTTGCTTTTCTTTTTCTTTGAGATGGTTTTGTTCACTGCCTCCTATATAGTATTACAGACCTTTGCCCATAATTCTTCAGGCACCCTGTTAACTAGGTCTAGTCCCTGGAATCTATTTGTTACCTCTACTGCTAATTCATATGGGATTTGATTTAAGTCATACCAGGCTGGCCTAGTGCTTTTCCCAGTTTACTTTAGTTTAAGCCTGAATTTTGCTATGAGGAGCTGATGATCTGAGCCACAGTCAACTCCAGACTTGTTTTTGCTGACTGTATACAGCTTCTGCATCTTTAGCTACAAAGAATGTAATCACTTTGATTTTGGTATGTAAATGATTATAAATAATAGCTACCATTATATTAGTCTACATTCTCCATAAAG
The DNA here is from genome assembly GCF_019320065.1 of Cervus canadensis. Lineage (NCBI taxonomy): Eukaryota > Metazoa > Chordata > Mammalia > Artiodactyla > Cervidae > Cervus > Cervus canadensis. Next base: position 14,789,146 of record NC_057400.1, read on the forward strand.
ATAAAACCTACCCAAAGGTGTGTTTAAGAACAGAGTATCACCTATGTTTTTCATCTTAATCTTGCCCTTATCTAACTGGGTGACCTTGGATACATTTTATATAGAGTCTCTTGACATCAGTTTATTCATGGACAGGAATAAAGAATGAGATCATTTTCAAATTATCTTCAAACACTAATATTCGATCATTCTATGAATGTATATGAAACTGCTTTGTAATTTTTAAATTACATAAAATGTACTGCATTATTGTCACCAGAATCCCCTTATTTATAATGGGAAAGGGAGGGATGGCACTGATACCTAATGGCAGGCACTAACTCCTAATGTATTTTTCCATTTATCCCTCACATTCCTTTTAGGGGTTGGTATTTTATTTTTAAAGTAAACATCTGTGGAAAATATGTATTTTATTCATTTAAACACATGTATTTGCACAGGTAGAAAAAACAAATAGAAGATGAAATAGGTTTTTAAATGACTTGTAAAAAACTTTTTCTTTTTCTTTTTTTTTATTGCAATATAGTTGATTTACAATGTTGTGTTGGGTGTACGGCAAAGTGATTCAGTTATATGTACATATATATATCTATTTTTTTCAGATTCTTTTCCTTTATAAGTTTTTACAAGATATTGAGTATAGTTCCCTGTGCTATACAGTAGATCCTTGTTGGTTATCTATTTTATATATAGTAGTATGTATGTGTTAAGGGGTTGGTATTTTAAAGCAAATGTTACTGAAGCATCTGAGGTTTGGAGAAATAGCACGACTTGCCTCAGTTTTCACAGTTAGACTCTTATGATTGCTGAACTATATGGTAAGAGTATGTTTAGTTTTGTAAGAAACCATCAGACTATCTTCCACAGTAACTGAACCACTTCACATTCCCATCAGCAATGAATGAGTTCTGTTGTTCCGCATCCTTGTCAGCGTTTGGTATTGTCAGTGTTCTGGATTTTGGCAATTCTGATAGGTGTGTAGCGGTAACTCATTGCTGTGCTGATTTGCATTCCCTAATGACAAGATGTGGTATATCTTTTCGTATGCTTGTTTGCCATCTGTATATCTTCTTTGGTGAGGTATCTGCTAAGGTCTTTTCCCCATTTTAGTTGGTTTGTTTGTTTTCATACTGTTGAGTTTTAATTTTTTGTATATGTTGGATTACAGTTCTTTATCAGATGTGTATTTTGACAGTATTTTCTCCAACTCTGTGGTTTATCTTCTCATTCTCTGGACACTATAAATTTTACAATTCTCATATCCTTTAAAGTTAGAGCCCAAGCTTAATACATCTTCACTCTGTCTGGTAATAGGAAACTGCAAGAACTTTATTGCTAACACTGATGTCTTCCAGCCCCAAATACCAAAAGTGTCAACAAGAAAAATTATCCAAAATTTTGATCCTGTGCCAATATATACCAAGTGCTAATAATCCACACAGATGTCCATGGCCTCTTGTCTTACATGTGCTTTTGAAAGAGCCTTGGAAATACCACATGAGCAGGTTGCTGACTCACAAAGCACAGAAATCCTACTATAGAGTAATGCTCACATTATATCAGGGGCTGGATTTGAGCTCTAGCTCTGACACTAACCATTTCTAGAATTATAGATTAAGAGACCCTGAAGATCAAATCTGTTCGCAAATAAGAATTTTTTTATTATTTCATTCTAATATTTATCAGGTGACCATTATGTTTATGACACACATGAGTTAAAAAGATATATAAAATTCTCAAGGTAATTATCATCTTATAGATGCTATATGGCATATATATAAATTTAAATTGCCTTGCCAGTCAGAGAGGTGATAAATCTTGAGAATCACTGTGGTTAATTGTATCCATAAAGTCTTAGATTAGGGAGAGAACTTAAAGTTCATCTCATTTTATCTTCTTCCCAATGCAAGAATCAGAAAAGCCTAGACAGGAATTCTGGCTCCAAATTAACTGGCTTTGTGAGCATAGGCAAGTTATTTGATAGCCTTGGGACTTTGCTTTTCTTCTGTAAAATGAGTATCCTAAATTTCTGGTTGGACATGGCTGATGGAACACACATGTTTGTCTCCAGTCTCTCTTTAAACTCTCATAAATTGCAGCAAATAATTTTTTACACATAAGAAACAAGAGAAATAGAGAGGGAGAAATGGGCAAAAATGCTTATAAGCAGAAAGAAGCCAATTTCTTTCAGGGAAAGAAGTCAATTCACAACACAAAGAACCTCAAGAGAGTTTCAAGATTTGGAGGGGACGTGACACTGCGGAGGACTTCCCAGCTGGTGCAGCATAAAAAATCCACCTGTCAATACAGGAGACACAAGAAATGTGGGTTCAACGCCTGGGTCTGGAAGATCCCCTGATAACCCACTCCAGTGTTCTTGCCTGGCTGAGGGTGAGGGAAGGGGATGGGGGAAGGTGGAGGAAGCAGATAAAATCCTAGGTTCCCTTTCTGGCTGCATGTTGTCAGATCTTCTTTCACAATAGCTGAAGACTAGAGGAGAAATTGAACCAAGGGACTCAGAGACACCAGGAATAGACAAGATAGGCTGTTGCAGTAAAAACAAGGAAATTGAGCAAAACTCTTCTTTTTGGATGGCGATATCTCCATGACCCCTTTGTTAATTGAAACAAATACCTACTCCTCCCCACAAAATGTCCACATCCTAATCCTCAGGACCTGTGAATATGTTACATTACGTGGTAAAGAGGAATTAAGCTACTGGATGGAATTTAGATTGCTAATAATCCAACCTTACAACAGGAAGATTAGACGATTCAGTGAGCCCAAGAAAATCATAAGCATCCTTAAAAATGAAAGAGGGAGGCAGAGGGTCTCTCAAAGGAAGATGTGACTACAGAAGAAAAGCAGTGATGTAAGGTTGCTGGCTTTGAAAACAGATGAACGGGGCCATGAGCCAATGAATGTGGGTGGCTTCTAGCGGATGGAAAAGGTGAGGAAGTGGACACTGTCTAGGGCATCCAGGAGAAAACACAGCTGACAGCTCAATGTTAGCCCAGTTTGGCCAGTGTTGGACTTCTCTTCTGCAGAACTGTAAGATAGTAAGTCTGTGTTTTTTAAGCCACCAAGTTTGTGGTCATTTGTTACACAAGCAACAGAAAACTAATACATCCTCTCAGGAAGCAATAGTATAGCACACACATGTTATTTCAAAATACAGAAGGAATTCCTTGGTGGTCCAGTGGTTAGGACTTGGCGCTCTCACTGCTATGGGCTTGGGTTCAATCCCTGGTCAGCGAACTAAGATCCAACAAGTCACATAGCACAGCCAAAAAGCAAAAGAAAAACAAAATCAAAATCCATACCAACCACCAACCCTCCCACACACACAAACCCAACTCAGAGTAAATTCCACAAGAAATAGCTAGAAAAATTAAACATAACTACTTAAGGGGAGAGGGAGTTGGTAGTGGGTTAGCATAGATGAAGGGTCTGAATGTTTTTATGGCAAGTGTTGTTTTAAAAAATGCACGTAACCTTTAAAATTATGTTGTAATATTATGGTAAAAATACTAAAAAAATATTAAGTTTCTTAGATTTTGACATAGTCAACTTGGTATGCCACAGGTAGTGAAAACCACATTCTTAACAACTGAATTAACCAGTTACTATCCAGCCATTCAGTAACAAATAAGATTGTTATTTACATTATTCTAATATTATTGTCTTTTTCATTTTATTTTAAGCATATCCCATATCGTTTAAATATTCAATGTTATATGCTTAAAGTGTAAACATTTGCATCATCATATTTGTGAAATCATGAAATATATGATATTTACGTGAGAATGATGGTATTTCATTTACAGTTCTATCATTTGACTAATGGGGCATCCTATGTTCTCTTGATTCCTGCCATGTTCAGCCTCAATGATCATGACTAACATGAGGTCTTTGGAATAAATTTCAGTGTTCTAAAGATTTTCAACATAAAAGATGAATTTAGGAGCAAGGTTTAAACCATATTAAAGTGTTTCTTGTTGTAAATCATAGGAAGTCCAACAATGTATCTGAAACAGATATGAAATCTGCTTGTTTTTTCCTACCTTTTTTAATATAAAAATAATCTGCTGTTCGAAAGACTTGAAAGAATCTATTCCATAATGATAAGCTCTCAGTTCAGTTCAGTTCAGTCACTCAGTCATGTCCGACTCTTTGCGACCCCATGAATCGCAGCACACCAGGCCTCCCTGTCCATCACCAACTCCCAGAGTTCACCCAAACCCATGTCCATCGAGTCAGTGATGCCATCCAACCATCTCATCCTCTGTCATCCCCTTCTCCTCCTGCCCCCAATCCCTCCCAGCATCAGGGTCTTTTCCAACGAGTCAAATCTTTGCATCAGGTGGCCCAAGTATTGGAGTTTCAGCTTCAACATCAGTCCTTCCAGTGAACACCCAGGACTGATCTCCTTTAGGATTGACTGGTGGGATCTCCTTGTAGTCCAAGGGACTCTCAAGAGTCTTCTCCAACACCACAGTTCAAAAGCATCAATTCTTCAGTGCTCAGCTTTCTTCACAGTCCAACTCTCACATCCATACATGACCACTGGAGAAACCATAGCCTTGACTAGATGGAACTTTGTCAGCAAAGTAATGTCTCTGCTTTTTAATATGCTTTCTAGGTTGGTCATAACTTTCCTTCCAAGGAGTAAGTGTCTTTTAATTTCATGGCTGCAGTCACCATCTGCAGTGATTTTGGAGCCCAAGAAAATGAAGTCTGTCACTGTTTCCACTGTTTCCCCATCTATTTGCCATGAAGTGATGGGACCGGATGCCATGATCTTAGTTTTCTGAATGTTGAGCTTTAAGCCAACTTTTTCACTCTCCTCTTTCACTTTCATCAAGAGGCTCTTTAGTTCTTCTTTACTTTCTGCCATAAGGGTGGTGTCACCTGCATATCTGAGGTTATTGACATTTCTCCCGGCAATCTTGATTCCAGCTTGTGCTTCCTCCAGCCCAGCGTTTCTCATGATTGTACTCTGCATATAAGTTAAATAAGCAGGGTGACAATATACAGCCTTGGCGTACTCCTTTTCCTACTTGGAACCAGTCTGTTGTTCCATGTCCAGTTCTAACTGTTGCTTCCTGACCTGCATACAGATTTCTCAAGAGGCAGGTCAGGTGGTCTGGTATTCCCATCTCTTAGAGAATTTTCCACAGTTTATTGTTATCTACACAGTCAAAGGCCTTGGCATAGTCAATAAAGCAGAAATAGATGTTTTTCTGGAACTGTCTTGCTTTTTTGATGATCCAATGGATGTTGGCAATTTGATCTCTGGTTCCTCTGCCTTTTCTAAAACCAGATTGAACATCTGGAAGTTCATGGTTCACGTATTGCTGAAGCCTGGCTTGGAGAGTTTTGAGCATTACTTTACTAGCGTGTGAGATGAGTGCAATTGTGCAGTAGTTTGAGCATTCTTTGGCATCGCCTTTCTTTGGGATTGGAATGAAAACTGAGCTTTTCCAGTCCTGTGGCCACTGCTGAGTTTTCCAGATTTGCTGGCATATTGCGTGCAGCACTTTCACAGCATCATCTTTTAGGATCTGAAATAGCTCAACTGGAATTCCATCACCTCCACTAGCTTTGTTCGTAGTGATCCTTCCTAAGGCCCACTTGACTTCACATTCCAGGATGTCTGGCTCTAGGTGAGTGTGAGTGATCACACCATCATGATTATCTGGGTCATGAAGATATTGTTTGTTCAGTTCTTCTGTGTATTCAGCTTATTTCTGCAAGGCGATGGTTGGCAAAGAAGAAAGGAGACTCCTGTGTGTTGACAATACAGCTGTGCACTTGTGTTTGCTCTTTGTAATATTGTCTGAAATATTTTTAGGAGGCTACTTTCTTATTCATCTATATTATATTCTTTAAAAGTAGCTTTTATGAAATAAATGTAAGTGATGACAGTGCTACCTTGATAAATGCATCTTATGGTAAAATAGGCATCCTGCCTTCATTTGATAGCTTTCTGAAACAGTGGCAACTTTGACAATAGCAATATTCACCTGCCCGCATCATCTACACATGTGTAAACATCTATCTTAAACACATTTCACCATGTATTTGTGATGATTTGCTTTACTTTTGTTAAGAAAGCATCTTAGAATGCTGCTAAGGTCACTAGTTTCTGTGTGAAGTCATATTGTGTGGTCAGGTCACTTACTGTAGCCAAGGCATCAACCTGAATTTCAGCTGTGAGATCTTTCAGTAAAGAAATACATTTTTGAGAGAAATTCTATTTCTACTTTAAGTCAGATGAAAAAAAATTGATTATTTTTAATATTACCAGTCTGTAGCGGGGAGAAGGAAATGGCAACCCACTCCAGTACTCTTGCCTGGAAAATCCCATGGACGGAAGATCCTGGTAGGCTGCAGTCCATGGGGTCGCCAAGAGTCGGACACAACTGAGCAACTTCACTTTCACTTTTCACTTTCATGCACTGGAGAAGGAAATGGCAACCCACTCCAGTGTTCTTGCCTGAAGAATCCCAGGGACGGGGGAGCCTGGTGGGCTGCTGTCTGTGGGGTCGCACAGAGTCAGACACGACTGAAGCGACTTAGCAGCAGCAGCAGCAGTCTGTAGGGAGTTGGAAACAGACAATATTATGCTGTCACTAAAGCAAATTAAAGAGGTTTTTCCTTTAGCTGTATTATAAATATCAGTATTTGTCCTAAGTATGAGTTTTGAAAAGAAATTTTACAAATTGCAATATTTCCCTTTTGTATAGCTGTGAATGAATGATTTAACTTAATCTCATTTTTATTCTGATTTCAAACCCTCCTTACATACTTTGATTAAATAATTTATCCAAATGAGAATTGGTCCCTCTAATTCCATCTTTGTATCCCTCATAAGCACATGTTCCTTTGTTAGGCCAACTCAAACACCTGGTGCTGAATATTTAATTTGAAGAGAACCTCCAGCATCTGGCATTAACTGTCAGTCTCTCTGCATCTAGCTTAACTGAGAATCTTTGTATGTTTATGTTTAGTCTTTTCACAGACATTTTATAAAGAAAAAGAATGTGGGCAAACTAAGAAAAGAGATAAGGGAAAACAATACTGATGTATTTTCACAAAATTGTTACAGTACCTGGTAAAAAAAAGTAAACGCAAAATTGAATAGATGGCTATAGAAAATGTTTTAAAACTAAAAAATATATTTTAGAAGTTAGTGTGATGGATAAGATTTCCTTATTATATAAAGAGCATGGTAGGTTGGGTTAGTTATCAAATTTAGGCTATCCTCCAAAAGAAATGATTCATTTCTAGCCTGATGTTAAGCAGTGGTGGTTTTTAGAATTTTCACGTAGCAGATAATATTAAAGATTTGGAGTTGATGAGCAATAGTAAAGCAGGCAGTTTAACTCCTTATCTTACCCACTTATGAAAGAAAGTGTTTGAGCTTCGCAACTAGTGAATATTAGGACAACAAAGGTCAATTTTCCTACTATAGAATGAATGAAAGCCATGATCCACTAGGTCCTGAAGACACTGCAGGGAGGCTGTTGTACAAACACACTGAATTAATCATAATGGAGATGAAAGTGCTATATCTTGTCCATATTTAAAAACTTTATAGGATACCATTTGCTATAGAAGTGAGTTGAGAACTATTTATCAACTTAGATAACCATGAAATAGTAAAATTATAAGTACTTATGACAAAGATTGACACTACCTGTAGTATAATTCTATACATTATTTTTTACCTTTAAATATTATTGAAATATTGCCCTATGTATAATATTCAGTAACTTTTTAAAAAATAGATATGAAATGTGTGTTTTGCTTGATTGTTACAGAAATTAAATGAGTCTTGTCTGTCTTATTAGCCACTCAGTCAAGCCCAAGTCTTTGCGACCCCATGTACTATAGCTCGCTAAGTTCCTCCGTCCATGGAATTCTCCAGGCAAGAATACTGGAGTAGGGAGCTATCCCCGTCTCCAGAGGATCTTCCCAACTGGGATTGAACTGAGGTCTCCTGCATTGCAGGCAGATTCTTTACCATCTGAGCCACCAGGGAAGCCCCAAGAATACTGCAAAATTGTTAGTGTGTGATAGTCACTCATTGTTATAAAGATTTAATGAGTAAATTTATATAAAGTGTATATTAAGCACTGCACTTTACATATAGGAAGGCTTCAACAGATTGTAGCTATTAGTTGCTACCTATTTGTCAAATTACCAAAGAAGTGACTGCCCATGTTCAAAGCCAAACTTCCCATTGATGGAGACCTTTATCATTCATTAGGTCGTCCATTCCATTGTTGGATGGCTCTAAGGTTTAGAAACGCCACCTTTATTTTTTTAATATTTATTTTTAATTGATTGGTTTACAATATTGATTTCATTTCTGTCATACAGCAACATGAATTAATCATAGATGTACATATGTCCCCTTCCTCTTGAGTCTCCCTTCCACCTCCCGCCTAGTCCCACCCATCTAGGTTATTACAGAGCCCCCGTTTGAGTTCCCTGAATCATACGGCAAATTCCCATTGGTTATCTATTTACGTATGTTACATATGTTAGTGTATATGCATCCATGCTACTGTCTTCATATAAAAGGCTATCTTTATATTGAGTCAAAATCTTCATTCTAACTTCCTACTCTTAGGATTAGTTTTGTTCATTGACTCAAATAGAACATCTACTCTCCTTCCACATGGCAGCCCTTTAAACTTTTCTACATAACTGCATCCTCCTCCTCTAAGACTTCTCCCTGTTGACAGGCATCTGTAGAAAGTTGAACCCAGAAATGACCACAACAGTCCATACTAGTGTGGCCAGGACAGAGCTTCAGATTATAGCTACCTAGAGATTTAGTATTTAATGATTATCCCACCCTTATTCCAGATACTAGAGTTGGAGCTTAAGTTTGTGTATTATTACTTATGACATTTTGTATTACAAATAACAGAAACTTAAATAGCTTGAGTTAAAAAGTAATTTCTCAGGTTCTGTTCAGTTATAGGTGGTGCTAGTGGTAAAAAGTCTGTCTGCCAGTTTAGGAGACACAAGAGACAAGGGTTTGATCCCTGGGTCAAGAAGATCCCCCGGAGAAGGAAATGGCAACCTACTTCAGTATCTTTGCCTGGAAAATGCCATGGACAGAGGAGCTTGGCAGGCTACAGTCCATGAGTTTGCAAAGAGTCAGACACATGTGCATGCACACATGCACATATGCGTGCACACACACACACACACACACACACATTAGGCTATCAGAATAGAATGATATCAAGAAAGGAGGAATGGAGCTGAGTCATAGGTACAACTGAGCCAAGGAACCCAAATTTCAACAGAAGTTTCTTTTTTCATCTCTCATCTGATGTTCTCTCTATGGCAGATTCCTCTGTTGCCCCAGTGGTGAAAACATGGCTGCCTACAAATCCAGAACTTTGCCTTTCGGAACCTAGGGTTTCAAGGTGAGACTGGCTTACCATTCTTGATATCAAAATAATCATATTTTTAAGATTATTATGAACTTAATAATTATTAAATCAGAACTAAGTGATGGTATCTCATTTTTGAGTCACATGCCCACTCCTGGACCCGTTAACTGTGGGAGGGAACCAGGTCTTGTGGTACAAATGGGCATGCAAGTGTTTACTAGAGAGTACAATGTTTTAGGTTTCTTTTTTTGACTAGCAGTTAATTAAGCTGCCCTTTCCATTTATATTTAAATTGATGTATAGTCTCATGTGTCCCATTCCATACTTGTGATATTGGCTATCTGAACCTATGACATCATTTGTACTGATTGAATTTCAGCACATCTTTAAAACCTGAAATTTTTACTGGAATTTCTCATCCAACATATATTACTAATGTATTCCAATTGTCTGTCTGAAATCTGGATTTCATATATTCATGAGTAGATAATAAAATGGGTAGAGTCACAGAACCTTGTTGCAATCCATTAGAAACATTTTTCAAGGTTGACTTGGGTCCATTAATCAATACCCTTTGTAATTAACCAACCATGATATCTTAGAAATGAGTCTTTCCTGAAGCCCACAGATGTAAATGTCAGAGACACTGAGATTAGGAGATTCATCATCTCCTCCTCCCCCAGGAAGAAACTGTTTGAGGAGCAGTGTTCCTGCAACACCAAAAAAGAGAAATTCTTTAACAGTGACCTGAAATGCCGATTTCCCCCCTAAAAGCAGAGGTGGTGCCTGAAATATTTTATAGCATTGTATAGATCATTATCTCAAGAAATTGTATTTCTAGTGAAACGAGAACTCAGAAGGAAATTTCCAAGAAATGCAGTTCTGACAGGAAGGACAAAGGTTCTAAAGCCCCAGGTGGAAGGGCTGAGGCAGGTGCCTTGGGTAGCATGTCTATGTGTTGGCCCTAATCCAGGCTACCTCCACCCTGTGCTCTAAGATACCCCCAGCACCTAAATGCAAAGTCATGCTTGGAAAGCTCAATTTCCCTGAATATTTTCTCAATAAATTTGGCTGATACCATCTTATTTTCTGAGTACTTTTTAACTGGTGTGTCAAATTGTGTTATTCATGGAGTAAATGAACTATGCCATCTATAAACAGTTACCTTTAGCCCAATTTTTAAAAATTTTTTATTTTATATTGGAGTATAGCCAGTTAACAATATTGTGATAGTTTCAGGTGCAGAGCAGATAGCCATACATATACATGTTTCCATTCTCCATCCAGGCTGCCACATAACACTGATCAGAGTTCCCTGTGCTATACAGTAGGTCCTTGTTGGTTATTCATTTTAAATATAAGCAGTGTATACGTGTCGAGCTCCAATTCCCTATCTATCCGTTTCTCCCACCTTTCCCCTGGGTAACCATAAGTTCATTCTCTAAGTCTGCGAGTCTGTTTCTGTTTTTTTTTTTTTTTTAATAAGTTCATTTGTATCATTTCTTTTTACACATAAGGGATGTCATACAATATTTGCGTTTCTCTGTCTAACTTCACTCAATATGGCAATCTAGGCCCATCCATGTTGCTGCAAATGGCATTATCTTTTTCTTTTTAATGGCTGAGTAATATTCCGTTGTATATGTATGCTACATCTTCCTTATCCAAACCTCTGACAATGGACATTTAGGTTGCTTCAACCCAATTTTGATGTGAAACCTTTATTCATTTACCCTTTCATTCATTTAACAGATATTAATCAAGCATTTAAAAATGTGTCAAGCTTAGGGGATAACTCAGTTATCACAACAGACACAATCCCTGACTTCAGGGAACTTGAAAATCCTCTTCTTCAGTCAAACAAGTTGCTTATTGACCACTGAAACTCCCAGCACTTTCCTGACCACCTCCACTGTCAACCCAGGATTCTTTCCTCTCCATGGGTCTCCTGTTTAAATCCAGTCTCAAAGGGCATCCCCCTCCTCCGTACAGCTTCCAGATCAACCCAGCCTGCAGTGTTCTCTCTGCTGCGTGAGTTCCTATAACTGAATTGCTTGTACAGCGAACAGCTATGGGCTACATTTTATGAAAGAAATAAGCTTTAGAGTGGGGTAGATCCATGTTCAGATCTCACTCCAGTGAATTACTAGATTGTATAGCCATAGGTTATTTAATAGTTCTAAGCCACATCCATAAAGTGACGATAATGACAATTTCATAGAGAAATAATTGATTCCACGTGACCTTTTTTTTTTAATTCAAGCATCCTGTTCTCTAACCATGCTAACCTTCTTTGCCTCTTGTTACCATTTTTGGCCTAAGGTCTAATCTGTGTCATATAAATATGAGTATCTCTGCTTCCATTTGGTTTCCTCTTGCGTAAAATATCTTCTTTCATCCTATTCACTTTGTTTCTGTGTGTGTCCTTAGAGCTGAAATGAGCCTCCTACAGGCAGCATATAGTTGTCTTGTTTTTTATCTATCCGTCCTTTCTGTGCCTTTTGATTGGTAAATTTAATCCATTTACATTTAGAGTGATTAGTGATATGTAAGGACTTACACTTTGGCCACCTGATGTGAAGAGCCAACTCACTGGAAAAGACCCTGATGCTGGGAAAGATTGAGGGCAAGAGGAAAAGGGGGTGACAGAGGATGAGATGATTGGATGGCATCACTGATTCAGTGGACATGAGTTTGAGCAAACTCGGGGAGATAGTGAAGGACAGGGAAGCTTGGCATGCTGCAGTTCATGAGGCTGCAAAGAGTCAGACACAACTTAGCAACTGAATAACAAGGACTTAATACTGCCATGCTGTTATTTGCCTCCTGTTTGTTAGGTATCTCCATTGTTTTTTTTTTCCTTCTGGTAAGCTCTGTCCCCCCTATTTTATGTTTCACAAATCTATTCTAGAGTTTTGCTTTGTAGCTATCTTGAGGCTTATATAAAACATCTTACTGATAAAACATTCAGTTTTATACTGATAGCAACTTATCTTTGTTCACCTATAAAGGCTCCACTCTTATACTCATTCCATTTCATACATTTGATGTCACAATTTATCTCTTTTTACATTGTATATTTATTAACAAATTATAGTGCTATGCTGTGCTGTGGTTAGTCACTCAGTCGTGTTTGACTCATTGTGACCCCATGGACTGTAGCCCACCAGGCTCCTCTGTCCATCGGAATTCTCCAGGCAAGAACTGGAGTGGGTTGCCATGCCCTCCTCCAGGGGATCTTCCCAACTAGGGATTGAACCCAGGTCACCCACATTGCAGGCAGATTCTTTACCATCGGAACCATCAGGGACGTCCATGAATACTGCTGTGGGTAGCCTATCCCTTTTCCAGGGGATCTTCCTGACCTAGGAATCGAACTGGGGTCTTTGCATTGCAGGGGATTCTTTACCAGCTGAGCTACCAGGGAAGCCCAACAAATTATTGTACCTATAGTTATTTTTAATATTCCTTTCCATTAATCTTTATACTCTGGTTAAGTGGTTAACACACCATTTCAATACAGAATTACATTTTTTAAATTCTGTTTTCGCCTACACCTGTGTGTGTTGTATCCCTTCATACATTCTCATGTTGCTAGTTGCTCTCTTTACATTTCAGCTTCAGGAACTTTTTTCACTACTTCTTGCAAGGCAGGTCTGGTGGTCGTGTGCTCCCTCAGTCTTTTGGTTGTTTCTTTTCTAATTTTTTGTTAGTTTTTTTTTTAATCTTTATTTTTCCTTCATAACTGAAGGATAACTTTGCTGAAATTATTCTTGCCTGACAAATTCATCTTTCAACACTTTGAACATATCATTCTGCTTTCTACTATCCTATAGGGTTTCAGCTAAGAGATCTACTGATATCCAAACAGGGCTTCCTTTGTAAGTTACTTTCTTTTATCCCTCTGGCTACCATTAAGATTCTTTATTATAGTTTTTAACAGCTTCACCATAATGTGTCTTGGAGATCTTTTTGCATTGAAATAATAAGGTGTTCTATTAGCTTCATGGAATTTTATGTCCAAGTCTTTCCCCAGGTTTGGGAAATTCTCGCTATTATTTCTTTAAATATACTCTGTTTCTTTTCTTCCTCCCCTCTTATAAGCTAGTTATTCTTATATTTACCTTTCTTATCAAATCCAATAGATTTTTTAGGGTTTCTTCACTTAAAAAAAATCTTAGAACTCTTTCCTCTTCTAATTGAATTACTTCTATATTTCTATCCTACAAGTCATTTATCCTTTCTTCCACGTGGTCTGCCCTATTGCCAAACCTCTATTGTATTGTTCATCGCATTCATTGAATTACTCAGGTCCAGAATTTCTGTTTGTTTGTTTGTTTTAATTTCACTCTCTTTGGTAAAGAGCTCCTTCTGTTCATTAAGTGGGGTAGCCAGGCAGTTACTCATCAGTTTTTCTCTCCGCCTCCTCCACAGAAAAGGTCACTGCTTTTCTCCTCCTTTGCTGGACACGTCCCCACTGCCGCCACCAAAAGTCCAACCCTTTGCAGGGTCACCCTAGTGAGGGTTGTCACCTTGGCAAGTTCCTCCCTCTCCTCTGCATTCAAATTCATCCCTATCCCTCTCCAGTGTTATGCTAGACTCTCCCCCTTAGGCAGGTTGCACTTCCACAAATTCTCCCTCATCCATGGGTATCTGCCTACATGTGCAGTCTTCAGGTTTCCTTTCTCCTGGTAATGGCTAGTAGGGTGGGACAGGCTTGCTGACTCCTTTGAATCCTCAGCTCTTTCTCAGGCTCTGCTTATTCATTTTTCAGATGCGCAGGTGGGCTAGAAACCTGCTGAGTGCCTTGGTGTAATGTGCAGAAGCACTTTTGTTCTGTCATGGATGTCTAATTAGTTGTTTAAAAAGGAGAAAAGAGGGGTAGCTTATGCTTCCAGGATGCGCATGTCACTCCTAGAGATTCACTCTTTGTTGCATGTAGCAGTGGGTCATTCGTATTTATTATATAAACATACAAAAATTATACATTCAACTATTGACAAATACATATTATTTCAGTTCAGAGCTATTTCAAATAGTACAATAAACTCTCTTGTAAGTTTTGGGATGCCCTATGTTTGTATTTCTATTGAGTGAATACCTAGGAGAGAAATTACTGGCTTATACAAAATACATACATTCAGCTTTAGAAGAGACTGTCAAACATTTTTCCAAAGTGGTTGTATGAATTTACGCTTAAATTGGCAGCAGTGAATGAGAATTCAGTTCCTCTACTCCCTTGCTTAAATTTGGTAGTGTCTGACTTTGTTTTGGCTATTCCAGTGAATGTGTGGTGATATTACTTGGTCATTTTAAGTTGCATTTCTTGATGATTGATGAAGTTAAACATGTCTCATATGTTTATTGGCCATTTGGCTATCCTCTTTGACTGTTTAAGTCATTTGTCCTATTTTATATTGAATGTTTAGTTTTTTATATATCCTGCATATGAGTCTTTTTATATGAATTACCAATATATTCAATGTTGTATGGCTTGAGTTTTGATTCTCTTCTTTGGCCACCTGATGGGAAGAGTTGACTCATTTGAAAAGACCCTGATGCTGGGAAAGATTCAGGGCAGGAGGAGAAGGGGACGACAGAGGATGAGATGGTTGGATGGCATCACCAACTCAATGGACATGAGTTTGGGTAAACTCAGGGAATTGGTGATGGACAGGGAGGCCTGACGTGCTGCAGTTCATGGGGTCGCAAAGAGTTGGACATGACTGAGCGACTGAACTGAACTTAAGTGAACTGAATGGAGTCATTTGAGGAATAGGAATGTCCTAATTTTAATATGTGCTTAGTTGCTCAGCCGTGTTTGACTCATTGTGGTACCATGGACTGCAGCCCACCAGGTTCCTCTGTCCATGGGGATTCTCCAGGCAAGAATACTGGAGTGGGTTGCCATGCCTCCTCCAGGGGATCTTCCCAACCAGGAATTGAACCCGGGTCTCCTGGATTGCAGGCAGAGTCTTTACCATCTGAACCACCAGGGAAGTAATATAGTTAATGTTTTATGATTAGAACACTCTGTATCCTATTGAGGAAAACTTTGTCTACTTGAGTCAATAAAAATATTGTCCAGTTTTTTTTCTAAAAGCCTTTGCTTAACTTTTGCATATCTAAGTCTATAATTCACCTAGAATTGATTTGTGAAGGGTGACAGTAAAAAGTAACTATTCCTACTTGGAAATCCAAATAGCCTAGCACCATTTGTTAAAAAGAGCATCATTTTCTACACTACACCACAGTGTCACCTCTGCCAACATGAGGTAGCTCTGAGATGTGGAACTCTTTTTTCTATTGGCTTTTTTTTTTTTTTTCAGTCTATTTTTATACTAACTTCAATCTGTCTTAATTTTAATAGATTTTTAATTGTTGTGACACCTGGCTGTATAAGTCCTCCAGCTTGTTTCTATTTATTAATGATCACCTTGACTGTTTTTGCCTTCTTCCATTCTTATATGAATTTTAAAATCAGCTTGTCAATTTCTACACAGATGTATTGGGATTTTAATTAGAATTGTGTTTTTAATCTAAAAATTAATTTAGGAAAAATTTACATTCTAACAGTTTTAAATTCTTCCAGTCCATGAAAATGGAGGAAACTGATTTATCTATTTATTATGCCTGTATCCATTTCTTTTGACAAAGCATTACAATTTTCAGTGTAGAGGTCCTGGTCATCTATCAACAAATACATTTTTGGATTTAAAGGGTTGTATGCTACTATAAGTGTTACCACTTTAATTTCTTTTCCAAACTTTTTGTTGCTGGTATGTAAAAATACAGTTGATTTCATGCATTGAGCTTAGATCCAACAACCTGAATAATAAATGTTAATTCTAGATATTTATCTCTAGATTTTTAAAAAGATTTTTCTCTATACACAATTATATTTTCTGTGAGTAATGATAGTTTTATTTTTTCTTTTTCTAAATATTATGATTTTTGGTTTTTTTTATTGCCTCATTGCATTGGTTAAAATCTTATTTTTTATTTTAATGGAAGTAGTGTTAGTAGAATCCATATAGTGTTCCTATTCTCAGGAAGAAAGTTTCAGTAATTGACCATTAAATTAACTTCTCTTTTTAATTTGCTAAGAGTCTTCATCATAAATCAATATTTTATCAAAAGTTTTTCTCTAGTTGTTAAGATCATCGTTTTATTTATCTCCATATTTCTGTGTATGTGTTGAATTATATTGACTATTGCGTGTGTGTGCTCAGTTGCTCACTTGTTTCCAACTCTTTGCAACTTCATGAACTGTAGCCCACCAGGCTCCTCTGTCCATGGAATTTTCCAGGCAAGAATACAGGACTGGATTGCTATTTCCTACTCGAGGGAATCTTACTGAACCAAGGATTGAACTCATGTCTCTTTGATCTCCTGCAGCGGCAGGCAGATTCGTTACCATTGCACCACCTGGGAAGTCCTGTTACTGGTAAATTTTTACTAGCATTCCTGGAATAAACTTCATTTAATTGTGATGCACTATCCGTTTTATATATTACTGAATTCCCTTTTCTGATCTATTAAATGTTTATATGTGTATGTTCATGCTGCATATTGGTCTGTAATTTTCCTTTCTTTTAAATTTTGTAACAGTTTAGCTATCAAGATTATGCTGACCCCACAGAAATATTGGAAAAGGTAGCTTCTTTTTCTATTTCCTGGAAGAGCATATATAAAATTGAAGTTTCTACATTCTTTACTATTTGCTAGAATTCACCAAAGTAACCATCTGGGCTAGGAGCATACTTTGTGGCGAGGTTAAAATAAAACATTTAATTTCTTTAATAGATATATGATATTCTGATTATTCTTTCTTTTTGTGTCAGTTTCAATACATTGTATTCTTTAAGGAATTTATTTCATTTAAGTTGGCATAAAGTTATTTGCAGTCTTATTTTTAAAATATCTATAGGACCTATACTAATGTCTCTTTATTCATTGGTGATATTAGTATATTGTTTCTTTCTCTTTTTACATCAGTCTTTCCAGAGTTCTATCAATTTGATTAATTTTTTCAAGGAACAAACTTTTCATTTTGTTGATTTTCTTTATTGTATTTTGTTTTCTGTTTCTCTTATTTCTGCTTTTATTTTTTATTGTTTCTTTCCTTCTACTTTCTCTGTACTAATTAATTGTATGTGGCATTCTTTTTGTTTTGAGATAGAAACTTGAATCACTGATGAATAGCTTTCTATTTTCTTTCTAATATATGTACTTAAGAATATAAATTTTCCTCTGGGAACTGCATAAATTCTCTCAGTTCTTGTTAATCTGAAGATAAAGGATACTTCTGATGATTATAAAATTACAGGTTGGTAGTTATTTTCTTGATCATCATGTAACTGTTTTCCAGATGTTTTGATATGCCATATTTTCAATGTCATTTAGCTCAATGTTTTCTAATTTCTATTGTATTTCCTTATTTGATTCATGGATTGATTAGAATTTTATTGCTCAATTTTAAAAGCAGTTGGTGCTCTTCTAATTAACTTTTGTATGGGTATTGAGAGAAATTCCACTATGCTTAGAGAGCACACCCTGAATGATTTCAATCCTTTGAAATATATTACAGGTTGCTTTATGACACAGCATATGGTAAATTCTAGTAAATGTTTGATATGCATTTGAAAAACACTGTGTATTCAGTCATTGTTGAACGCAGTGTTCTACATTAAATTTTTAGAATATCTCCAGGTTTTTGCCATTGTAAGCAATGATACAGATACAGTATATATCTTACTATATATATATAACTTTTTGTTCTTGCTAAATTACTTCCTTCAAGTAATTCTCAGGAGTGGCATCATGAGGTCAAAGGGTTAGGAATATCTGTATGGTTCTTCCTGTTTATACATTGCCAGTTATCATGAATGAATTCACAAAATTCCCCACAGTGTTGGGTGTTGTAATTGTTTTGTTAATAAAGTGGATTCTAAATTGTAACTCAAAGTTTGAGTAATTTTCATATCTTTGATAACTAGACAAGATAAATACTTTTCTACATGTTTACTTACTACTTCAATTTCCTCTCATATAAATTGCCTATTCATCTGTTTTACAACCTACCGGGATCTTGATACTTTTAGAATAAATTTGGATGGGTAATTTTATAATGTCAGCAATTCACCCTTGGCTCACATTTGTTGCAAATGTTTTCCCAATTTATTATCTTTTAGTTTTAGCTTTGCTGTTTTTCACCATACACTTATGTTCAGTTTATATAGATTTGAATCTGTTCCTTTGCTTGTGACTACTCTTCTCACTTGGAAACTTTAACAGTGTTTGATTCTTTCCTAGTTGGGTATTTCTTTTTGTTCTTGTAACATTTTTGTTAATATACAGTATACAGCATCACTGTCTAATAGAAATTTAATGCAAGCCACATATGTGATTTAAAATGTTCTATTAGTCACATTCAGAAAGTAAAAATAAACAGATATAATTATTTTAATCATATAATTTATTTGACCCAGTATCCAAAATGCAGGCAGATTTTACTTTGTATGGTTCTGGCATGCATTAATTTCAGTTACCACCATTTAGTTTAATAAAAGTAGTCTTCCAATAACATGGTCTGAATCTCTATTATTCTGATATAATAACTGTGAGTAGTTGCATAAAGTGCAAACTTCACTACTAGACTTTCAGTCCACAAACCTGAACAAGTGAGCATCATTATCAGTGACCAATCAAAACATTTTTTTCTTTCAAAGTCTATTGGTAATTGTTCACTGTACACCTGTTATTCAATTCATGCATAGACAGTGAAGCATGTAGTTGTGTTGCCTTCTTATAGCTCAGTGTTAAACCCACATAACACTTTGCAAAAATGGATAATCATTTAGGGAATTGCCTGATAAAGGGAGAGATCAGCAAAGAAATTTTTAAAAGATACTGTTGGAAGTGAAAGCAGATGTGATGATGAACAATTGTAGGGACTCTGACAATTCTACTGTTCAAGAGACTAGATGAATAGCCTCGGAAATTTAGTGAAGGTGAACTTATTGACAGAAATGATGAATGTGGTTGTGACAGGGAAAAAATATCTGCCTGGATGATCTGTCCATTGGTGTAAGTGGGTGTTCAGGTCCTCAACTATTACTGTGTTACTGTTGATTTCTTCTTTTTGTGGCTGTTAGCATTTACCTCATATACTGAGGTACTCCTGCATTGGGTACATATATATTTACAGTTGTTATATCTTCTTGGATTGATCCCTTGATCATTATGTGGTGTCCTTCCTTATCTCTTGTGACAGTTTTTATTTTAAAGTCTGTTTTGTCTGATATGAGTATTGCTACTCTTGTTTTTTTGGATTTCATTTACATGAAATATCTTTTTTCATCCCCTCACTTTTAGTATGTATTCTGAAGTGAATCTTTTTATAGACAGCATATATATGAATCTTGTTTTTGTATTCATTCAGCCAGTCCATGTCTTTTGAATGGAGCATTTAATCTATTTACATTTAAGGTAGTTATCAATTTGTATCTTCTTATTGCTATTTTCTTAATTGTTTTGGATTTGTTTTTGTAGGTCTTTTCTCTTCCCTTCCTCCATAGTTCTTTTGTGATTTGATGACTATTATTGTGTTTGGGTTGCTTTTTCTTGTGTGTGTGTGTGTGTGTGTGTGTGTCTATTATAGTTTTTTGGTTTGCAGTTTTCATGCGGTTTTGATATAGCAGTCTATTTATATACAAGGCTGTTTTAAGTTGCTAGTCTCTTTAATTTCACCTTCCATTTCCTGCATTTGTATTTTCCTCTTCTTGTTTTTGCTGATTTTGATTTCATATTTGTGTGTGGATGTTTTCCTGCTTTCACTGTGTGTTTTCTTTAATTGGTGAGCTTTCCCGTTTATGATTTTCTTGTTTCTAGTTGTGGTCTCTTTTTTTTTTTTCCTTCTGCCTGGAGAAATTCCTTAATGTTTGTTATAAAGCTAGATTGGTGGTGCTGAATTTTCTACATTTGCTTAACTGTAAAGTTTTGATTTCTCCATCGAATCTGAATGAGAGCCTTGCTGGGTAGGGTATTCTTGGTTGTAGGTATTTCCCTTTCATCACTTTAAACATTATCATGCCACTCCCTTCTGGTCTGAAGAGTTTCTGCTGAAAAATCAGCTGTTAACCTTTTAGGAGTTTCCTTGTATATTATTTGTTGATTTTCCCTTGTTGATTTTAATATATTTGTATTTAACTTTTGTGAGTTTTATTAATATGTGTCTTGATGTGTTCCTCCTTGGAGTACTCCTATATGGGACTCTGACTGAATATTTCAAGTGGACTTGAGTAAATGTTTCCTTTCTCATGCTAAAAATACAGAATGCTTCATGAACTTGTGTGTCATCCCTGCACAGGGACCATGCTGATCTTCTCTGCATCATTCCAATTTTAGTATATGTGCTGCCAAAGTGAGCACTAAAAGTCACGTAATAATCATAACTTCCCTCCATTGATTATTGCAATCATTTTGGCTTACTAAGTGTAGTTTTGGCTTACTAAGTCACTTTTGTGGTTTTGCACTGTCTGTAAAGCAAGGACTGTCTATATTATCATTTCAATAATCAATGTAAAAGTTTGGGATATATTGCATTATTTTTTTCATACAAAGTCTTCAAAATACAATATGCATCTCACACTTACAAAACTGCTCAGATTAGATTAGCTACATTTCAAGTGCTCAGGAGCCACTTAGACCAGTGACTACAGTGTGTATGTGTGTATGTGCGTACTTAGTTGCTCAGTTATGTCTGGCTCTTTGCAACCCTTTGAGTTGTAGCCCACCAGGCTCCTTTGTCCATGGGATTTTTCAGGCAAAAATACTGGAGTGGGTAGCCATTTTCCTCCTCCAGGGTATCTTTCCAACACAGTGACCAAAACCTGCATCTCCTGTGTCTCCTGCATTGCAGGCAGATTCTTTACCACTGAGCCCTCGGGACTATAGCCTCCAATAGCACAAATCTACTCCAGTCTTTTAAAGCCAGAGTTAAAAAGTGTTGGTGTTATATATATGGAATTTAGAAAGATGGTAACGACAACCCTATATGCAAAACAGAAAAAGAGACACAGAAGTACAGAACAGACTTTTGAACTCTGTGGGAGAAGGTGAGGGTGGGATGTTGCGAAAGAACAGCATGTATATTATCTATGGTGAAACAGGTCACCAGCCCAGGTGGGATGCATGAGACAAGTGCTTGGGCCTGGTGCACTGGGAAGACCCAGAGGAATCGGGTGGAGAGGGAGGTGGGAGGGGGGATCGGGATGGGGAATACGTGTAAATCTATTGCTGATTTATGTCAATGTATGACAAAACCCGCTGAAAAAATAAATAAAAGAAAAAAAAAAGTGTTGGTGCTGATGGCAATATGAGTAACTGATTAGAAACTTTCTGTCCAAACAAATCAAAGCTTAAAGGTGGGGAACAATATGGAAATACACTTCTCCTTTGGTGGTAACAAAGATACTAATGTTACTTCAGCTCCCTTTGGAGAAAATAGGCCTTGAATTATTCTCCAAAACTTACTGAAATCAGCCTTGTTGGAACAATAAAGAGCTAGTCTTCCAGGGAAAATAGTGGCTCCTTCGTGCCCCATGTGAGCTGAAGTAGCTTGGCTCATCTTAGCTCTGGGGTGATTTGTGAGAGCTTTTGGCTTAACACATTATCTCTGAAATATCACCAAGAGTCAGAGAGCCTCTGAACAGTGGGCAATAATCTGCTTGGAGTTTTGAAAATACTTTTGCAAGTTAGTGGAGTCAGCAAAGCATTTATTTGATTTCCTCCTCAGCCTCACATTCTG
The DNA here is from genome assembly GCF_019320065.1 of Cervus canadensis. Classification (NCBI taxonomy): domain Eukaryota; kingdom Metazoa; phylum Chordata; class Mammalia; order Artiodactyla; family Cervidae; genus Cervus; species Cervus canadensis. Next base: position 14,811,376 of record NC_057400.1, read on the forward strand.
AGAATCCCCAGTAGCCTAATAGTAATGGCAGCAACACCTGCTTAGCTGTCGATTTGCAGTCATCTTTCTTCCTAACACTCCCCAAATGACTACCCTGCTTATTGTCCTAACATCTCTAGATTTTTCTTGGGTGAACAAGATTATAATATCAATTCCCTGCTCTTATCCCACCTCTACCTGAAAGTTGGCCCATAGATATTTGTAAGCAGTTAATATCTGAAGTTAGATGAGGGGTGTGTGTGTGTGTGTATGCATGATTTCAGGCTACTATACTTTCTAACAGATTCCTCATTTATTAGTAAAAGAATACAGCAAAATGGATAAAAGCAGAGTCTTTGAAAGCAAACCAAAGTGAGCTTGCTTTTCCGTGCTATCACTTCCTAGCTATGTAATCTTAATGTATGTTACTTAATATTTTTGTGCCTCAGTTTCCTCATCTATAAAGTGGGAATTATAGTGCCACTGACTTCCTATAGTTGATACAAGAATTCAGTGAGATCAAGAATGTGAAGTCTTAGTCAATGGCTGTCAAATTCTAAATGCCAAAATAGTAACCAATCTTCATTGTTGATATTAGTATTATCATTATTTTGCTATTATGGTTACTACCACTGTTACAATTTTCACTTTAAAGGTGAAAAACAAAATAGAAATAATAAAAGAAAAAGAATCCAACTTCACAAATTGCATTAAGAGTGAAGATTTTCTCAGGCAAAGGGCATCTTGGCAAAACAATGATATACTACGCCAACAGTCTGCAAAACATCTCAAAGATCCTCTTTTCTGAAATCCACCATATCTTCTGACAGTCTCCTTCAGGACAAATCCCTCTGCTTTTCCTCAAAGCTCCAGCTTATTCTTGCATCTTCTTCACTTCTCTGCTTCCCTCACTGTGACTGCAGCTTCTCATCTCTAATTATGTTTATTACTCTTTGGCTCACTGATACATTTATATGGTACAGAATTGTAAAGGCACAAAAGGTAGCCATAATATATTTCTCCCATCTTTATTCACTATAATCCAGATTCACAGAAGCAACCACCAAGAATATTCTATTAATAGACAGAAAATACACACAACACAGTTTCTTTTTTAAACCACTACACTCTGCCTTTTCAATTCATAAAACTTGGGTATTGCACCCTACTAGTACCTCAGAGATTACCTCATCCTCTGTAACAGCTATGTTTTTTCCGTTGGATGGAACAAATGTAATTTATCTAATTCTCTATAGAAAGACATTTAAATTGTTTCAATGTTTTATTATCATAAATAATGCTGCAGTAAGTAACTAATTACACATATAATTTTACTCATCTGTAAGATAAATTCCTAGAAATTTAATCATTGGCTCAAAGGTACATTTTTGGCACATTTTAGATCTACATTTTTGTAAATTCAGCCAAATTATCCTCCGTGAAGGTTTTGCTAATTTATCCTCTTGTTAGCAATGTTAAAGAGTATCAGTTACCCACACACTCAGCCCACATAGCTTGTTTTAAATTGCATGACATTTTCCATGCTTTTTCTTAGGCAAAATCTTAACTTTTTCAGTACTACATCTCCAGCCATTTATTCTTATGGGAAAATGTTTTCCCTCAGTGCAATATTTGCAATCAGCTTATGGCATCCATATTGTCTTCTATCTGTAGCCTTGAACCACCAACCCTCCTTTTTCTCCTCTGTGCTTGTAAGGATCTCCTCCACATTACCCCTGGGATGTGTATTATCTGGGTCAGTCTGTTTAGTGCTGGGAAACCTCTAAGTGGCCTGGGAGCAAGTAGCTTAGGTTGGGGTGGGACTCCCATCTCCCACCTAGAGTCTGAAGCACCTTTCAAGGGAGGTAGACAACCTTTGCTAAACCCATCTCCTTGGCAGTTTAGCCAAATATCATTGACTAAATAGTGGCATATGTCTGCATGGGAAGACCATACATCCCTGAAAAACAAAAGAACAATTGCATGTATCAACATGGTTGGATCTCAGAGACACATGCCAAGCATAAAAGCAAGTCACAGAAAACGTCCTGCATAATACCATGTCTACTAGGTTCTATGAGCAAACCAACTTATGCAATGTTTATTAATATACACATGCACGGCAAAACTATGCAAATTGTAAGAGAATGATAAATAGAAACTCACGATTGCGGTATCATGAGAGCAAAGGGATGAGGCAGGATGATCTAATTAGGAAGGGGCACATAGGAGGCTCAGAGTTTTAGGGGATAGTCTCCTTTTTAAGTTATATGGTGGGCTCCTGGGTGTTCATTTTATCCCTCTTAATGACTTCTATGCTACTCATTCTTTAGTGAAGTATAAAGTATAAACTGAAGTATAACCTGAAAAGAAGGTCTGGTCATGGTATATTAAGTAAGGAAAAAGAGATAACAGAACAATGTGTACATTATAACCCTGCCTTGAACAAGATACGCATACACTCATACACACACACACATATATAGCCACACTAAAATTCTAGCTAGATATTGAGCAAAACCATGTTAAGAAGTGTGTGGGTTGCGGAATTATAACTTTTAAAAAGCTTTTCTTATTTTTTGATATGTATTTCCTAATTTCCAACAGTAAACTTTTTTGTAGCGAGAAAATATTTCAGAATATTTTTTAAAATAATGTAATGTACTAAATGCTACGACTAAGGGGGTAATACTAGTTAACTCTTGCTGAGCTTACCCCAGTTCTTACCTGAGCCAAGTTCTGTGTCAGTCACACTACAATCATTTTCTTGTTCTGTCTTCATGGAAAGAATCTGTGATTAGCAATGGTCGCCCCATTCCACAGGGGAGAGAGCAGACAGCCCGAGAGGTTAGGTACTTGTGCATGAGTGTTAAGTCGCTTCAGTCGCTTCCGACTGTTTGCACCTCTATGAACCGTAGCCCGCCAGCCTCTGTCCACGGGATTCTCCAGGCAAGGATACTGGAGTGGATTGCCATGCCCTCCTCCAGGGGATCTTCCCAACCCGGGGATCGAACTTGCCTCTTTTACTTCTCCTGCATTGGCAGACAGGTTCTTTACCACAAGCACCATCCGGGAAGCGCAAGGGGTTAGGTAACTAAACTCACAATCACAAAGCCAGTCAGTGGCAGAGCCTAGAATCAACTGTCTGTCTTCCTATTTGGTGTGTACCTTAGTGAAACAGTGTGCACCCCACACTGGCCCAGGGAAGCCCTAGGAACTATACAGTGTCAACAGGGGTGAAGGATATGATTTTGCTTTACTTTTCAAGCTAATAAATTACTTTGTTACTTTTTCATGGATGTTGGCAGGAGACATGAGACTCTTGGGTAAGAGACAAAGGTCTTTAGCCATCACAGCCAGGAAAATGTGAACATTCTGTTGGTTTGTGTCTCTTCTCCTGTTTCCACTCCCAGGCTCCCTAGCGCACACAGTTGGATCAGATGAATGTCTGCAAACGTGGTAAGTGGTGGTATAGGAAAGGAACACTGAGCTTGGAGGATTCACCACCTTTATAGCACTCGGAAACAAGTGTGCTTTTTATGGAACAGGTCACCTCATCCCTCAAGTTGCTCTGTGCAAACACAGTCCTGAAAAGTGTATCAAAAAAAGATCAGTCAGGGCCTTGAGACCTTGGTATATCCAGCAAGAGTGTGCAGGGCCCATGCAGGTTGCTCCCTGACATTACCCAAGACCCCTCAAGTTGCAAATTACAGAAACCCAGCTTAAACTTGTTTAAACAAAATGAAACCAAAAAATAAAAAGAAGATATAGGGAAATATGTCAACTCACAAAACTCCTCTCTCTCTTTTCTCTCTGCTCCCTTTTCCTCTGTGTTGTCTCCACTCACCTCTAGGCACTTCCCTTGTGACCGGAAGAGGGGTGCCATCACCAACCCCAAAACAGAGCGTGCCTTTTCCAACCCTTCTAAGAAACATCTGGGAATCAAGTCTCGATGGCTTGGCCGGGATTGGGTAATCAGTCCATCCTAAACCAATTACTAGGTCCCGGAGATACAGTGCTCTGCATCCCTGAGATCTCCGCCTTCTTCCAGAGCGAAGGGTGGGAGCAGTCCCACCCAATCATGTGGACCAAAAGGGGGATCTACCCCCCAGGAAGCCAGTGCTATTAACAGACGACAAAGGAGCGAATACCTTTGTTATCTCTCAAACATTGCAAATAACAAGCAGTAAGCTAAGGTACTGGGCTCACGAGATGAAACATAAGCTGTTCCGATATGATTCGCGTAATTCCATGTAACTCAGTGGTGTTTCTGCAGAAATGGTGCCCGGCTGCTGGTACTCCCTGTTACTTCTGACATTCAAGGCAGTTATCAGAAGATTGGAGCAGTTTGATTGCACCCAAATGCAGTATGCGTGGGCACTTGCCAATACAGAAAGGGGGAAAAGAGAAAAAGAACAAGGAAACTGTTTCAAGCTAATGGGTTTATAATTGATATCAATGCCCTCTTTCAGTTTGAAGCTTTTCTTCTGAACTCTCCTCACTTGAAGAGCCAGGAATAATGTTCCAATATGATGACACCCAAGGGGAAAAAAATCAATAGGTAGGAAAATGATCTAAATGCCCAGGGTTGCTTTTGTTAGAATACACTATTTGGGATGAAAAGTCAGTTTACCTTGATAGTGGTTTAGGGATCCTCACCTGTAGGTAGTGGAAAGAAAAAAAAAAATTGTACTGCTTCCAATGTTTGGGCTAAGTTGAGACTCTTTAGGAGAAATGGTGATTGTCCAATTTCTCCTTCATGACTACCTCCACTTACACCACCACCCTCTTCCATTTTCAATAAAGTAGTTCCGAAATTGGTTACAAGTATAAATGATGGCAGATGAGAATCACTGACTCAGAGCCCCCGTCCCTCATGTGTGTTCCAATCACAGAAGAGATGGGGACTGAGGATGTCACTCACAGGCAGTCCTTCCTAGCAAAGATGTCCTCAGTAAAGGCCTAGGGCAGAACATGTGTGCGTATATGAAACATACACGACTATAGCATCGGCATGCCCCCCCCCAAATAGATGTTGATTTGAGCTAAATTCAATAGCAGAACAGCCCTGATTTTTCTTCTCTAACACTTGATGCTATTTCTCCAACTTCTGCCAATCAAGTAAAAATGCAAATATTGTCATTTCAAGAAAATGAACTTTTGTAATTAAAGAGAATGACTTGTCTAGAGGAAGTCCATCACAGATGTCAAAAGCCATTATTGCCTGTTCATCAATCTGAGTATCCCCTCCTTCCCATCTCACCACCTGAAGCCTAATTAACAGAACCCATGTCATTCTGCCCAGCTCACATTGTTTATCATGGATGCCCATTCCAAGGAAATTCTCATCCTAGAGCAAAAGTTGTTGGAGAACAAGGACCATGTACTAGTTATCTATGGCTGCAAATACCACCCCCCCTAAACTTAGCAGCTTCAAAAAGAAAACATTTTTTATCTCGTGGTTTCCAAGGGTCAGGAATCCAGGTGGCTTCTCTGGGTATCTGTCTCAGGGCACCTCCTACAATCAAAGCTGTAATGAAGGGTCAACTAGAGCTTAAGGTCTAACATGGAAAGAGATTAAGCTCCCTTGCATGTCTATTGACAAGACACACTGGATGTTGACAAAAGACATCAATTCCTTCCTGCATGGATCTATTTATGGGGTGGCCCACAACATGGCAGCTGACTTTCCTCAGTGGTCTTATCATAACCTAATATTAGAAATGGCATTCCATCACTTTTGCCATATTCTCTTTGCTAAAAGTGAGTCACTAGGTCCAGCCTATACCCAAATGGAGCAGATTCAGAAGATCATAAATTCCAATAGACATAGGAAATTGCCCAAGGAGGTAGGGATCACCTGGGCTTTCCTTGAAGCTTCATTCAAGCAATCCATCTCAGTCACATGGGTGTGCCTAGCACCTAATACAAAGTTAGGCAAATGGTAGGCTCAATTATAATTGTTTTACCAGAAGTAATCCAGTCCAAAAGACTCACACCAAGGAGAGTAGAATATATATAAGGAATAAACAAAGAAACGTGTGGTGGATATGACTTTCATTCCACCAACTCAAGCAAGTGAGAAGTACAAAGTTGCCTGTAACTCAGTTTGTTTTATCTGAGCCCTCATCCTGCCAGAATGGCAAAGATGTGATCTCACATGGTAGGAATCTACTTCTCCTTTGCCCAGGGTGTTGTTTTTTCTTTTTTTAATTCAAGAGATATTACTTAGTGCCGAGGCCATGAGGGTGGGGGTAGAGGGAAAGCACCTCCTGTTCCTTGAGTCACAGGTATTAACCAAAATGTGCCTTACCCCACTTGCTTCTCTGTCCACATCTTATTCTTATGAATAAGATTCTTATTCATGTAGCCCCTTTGGGGCTGCACTTCTCTGTTCTATTTATGACCCATTGTGAAATTTCTGAGCAGAACAGAACACAAGATTCTCAGCCAGGTTTCCTGTGGCCTATGTTGTGAGAAATCCTGCTCAGACATAACCCATGTAGGCCCTTGCAGCCTCCCTGGACTATTGCCGTGGAGGAAGGTTGCAAACCTGCTCTCCAGCTTCCCCCAAATTTCTGTGGCTGCACGGGACCCCAGGCCCTGCCTTTGAAGTAGGGTGCATAAGTCAACTTCTCTGACTTGTTGACTTTCTGCTGTCACCTCTTCCCTCTGAATCTAAACCTCAGCCCAGAGGATCCTTTTCTAGTCTGGAGAAAGGAGAGTAGGGGGAAGAACCTCTCCTCTGGTGACCCTGGGCATTTTTCCTCAGAGGCATTCCCACTTTCTCCATCTTCATGCTTTCCTATTATCCCCCAACCCTACCCAGGGCACCCTACCCACTCTTGTTCATGGGTCAGGATTCAGAAATATGAAGCCAGGGACTGGCAAGCTAGCCTGCCCTTTCAAGCTGTTCCTGAGGCAATGAACACAAAATGGAATCTGGTTTGTGAGAAGGGAGAAAAGAGAGAAAAGAAGGGGGAACTAGAGGGATTTTTAAAGCTGTGAATCTTAAAAGAAAAAAAAAAAGTACTATTTTCCATAAAGGCAAATAGTTTGCACCAAGCTAGAAGCCTAGAAAATACCAACTGATACTGAAAAAGAAAATAAAGACCCAGGGACCCAAAGGGCACATGAAGATGAAAGCAATGTCAGTTACGTGGGCAAGTGAGACGTTGGAGAGAGAAAAACTGTATACTCCTCTCTCTCTCCTAGCTGTCTCAGCCTCACTTCTTATGGGCCTGTGGCCCATCGCCTTTGGCAACTCCTGCCATCAGAAAGAAAGAACTCCTGTCCCAGAAACAAACTCCTGGGCCCTGGCATCTCTTGAGTGTTCCATGATTTGGGCACACTTCTGAGAGTGTGCACACCTCCTACTTGTTCCAGAGGAAGGGAAGCCCACGTAGACTCTTGCCTCTCTGAAAATAGATGACCCTCTAGAAGAGTCTGGGAATCTTATTAGGTATCAAGCACATTAGTATTAAAGAGGGCTTCTTAGGTGGCTCTGTGGTGAAGAATCCACGAGCCAATGCAAGAGATGAGGGAGATGTAGTTTCAATCCCTGGGTTGGGAAGATTCTCTAGAGGAGGAAATGGCAACCCACTCCATTACTCTTGCCTGGAAAATCCCATGAACAGAGGAGACTGGTTGGCTCAGTCCATGGGGTTGCAGAGAGTCAGACACAACTGAGCACATCCACATTAGTATTAATGTGGAAATGGTGCACTAATGACAAAAATATACTTAAATTATTGACCTACTTCTTTTCAAGTTTCTCCTTAATTCTCATATCCAAAAGTTAGCTATCACTAATTTTATAACTGATAAAGAAATGTGGACTGGCAAGACAGGGGGTTGAGACTTGAGCTCAAATATTTTTATGCTAAAATCAGTGATCTTTACATTAAAATATGGCAAAATGGATCTTTTCAAGTAAAAGAGAATAAAAAACTAAACATCTCTCTGGGCAGTTGTAAGCAATTAGCATATTTCATTCTTTTATTCAGTAGAGCTCCTTGACTCATAAAAAAATGATAATTTTTCATTTCTTCACTTTGTTTCAAATATAAAGAAAAGTGGTAGCAGCAGAGAAGATCAGAATGTTTTGTAAGTTTTGTTTGCTTGTTTTCTGTTTTTATAAAGACTGGTAATTGGAGGTGTCAAAGAAAAAATGTTACAGTACCTCTGTGGCTAATTTGTTCATCTGAGTATTACTGCCAATTAGCTCAATTGTTAGATCATTTTGGGAGCAAGGATTTCGAAGCTAGGTGAGACAATCAGCATGGTTGGCCTGAGACGGCAGGGCAGTGACTCAGTATGGGATTTCCTTCTCCCACAAGAAAATCAGGTTATCACAAGCACTGGATTGATTGTGGGCTAATTCTCAGGGGCCAGTACTGGCCAAACGTCCTTCTTCTGAGGCTGAGGCATTCTGTACACAAAGAAGGAATGCTCTGATGGAATACATAAGAGGGACTTCTATGTTGACCAGAGGTTCTCAGCATGGGAGCCATTGGGCAAACGATACAACAATGCCATAAATATATGACACATGACTGAAGACAGCGTACTTAGCATTTCTCCATGTTATGGCTTCTGGCTTCTGGATGTTATACAGATGCAACTGTGAATTGATAAAATACAAATTCACATGAAAGCATCATCAAATTCATAATAGTTTTTGTCCTTGTGTACTTAGGCAATAAATGATTACTATTAATAAAAAAGTACAATTTTTACCCTTTGAGGAGCCAACAATAATATTTTGTATTATAGAGGGATCTCGATGTTCAAAACTGTTGGACATCACTGAGGAAAGTTATCCAGATGATCCATCCTCACATTTTGTAAACAAAAGGGTGAATACTGATCCTGGAATTCTCTCCGAGCTGATCTGCAGATTAACACAATCTCTATCAAATATCAATAACCTCAAACGTATGGATGACACCACTCTAATGGCAGAAAGTGAAGAACTAAAGAGCCTCTTAATGAAGGTGAAAGAGGAGAGTGAAAAAGCTGGCTTGAAACTCAACATTTGAAAAACTAATATCATGCATCCAGTCTCATCACTTCATGGCAAATAGATGGTGAAACAATGGAAACAGTGACAAATTTTATTTTCTTGGATTCCAAAATCACTGTGAATAGTGACTGCAGCCATGAAATTAAAAGATGCTTGCTCCTTGGAAGAAAAGCTATTAAAAAGCAGAGGTATCACTTTGCCAACAAAGCTCCATCTAGTCAAAGCTATGATTTTTCCAGTAGTCATATACAGATGTGAGAGTTGGACCATAAAGAAGGCTGAGTGCCTTGATACTTTTGAACTGTAGTGCTAGAGAAGATTCTGGAGAGTCCCTTGGACAGCAAGGAGATCAAACCAGTCAATCCTAAAGGAAATCAACCCTGAGTATTCACTGGAAGGACTGATGCTCAAGCTAAAGCTCCAGTATTTTGACCACATGATGTGAAGAGCCGACTCATTGGAAGACACTGACGCTGGCCAGGAAAGATTGAGGGCAGGAGGAGAAGGGGACAACAGAGGATGAGACAGTTGGATGACGTCACTGACTCAATGGACATGAGTTTGAGCCAACTCTGGGAAATAGTGAAGGACAGGGAAGCTTGGCATGTTGTAGTCCATGGGGATGCAAAGAGTCAGATATTACTGAGTGGCTGAACAACAGCAATCAAAAATCCCAGATGACTTTTTTTTTGCAGAAATTAACAAACTTCTTAAAATCCAAAATAACCAAAACAGTCTTGAAAAGGAAGAATAAAGTTAGAAGACTCCCACAATTACAAAATTTATTACAAAACTTCAGTAATGAAGACAGTGTGGTAGAAACATAAGGATAGACATATAGATCAATGGAACAGAACTCACAATCAAGGAATAAACTCATATTTGCAGTTGATTGACTTTCAACAAAGATGTAAAGACAATTCATGGGGAAAGAATAGTCTTTTCAACAAATAACATCATAGCCAAAAACTTTAAATTGGGCCCCAACCTCACACTATATACAAAAATTAACTTAAAATGGATGATAGACCTAAAGGTAAAAGCTAAAGCTATAACACTCTTAGGAAAAAAAATAGGAATAAATCTTTGTGATATTGGATTAGGCAATGGTTTCTTAGATATGGCACCAAAAGCATAAGTGAACAAAAAAAATACATAAATTAGACATCGACAAAATTACATCTTGTTTTTACTTCTAAGTATATCATCAAAAAAGTGAAGAGCAACCCACAGAATGAGAGAAATATTTGCAAATCATATCTGATCAGTGACTATGATCAAGAGTATAAGTATATAAAGAACTCTTAATTCAACAATAAAAAGACAACTCAAATTTTAAAATGGACAAAGGATATGATAGACATTTCTCCAAAGAAAGCATACAATTGGCTAGTAAGCCCTTGAAAAGATCAATCTTATTCATCATGAGGGAAATGCAAATCAAAACCACAATAATATACCACTTCACACCCAGTTAGATGGCTAGAGTCAAACAGATGGACAATAAGAAGCATTAGCAAGAATTTGGAGAAAGAGGAAATTTCATACATTGTTGCTAAGCTTGTGAAACAGTGCCATTGCTTTGTGAAACAGTTTGCTAGTTCCCCAAAATGTTCAACATATACTTACTGTATGACCCAGCAATTCCACACCTAGTTATATACTTAAGAGGACGGAAAACTTAAAGTCATACAAAGCAAATGTTCATAGCAGCATTAACCGTAATAGTCAAAAAGTGGAGATGACCTTAATATCCATCAACTGATGAATAAGAAGAATGTGGTATATTTACACAATGGAATATTGTTTGACAATAAAAATAAAGTGTTGATCCATGCTGTAATATGGATGAACCTGAAAAATAGTATACTTGGTGAATGAAAGAAGACAGTAACAAAAGGCCACATATTATTCTGCCTATATGAGATGTCAGGAATGGGCAAATCCATAGAGATAGGTATTAAATTTGTGGTTGCCAGGGGTTAGGGTGTTGGCTGCTAATAAACACTGTGTTTCTCCTGGGATGATGAAAATGTTGTCAAATTCAATAATGGTGATGAGTGTAATAATTCTGTAAATATATAAAAAAAAAATCACTGAATTATACAGAGGTGGGCAAACATCTGTAAGGAGCCAGATGGTAAATGTCATAGGTGTTGTGGGTCATATGATCTTTGTTACAGCTCTTCAGCTCTACCGCCATAGAGGGAAAGTAGCCATAAGCCATGTGTAAATGAATGAATATGGTTGTGTTCTAGTAAGACTTTATTTACAAAAACAGGCAGCAGTCTTCAGCCCTCAGATGTAGTTTGCCAATCCTTTCTGTAGATAGTGAGGTCTTTGAGATGGGCCATGCTTCATTCACCTTTGTGTCCCCTGACGGCCTCATCAGTATGTGGTACTTAGTACATCCTTACTTGAATTAAACAGAAATCCCCTTGCACCATCTATCTCCCTTCCATGGACAAACGGAGTTGCTAGGATTTCTTGTCCTGTTTGGCTTCTGGCAGCATGTGGAAATGTAGTGACCAGATATCCTCTGGTTGAGTATGGAAGAAGTCCTATAATTTGCAGACAGCTGGGCATAAGATCAAAAAGAAAGGGATGGAAATAGGATAAGAGCAAGTGTCAGTGGAGTGATGGAGATTAAAACACAGAGCCCACTGAACACTTGAGTTACCTCATCTAGAGTCTTCCTGGAATAGCAGCACTGCTCAGAGGAAAGAACTCTGGCCTAAATGTCCCAATAACTGCTCTGCTTCCAGCCACAGCCTTAGGGCAAACCCACAGGTTTCTAGTATAGCTATTAGTAGTCCGTGGTTCTCCTCTGCGAAAGGACCTTGACCTATTGCTCTAAACTTAGTTAAGGCTCTGTCACAGTCTTCACGTAGGAAAGTCTTTACCACTTGCCACATTTATCCAACTTATCCAAAAGGAGGAATGGCAAATTCTTTGCAACATCTGCCATCCTGACTTAATAGGGTTGCTTTGAAGTGTGCACATCCCAAAACTGTTTGCTCTAGCACAGGCTCTGGGGAGAGATGGAGCAATGAGATTGTGTTCCATTAAGGATGGTGAGAGGAAATAGGGCACATAGTCCCTCTCTAGACTTTCCCAGTGATGAATGATGGGGATGCTCCATTGATCACTGATGTGCCTCTGCATTCACAGGTTTCAGCTTTCTCCGAATAACTCAGCCTTGTTCTTCTCTCTTTAGGAAGACACCCCAGAGTGAGTAATAAGGACAAGCTTTGAGTCGTCACCCAGTAGTGGGGATAGATGCCAGTCATTCCCATCCTCTAATTTATTTAGAGCTTAATGACCTCAGCACAGTGAAGACAATTGAACCTGAAGACAATTACAGATAAATAACTACTAATTTCTATAACAGCATCTTACAGTTGTTTGATACTCAAGTAGACATTGGGGAAACATTAGGAAATATAACACAGTCTTCTCTGCAGGAGAACATGTCAGATGGAAATAGTGTTATAAGCTGTGCTTTTATTTTTACACAAGGCTATTGTACACTTTTTTATGTCCAGAAAGCCAGAATATGATATTTGGAAGATATGGTTATTTTAACATATTGATGTGTGTCTTTTATTGCCTTTTTAAAGTTTCAAGCACTAGAGGGAAAAGTCAGCAGATGTGTTAGGCACTGAGCAAGAAGGGATAAAAGAAGTGTTTCTATCTGGTGTGCCCCTCAAGCCCTTTGGAACAAGGATAAATGGGTATTGCCCACCTGGGTCACAAGATGACAAGTGGAACCAAAAAGTCTATCTTAGTTCAAAATGAATACACATAACCCATAATAATTCTGCATGGCTGTGATGCTCTAAAATTACCAGCCTGGCTCCTTGCTGCATTCCAGTGCATTTTAGAAATTGGTCCTGAAGGAATCGGGTAGGGAAAAAGTATGGACACAGTGATAGAGCCTCCCCACTGAAGATGGGAAGTAGTTTGCAAATATTTTTATTTATAGAGTTTCCAGCTTGCAGTAAACACCCATGTCAAGAATTTTACTTCCAAAGATTAAAAAGACAACAAAGCCCAAGCCTATATTGTTAATGCACTTTCAGCTACAAGTAACTGAATTTACTGAAAAGCTCACACAAAAAGTTAACACATTAACACATTAACAAGAAGACCAGGGGCAGAAAGGGGACCAAACCTGTTGTATTAGAGTTCCAGCCCCACATCTCTGTAACTTTCTCATTCTTTCCATTCCTCCTGTGATGGCTTCATTAACAGGCTTTGTAGAAAAATAACAATAGGTCGTCAGGTCATGTGGGCAATGACTGTTGAAAGGAAAAGGACTTTTTTAGGATCAAGAAACTATAGAGGCAGAGAATTATACTCAATATTTTGTAATAACCTATAAGGGAAAAGAATCTGAAAAAGAATGTATGTGTGTGTGTGTGTGTGTGTGTGTGTGTGTATACTGTAACTGAATCACTTCACTATACACATGAAAGTAACACAAAGTTGTAAATCAATTATACTTGTTTCAAAAGTGGAAAAAACAAAAAAGGAACCATACATATCCGCATTGCAGGATCACCCTCATGCTTCATTGGCCAAAACTAAGCCACATATTCCTTCCATAATCAGTATCTACCCCTGGGAACTGGGGTCACCTTTCTACAAATCACCTAGAGTAGAGATGTATACCTGGTCAGAATCTGTTAGGAAGAGAAATAAAAAATAGTAGATAACCAACAACATGCTCTGCAAACAGATCACTGTGTCAGGCCTGGGTCAAGTCTCCGCCTTTCAAACCCTACAGCAATAGTTAATTAACAAATCTTCAGGCTTGATTGTTCTTACCCCTAACCCCACTAGCTTTAGGGCCAGTTCTGACCTAAAATGGTAACTCTGTAGGCAGGAGGTCACCTGTTTTGGTTACCCATTGCTGCATAACAAAGGGCCCCAAACTTAATAACCTGAGGCAACAATCACTTGATTTGTTCACAAAGCTATAAGGCAGGAAATGGCAAGGATACAATGGAGAAGATTCGTTTCTGCTCCATGATATCTGAAGCTTCAGATGGGGGACTGGCCAACTGGGGGACTTAGCGTTTGGTTCTTGGCTGAGTTCCTTGGTTGTCCTCCACGTTGAGAGCCTACACGGCGAACTTGGGCTTCCTCACAGCATGGTGGCTGCAGAGTTCAAAGAGGGAGAATTCTAAGTGTGTAAAGTCAACGAGCAAGTGCTTATCAGAGCTCTAGTTAATCAGATTTGCTGACATCTCATCGGCCAAAGCCAGTTAGTTATCTGGCTGAGCCCAGAGTCACTACTATGGGAAGGATCACACAAGAGTGTGAATACTGAGACACATGGCTTCCTAGGGACCATAAGCATAACAGTTAGCGCAATCTGGCTCATCTGAGAGTCCTGTCCAGACCCAATCCTGTGCCCCAGTTCTGACCATTGTATGTCTGCTGTCTCCCGTGAACTGTTACCTTAGCAGCTTTCTCTGTACTCAAAACCTAAGCCACAGATAACCCATAAAAAGCAGCCACACCTACCTTTTCTTAACTCAGGAATTTCTCCAGACCCTACCTCTTTCTTTCCTCTTTGAGCATCTTCTCTCTCATCTGCTTCTCTTCTGGGTGTGTGTGCTCAACCACCAAGTCTCTTCTATCTACAAATGTTACCATGTCCACCCTCTCTGCCTAGACTCTTCCAATGACAACTACTACTTAGGACAAGCTGTTTGATTTTTATTACTGGGTTTCAACCCAGATGCTGCCCCTGAGACTGCATTCTTATTGCTATGTACCATCTGAGCTTCTGGGTCCAGCATCTTAGACCCTGCTTGGCTGAGGGTAATACCCAGATATGTATATTTGCCTCATGATCCTGAGTCTTTGACTTGGAACCCATTTAAGACCCTAGTTTCTCTGGAATTATTGGCTTCCCCTTCTCTCTCTATAGGACTTGAGTCCCATCCGCAAGCTCAGGAAATGGAGACTTTGCTAATGGCTAACACACTTCCATGGTACTCACAACTACCTGTCTTCTAAGATGCCAGCACCCCCAGGGCCAGGGATCTCTGTCACTTTACACCACTTGCCTGAAAGAGCACTCCTGCTTGTGTCATGCATTAACAGAATACTTGAACCAGCTTAAGCAGGAGATGAGGATTTGGGAACTCAGAAATAATAGATTCCAGGACTGGAACATAGGACCTGCTTTCTAGTCCTGCCTTCCACCCATGTTGTCTTAAAATCTTGGCTTCACCTTTACTCCCTAAAGAAAGTTTTTTCTAAGGGCAGGAACCACAGCCACCAGCAGCCATGGAATCTCTAGTGAGTATGAGTTTCAGTGCCTGAATAAAAATTCCTTCTCTTTCTGCTATCAATAAAGAGAGGAGAAAGATGGAAGTTTATAGCTTCTTTTAATTTTATTTTTTACTGAAGCATAATTGATTTATAGTGTTAATTAATTATGGTTAATTTCAGATGTACAGCAAAAGTGATTCAGTTATACATGCATATATATATATATATATATATATATATATATATATATAGTGTGTGTGTGTGTACCTATATCTATCTATATATATATACCTTTTAAGATTTTTTTCATTATATGTTATTACAAGATATTGAATATTGTTCCCTGTGCTTATATAGTCGGTCCTTTTTATCTATTTTATATATAGTAGTTTGTATCTGCTAATCCAAAACTCCTAATTTATCCTTCCCTCCACCTCTTTCTCTTATGGTAACCATAAATTTGTTTTCTATGTCTGTGAGTCTATTTCTGTTTTGTAAATAAGTTGTATAATTTTTAGGATTCCACATATGAGTGATATCATATGGTATATTTGTCTTTCTCTTTCTGCCTTATGTCACCTATTATGATATTATTAATCTCTAAATCCACTTGTGTTCCTTGGAATGGCATTATTTCATTCTTTTTTTTTAAATTTTGTTCTTCTCTATGGCTGTACTTTTGCTTCTCTTCCCGTCTTGTTTTGGCCTGTAGAGGAGGAGACTGGAAGCAGGAATGGAGAATAAGCAGGTCAAGCCCACAGGACCCCCAGGTCCTGGGAGCTCTCAGAGTGTTCCCAGGTGGGGCCAAGACCCATGAAGCTGCCCCACCTTCAAGAGGCTTGGGAGAGATTTTTGCAGACTTGGTTACATATGTAAATCGAAAAACCTCTACCCAAGACCTTAGGAGTCAGATAAGTTTTATAACTTTTCAGATTTTACAAACATAATATAGGGTATATATTATATATCCCTACCAGTGGAGTGTAGAGCAATACTCCATCATCCAACTCAAGCAATCTTTTACGGTAAAATGTAGTCTAGGTAAAATGTAGCCTGGAAAAACAAGTAGTCTAGGCCTAGACAACATATTAAATAGCAGAGACATTACTTTGCTGACAAAGGTCAGTCTAGTCAAAGCTATGGTTTTTCCAGTAGTCATGTATGGATGTGAGAGTTGGACTATAAAGGAAGCTGAGCACCAAAGAATTGATGCTTTTGAACTGTGGTGTTGGAGAAGACTCTTGAGAGTCCCTTGGACAGCAAGGAGATCCAACCAGTCCATCCTAAAGGAAATCAGTCCTGAATGTTCATCTGAAGGACTGATGCTGTAGTTGAAGCTCCAATACTTTGGCCCCTGATGCAAAGAACTGACTCATTGGAAAAGCCCCTGATGCTGGGAAAGATTGAGGGCAGGAGGAGAAGGGGGCAACAGAGGATGAGATGGTTGGCTGGCATCACTGACTCGATGGACATGAGTTTGAGCAAGCTCTGGGGGTTGGTGATGGACAGGGAAGCCTGGCATGCTCTAGTTCATGGGGTTGCAGAGTCGGACATGACTGAGCGACTGAACTGAACTGATTCTCAGTCTTTTGTCTCGAGCTTATTCCCTCTGTACTCCAGTATCACTGATGCTTTGACTACATTGGGATCATGAACCCTGTCATCATGTCACTTGTCCACTCCCTCATTAGATTCCATGGTCCATTATTGGAATAATTCCTTCGCAGGCATAGTCGACTCCTTTGCTCCTCTCTTGCTCTGTCATATTCACTTGGCAGCTCCATATCCACACAGCTGAAAGTGGTCAGAGAAAAGCATACAGCTGGGATGACTTGTCTCCACTTAGTCACTCCAGTGAGTCTGTAGCGCTGATTGTCGCACCCACCACGTTCCCTGAGTCAATTCACTCCCCCATTGCATGATGAGTAATTCACACCACCTTCTCTCCTCTCAAGCTGCCCACCTCCTTCCCACCGCTCATCTCAGCTGAAGACCTCACCTTTCATTTCACTGAGAAAATAGAAATAATCTACAGAACTTTCATGTGCTGCCATCTGCTTTTCTCACCCTCTTAGACTTATATCCATTTTTCCTTCTTTCTTTATGATCTTTATGTCAGATTTTCTTGGCTGTTTAATTCAGTCTCCTCCTTTCTGAAGATCATCATTCTCATCTCACTTTCCACCACAGTCACCTCAAAATGGTAACCTGAGCCCCCAAGACCACTTGATTTGTTTCTAAGAGTTCCAATTTCAAATTCCCAGTGTGAAAAAACTTATTGCCCAGCTTGGGTCAGGTGGTCACCTCCAGTCCATTTACCTGTGACCGTGGAGGAGGGGTTACACTGCATGTGGGGCTTTTATAAAGAGTTTTTGAGTAGTGGATATAGGGTGATAGAAAATATAGGATAGCAAACAGCCGAAACCAAACAAACAAAATAGAAAACACCTCCAAAAGTCTGTCTTCCACTTGGGGAAAACCAAAGCCAAGACATTAAAAATTCAGACAACAATTATCAGGTGTAAGATAGGCTCACGGATGTACAACATTGTACATGTATAGCATATTGTACAACACAGGGAATATAGTCCATATTCTATAACTATAAATGCAAAGTAATCTTTAAAAATTGTATAACAATATTTTTATTAAATTAATTTATTTTAATTGGAGACTAATTACAACATTGTAGTGGTTTTTGCCATACATTGACATGAATCAGCCATGGGTGTACATGTGTTCCCCATCCTGAACCCCACTCCTGCCTCCCTCCCCATCCCATCCCTCAAGGTCATCCCAGTGCACAGCCCCAAGCACCCTGTCTCATGCATCGAACCTGGACTGGTGATCTGTTTCACATATGATAATATACATGTTTCAATGCTATTCTCTCAAATCATCCCACCCTCGCCTTCTCCCGCAGAGTCCAAAAGTCTGTTCTTTACATCTGTGTCTCTTTTGCTATCTCGCATTATAGGATCATCGTTACCATCTTTCTAAATTCCATATATATGCATTAATATACTGTATTAGTGTTTTCTTTCTTTTTAAAATTTATTTATTTTAATTGGAGGCTAATTACTTTACAATATTGTGGTGGTTTTTGCCATACATTGACATGAATCAGCCATGGATGTACATGTGTTCCCCATCCTGAACCCCCCTCCCACCTCCCTCCCCATCCCATCCTTCTGGGTCATCCCAGTGCACCAGCCCTGAGCACCCTGTCTCATGCATCGAACCTGGATGGGTGATCTATTTCACATATGGTAATATACATGTTTCAATGCTATTCTCTCAAATCATCCCACCGTCGCCTTCTCCCACAGAGTCCAAAAGTCTGTTCTTTACATCTGTGTCTCTTTTGCTGTCTCGCATATAGGGTCATCGTTACCATCTTTCTAAATTCCATATATATGCGTTAATATACAGTATTGGTATTTTTCTTTCTCTTACTTCACTCTGTATAATGGGCTCCAGTTTCATCCACCTCATTAGAACTGATTCAAATGCATTCTTTTTAATAGCTGAGTAATATTCCATCATGCATACATACCACAGCTTTCTTATCCATTTGTCGTATTTTTTAAAAATTCATATAACAAAGCTTTATAGAAACTACTGAGAAAGTAAGGAGATATTATTATAAGAAGAATCTGAGGAAAGTATAACTATAATGGAATGTGTATTTCACTCTGCATCCTGTAAATTGTATTGAATAAATGTTCCAGAGCACAGAACTGGCCCTGCTGATCTTTATAAACCAGTATGTAACATGGTACCAGCTTCCAATATTTGCTGCATTGAATAGAATCCCCTGAAAGATAATGGGGGGGAAATGACAGAATGATGGGCATTGCAATTCTCCTCTATAGACAGTCAAGTTTTCCTGGAGAGTCAGATCTTTCTCAGGGACTGAATACCATGAAGAGAAATCTTTATTTGGGTGACATTTGGTCACATAGCAGACATTGGCCTCATCTAAGGTTTTGCAAATGATTCAGAAATGCCCTTCAACTGTCTTGCCTGTTTCTTATGTTATCCCACTTTAAGAGCCAAGGGCATAATTCTCCATCAAAACTCTGGGATGGCATTTCCATGGAGTGATGAGCTAGTCTGGCTGAACGGGCTGCTTCCTGACCAAACACAAGGACAGAGCTGAGGAAACCTGGAGATGCGGCTCTGAGCTCTGGGGAGAGGATTGGGAGACAAAGAGGTATATAAAAATCATCTGAAAGAATTTTTCAAAATACAAATCCACCCTTCACCTTGATTTTCATATTACCTAGGAAGCTGGGGAGTGGGGGTAGGGAAGGATCAGAAAAAAATACTAGGATGTACATTTTGAACAATAGAGCTTCCCTTTCCTTTCCCCTCCTTGTCACTCTCTTGAATATCAATAACCTAGAGGGATGCATTTGTGTTTGATGTCTCTCTGAAATCTCAGCATTTCATTTTATGTATGCATCTATGTATGTATTTATATGCCATCTCATTCCAGAAAGGATGGCAGATGGCTTAAAATGATATATCAAATACCAAAAAAGGAGCATAAAAAATAGAAACAAAATGCCAAAGAGGAAAAAAAATTGGAAATGTAAATGTGAGTCACCCTGAGGTCACTTTCACAAAGTTCAGCTGGCTTCCGTTCAGGAGAGACTCAGCTCACAGAGAGAAAATCCGGGATAGTGCAGGCTGGGTGTTGAGGGAGCACACGACCTTAGGCAGTGGACTGTCTGCTGGAGAAACTGCTCATCTGTCATCAGGGTGGGGACCCATGCTCTTTGGGTCCTCACAAGCTGGACGTGCTCCTGAGTGAAAAGGGAGTGGGCAACCTAGGTCCTGTTTTCTACAACTTGGGATGTTTCAGGGTTCCCTGGAGAAAGCCCAAGAAGGATAACGCTTTTAAGGACTTAATAGGCAAGGTCAAGGATTGTTATTAGGTCTTACTATGGTCTTTCCTGACCAGAGAGATGCTCCAGGTTGAAGCATCTGGAATTCAGCCTTTTATACCCAGGTTCCATCTTGACCACTGTCCAAATTACAGATTAATGCTGATTCTAGTTGACTGTCTTCTTATGTGTACAACAAATACATACTTGAAACATGACCAGGCATTTATATAAGATTCTATGCTAGCACTGAAGACATGTGTGGAGAAGGTCATGGGGAGGTGGCATTTAGGTGAAGGAGAGCAAAGGATCAATTAATTCTATCCCCAGATATTAATGATGATAGCTAATATTACTGAGGACTTTTTAAGTGCTGGAGGCTTTAAGTGCATTATCTCATTTAAGCATTTCAATGACCACCTTAGGAGTACTCTTATTATCCTTCTTACTTCATAGATGAGGAAATGGAGGTTCAGGAGATTAAATGTGTCACTCAATACAGTTCAGCTTTTAAGTTGTTGAAATAGGATTCAGGTCTAGCAGTCAGCCTTGTCAAGCAGGACTACAGAGGGAGGGTGTGAGCTGATGTGTAGTCTGTAATTCATGGAAACCAGGTGGAAAAAAATAAACCTTGAACTGTTCTCCAAACTCAGAGAACTCTGCTTTTTTAGACAAGTGAAAGAGCAGAGGTCCATGGAAAAATGTTTCTCCAACTCCCTTTCCAAATATTGAGTCCTTAATTATGCCATAAAAAATTTCTGCTAATATTTAGCAGTCATCCAAGTTTGTCTTATCCAATGGTGGAAGATAGGGAGGAAGAAGTGAAGGGGCGGCAAATAAGATGTAAGGTACCTGAGAATTGTACCATCGAGTCCAGAAGTTTTCAATAGATTTTCTTCTAGTTTCTTTTAAGACTTAATCGTGACTTGAAACAAGGTAAGAAAATACAAATGTAGTGCCATATTGCTACTTTTAAAAGTTCTATCATTTTAAAAATAAGAAGGGGCTTCCCAGGTGGCTCCATGGTAAAGAATCTACCTTGTTGAATAATGACTTCAGAACCACTTACTCTTCATCAGTATAAAACTTCTCTTCAAATTTACCATTCCTTGTGCATTTTTATACTCTACCGCTTCTGCTGTATCATTCGCCTTCAATAAGCTCATCTGCCATTTAATTTAAAATGTAAATTAAAATGTTTATTAATATATGTTATTTAATATAAAATATAAATATATATATATATATTTAATAGTTGTCCGTATAAATTGTTTTGTTTTTATTATAGTTGATTTACAATGTTGTGTTAATTTCTTCTGTGCAACAGATTCAGTTATACATATATATATATGTATATATATTCTTTTTTAAATATTCTTTCCATTATGGTTTGTCACAGGGTATTGAATATAGTTTCCTGTGCTATGCAGTAGGACCTTGTTGTTTATCCGTTCATATATAATAGCTTACTTACATCTGCTAACCTCAACTTCTCAATCCATCCCTTCCCCAAATCCCTTCCCCTTGGCAACTGCAAGTCTGTTCTCTATGTTCATAAGTTTGCTTCTATTTCATAGATAGGTTCATTTCTGTCATATTTTCGATTCTGTGTATAAGTGATATCATATGATACTTGTCTTTCTCTTCCTGACACACTCAGCATGATAATCTCTAGCTGCATTCGTGTTGCTGTAAATGGCATTATCTCGTTCTTTTTCGTGGCTGAGTAGTCGTCCATTGTGTATATGTACCACATCTTCTTTATCCATTTATCCAATGATGGACATTTAGGTGGTTTCCATGTATTGGCCATTACGAACAGTGCTGCTTTGAACAGAGAGGTGCATGTATCTTTTTGAATTATAGTTTTGTCCAGATATATGCCCAGGAGTGGAATTGCTGGATCATATGCTAATTCTACTTTTAGTTTTCTGAGTCAATAGTTTTTTTTAACCCATATCACCATTTGATGAGGGGCTTCCCAGGTGTCTCCATGGTAAAGAATCTCTGTGCCAGTGCAGGAGACACAAGAGATGTAGGTTTGGTCACTGGGTCAGGAAGATTCCCTGGAGTAGGAAATGACAATGAATTCAAGTATTCTTGCTGGGAAACCTCATGGACAGAGGAGCCTGGCAAGCTATAGTCCCTGGGGTCACAAAGAGTTGGACACAACTGAACGACTGACCACACATGTACCATTTGATAGAAAAATTTTCATCACCACCCTAAGAATTATTAATGTGCAAAAGAGTCTGTTTTGTTTTGTTTTGACATAGCCTTCCTAGCCAAGATTTATACTGAGTCTTACTTTTCTAGTTAGAATTACAAAAATGATTTTTTTGGTTTGTCTTCCAAATATAAATGTTATTACAATTTATATATGTTTCAAACCACTCATATTCCCATTTGAGAGACTTTACCTTCTCACTGCCCTTGAAGAACGCTGAGAGAGACATTACAACTAGGAACTTTTGTCTGAACATATATTCTCTGGAATACTTCCTAGAGTTCAAGAGCCTCTGAAGGAGGACTAATTTTGCAAGTAGGAGGAGTCAAAAAATTATTTGTTTCTTCTTTACCTTGGCTCTAAAAATCTTCATGTTCCTCCCTGGAGTAGCAAAAAAGACCCTGATTCTGGGAAAGATCGAAGGCAGGAGGAGAAGGGGACAACAGAGGATGAGATGGTTGGATGGCATCACTGACTAAATGGACATGAGTTTGAGTAAACTCCAGGAGTTGGTGATGGACAGGGAGGCCTGGCATGCTGCAGTCCATGGGGTCACAAAGAGTTGGACACAACTGAACAACTGAACTGAACTGAACTGAGAGTAGCAAAAATCACCTGATCAGTAGGGGTTTGGATGTATCATTCTTTTTAATGTCTTAAAAATGATATTCCTGGGGATTTTCCTCCTGTTTCTTTTCCTTTGTGTGATGCAGTAGATTATAGCATATGTTCTCCATTCTTACATGGGGCTTTATCGGACACCTGAGCCACATGCACATGACAAGCAGATGACCTCTGAGGTTCCTAAGGCAAGTGTGTGTTGTATATGCACACATGACCTGAACTCAGGCTACTGAAGACTTTTTGCCAATGTCTTCTACTCATAGGTAAACTGGACAGAGTGATATTTCTGTCATTGCTTTTAACTTCTGGGCCTCTCAACTACAAGTTACTTGCAGTTCCTTCTAGGTTTAATTAGTTGCTCCATAAGGAGTTAAAGCTGTTCTCTATATGCATAATTGGACCCTGAAGAACTCTTTGATTAACTTTGCAGTCCTTAGGCCAGAGCAGCTACTGTAGTGGAACATTTAAGAAATGCCTTTTCCTAATAATGAAGAAAGAGCCATCTAAGGATGGATACAGGCTTTGGAGTCAGGAGATTCCCTTTTGTTTATATACCATTTTATTCTGAAAGAATTTAAGACACACAAGATGTTACAAAAACAGTGAAAATTATTCCCATGAACCCCTTCACCCTGCTTCCCCCGAAGATCATATATTATTAATACATAGTCGCAGTACACTGCAGAGACCTGCTTTCAATAGCAATACTGAGCACAAGGACAGCGTACCAGCAGCTGTTTTAAGGGTTTTGATGTGTTAACAACTTTAATCATCAGAGCAAACCTTCAGAGTAGGCACACTAGCCCCCACTGTACAGTTGAAGAAACCAAGGTACAAAGAGATTTGATAAGCCGTGCCTAGCCAGGATTCAAACCCTCACCAACTGGCTCTAGAATACATGCTTTGAAACACTCCACTACCCTGGTTTTCCCCCCCACCCCCCCACCTTGTGGTCAAGCAGCATTTGCACTGAGGTTTGCACAAAATAAACCAGTCGTTGTAATGTTTCTAATACTACAAAACAGCACCTTCTCGTTATTTCTGTGATGTCAGGTCCTTCAGATAGTTTTCTTAAGGAATTGTATTTGGGTATGAAAGGGATAATTTTCTGATTACACAAAATTCAAGATTTAAAAGCAAAAAAGCTCTCTAGAAGTATTCAAGCAAAAAGGATGGGAATGGAATTTATTTCCATGCTTAGGCCTAATGAGAAGAATCAATACCAAGTATTTTATTTCATGCTGACTCTGTGCCAAGCACTTTACAGGAGTGTGTGCATGCTCAGTCATGATCAACTCTTTGTGACACTATGGACTATAGTCCAGCAGGCTCCTCCTGGGAGGAGGAATTTTCCAGGCAAAAATACTCGTGGGTTGCCATTTCCTATGTCAGGGGATCTTCCCAACCCAAGGATCAAACCAGAGTCTCTTGCATCTCCTGCATTGGCAGGTAGATTCTTTACTACTATGCCACCTGTGAAGCCAGAACTCAGGTCTGGCTGAGTGTCTCTAATCATCACAACTTCCACAAAGCAACACCCCATTCAAACAGAAAGAAATTAGAATTTAGGTACTTTTCCTTCCAAAAAGAAGGAGCAGGAATAGAATCCAGGTGACAATAGCATCCTTTCCTAGTTCTGTTGTCTACTCGCCTCGATACAAAAATTAAGAATAGGCTAACAATACAAAGATAAGCTAATTAAGGGTAAAGCTAGCTGCCTTGCTAGTTAGGAAGTGTGCCTTATCAATCTCTTGTGGATTCTAAAGAATGTACATCATGGTACAAATAGTGACCAGTAAGATCATCATATACCATATAGATTCTCTGTCCTAGCTTTCTCCTCCACTCCTTCTCCTTTCCTGCCTTAGTTGGTTCAGATAGAAGAGTTATAAACTTGAATCAATCCAAACTTATTGATAAGGACTCTAAATTGGTTAATTCTCTGTGTTAATTTGATCACAGAGTGCCCAGATGTTTGGTAAAATACTATACTGGATATTTCTATGAAGCTGTTTTTGGGTGAGATGAACATTTATCAGTAGACTGAGTAAAGCAAATGCTCTTTCTCATGTGGATGGGCAGTCAAAGATCTGAATAGAGCAAAAAGGCTGAACTTTCCCAAATAAGGAAGAGCTCTCCTGCTTGATGACCTTCAAACTAGGACATTGACTTTTTCACGCCTTTGGCTTGAACTGAAACATCAGCTCTTCTTGGATCTCAAGCCTGCCCATTTTCACCCTGGAACCACCCCATCAACTCTCCTAGGTCTCCAGTTTACCAGCTCACCCTACAGACTTAGGACTCACCTCACAAATCTCACCTTGCAGATCTTGGAATTAATCTGCATGGTCATGTGAGCCAATTCCTTGTAATAAATCACACACACACACACACACACACACACACACACACACCCCTGATTGGTTGTTTCTCTGGAAAGCTCTAATTAATACAGGCTCACTGAGTAAAGAATCCATAATTGAGGATTTAGCTCAAGAAAATTGGGATAGCTCTCACATTTTGCTTGATTGATTGAGTAAAATTTGTATCTAAAAGTGGTCTATAGTAAACGAAGATGAGATGCGAAAACTTCCTTGCTGAGATTGGGATGGATAGGATGGAGAGATTGTATAATACCACCTCATCCACTCTGGGTGGGATCCAGAGGATACACTTTTCACTAAGGCTGTGATAAATTTAGAGGATACCCTCCACCAGCATCGTTGAAGAGTTTTGTGATTACTCTTGTCTGTAGATCAGATATTATAGTGTGACTTGTGACTCGACTGTGATTCCTAAGTGTGATAAGAATGATCGGACTGTGGAGTGGCACAGAAGAGTCCAGACAGTAATCAAAAGTCTGACTCACAGAGATCTTTAGCACTGAATAACTGATCCTGCTGTCCCTAGGACCAAAATAGTTGGACGGTATATTAAAGCCTTCTTTTACTTGTATAGTCATCAAAGCTCGAAGTTAAGTGAACAGAATTCTGACTCACGCTACCAAAGTAGAAAGTTTTAGCCTTTCAAACTTAAGCCGGTTCACCAGCCCAGACTCAGTGGGTCCTTGAAGAAGCCTGCCACACTCTCAAAAATGTATCTTTTTTATTGAATTATAGTTGATTTACAGTGTTGTGTAATAATTTCTGCTGTGACTCAGGTATGCACATGTACATTCTTTTTCATATTCTTCTCCATTATAGTTTATCACAGGATATTGAATATAGTTCCCTATGCTATACAGTAGGACCTTGTTGTTTATCCATCCCATATATAACAGTTTGTGTCTGCTTGTCCCAAACTCCCAATCATTCCCTCTCCCTGGCTTCTCTTTGACAAACACAACTGTTCTCTATGACTGTGAGTCTGTTTCTGTTTATAGATATGTTCATTTGTGTCATATTTTAGATTCCACATACAAGTGATATTATATGATATTTGTTTTTCTCTGACTTAATTCACTTAGTTTGATAATCTCTAGGTCCATCTATGTTGCTGCAAATGGTATTATTTCATTCTTTTTATGGTTGAATAATATTCATTCATATTCATTCAATATTCATATTATATATAACATAATATGAATTTTTTACATATATATGCATATGTATACACACCACATCTTCTCTATTCATTCATCTGTCAATTGACATTGAGGTTGCTTCCATGGCTTGGTTATTGTAAATACTGCTGCTATGAAAATTTGTGTGCATATATCTTTTCAAATTATGGCTTTCTTTGGATATATATCCAGGAATGGGATTAAAGGATCATATGGTAACTCTATTTTTAGCTTCTTGAGGAACCTCCATACTGTTCTCTATAGTGGTTGCACTGATTTATCCAATACATTCCCACCAAAAGTGTTAAGAGGCTTTCCTTTTCTCCACACCTCTCCAGCATCAAAAATATATCTTGTTTAACTCCCTCCCATCCTCCTCTCCAAAGATCTCTGACTGTTTACCAGGGAGGCTGTGCACTGGGGAAGGAGACACATTCTGACTTTTCAGGGATTCTGGGACACTGAATCTGGATTCACATGAATTCCTGAAAAGTCTAAAATGTCACCGTGGTCCACCAGTCAGAGCAGGGGTTCTGCTGATCAAATGACTGATGGAATTTCTGGTACGGTCACACTTCATAGGGGGCTCCGTGGGTTCCTGAAATCATCCTGTGGTTACTTCCCCAGATCTGGGCTGCATAGTTGAAATAGACATAGCAGAATCCCTAATCTGTAGAATGAGGACTATCGTGCTAGGAAAGACCAAGGGAAGCCACTAGTACTCTCTATATGCAGGAAAATCAGAAGACAAAGGCAGTACCACATTTCAGGAGAGATTATGGGGACTGTTGTCACCACTGAGGACTTGAAAGATGTAGGCATGGTGATTACCACCACATCCCATACAACTAGCCTATAATATAGTCCACCTGTGTTGAAAACAGATGGAACTTGAATTACCTTAAACTTAATCAGGTAGTACATTTAGGTGCAGCTGCTCTTCCAGATGTGGTTTTATTTTTTTTTTTTTCTTTTGGTTTTATTAGTTGGAGGCTAATTACTTTACAATATTGTAGTGATTTTTGCCATATATTGACATGAATCAGCCATGGATTTACATGTATTCCCCATCCTGATCCCCCTTCCCACCTCCCTCTCCATCCCATCCCTCTGGGTCTTCCCAGTGCACCAGCCCTGAGCACTTGTCTCATGCATCCAACCTGGGCTGGTGATCTGTTTCACCCTTGATAATATACTTGTTTCAATGCTGTTCTCTCTGAACATCCACCGTCGCCTTCTCCCACAGAGTCCAAAAAGTCTGTTCTGTACATCTGTGTCTCTTTTTCTGTTTAGCATATAGGGTTATCGTTACCATCTTTTTAAATTCCATATATATGTATTAGTATACTGTATTGGTCTTTATCTTTCTGGCTTACTTCACTCTGTATAATGGGCTCCAGTTTCATCCATCTCATTAGAACTGATTCAAATGAATTCTTTTTAATGGCTGAGTAATATTCCATTGTGTATATGTACCACAGCTTCCTTATCCATTCGTCTGCTGATGGGCATCTAGGTTGCTTCCATGTCCTGGCTTTTATAAACAGTGCTGCGATGAACATTGGGGTGCACGTGTCTCTTTCAAGATCTGGTTTCCTCGGTGTGTATGCCCAGGAGTGGGATTGCTGGGTCATATGGCAGTTCTATTTCCAGTTTTTTAAGAAATCTCCACACTGTTCTCCATAGTGGCTGTACTAGTTTGCATTCCCAACCACAGTGTTAGAGGGTTCCCTTTTCTCCACACCCTCTCCAGCATTTATTGCTTGTAGACTTTTGGATAGCAGCCATTCTGACTGGTGTGTAATGGTACCTCGTTGAGGTTTTGATTTGCATTTCTCTGATAATGAGTGATGTTGAGCATCTTTTCATGCCAGATGTGGTTTTATTGTTGTAGCAGATCAACACGTCCTCTGGCACCCGGTATGCAGCTATTGGTCTGTCAAATGCCTCCTTCTCTATACCTATTAGTAAGATCATCAGAAGTAGTTTACTTTCAGCTGGTAAGGCCAGTAATACACCTTCACTGTTCTATTTTAGGGCTATAGAAACTCTCCAGTCCTGTTCCACAATCTAGTCCATAGGGACATGACCACCTTTCCATCCCATACGATACTGTGCTTGTCTGTTTCATTGATGATATTATAATAATTGAACCTGGTGAGAAAACTTCAGGCATACTGAGGTAACATTTAAGTAAGGTAAGGGAAATAAATTCCACCAAAACCTTAATGAAATTTCATTGTCTGAGGCATGTTGTGATATCTCTTCCAATGTGAAGGACAAATTGCTATATCTGTCCCATCCTGCATAGTGGTTCTCTGGATTTTGGAGGCAACACATACCCATTTACCAAGCAATTCAAAAAGCTTCCTGTTTTGAGTGGGTCCCGGAACAAGAGAAGATTTTAAAGCAGGTCTGCCATGCCAGCTGCTCTGACACTTGGACCACAGAAGCCACAGATCCAGGCATGCTTGAAGTGGCAATGACTGGTAGGCATGATGTCTTGAGGCTTTGGAAGGCACTTGTATGTGATTCACAGGGCAAATTCTTAGGATGTGGGCGCAAAGTCAAGCTATCCTATGCAGATAACTACTTTCCTTTGAGAAACAACAGCTTTGGGATTTCTAGTGGGCGTTGGTGGAGACAAAATGCTCCTGACCATAGGACACTACATTATTATATGACTTGAGCTACACATTGTAAACTGGGTGTGGGGGGCAGGGGTGTCTGACCCACAGCAGCACTCCATCATCATATGGAAGTGGTACATATGAGATCAGAGTCAAGCAGGTTTTAAAGATTCAAGTTGCATGAAGAAGTAAATCAAATCCCTGCAGCTCCTCTAGGGCTTCCCTTATAGCTCAGTTGGTAAAGAATCTGCCTGCAACACGGGAGACCTGGGTTCAATTCCTGGGTTGGGAAGATCCCCTGGAGAAGAAAATGGCAACCCACTCCAGTATTCTTGCCTGGAGAATCCCATGGACAGAGGAGCCTGGCGGACTACAGTCTGTGGGGTTGCAAGAGTCAAACACGACTTAGTGACTAAACCACCAAAACCACAGCTCCTCTATCCTCTCATCACCTTCTCTCTTTTAACCCACACCTATGGCCTCATAGGAAATTTCCTATAGCAACTGGTTGAGGAGAAGAATGAAGAACTTTTGGGTATGGTTCACAGTTGATTCTGTACCTGGAAGCAGGTGGTTGCCTCATTATGGCCTCACTCTTGGATGAGCCAGAAGGACAGTGGAAAAAGGAAATATTCCCAGTGGATATTTATTGACTATTATGGAAGAGTAGCCACTTACTCTGGGCAGAAATTTGCCTTTCCTGACTGCAGGTCTTCTGCCAAAACTACCATCTATGAACCTACAGAATGCCTTATCTACCTTCCTGGTATTTTAATATCAATATTTAGAGTACAGGATGTAAGAGGGTGTGTGAATCTCCTAGGGGAAAAAGAAACATTACCCAAAGACCAAAAAAAGGATGCTATATTCTTTTTGGAAAAATGGCTGGAGTGTTTCTGTTTGCACACTAAATAGTCATATTATGGTAGGTGGAAGGATGACTTTGCTACTGTCTTTATTTGGAGATTAAAAAGTGTGGTTTCAGGAGGGTGTATGAGTGCCAAATGGTCAGGAAGCAGACTCCAGTATCTGTGTGATGTGTCAGTGTGGTTGAGCTACCCTACGTTTGCTAGATTCCCTTTCTGGCTCAGTGTTTCTGGTTAGGATGGGCCACAAGAGATATTCTTGTGGGAGATTGGGTTTGTGGATGGAAGGGAAGCTGCAGGTGTTGAATAGCTCATGCCTGTGCTCATTTATCTGCTGGCTCATCTCTTTGGGATGAAGGAGAAGTCAGGGCTGCAACTGCTCTGCCTTCTTCTGAATCCTTCTCAGCTTGTGCAGTTCCTGGACCAAGAGTGTGTTTCACACCTTGATGAAGAGCCTCAGCTTCCTATGGTGGTGCCCATGCCACCCAGTCCAGAGGCAGTGAGAACTGACATGGGCTTCAGTTTATCCTCATGAGACCCCACTCATCCTGTGGGTTCCAGCTTGTCCTTTGCTCTCTTCTACTTTACAGTCACATACATAGGCATATAATGTGTTTCAGAAGTTTGACCTTGCCAATAAACAGTGTGAATAGAGACCAATAGTCTCTCCCATATAATATTATTAGCCAACCACATCTGTCTATCTATATATAATTTGTTGCAGGAATTTGACCTTACCAAGAGTAAGCACTACCTATGCAAATATATCATATAAAGGCATTATATTATATATAATACACACAAATACTTTGTTGCAGGGATTTGGGATAGATATCATTTTTTATTAATTTATTTTGTTTTTGGCTATGCTGGGTCTTCATTGCTGTGTGCAGCTTTCTCTATTTGTAGCAAGTGGGGGCTACTCTCTAGTTGTGGTCTGCAGGTTTCTCATTGTGGGAGCTTCTCTTGCTGTGGAGCACAGGCTCTAGCCACGCGGACTTCAGCAGTTGCAGCTCATGGGTTCTGGAGCACAGCCTCAGTAGCTGTGGTGCATGGGCTTAGCTGTTCCTCAGCACAGGGACTCCTCCCTGGGATCGAACCTGTTTTCCCTGCATTGGTAGACAGATTCTTATCCACTGTGCCACCAGGGAAGTCCCTGGTATAGATACTCATTCCCAGTGACTCTGCTTCTCTGATTGAATCCTGACCCACATGTTACCAAACCAAACTTGAGTCCACTCACACTGCCGAAGTAAAGCCAGTCTACTGACACCAGGTTGTGGTGAAGGAAAGTGCAGCATTTATTGCAAGGCCAAGCAAGGAGCATGGGCCACTAATGCTCAAAAGGCCCGAACTCCCCCTTTTATGGAAAGATATTTTAAAGAAAGGGTGAGAGAAAGGGTTACGGAATGTGTGATCGGTTCTTGGACATTCTTCTGATTGGTTGGCGGTAAAGTAATCAGGAGTCAACATCATCAACCTTCTGGCTCCAACTAGTATTGGGTCTATGTGCTTGCGGACAGCATGCTGTTGATTTCTTCCACCTCGTGGAGATTTCAACTCAAGGATATGACTCAGAATATTATCAAGAGCCAATGAGGAGGCACTAAAGGTCCTTGACTTTATTTAATGGCTAAACTATTATTGTTTTGTCTTGCTTAACTGTATTTTCTCACCTCTCTGATTAAATTTGTTCTTTGGAACTCAGGGAAGGCCTAGAAGGCTAAAGTTTTTCATGAAACAAGAAGCAAACAGATCATGGGGTGGGGAGTGGTGGTCAAAGGGTGGGGGTGGGTCCTGTCCCTAGAAGGTCCCATAGATTTCTGCTTGGTAGGCCTAGCTCAAAGGATCAGAGATGTGACCACCAGACACATACCCTGTGAGATTCTGAAGAGCCCCCAGTCTGCACAATAACCATCCATCATAAAATTCCCAACCCTGGGTCTGGAGGAGAAGTCTTTGTGCCTTTATGGCTTCTTTTCTTTCTAGGCTCATCCTTTCCCATGTTGCACCATCTCAGGGAGGGGATTATCAGGGATGATTCCAGAGCAAGAATGCTGGAGGAAATGAGAAATGGCTGCCAAGACCCCTGAACTGTGTCCCAGGCCTGGAATAATCACACATCAGCTGTGCTTCTCAAGGACTCAGGATTCCTCCCTTATCTCTCTGCATCTTGGGAGGAGGTGATTTCCTGCCCATTCCCAGTGAACTGCGAACCCTCTCGTCTTTCACCAAGAAGCACATATTCCTGTCATGTGAAACTGCACGTATTTCTGGTTTTGTCCAAGAAGGGTCTACGCCCTCCCTTTCAAAAGCCCTCAGCCCTGTTATCCATTGTCTTGAGAGCTTGCTGTCAGAATCCCACCCCTCCCCCATATAAGCAGTGAATCTGACTTTCCAGGAGGGCCAGTAACATTGTCCTCCACATTTAATCATCCTGATAACTTCAGAAGTTTCTGTCTGATACCATGCAGAGCCCTGTGGGGCTCCTGGGCACAAAGGCCTTTCTGTGTCCCCCATTTTTTTGATTATAGGAAACAGCCTTTCTTTATCCTCTATGACCCTTCCTGAGTTCCAATAGGCAGATTCAAACAGTTGTTAATTAGGGAAGGGAGGTGATGCAGGACTGGGGAGAAACAAATATTTAAGAGCAGCCTTGGGACAAGGTCCTATTTCCCCATCAATGGATACACACAACAATATCTTTGAGCTGTTTTACAGATAATGAAACCCCCTCTAGGTGGGAGAAGTTAATGGTATCCTGTCCACAAGCATGCAGACCCAGACCAGTTGGACTTGAAGGTTGATGCTGACTCCCACTTACCTCACTACTAACCCATCAGAAGAATGTCCAGAAACTGATCATGCCCTCATTTACTATAACACTTCTCCTTATGTTTCCAAAGTGGGGACAGATGGTTTTGAAGGCATTAGCCCAGTGTGTCCCCCCTTTGCCTGGCAAAGCGATAAAGCTATCTTTTTCTACCTCACCCAGGACTCTGTCTCTGAGATTTGATTTGGCACTGCTGTACAGAGAAGCTGAGCTTTCAGCATCCTATACCAAAGCAGTTTGTTCTAGTGGGTTTCAGGAGCAGAGATGGAGCTAGAAGACTTCCAATTGAGGGAGTGAAGGAGGGAGCAGGATTCATCCCTGACCCCCTGACCCTGGGTGTTCACAGGGATGAATGATAAGAACACTCTTACCCTCTAGGACATTTCTGCTGCTCTGAATTTTTCAAAACATTTCCTTTCTCTGGGAAGATGCCACCCTGAGCGTGACCTGAGGGACCAAGTGAGGGACCCAGAGTTCAGTGATCCACCCTGCAGACAGCACTCAACCCCAAAGGTCCTTTAGACATTGGTGGAAGTGAGGGGTGAGGTCAGGAGTCAAGGTGAGACCAAAGTCAAGAGCCCTATTTGAAGACTGAATCCTTGATACTGACTTGCTTAACATACAAGTGCCATGAAAAATGTCCTACCTCCCCCGGGGGCTTCCCTCATAGCTCAGTTGGTAAAGAATCTGCCTGCAATGCAGGAGACCCCAGTTTGATTCCTGGGTCAGGAAGATCCACTGGAGAAGGGATAGGCTACCCACTTCAGTATTCTTGGGCTTCCCTTGTGACTCAACTGGTAAAGAATCCACCTGCAATGTGGGAGACCTGGGTTTGATCCCTGGGTTGGGAATATCCCGTGGAGAAGGGAAAGGCTACCCACTCCAGTATTCTGGCCTGGAGAACTCCATGGACTGTATAGTCCAAGGGGTCTCAGAGTTGGACATGACTGAGTGACCTTCACTCACTCACTACCTCCCACAGACAAAGAAGTCTATATTAGGGTGTTCTCACCATTCTTTAGAATATTGAAAATGCCAAACAATGGGAGTGTTCGATAATAGAATCTTGGAATAGCTAGCGAAAAAAAATCACGTTTTCACTTTTTTTCGTATAAAAGAAGTGGCTACAAAATGCTAAATCTTTTTTAAGAGCAAGTGGCAGAATGATATAAACCCATTTGTTTATTTTCTTTAAACTTTAAATTACTGACTATGCCTGAAATAAAAAGTCTCAAGCTGTTGGCAGTGATTTCTTCTAGGGAATGAATTTGGAGAAGAGAAAATTTCTCTTTTCTACTATATATAATTGTGAATCCTTGGGTTTACTTACTATAATTTCTTATAATTAAAAAAATGAAGATCAAAAATTATGGGTATTTTTTTTGGTCACACCATTTGGCATGTGAAATCCTAGCTCCTTGACCAGGGATCAAACCCATGCTCCCTAGATTGCCACAGAAATCCCTAAAAATTATGCTTTTGAAGATTGATGGATGACAGAGAAATGTTTATAATGCAAGGTTAATTTTTTAAAGTAGGACACATAATATATAAAGGCTAAAACCCCATAAAATATTCTGCCCCTCCAACACACACACACACACACACACACTTGTGCACTCACAAGGTCAAAAAAGACACTGAAATGAAGAAAATTATTCAACATATAAATGCAGGTAATTTCTGGGTACGAAGGTTGCAGATAACTTATGTCCTTCAGGATACATTTTGTGTCCTGAAAACTTCTAAAATTTAAATTAATTTTTTAAGTCAGAAAAAAGTAGACATTATTATTTTTTAAAGTCAACTTTTATGTTACTATCCTGTGAAGTGTTAGGCCAGAGCAGCTGTATAAAGGCTCACATTTCCTTATTTCTTTTCCCAAACTGAAGTTCTTTGGGGAAAATTCTTCTCATGGATGCTGCAGTAGCTTGTGTTCCTGTGGAGCACATTAAGGAACAAATCTTGGAAGCATCCTGCCCGGGAGACAGCTTTGCAGGCCATCTGGGCTCTCGGCTGCCCAGCACGCCCACTCCCAGTGTCACCAGTGGACGCTGCCTCCACCTGATTGATTAACAGGTTATTAATTCACCTTCTTCCTGGGCAGACTTGTTTTTGTACCCAATTCTCTAATGCATATCTGCTGTCAAACACCATTCCCTTCATTTTACCAACAATAGAAGTGGATGGGAGAGTATTTAACTCACTGGCAAAAGAACAAAGTGCAATAGCAGGGCCAGGACCAGACATCCACTTCAATTATTCTCAAGTTTATTCAAGTATCTAGTGTGTGTCACTCATTGTGGACAATGAGGCTATAAAAACCTCACTGGCATTATCTTTGTCCTTTGGGTGTTCATAATAGGCATGTTGGAGAAGGAAAAGAGGGCCAGTGAAAAGCAAGGAATGGATATAAAATGATTGGAATCACAAGTAGTGATGGTGATAAGCAGAGGAAAAACCTGTGGCCGTTGCCATTGAGACAAAGGACAGTGTAGGGCAGTGAAAGTGGAGGAAAGCAGGGTCCAAGCCTGTCCCTCTTCTAAGAACACAGGTTTTCCAGGTGTGGTCCCCAGACCAGCAGCATCAGCCTCTCCTGGGGCATTAGCTGACATGAACAATTGAGTTCCCCATCTGGGACCTTCTGGGAATCATAAACCCTGGAGGTGGGGCCACTGCCATCTGCATTTTAACACATCCTTCTTCTCCTTCCCCCTCTTCACCTTCCTCTGAACAGCCCTCACCTCCACTACCAAGTGACTCTGACATCTGCTGAAGTCTGCTGCTGCTGCTGCTGCTAAGTCGCTTCAGTCATGTCCGACTCTGTGCGACCCCATAGACGGCAACCCACCAGACTCCTCCGTCCCTGGGATTCTCTAGGCAAGAACACTGGAGTGGGTTGCCATTGAGAACCCCTGGTTGAAAGTTCAGCAAGGAGCAGATTCTAAATAACTCAGGAAGGCAAATGCACAGCAGAAAACCTGTCATAGATGAGTTACCCGTGTCTCCTGGGAAGACCACAAAAAATATACCTGATGGGGTGCTCATAAGACAAGCCCCTAAAATGCCCTCCTCCAGTTGCAAGTGGAGGTCTGGGACTACTTGTAGCATGCTACTTCCGAAAGTAAGCTAAATGCCTATGCATGCAACTCTGAGGAAGAACTCCCTGCTGGTATTTCAGCCATCTCCAGGAATACTGAGTGAGAGAGAATCACACAGCAGCCAAATGCCATGAATCTAAAGAATCATGTAAATATGCACCTGCACAGGTGGTAATGTGTGATAAGGGCTTCATTAGAAGTTTGAACACAACGTGACCAAGGACAGAGGCAGCCAGCACTGCTGACTGCTGATAGAAATGGAAGGCTTTATCCATCAGACACCATTCGTTGTGGAGCTTGAATCACCAGTAGAATTTTACAAGGTAGAGAATCAAGTTGGAACAAAGGTTGGGGGCTCACAAAGGCCTCCTGGGAAGGAGAGAAGGAGGGGAAGGTGGATGACAAAGAGCTCCAGGAGCAACCTGAAGAAGATGAATATTCTTCTGTGGAAAGTGGAGACCCTTGGAGGCAGGGGGATGATGTGACGAAATAGACACATAGAAGGACCAACTGGTATGAGTGGGAAGAACCACTCATTATCTTAAGGTTGAAGAGGGGGCCAGTTCAGTGAGATTCTGGTTGATTTTTTAAATTTATTTATATTTTACCCTACTATGGAAGTATTTTACTCAGGACTTCCTTTGAAATTAAGAGGTACAGCCATGAAGAGAAGGAGCAACCTAAGATGGGAAAGTCTTGGAGACCCAGACTTAAAGACAAGAGCAGTGATCAAGCCCACAGGCAGAAGGGTTAGCTCTGGCAAAGAGGAGGGGTCGTGTGTCCTTTGAGATCAACAAGAAGAGGATAAAAATTCATGAAATACCAATTTTTTTTTTCAGATGGCTCAGGTTTTATTGGGTACTCAATCAATTAAAAACAATCCAAGGCAAAGTGTTGATGTTGTCTGTCCAGCTGTAAAATTAACATACACAGAATATAAGATTTGAACTAGAAATATCAATTTTTGAAATGGAACAGAGCTGAGACCATTGGTAGTAGAGGCCTGTATTTCCTCGGTCATGAGACAGCACCATCGCCTGAGAACATAGCTAACAGCTCCCTAGTGTGAGTTATGTGTCAGGCACTGTCGTCAGTGTTTTATGTATACTGACTCATTTAACCCTCGCCCTAACTCCGGGAGGAAGACACTATTATCATCATATCCATTTTACAGAAGAGAAAACTGAGGCTTAGAGGTTATGCTCACGTGGGGGAAAGTGGCAAAGCCAGGACTTAAACCCAGGTGGTCACCAAGCAATGTCCGGATTTACAGAAGAAATACCCAGGGAATGACTGAAGGATCAGAAAGTAGTATTGAAATCTCAGATGAGTTTAAAATCCATGCATTTGCCATAGAAGTTTGCCATCAGAAATCCTACTTTTGCCCATTCTGGCAAACAGAACCTTGGAAGAGCTAGCGTAAGTTCTCCCAAGGAAGGACTTCTAGGGCTGCCCTCAAAATGCTGCCATAAGTTGCATTCACAGGAGGTGACGTGAGCTCTCTGGTCGCGTGAGAAAGCCTCCTTTGGAGCTTTCCCGCAGAGGATGCCAACTGCGGGCCAGTGCACGCCCTGCTGAGTCCAGGCCACCCGTGTCCCAGTGACTCGGGAAGGCGGCAGTGGGAAGGGGTTTCTTCCCAGCCGCCTCAGCTTTGCCTCATCTGACTGTGGAATTGGAAGTTCTTCAAGTATTTGGGGGAAGAGCAGCTGCCAACTAAGGATCTAAAAATAGTTAAAGCAAACACAAAGACAGAATGTGAAAATCAGATTATTTGGGCAGCCAAGCCAAACTTAGAAAAACTACAAGATGGGAGAGAGAGCGAGAAAACAGAACCACAGCCTCACTCCCCAGCAACAATTACACCCCTCCTTGTTGTGGGCTGGCTGAGCAGCGCTCTCTCCCTCTGCTGTTCCTTCCCGGCAGAAACCATCTCAGGTCACCTGCACCACACATCAAAGCCTTCAGATCAGATAAGCAAACTGCCTTGTCTAGTACTGTGCTACCATTAAACAAATCAAAATCCTGGGGCAGCAAGAGGGTCTCCACACCCTTCTCTCCCGTGGGATGGTCCCACCTTATGCACAAGGGAAATAAATTGCAAACCTTTGTGTCTCTAAAAAACACCCAGCCCCCACGCAATATTTTGAGATGCCCCCAGGAGACTCAGCCAAGATTTGGGTCCATTCAGACACGCCTGGCTGTCACATCAGAAAACCCTCCTAAACTATGACCTCACCCAGAAGGGTGTATATGTCTTTGTAATGTAATAAGACAGTTGGGGGAAGCTAGTTCCAGGGTCAGTTCAGCTGTTCTGTGCTATCAGTACGTCAGTCTGTGCAGCTGGGGGAGCCGTCCTCGGGGTCTGCCTTCCCACGTGTGTAGAGACAGGCTTGCCTTCTGCTCAACTGATGTCTTCATGCCCTATCCTTCTCAGGGACAGTAATGTGTTTTCCAGCTATTCGTCACTCTTGCCTTTCCCATCTTCTGGAGACCGCCAGCATCCTCTGGCTCATGACCTCTTCCCCATCTATAAAGCACACCACTGCAACTTTACCACCTTCACATATCTTACCCGCTTCTCTGATGCTCTTGCCTACCTCTTTGTGAAGACCGTTCCAGTTACAGTGAGCCTGCCTGGACCATCCAGGACAAACTCCCCATTTCAAAATCTTTAACTTACTCACCAGAGTTCCTGTTGCCATGAAAGGTAACATGGTCATAGGTTCTGAGGATTAGGTCATCGTTATCCTTGTGCTCTGCTGTGCTCAGTCGCTCGGTCGTGTCCAACTCTTTGCGACCCCATGGACTGTAGCCCTCCAGGTTCCTCTGTTTATGGCGATTCTCCAGGCAAGAATACTGGAGTGGGTTGCCATGCCCTCCTCCAGGGGATCTTCCTCACCCAGGGATTGAACCCAGGTACCCCACATTGCAGGTGGATTCTTTACCATATGAGCCACCAGGGAAGCCTATGGTCATCCTTAGGGGACCATTATTCAGCCTACCACACAGCCTCACAAGTGTATCTCTTTGGTGACATCACTCTAAGGAAATAAGCCATTCTTTCTAAAGATTTAGTCAGATAATTCTAGAAATTTCCACATGTGTTTCTCAGTTCACTCAGCTTCCCCAGGTGGTTTGGCTACTCCATGACAGGTGTGATGAGGCTAAAGGTGAACCTTTATTTTGGGCCCCCGTGGTGATGTTTCTGGACAGTTAAGGGTTTTTCAAAGCATCATTAGGAGGTTAGCTTTAGGTATAGATATAGATGAAAAGAGTTATTATAAGGAGTTGACAGACACAATTCTGGAGTCTGACAAGTGAGTCCAAAAGCCAGAGCCCATAGAACCAGGAAGAGCGGACGTCCCAGTTTGAAAGGCACAGGAAGCAGAATTCTCTCTCAAGTTGGGGGTAGGTCAGCCTTTTTGTTCAATTCAGGTCTTCAATTGATTGGCTAAGGCCCACACACATTGAGAAAAGCAACCTGCTTTTTTTCCCAATCTCCCAATGTAAATGTTAATCTCGAAAAATACTCTAAAAGAAACACCAGAATAATGTTTGATGAAATATCTGAACCGCCCCCCCCGACCATACCCTAGACAAGTTGACACCTAAAATTAAGCACCCCGCCGCCGCCAGTGCTAGTGGCAGAGGTGACAGCTGGGCTGCTTGTGTCTGCGGGGGTGGTTGTCCCCCAGCGCTGACACCCCTCTGAGGCCACTAAAGCTGCACCTGGGTACAGAGCCCCTGGGTATCCAGCACCATGGCCCACACTTCACAGTCAGCGCATCCCCTGGAGCTAATGGGGCTGATACAGAGCAGCATGAGGCTTCCACGAAGAAGGCAGGAACACAGCTCATGTGTAGTTGTTATTGTTGTTCAATCACTAAGTCATGTCCAACTCTGCAGCTACATAGACTGCAGCATGCCAGACTACCCTGTCCTTCACTGCCTCCCAGAGTTTGCTTAAACTCATGTCTACTGAGTCACTGATGCCATCCAACCATCTCATCCCCTGTCGTCCCCTTCTCCTCCCGCCCTTAATCTTTCCCAGCATCAAGGTCTTTTCCAATGAGTCAGCTCTTCACATTAGGTGGCCAAGATATTGGAGTTTCAGCTTCAGCATCAGTCCTTCCAATGAATATTCAGGACTGATTTCGTTTAGGATTGAGTGGTTTGATCTCCTTGCTGTCCAAAGGACTCTCAAGAGTCTTCTCCAGCATCACAGTTCAAAGGTATCGATTCTTGGTGCTCAGCCTTCTTTATGGTCCAGCTCACACACACACATAGTTCATGTGGCTGGCACCAAATCCTTTACCATGCCTGCTTCTTCTGATGGAAAAAGAGCTTGCCCCACCTCACCTTCATCCCCTTCCTTATCCTTTGAGCCAAAGTATGGCTTTAACTTTCTCTTCTCTAACCCTAAGATCCTTCCCCACACACTCCTTTATTTTTCATATAAGCAGCAACCCACCCCCAACCCCCGCCAGTGGCCTCTCATGGCACCCCACCATCAGCTCTCCACTTGATTAGGCAAGGCTGAATCCTAAGATAAACACAACCCTAACCCTAAACACAATTCAGATTTTCAACTGGGTTGGGAAACCTGCTGAAGGTCTCACAGGCTTCAAGATGAAAGATATGCATCTCTGCTATTGGTAGAGTTTCTGGGGTTGGAGACAAGTGGGAAGTTTGAGGGCAGCAGGATAGAACCAGGGGCCTCATGTCACAGCAGATAGGCCCTGTCCTGCCTCTTGACTGAATGATTTGCCTGAGAACAATCCACTGTACCTGCCCTGCCACCCACAGAACCGGTTGGTGGGCAGCCTTTCTGATCCCAAGCTGCCCTCAAAGTGTGAAGATACTGCAGCCCCTTAATGAAGTGAAAGTGTTTGCCACTCAGTTGTAGCCAACTCTTTGGAACCCCATGGACTGTAGCCCAGCAGGCTCCCCTGTCCTTGGAATTCTCTAGGCAAGAATACTGGAGGGGCTAGCCATGCCTGCCTCCAGGGGATCTTCCCGACCTGGGTCCCCTGCATTTGCAGACAGATTCTTTGCCATCTGACCGTTGGTAGAGGACAAACAGCTAAATAAAAAAGTAGCTCTCCTCAGCCTGAATTATCAGCCCGCTGAGCTGATCCTGGCAGGCATAGACTTCCCAGAACCATAGGAAAAAGCATACATATTTCATGGAAACCTAATCTAAATGAATGTGTGGAGGCTGGAAAGACAAGCCCTAGAGAGTGTTTCCGTCCTGGCTGGGCAGGTGAGCCAGCACAGTGAAGCTGGCGCTCTGTAAGCTGAGAGCTCAAAGGTCCCAGCAGGGAAGCTGATCCTTAGGCCAGCCTGCGGAGGTAGGGGTGGGACTGCAGAGCCAGTGATCAGGCTTCAGGTCCGGGGAGCACAAGCCACTCAGGGGAACTTGGCAGAAACCTTCCCGCTGTATCAGGGAAGGGGCTGACCTCTAGTCCTGCCCCAAACAGACCCCTGTGCCACTTATTTCCCAAAGGTTGGCCACAAGCACCCTTGGCTCTTAGTAGAATGAGGTAGCAGCTAAGAACATAGGTTTGTAATCAGATGGTTCTGAGTCTCAAGGCCTGTTTGGCCTTTCTTAGGAAAAGGCTGTGAAGCCAGTTAACTTTATCCCTCAGCATCATGCTTCCTTATCTATAAAGACCTGTCTCATACGAGACTTAATAACAGCGTCACTAACAGCTCCACACTGGCATTAAGGACCCAGATTTCTTACTCTACTGTGTCTGCCTAGTACAAGGCTTCCATTCTCACGGTCACCTAATGATTCAAAATGCTCTTGGAGCTTCTGACTTTTAGGCTGGAAGGAGGAAAAAAGTTGAAATGGCAAAAGAGGAGGAAAGAAAGAGCCCCGTCTGGTTTAATCAACTCCTTTTAAGCAGACTGTCCTGCCCACATGACATGCATTTATGCTTCTCTTTCAAGGACGAGAACTCAATTTCATGACCAAGCTGTAAGGTACAGGGCACCAGGGAAATCTTCTTTTATGTACTTTTATTAAACTAGGTTCATTGCTCATCCCCCTAAATAAAATCAGGCTCCTATTCCTAAGAAGGAAGGAGAAATAAACTTTGAAGGAGGCAACCAATTGTTGCCCCAAAAGCCCCCATCCTCCTGAGCTCCTTCCTAGGTCACTCCCATCACAGGCATCATGCTCACGTTTCTCCTCAGATTAAGGACGTGGGAAAAGCATCCAGAGAGCAGTACTGGGACCAGAACACAAAATTTAAGGAGGCTGTCACTCTCAGGTTCATGCAAGTGCTAGCAGTGTACTTGTGTGAACCTGGGACTGAGAGCCTCCTTAAATTTTGTATCCTAGGCAACTTGCAGGCCTAATCCTAGTCCCATCTCGACTTTAAACTT
Source organism: Cervus canadensis (assembly GCF_019320065.1). NCBI lineage: Eukaryota > Metazoa > Chordata > Mammalia > Artiodactyla > Cervidae > Cervus > Cervus canadensis. The sequence goes on from NC_057400.1 coordinate 14,853,796, forward strand.
GCCAGGTGGAAACACCCAGCCCTTATTTCCTCCTCACCATGTTGTTCAGGGCAGTGTCTTCCCACTAGATCTGATTTTCCAAAATGAACAAGCTTTCTACGTGAGCCTCAGAATTTCAGTCAGCTGGGAGTTCTCAGAGACCTCGGACCTCTCCACACCCTCTACAATACACAGGTCTCACCATCACAGCCCTGTCCCCATGACCCCTAGAGAGCAGGTAAACACATCATGATGGTGAGGCTGAATGCCACTTCACCAGGAAGGGCAAAGCCACTCAGCCCCTTGGCACAGCTTCTCCTAGCTTTAGACTTTAGAAATGATGCAGAATAGCCATCATCAAAAAAATCTACAAGCAATAAGTGCTAGAGAGGGTGTGCAGAAAAGGGAACCCTCCTATACTGTTGGTGGGAATGTAAATTGATACAGTCACTATGGAGAACGATATGGAGGTTCCTTAAAAACAAAAGATACCATCATGCCATCAGCAATCCCACTTTGGGGCATATATCAGAGAAAATCTCACTTTGGAACCATATATGCACCACTATTTACGCTAGCCAGAACAAGGATGCAATATCAATGTCCATCAACATAGGAATGGATAAAGAAGATGTGGTACATATATATACAATGGAATATTACTCAACCATAAAAAAATGAGATAGTGCTATTTGCAGAGACATGGACAGAGCCAGAGACTGTCATACAGAGTAAAGTAAGTCAGAAATAGAAAAGTAAATATCATATAATATTGCTTACATGTGGAATCTAGAAAAATGGTATAGATGAACTTATTTGCAAAGCAGAAATAGAGATACAGATGTAGAGGATCAGCTTGCAGGGGATGGGATGAATTGGGGGCTTGGGATTGACACACAGACTCTACTACATATAAAATAGGTAACGAATGAGAACCTACGGTACAGTGCAGAGAACTCCACTCAGGGCTCTGTAGTGACCTAAGTGGGAAGGAAAGCTATAAGAAGGGGGATATGTGTATAACTGATTCACTTTGCTGTACATCAGACACTAATACAACATTGTAAAGCAACTATACTCCCATAAAAAAATAATTTAAAAAGAAGAACTGCTGCAGAGCTGGGAAAATCAAGGGCTACAGCTGGGACCATTCCTCCCACCCCCTCCACCCCTGCTTTGAGTTCTTCCAAGAAAACACCAACCACATTAACGCTAGTGTTTTGCAAACCAGCTGGCCTGAAACAAGCATGGATATGTTGTGGGTTCCATACACAATGGGTTAATTTCCAGTCCAACTATAATAATGGTAATAATTGGCCACACTCAGGCAGCTGGCAATTACCACTATTTTTAACCTGCATCACTAAGGCAAATGGTTTTATGTACAGCTGGTTCCAAGAAGGCTGAGTTTTCTCCAGCTGGGAAAATTATGTACCAGAGTCACTGCCCATCCCTCTTTCCCCTGATGTTCTTCTTCCACTATGGCATCACCTGCAATCCCAGGCTCATGGGACCATCAACCTGTTTCTTCTTTCTTGCCTATCCTGTCCAACTGGCTCTCCAAACCAACAGAGATTTGATTTATCCTCTTACAATTGGCAGATGCTCAGTGGTTTTTCAACCTGAGCCCCACTGAGGTCCCCTATCCATACTCCTTTATACCAAGAGAAATGTGTATTCCTAGTTTTATTTTGACAGTGTGCTTTCTGAACCCTGGTGTGGGTGTCTTGGCTCTGGATGTTTTTCTGACATCATTATGGGCTTGACCTCCTCACTCACAACCTTGGCCAAGAGAGAGGAGGAGGTTTTGGCACACCACCAGGAGGACCACACCTATCAGAAAGCAGGACGGAGGGAACAAGGCAAAGGAGACTCTCCCACAGCTCCATCTCTTGTTCTGTGGATGAGAAGGACGAGGTCCAGGGAGTGTTTTGCAAAAGGCCTAGAAGGATCCTTGCAGATGAAAACCTCTGGGGGACTGTGAACCCCACTCTATGCCATCTCTTTCTGTGGTGCTTATGTCTGTCTCTTATATCCCCTTCTCACTGCAAAGATTGTGTGTTTCAGCATTGTCACTCAGCACAGTTTCTGACAATGCCCGCACCTAGTATTTGTTAAAAGAATGAATGAATGCCATTGTGCACTTCTATAGCTTGGATATGTTGAACTCACCAACCGGAGGTTCAAATGAAGTCACATTAGTATCAATCATATACCACTGATAGGTGGAATCTAAAAGATGATGCAAATGAATTTTATTTAGGGCAGAACAGAAACAGACTCACAGACGAGAATCAAATTTATGGTTATCAAAGTGGAAACTTGATGGGGGAGGGATAAATTAGGAGTTTGGGATTAACATGCACACACTACCGTATATAAGACAAAGAGATAAACAACAAGGACCTGCCGTATAGCACAGGGAACTCTATTCAGTATGTTGTAATAACCTATAATGGAAAAGAATCTGAAGCAACATATACATATTTGAGTTACTTGGCTATACACCTGAAACTAACACAATGTTGTCAACTTGAAATGTTGTCAATTTGAAAATCAGTCAGATATCGTATTTTATGTCAAAAGGAGCCTATGGTCCATTTTTCCTCTGAACAGTTTCCTCGCTGGGCTGTTGCAAATGGTTAAGTGAAAGGACAGAGCCAGCACTAGAGTGAGCAGAGGAAGGCACCCAACTTGGGTGAAATATTTAAGGGGGCACACAAAACCTCAGTAGTCAGATAAATATTTTAATGCAATTGTGTTAGTTTCCTAGCACTGCCATAAAAAGTATTACAAACTGAGTGGCTCAAAATAATGGAAATTTATTCTGTCTCAGTTCTGGGCACTAGAAGACAGAAGTCAAGGTGTCAGCAGATCCATGCTCCCCTAGAGGCTCTGGGATGAATTCTCCCTTGCCTCTTCCTAGCTTCTGCTGACTGCAGGTGGTCTTGGGCATCCCTCAGCCTGCAGCTGCATCCCTCCTACCTCTGCCTTCACATGGATGTCTTCCCTTTGTGTCTCTGAATATCACATAGACGTGGTGGCCTTCTCATAAGGACACCAGCCATTGGTCTTAGAATCCACCCTAACCTAGTATGATCTTATTGTAACTAATTACATCTGCATAGACTCTATGGATTTCCAAATAAGGTCATCTTCTGAGGTTCTGAATTTGAAGGGACACTATTCAACCACAGCAATATTTCTTAGAGCAAAATTCATGCAAAAAAAAAAGAACAAAATTTCCGAATTCTAAGTACAGGATCCACCCCTGCACTGGCACAATGCACTTCATTCACCTCCCCCAGGCCCAGCCCTGATGAGATCATCTCTGTAAAAAGCCTCCAGAACAAGATCAGGGAGCTGGAAAGACGCACTCAACAACGCTCTCTTCCACCACTTTGCACTGCATGTGCTCTCGCGAGGAACTATCATCTGTGGCTGGGATTTGACCTCGCAGGTGTCAAGGGGCACAAGCACGGTTGAAAATATTTCTTTTCCCTCTTGCACCCACTGTCCATGCTGGCATGATCCATTCTGTTTTTTTTCTTTCTTTTCTATGACGGTTTATTACAAGACACTGAATATATTTCCCTGTCTATATAGTAGGACCTTGTTGAATATCTATTTAATAGTGTGAATCTTTTAATCCCAAGCTCCTAACTTATCCCTACCCCCTCCAACCATCTCATCCTTTGTTGTCTCCTTCTCCTCCTGCCTTCAATCTTTCCCAGCATCAGGGTCTTTTCCAATGAGATAGTTCTTCACATCAAGTGGCCAAAGTATTGGAGTTTCAGCCTCAGCATTAGTCCTTCCAATGAAGGAGAAGGAGACGACAAAGGATGAGAAGGTTGGACGGCATCATCGATTCAATGGACATGAGTTTGAACAAGTTTCAGGAGATGGTGAAGGACAGGGAAGCCAGGCAAGCTGCAGTCGATGGGGTCGCAAAGAGTCGGACACAACTGAGGAACTGAACAACAAATTCTCAGTGAAATAATGGTTTTGAGAGAGTCAGAGCCCATCCTTCTCACTGAATGGGATCTAATTATTGCCAATGAGTGTCAGAGAGAATGAGAACCTATGGAGGCAAGAACTTCCCCAAGGCTCACGGCTGCAAGACTAAGAGAGCAGACTTGAGTCTGCATGACAGCCTGTCTCTATCATTCTCGTAGCTTGTGCTGCACACTTGGAAAGGTTTCCAGAATTTCCAGAGAAATTCTACCCACCTCTTTACAGAAAACCACACAGCCTCTGCTTGGACATTGAGTTCTCAGCAAGAGAACATGAGAAACAGCACTGCTTGGGCTGCCATGATTCAAAAAGTGGGTCATAAATATCCTTGAATTTAGTTACTAGGGCTAATGGCTGACCGTGGCAGCCACAGCAAGCAGGTTCTACGTGGTTTATTTTTCTTTCCTTTCTGGAGTTGTAGAGATGAAAGCATTGAAATTTTCATTTCTTTCACTCTTAAATAAAAAAATGGCAGAGAACTCAGTGTTTTAATATCTATGATTTTTTTTTTTGGCATACATAAAATTCCACACACTTTCTATGTGTAATTTCCATGAAATCAAATTGATATGGCTCATATGGAATCATCCTCATTTTATCTTTTTCCTTTTTAAAAATTTTTACAATTGGAGTATAATTGCTTTACAATGTTGTGTTAGTTTCTGCTGTATGATGAAGTGAATCAGTTACGAGTATACATATATCCCCTCCCTCCTGGACCTCCCTCCCACCCAGCCCTACCCTTATCTCCATCCCAGCCGTCTAGATCATCACAGGGCACCGAGCTGAGATTCCTGTACTGTGTAGCAAATCCCCACTAGCTGGCTATTTTACACACAGGAGTGTCTATATGTCAGTGCCACTCTCCCGATTCGTTCCACCCTTCCCTTCCCGTGCTGTGTCCACAAGCCTGTTCTCTACATCTGTGTCTCCATTCCTCCCCTGGAAATAGGTTTCCCAGGTGGTGCTAGTGGTCAAGATCCCACCTGTCAATGCAGGAGACATAAGAGATGTGGGTTCAATTCCTGGATTGGGAAAGATCCCCTGGAGGAGGGCATGGCAACCCACTCCAGTATTCTTGCCTGGAGAATTCCACAGACAAAACAGCCTGGCAGGCTACAGCCCATAGGGTCACAAAGAGTCAGACACAACTGAAATGATTTAATACGCACACACATACCATTTTTCTAGAGTCCACATATATGCGTTTATATACAACATTTTTCAGTGAGAAAAGTCTCAGACATCTGACTCACTTCAGCTGTCCCAGGCCATGGTGTGGTGCCAGAGTCTGAGCCCAGGATGTAGATGTTCCTTCAAAGACTAGAATCCTCTGGTTCAAAGACTACATGCAAAGTGCCAATTCTGATAGACACGTGACCCTACAGATGGCTGTTCTTCTGGGGAGTTCAAGAACAAAAGCAAAATTTCTCTAACATGCCTTTGAAATGGGCATATCATTACCCACAAGATTCCACTTCTAGCACTTGCCCTAAGGATATAATCAATAATACCCCAAACTTTATCTATAAGGCTGCTTATAGCAGTGTTATGAATGATAGTGGAAAATGGAGAGGAAAATGCCCCAAATTAGGAAGTGATTAAATAAGTTATATACACTTACGGTTAAAGTGTCCCAGGCTTTCCAACCCTGTGTAGTCACCCTGCTATTTAATTCTCAAATGATTCAACTGGATTTTTTATTCTCTGTGACACTGGGACTCCTGAATGTTTCTAACAAGTTCTAGGAAGTAGCCATAGCAATTGGTAGTGGCTCTCACCCCTTGGTTCATGCTCTCTTGACTTCTAGTATCTTTTGGTGGTATCCTTACCCTCTCTCCACTTTATTGTAAACATGGAAATAGCCCCCTTGTTTCATTTCTCAAGGCATCATTTGGGTACGTGACTGTGATTCTTGACTGGGGAGATCATAGAGTTCAAGACCAAAAACACTATACTTAAATCTCAAAATCAGACATCAGTATTCGTAAATCCATCTTTGGTGCCTCAATACAAGGATCTCCTTGCTGACCTCACCTCTTTGTCCGGGCCCATCCCCTACCGCACCACTCCCTCCCCAACCCCACCCCTCAAAAGTCCACTGTTACTTATATCCATGTTCTTCTCACCTTTCTGTGCCCTAAGCCTGTAACCCTGACCCCAGACCCGCAAAGGAAGCCAAAAATGAATAACTATTAGAACAACTAGAGAGGCATTTTTCGCTGCCACTTATTTCCTCCTTGTTTCAAACTTTGGCTCCACTGAAGGAATTCGTTCTTAACTTTGCATCATCAAAGTCCCATTGAAATGTTTCTTTTATATCAATTAAAAAAAAATTCTCCCTCAAATGAATTTTGCTACCACATCCTAGAGAAACCAAGACAAATTGCCAATGGCTTTCAAAATAGCAGTTTATTTTCCTTCCCACCACACATTTAATTGAATTCCTCAGAGTCATTAAAAGTCATGTTGTAGAAAAGTATTTAATGACATGGAAACAGTGTTCATGGCATATGGATAAGTGACACACGAAAAAAGACCTATCCGAAAGAACATGCAGTAGAATTCAAATTGTATGGAAGTGGTGTGTATGTTTGATTAAGAGAAGACGGTAAGATTTGGAAACATATTGTGTTTTTCTATTTTGCCTTCCTACTTCCATCTGCCTAGGGGCAAGGCGTGATTACAGATGCCAAGGGAAAGAATGACTGTTTAGCTTTTGACATTCAAAAGAGGATTTTACACCTGACATGGGCTTGAGAGCTGGGAAGTCAGTGGCTTTGCATAAGGGATTAGAGGGAAGGAAAATGGAGACAGGGTGGGAAGCTGTCTCTGCTGAGCTCAGGGGACTGAGGGCAGACAGAATCTCACCAGGTCTCCTCTTGAGGTGGGCAAGGCCAAGGTGCAAGACAAGCCCGTGGTGCACAACTCTCACAGCAGAGAGACATAGCTGAGCAGAGCAGGCGTCCCCGTGGCTGGGCAGAGCAGGCGTCCCCGTGGCTGGGCAGAGCAGGCGTCCCCGTGGCTGGGCAGAGCAGGCGTCCCCGTGGCTGGGCAGAGCAGGCGTCCCCGTGGCTGGGCAGAGCAGGCGTCCCCGTGGCTGGGCAGAGCAAACATCCCCATGGCTGGGCAGAGCAGACTTCCCCGTGGCTGGACAGAGCAAGGTTCCCCGTGGCTGGGCAGAGCAGGCATCCCCGTGGCTGGGGAGAGCAAGGTTCCCCGTGGCTGGACAGAGCAAGGTTCCCCGTGGCTGGGCAGAGCAGGCATTCCCGTGGCTGGGCAGAGCAGGCATCCCCGTGACTGGGCAGAGCAAGGTTCCCCGTGGCTGGGCAGAGCAAACATCCCCGTGACTGGGCAGAGCAAGGTTCCCCGTGGCTGGGCAGAGCAAACATCCCCGTGGCTGGGCAGAGCAGACTTCCCCGTGGCTGGGCAGAGCAAGGTTCCCCGTGGCTGGGCAGAGCAAGCATCCCCGTGGCTGGGCAGAGCAGACTTCCCCGTGGCTGGGCAGAGCAAGCATCCCCGTGGCTGGGCAGAGCAGGCTTCCCCGTGGCTGGGCAGAGCAAGGTTCCCCGTGGCTGGGCAGAGCAGACTTCCCCGTGGCTGGGCAGAGCAGGCGTCCCCGTGGCTGGGCAGAGCAGACTTCCCCGTGGCTGGGCAGAGCAGGCTTCCCCGTGGCTGGGCAGAGCAGACTTCCCCGTGGCTGGGCAGAGCAAGCGTCCCCGTGGCTGGGCAGAGCAAGCTTCCCCGTGGCTGGGCAGAGCAAGCTTCCCCGTGGCTGGGCAGAGCAAGCTTCCCCGTGACTGGGGAACCTGAATTAAGATGAGGACAGGTCACAGCATGGGTAGATCAAGCCGATCAAGAGTAAAGAAGAAACGACAGAGAACTCCGGGGTCTGCAGCACCTGTGGGAGCCATGCAACGACCTAGGTTGCAGAGGGAAGCTGCCGGCCCCCAAACAAGCTGAGAAAGATTAGGACACATGGTAGAGGCAAATGCCAGTAGAAGGTCCAAGATAAGACTCGGCCAGCTGTCTGTCATCAGCAGTCAGCACATGGGGGACACCAGCACACGGCCAGGGGTCCCTCTGGCTATGGGGACATGAACGCTTAAGCCCTATATTTCCCAAATGCTACTTTGAGAAGAGCTGGGTAAGAATCTGAAAGACTCAACAATCGTCCCAAGAAGATGAAGGTAAGCCTAAAGAGACTATATAAATTATTAGTCTGGATTAAGTTTCAACTCCAATGAGCTAAGAGGAAGATCTTCTCTAGCAACCCTGTGTAGTGATGGAGGATGGTAGGGTCAGAATGGCACTGCTGCTGCTAAGTCACTTCAGTCGTGTCCAACTCTGTGCGACCCCATAGATGGCAGCCCACCAGGCTCCCCCGTCCCTGGGATTCTCCAGGCAAGAACACTGGAGTGGGTTGCCATTTCCTTCTCCAATGCATGAAAGTGAAAAGTGAAAGTGAAGTCGCTCAGTCGTGTCTGACTCTTCACCACCCCATGAACCGCAGCCCACCAGGCTCCTCCATCCATGGGATTTTCCAGGCAAGAGTACTGGAGTGGGGTGCCATTGCCTTCTCCGCAGAATGGCGCAGAGGATCAGATTAGTTACAGATATAGAAGTCCTCAGGCTTTAGTGTGCATTAGAATCACCAGAAGGGCTGGTTAAATTACAAATTACTGGACCCACCGCCAGAGCTTTGGACTCCCAGGAAGTCTGACATGGGGCCTTATAATTTGCATTTCTAAGAAGTTTCCCCAAAATGCTGCTAGTTCAAGAATGACATCTTGAGAACCACTCTTCTAGAGAGTTAAGGAACACCATGGTCTGGACACAGCTAAGTGTAGTGATGTTAAGGCTTCTCCATCTATCTGTCTGTCTATGACCGGAAGTACAATGTTCACCAAATGGTAGTTGTGATTATAACTAGGCTGTAAGATTATGGATGATTTATATTTTTTAATTCTGTCCATTCTGAACTTTTCTAATTACCTAAAATAAGCACTTATTTCTCTTGAAATTTGAAAAAATATATGGGAAAAGTGTTATTCAAAAGATAAAGAGACTTGCTGGCTGGGACCTCTCTAATATAATCCTAGAAAATGACACTGACCAAGGCCTGGGGCACTCACTCTTCCTTCCATGCCTGGCCTGGCCCTTCCCTTCTCAGAATCTTGTGCGATAGATAGACATTTAACAGCAAAAAACAAAGCAAGCATGCAAGCAAACAAACAAACAAACAAACACAGCATCTTTTTAAAGACAAAGACAGCAGCCACCCAACAGGTGCGATTCAATGGGTAAAGCAATCCCACAGCCCCTTGAATCCCTTTCTCACCCGCCTGCACTGTTCCTGGAGATTGCTTGGAGACTAATCCCTAAAAAACTCTGGAAGACGTGCACCATCACCAGTGTCTGCTGGGGATTAGCATTTACTTTCCAACGAGGAAAGCTGTGATCTAATACAACACCTGGATTCACCTTGGGTCACTAGGAGACTTAAGGTTTTTTTTTGAATGTTGAGTTTTAAGGGAGCTTTTTCACTCTCCTCTTTCACTGTCATCAAGAAAATCTTTAGTTCCTCTTCACTCTTCACTTTCCGTCATTAGAGTAGTATTATCTGCATATCTGAGGTTGTTGATATTTCTCCCAGCTCTCTTAATTAAACATTTCACATGATGTATTCTGTATATAAGATAAGTAAGCAGGGTGACAATATACAGTCCTGTCATGGAATCTGGTCCCATCACTTCACTGCAAATAGAAGGGGAAAAAAGGGAAGCAGTGACAGATTTTAATTTTCTTGGTCTCCAAATCACTGCAGATGGTTACTGTAGCCATGAAATTAAGACAGTTGCTCCTTAGTAAGAAAGCTATGATAAACCTAGACATGTATTAAAAAGCAGAGACATCACTTTGCTAACAAAGGTCCATATAGTCAAAGCTATAGTTTTTCCAGTAGTCACATATACATGTAAGAGTTGGACCAAAAAGTTGGTTGAGCACTGAAGAACTGATGCTTTCAAATTGTGATGCTGGAGAAGACTCTTCAGAGTTCCTTGGGCTGCAAGGAGATCAAACCTGTCAATCCTAGAGGAAATCAACCCTGAATATTCATTGGAGGGACTGATGCTGAGGCTGAAGCTCCAATACTTTGGCCACCTGATGTGAAGAGCTGACTCATTGGAAAAGACCCTGATGCTGGGAAAGACTGAAGGCAAAAGAAGGGGGCGAAAGAAAATGAGATGGTTAGATGATGGTTAGCATCACTGACTCAATGGACATGAATTTTAGCAAACTCTGGAGATAGTGAAGGGCAGGGAAGCCTGGCATGCTGCAGTCCATGTGATTACAAAGAGTCAGATGTGATTTAGCAACTGAACAACAACAACTCTTGAAGACTTCAGGAGTCTAAGGAATCAAGTGACAGATTGATTTTGCTGGCAGATTTAGTACCCAAAGTTCCAGGGCACACCACCCAGCCTGGAGGAAGCAATGGGCAGCTGTGCGTATCCAGGGGTACACCCAAGAAGGGGACTTGGAGAAGAAGCGCTAAGGCTGACATGCACAAATAACAGTAAGTCTGGCCAAAGGGCTTCCTGCCTGGGCTTCACTGCAGTGCCAAGCTTACCCGCACCACCTTGGGACACCTAACATGCACAGCGGTTTGGCAGGGGGCTACTGCAAAGGCCAAATGGCCTACACGGGTGGAAATAGTACATTTCACACATGATTGTTTTAAAAGCAGTTGGACTCTTTGTGGAAAATTGTCCTTTGAATGTCTTTGGACATCTTATTTTCCAAAGGCAAAATTTAGTGTGTTAGAAGAGGTGCGGGAGGCCCAAATCTGGCTCATAATGAAAATGGCAGAATGCACGGTGATTCTTTTTTAAAGGACACCTCAGTTCTTATGAGACCGAGTTTGCCTCCTGCAAGCATCCCTGCTCCCTCTGATTTCCAATTTACTGCCTTGCTTGTATAATAAAAGTGGCTCGAATGTAGATTCCTTAAACTCTGCTTCAGAGCTGTCCCAACTTAGAGACTAAGCAGGCTGACTTAGAGTTCTGAGAAGACCAAAAAGATCCATTTATTTAAGGTGTAGAATGTATCATTGCTGTCGCCCTTCCCCTCCTCACTCAGGGAGCAGATCCTTCAGCAGCAACAGTGACAAGTCATGGAGTGGTTCTCTCGAATTCTGCCCCAGAGCTGACAATCCCCAGCCTCTGTGCACAAGGTGATGGGAGCACAAATGGCCAGCTAACTGCACAGTATCTGTCCTTTCCTGTGTTTTTTCTCCCTCCTTGGTTGTGAGCTCCTTGAGGACAAAATATCTAAATCCTCACTGTAACTGTCAATGCCTAGCCCTGTGCCTGGTGTGTGGTAGGTTCACTCATGTTTGTTGCCAGAATGAAGGATTCAGTGAATAGATAGCAATAAGAGTGATGCCCATATAGAACAGGCAGTAACTATGTATCCAACACTATGCTAAAAACTGACATTTTATCATCCCATTTAGTCCTTCTAACAAAGCATTTTATAGATAAGAAATGGGGAGGAAAATAAATGGAAAAAGAAAAAGGAAAGAGGGTAGAAGGATGAAAAGAGGGGATGGAGGGTGGCTGAGGGTAGAAGGAAAGGGGAAGGGGGATGGAAGGGGAGTGGAAAGAAAAGGGGGTGGGATAGGATCATGAGGGGAAGGGGAAATGGGAATTGAGAAGAGGTGAGATGGAGAAAGAGTGAAGGAAGGAAAGATTTAAAGAATAAACAGCTGGCACCTGCAAGTAGCTTTGCCCCAAGGGAAGCCCAGGTCCAGCAGAAGGTGTCCAGAGGATCTGGATTGAGCACACCATCCTGAGGGCTGGACCAGAGACACCCGATGCCTTACCAAGACAGCAGTCAGCACCAAGATCTGACAAGAGTGACCTGCTGGGACCCCAGGCCTTGGCAAGAAGACTGTCCCCACCGGCCAGATTGGAAAACCAAGCGGGCAGCCTCGGAGTCTGTCAGCAACTCATGAAGCTGGACATGCTGGGTTAGAAACCAGAGACTGGACTCTCATCCAATGTTACAAAGGAGATTTAGGACCAGAGCCCTAGGCAGGAATCCAGTTACAGAAAAAAAACACAAGGAGAGACCAGACAAGATGCCTCCTGGTCAGACTGAGGGAGAATATTTTATAGACTATGCATACATAGAAAAGTATTTGCATATTCATTTGTTTTCAAGGTAAAATGACTTCATTGTTTTAGGAAATGAACATGTGGTCATTATAACATAAAATTAAGCAATACAAAAAAGAACAGAGACCAAACAATAAAACATTAAGTTGTATCAGTGAAGAACAAGCTTCCTTCCTATTAGATGGATGTCACTTCAGACAATTCTAAGCACATATATGCAAAGAAAACTAGACAAATAGATGCGTGGACACATGAATGAACACCTGAACAGACAGGTAGATACTGTTACCTTTAAAGTATTAAAGTTAATTTTATTTGATTTTACTCAGATTTTCTTAAATTTAAATTTTGCTTAACCCCCCCAAATTCATACTTCCTTATGTTTTAAAAATCTTCAAACCAAAAATAGAGTTTCAAATCATCACAGACTGTGATACTGCCTTAAGATACAGAGAAGAAATAAACACAGTTCCTCTCTGAAGGGCCCACTCATCCCAGGTCCTGAGAATTCTTATACATCAAGTTCCAAGAGAAATGAGCAGTGTGGAATATAACATCATAAAACACACATGAACACAAGTCACCAGGTCTGAGAGTAAGCCAAAACAAGAGAGAGGACTAAAGCAACATGAAATGTTTCAGATATTAGAATTATCAGACACATAATTTAAAATTGTGTTTATCGTGCTTAGAGAAACTGAGGGGACACTTGAAAAATGAGCAAGGAACTAGAAATACAAAGTGTATCCAGATTTCAAGAAGAACCCAACAGAACTTCTAGAAATTTTTTTAAAAAAGATCTAATAATTGGAATTAAAACTTTGATGATTGGCTACAAAACAGATTAGTCACAACTGAAGAAAGACAGTGTGAACTCAAAGTGAGAAATGGAGGGATTATCCAAGGTTAAGCAGACACAAAGAGATGGAAAAACACATCCCCCCACAAAAAGGAGTTAAAGTAGGAAGGTACAACAAATGTATTGTTAGAATTCCAAAAAGAGAGGAAGAAGAATGAGACAGAAGCAGTCTTTGAGGAAATAAGAGCTCAACATTTTCAAAAAGTTGTGTTACTCTTATGCACATATTTAAAAAGAAGAAAGAGGATATGGCTGATTCACTTTGCCGTGCACTTGAAGCTATCACAACATTGTTAATCGGCTATACTCCAATAGAAAATTGAAAATTTAAAAAAGCAAGGGGATTAATAAAGAGAAATATATCTTGGGTTGCATCATAATCAAACTGGGAAATACCAAAAACAAAAAGCAGACCATACAAGTAGCCAGGAAGAAAATACAGGTTAATTTCAAATTAACAAAAGCTAAACTCTAAGTCTCCTCTCAATGGAAAAACCACGGTATCATAGGATAATATCTTGAATAGTATAAATCAGCACTTCCATGGTACCTGTATTGTACCTAAGAATGTTCTAAGGGCTTTTCTTGCCTTCACGACCCATTTATTCACTCCTCAGAATCACAAGGAGGTAGGTACTGATACTATTCTCATTTTACACATAGGAAAACTGAAGCAGGTATCTGTTGTTGTTGTTGTTGGCTTTGCTGGGTCTTCATTGCCGTGGAGGTTTTTCTCTAGTTGTGAGCAGGGGCTGCTCTCGTTATGGAGCATGGGCTCGAGGGTGCAAGGGTTTCAGTAGTCGTGGCTCCCAGGCTCTAGAGCATAGGCTCAATAGTTCTGCCACACAGGCTTCATTGCTCTGTGGCATTTGGGATATTCCTGGGTCAGGGATCAAATCCACGTCTCCGGCATTGGCAGGCAGATTTTTTACAAGTGAGCCACCAGGGAAAGCCCACGTCAAGCAGGAATCTTAACAGGTTCACACAGCTTGTAAATTTCAGAGTTAAAATTCAAATCAAGTTAGCCTTGTTTCTGAGACTATGCCCTTGACCACTATATTCAATCAATTCTCTGTGCTGAGAGAAATAGCAGCCTGAATTTTTTACCTGTGAAGATTTCTTTCGATAATAAGGCCATAGGGAGTTTCCTTTCTGGTAATGGCAAGCCATATAATTCAATTAAAATTTTGAAGCTGTAATTTAAAACCTCCCCACAAGGAAAACTCCAGGCCCTTTCCTGATAAATTCTACTGAATAATTAATAAAAAATAAAACCAATCTTATACAAACTCTACCAAAGTAGAGAAAACAAGGGGATATCCTAAATCTGTTTTCTGAAACAAACGTAATCCTGACACCCCAATCTGACAAGAACATGCCAATCTGACAAGAATATGACAAGAAGGCAAGTCCGTCTCATTCATGAACATAGATGTAAAAAATCTTAACCAAAATATTAGCAAACCAAGTCCACCAGGGCAATTTGGAAAGATCTGTTCGATGAAAAGTACATTTATCCTATGACCTGACAATCACAGTTCTGGGAATTTGTTTCACAGGTTTAATTGCCCTCCTATAAAAAGATAGTTTTCACATATAGAGTATTTATTACTTCATTGTTTGTATTAGGAAAAGATGAAGGACAACCCAAGTTGCCAATGATAAAGACCTTGTTAAATAAATTGCTATACACCCAGACAGTAGAATATTGTGCAGCTATATAAATGAATAATGACAATCTCTATGTATTAATGGGCCTCTCAGGTGGCGCAGCAGTAAGGAATCTGCCTGTAATGTAGGAGACCTGGGTCCAATTCCTGGGTCAGGTAGAATCCCTGGAGAAGGACTCCAATATTCTTGCCTGAGAAATCCCATGGACAGAGGAGCCTGGCAGGCTACAGTCCATAGAGTCACAAAGGGTTGAACATGACTTAGTGACTAAATGACAACAACCACTTATTAATATGAATCATTTCTAAGGTATACTGTTAAACTTAAAAATCAAAATACACAAGTGTTTTACAGTATGCTGGCAGTTATATATGAAAGTCAAAAAATGAGAATTGACATTTATAGCTGTTTGTACAAATACTAAGAAATACTAGAAGATTATAAAAGCTTCTCTTTGGAGAGGTAAGGAAGTGGGTTGCAGTCAGAAACAAAAGAAGAATTTTTATTAAACTTCCCCTTTAATGTTGTGTTTTGACTTTTTGAACTATGGGCTGTATTATAAAAACCAAATAAATATCAAAGAACAATATCTTATGGCAAGAAAATAAAACAATGAAAATGAAAATAACTGACAAAAACAGCATAAAAAGAAAGAGGACATGATTGAAACTGATGTTTATTGTTTGAGATTTTTTTTTTTTTTTTTTGGCCCTATACCATACTTTATTAATTTTTTTTTTTAATTTTTTTATTAGTTGGAGGCTAATTACTTCACAACATTTCAGTGGTTTTGTCATACATTGATATGAATCAGCCATAGATTTACACGTATTCCCCATCCCGATCCCCCCTCCCACCTCCCTCTCCACCCGATTCCTCTGGGTCTTCCCAGTGCACCAGGCCCGAGCACTTGTCTCATGCATCCCACCTGGGCTGGTGATCTGTTTCACCATAGATAGTATACATGCTGTTCTTTTGAACATCCCACCCTCACCTTCTCCCACAGAGTTCAAAAGTCTGTTCTGTATTTCTGTGTCTCTTTTTCTGTTTTGCATATAGGGTTATCGTTACCATCTTTCTAAATTCCATATATATGTGTTAGTATGCTGTAATGTTCTTTATCTTTCTGGCTTACTTCACTCTGTATAAGGGGCTCCAGTTTCATCCATCTCATTAGGACTGGTTCAAATGAATTCTTTTTGACGGCTGAGTAAAATTCCATGGTGTATATGTACCACAGCTTCCTTATCCATTCATCTGCTGATGGGCATCTAGGTTGCTTCCATGTCCTGGCTATTATAAACAGTGCTGCGATGAACATTGGGGTGCATGTGTCTCTTTCAGATCTGGTTTCTGTTTGAGATGTTAAACGAACACCTTATATAACTTTAGAATGGAGATGTGTAAAATGCTCAGTCATGTTCGACTGTTTGTGGCCCCATGTGGCTCCATGGACTATAGCCCGCCAGGCTCCTCTGTCCATGGAATTTTCCAGGCAAGAATACTGGAGTTGGGTGCCATTTCCTCCTCCAGGGGATCTTCCCAACCCAGGGATCAAACCCGCATCTCCTGTGTCTCCTGCATTGCAGATGGATTCTTCACCCATTGAGCAATCAGGGAAGCCCTAGAAGGTAGTAAGTTAAGCACTAATGTTGCAATCCTAGGTTAATGACTAAAAGAATAGAAGTAATAGTGTATGACTTCTGAATCTGTGGACCAAAAAATGAATAAAGAAAAAATATTTAATCTTTAAAAAAAAAAAAAAGAGAGGAAAAACCACAATGAGAAAAATCACAACAAATAGAACACACAACACACAATGGCAGAAATAAATCTAAATACACAAATAATAATATATGTAAATAATTGCTCATTCATACACAAAGTCTGTCAAAATTTAAAAATCCATTTTAAAATATAAAGACTTTCTAAAAGCAAAATTTTAACTACATAGCATTTGATATGACTGATGTAATTAATATAGTATATCTCTAATAATGTAGCCTCAAAAAAATAAAGCAAAATTTGACAGAACTGCTAAAAGATATAGATGAATGTTTCATAATCATAGTGGGAGATTTTAGCATACCTATCTCAGTATTTTGACTTTTTGAACTATGGGCTGTATTATGAAAACCAAATAAGTAACTATCAAAGAGCAATATCTGTGGCAAGAAAATAAAACAAAATTACAATGAAAATAAATGACAAAAACAGCATATAAAGAAAGAGGACATGATTGGAAGTGATTATATGATTTCAAGTGGACAAAAAATAAATAAGGGTATAAACAATTTGAACAACATAATAAACAATTTTGACCTAATAGCACATATATAATTCTGGACCCAATAATAAAATAAAACATATGAAGCAAACATTAAGCATTTGTAAGAATGACATCGATATTTGTACTGGGGAATGATATTTGTACTGGGCCATATGATATATCTCAGTAAATTTCAAACAACTGGTATCATCAGACTATCCTTTTTTACTATTAGGCTAGTAATATAGAGATTCACAACTAAAAACACTTATTACATAACAACTAAATAAAATTAATTCCAAGCTTATCCAAACTATTGAAAAATTTAAAAATACATACCAACTCATAAGGTAAACATCACCTTGATTCAAAAATAGCAAGGACATTATGAGAAAGTAATACTTTAGTTCAACCTCAACTATGAATATAAACTCAGAATCCCTGCATTAAGTATCATGCTCTTGTTACTGACAGGGTTCTTGGCCTTCCCCAGTGAATAGAAATTAGCTAGAGGCCAGACAAGAAATTCAGGCAAGGCTTTACTGGGACCCCTGCTGCAGCAGTGGGTAGGGAGAACAAACGCCCATTTCCCTTGTTGGCGCGCTCCCTGATGGTAGGGCAAGCTTGTTTCTTAAATGGGGTGAGGGTAGGGGTGGCTTGGGTGGTCTGCCCACCCCCTTGGTGGTGTTGAGTGCAGGGGGTGTGTACATGCGGTACTCTGCTTTTGCTCCTGACACTCTGTTTTTGCTCCAGGCTCCTCATAACTGTCAGTTGGATTTTTTGGTCTCTTTGAATTTTGGGGGTCCAGAATTTGATCCAACTGCATGTGCATGCAGTTATTTTTAGTCCTATACTTTTTTTTTTTTCTTGCATTTTGTTGCTCAAGGAGAGGGGTGTCCAGGTACAAGCATTGCAGCACTGCAGCAAAGGGTTCCAGGTCCCAGGCCCGTCTCACGCTTTCTACTGGCAGACCAAGAAGGAGATAGACGTCAGAGTGGTGGAGATGCTGAGGTCGAAATATGAGATGGCACAACGGCAGCAGTAGTCCAAGGGAGAAGTTCCACAGAACACCTGCCCATCACCAGAGGGCTTCAGCTCTCTGTTCTGCCAGACTTCTGAGTCTAATCACTAAATCCAACTCTCACATGTGTACGTTGGGGGCTGTGGAGAGGAGTCCTCACCTTTCTGCTATAAAATCAATGTGACTATACAATCTTTGAGTCACACTTTCTTCACCTAAGAAATTTGTAGACATTATTTCACTGTGTTCTTGCATAAATTGTTCCTCTAATCTTTTGTTGTTGTTTCTCTCCCTATGGCCTCTCCATTCATCTCTTGATCAACTGGATTTTTATCACAAAGTAACTGTTGATTTATTTGCTTCAAGAATGGTTTATATGTGCTTATTCCCTGATGCTTTAACATTTGTTAATTGCTAAGTGGGTTTTTTTTTCATACTTTACCTCATATTAATTGTAGGCATTGCTGCATTGAATATTGCTGTAGAAAGTCTAAAGATAACCTGATTCTTGTTCAAAAGACATTTTTATTCATGGTGACCTAAAGAATACTAGTTTTCCCTTGTTCAATAAGTTTAAAAGAATATAATTCAGAGTCTACCATCTGGACCAATGATTTTCTACAGCACAGATTATCTTCTGTATCAAATTCAAGTATTCTTTTCAGGGATATTTTTCTTTTATGATATTTAATAAATGTTATATTCTATTTGATGGGTTTTCTGCTTCATGTTTATCAATGTTTGATCATTCTTATCTCTCTTCTATAGCTGTTATTGTCTCTTTCTCTAATTCCTTTAGCTTGTTCCTAAATCATTTAAATTTGTTGAAATTGCCTCTAGCTTTTCCTGAATTTCCATGGTTACATTTCCAACCACAATTATTCTATTCCTTCCTATTTCTAAATTATTCTAAGTAATAACTTCTATAGTGATAGTGGTTTATTCTTAATTATCACCTCTTAGTTTTGCAGCTCTATATCCATCTCATTTAGATATTTTATCACCTAATTTCAGAGCTCTTCTAAATATTGCATTCAAATTCTCATTAAATTGTTGTGTAGAATGAAATATTTGCAGACAATTTTTTTCTGTTTCTTAGGTTTTTTCTCACAGAATGGAATCTTCAGCAGTCAGCTGCATTCTATGTTCCTTTCACTTCTTGTTATTATTTCTATTAATACTGTTAGTACATAGGCCTAAGTGCCATGTAGTTTCTTCTGATCTTGTTCATGCTTAAGAGGGAAGTTCTGTCCTACAATGGAAGATAAATAAATTATCCTTGACTCCTTCCCACTTGACATCTGTTTCCTTCTGCTCCAAATCAACTAAGTATGAAATTTGATTCACTTGAAGATAGAGGAAGTGATCAGCTTGCACTGTATGCAATCTTCATTGGAAAACTTGGCTCTGACCTGTCTCAAGTGAGTTGAAATGTTCTGTAAAAGGGCTCCACTTAATAAAGTGGGAAGTATTAGTTCTGCACTTCAACTTTGGATTATTTGCTTAATTCAGTATGACTCCCTAGAAACTATATGTCATATGAGACTAGCAGTTCCTGTTGTTTACTTTCTCTTTTCACTCATCTCTTCCCAGCAGATGTTCTTACTTCCCTAGATAGAAAAGATCCTGAGCTTCCTGTTTAACTCTTATTCTTTTTTCCTTTCATATTAGAAAATATTTGCAAAAATTCTCAGGGCTTTGTTGATTAATATTCTTTTTTTCATAACCTGCTTCTGAGGGTTGGAAAAGGAAATATTTGTCTTCCTGATCAGAAAGCTAGGGACTTCCCTGGTGATCTAGTGGTTAAGACGTTGCACTTCGAATACAGAAGGCGTTGGTCAATCCCTGATTAGAACACTAAGATCTCACATGCCATGCAGTGAGGTCAAAAAATAAATAAAAATTAAAAAAAAAAAGAATATTAGGTTATGATGAGGTTGTGTTTATTTAGTTGCGTTGGGTTTATTTTTGTTTTTGCTTTTGCTGCTTTTATTTAATTAGACAGAGAGAGAAATAAACTCTAAGCTCCAATTTCATTTCACTACACTTATCTGGAAACTAGATGGATATAGACTGGCATGGAGAAACGAATCGTTGATAAAAAGGCAGGTTATCAAATAATCATTTTATTGTTATAAAAATACATATTTGATCAATGTTTCTGCATAGATCTGTATCTATACTGAAACCTAAAGATATAGATATATGTGTGTATATAGAACTGAGGAAGCAGCCTCTTCTGTCCATGGCATTCTTTAGGCAAGAATACTGAAGTGGGTTGCCATTTCCTTCTCCAAGAGATCTTTCCAACCCAAGGATCAAACTCAGGTTTCCTGCATTGCAGGTAGATCCTTACCACGTGAGCCACCAGGGAAGCCCTCAAATACAGATATGCAAAACTGTATATGTAGTGTAGAAATATGTAAATTTTATATAAAAATTTGTAAGGGCAAGACAACTGAAAAAAATTCACAGCCTAAAATTGTGCGTTATGTTTTATTCGGAGATATTATTGAGGACTGTAGCCTGGGAGGGTGCCTCTTAGATAGCTCTGAGGAATGGTTCCAAAGAGATAAGGAAGGAGCCAGGATACCCAGGAATTTTTGCTGAAAAACATATGTAGTAGAACATCAAAAGATTACTGCTAATCACAAAATAGACATTTCAAGTTAATGTTAGTGCTTTTCTATATGTGGAAAGATGCAAGAGTTTGGGCTCATTGAAATTATTCCTTTAATACACATTTTAACCATCTGGGGCTAGTATCCTATTTTCTCCATCCTGAATTCCCTTCAGAGTGCACTCTTTGTTGCAGGGGGTGGTGCACTGGCTGATGGCTTGATGGTGGGCAGCATTCTTTGTCTACAGGTATATTCCAAAATGTTAATACTGCTATTCTCTAAATAGTTTTTTTTCTTTTTACCTGTCTACATGTCATAAAATTTCTGTAATACACATGTATTGGTTTTTTCAAAAGCATGCTATTGTTTCATTTTTTTTCTTGATTTTATTTATAGCCTGCCTTTTCCACAGTATATTTGACATGGCTTTCAGCAGCAGAAATATACAATGAGGTTAATGAAATAGAAAATCAAGACCAAGTGAGAAACAAAGAAAGCAAATAAAGAAAGGAGAGAGAAACAGAGGAACTGCAAAAATGATTTGATTCTGTCCTGAAATAAAATGTTGTATGTCCAGCAAGGAAGGGCCCTAGGCTTGCTTAGAGGAGTCAGTGGGATCCAGTTAGGAAACGAGTCAAACAAAGGAATGAAGAAGAGACTGGACCTACACCTGCCCTTGAGCTGAGTGGTTCTCTCCCCACATATCCCAGCAGAAAGCAGAATATGCAGTCATATCGTAAATGAAGAAACTGCTCCTTATACCTAGAGACAGCCTAGCCAAAGCCATCAAGAAATACACATGAATATGCTTCCAGGAAGATTTCAGCAAATCAACATTTGGACCATTAAATGGGACATTCAGATTGAAAGCTAACAGGGGGACAATTCAGAAATTGGCTAATTATTCTCTTCTGCAAAAATAATGCCTTCATGTGACTGCTTGTGGAGAAGGAAATGGCAACCAACTCTGTATTCTTGCCGGGAGAACCCCATGGACAGTGGAGCCTGACGGACTACAGTCCACGGGGCTGCAGAGAGTCGGATGTGACTTAGTGACTGAATGACAACATCACTGTTTGTAATGTGTGAGGAGATTATTACTGACGCAGGTGGGCTGGGCAGGCAACCCAGCTGCCCTTCCTGCCTCCACGGATACCTGAATCGTTCCTTTGTTTGACACTGACTTATTTTGTTAAGCACAGGAGGGTTCATTTTATTACCTACCACTCACCCAGCTCCAATCCTAATGCCTCTCCATTGTCTGCAGGATAAATACAACTTCCACAAACTTATATTCAAAGCTCTCAACAACAGCCACACTCTGACATCTAAATTATTTCTAACTCAAATGAGCAAAGATTACCCAGCCTAGTAGATGAGGATATATAACCACATAAGCTTCTCCTCAGATCTGACTGCTTAGCAAGAGACAGCAAGAGAGAGAAACAAACAGCAATAACACAATGGAATAATTTATTCCTCTGTGGAGGATGAGGGGGTTTTTAGAAAAACCTAAGGTGGCCAGGAGCCATCTGAACTGGGTCTTGGAGTAAGAAGAGGAATTTTGCCAGCTATGGAAGGGATTTCCTGGGAACATAAGAAAGAATAGCAAGGTGTAAACCTACTTTATTTGGGGGGGGGGGACAGACAGAAAACAATCTAGAGATGCTACAGTATAACCAAGCTATTTCACTGCAAAAACTCCAGTGAGTGACATTGCATTTTATTGGATACCATTTATATAGAATTCCAAATGAGTGGTGCCCAGAAGCTGCACATCATTTGGTCCACAAGCATCTAAGTGGGAGGACCAGACGAGTGACTGGAAAGGAAGGTTTGGGCTAGGTTATAAAGGATTTTGTGGTCTAAAGAATTTCTACTTTATTCCTGATAGCTCTCTTAATTCCCAAGGAAGAAAGTATAAGTTCTTTATGTTAGGTAGTTAGAATAGGAAAAAGGAGTCCAGAATGGTGGTGTCTAAAAGATAAGGAAGAAAAAAGCCCATGAAAATAGAACAAAGGAGGGTCCGAGGACCAGAGTGAGGACCTCAGGTAGAGCAAACAACACTCCTGGCTAACCCAATTTACATAGGGCAGGCCCAGGGGGTAAAAAAAAAAAAAACAACAAAAAAAAACATATAAAAAGAAGAGTCAAAGGGCTGGGGGTCTCTCTCTCTCTCTCTCTCTCTCTCTCCCCCCCCGGGGCGCTCTTCTCTTTGCGTCTTTGGGTCGACATGCTCTCCTGCCTCGAGGATGGATTTTCCTGTTATTATCTAAATAAAATAGAGCTGTAACATGGAACTGTAACACTGATTTGTCTAAGCTATAACACAGTCCATTTGAGACTTGAGAGCTATAACACGGTCTGTCCAAGACCCGAGAGCTGTGACAGGCCGAGGGCTTTAATGTCCGTCACTCCAAACCTTTGTTGTGACGAGACAGAACCGAGGTGTATACACTCGCCTGACATTTAGAATTCAAAGATCCTCATAACTGAGCCCAAGTCTTGGAGCTATTCAACCATGTTTGTCTCTTCGAAATGATATTTATTTTAAAAGATCATTCTTAAAATAGAAAGTAAAATTGTGTGTGTGTGTGTGGTGTTTCTAGAAAGGAAATAGAGAGGCAGAGAGGGGCACCAGAGTTCAGTCAGGAAGCTGTTATAATAGTTTGCGCCAGTGATTCTGAAGGCCTTGAGTAGAGCAGAGGTAAGGGAATCAAGAGAATGGATTTGTAAGGATTTCAGAGATAGACTTCAGTGAAATTATCATCATAACCCATTGCTAGGATAGAGAGAGAGAAGGAAAAATCAACAAGTTTGGCGGTTGAGTGGCTGGGTGAGTGGAGATGGTATTCACCAAGACAGGAAATTCCAGATAGGAGCTGGTGTATTACTCTTTGCAAATGTCAGAGGGTGATAGAATATTAGCATAACTAAGGTTTGGGGTTCATTAGCATAATCCTGACTCAAAATAAACAACTGAGAATCAACAACAGGACAATAGTAGTTGAAATTCATGGAACTCTGTTTCTAGCTTCGGTTGTGACAGAGGCAGTTGTAGTGGTTCATCACACTCCCTATAATAACTTTTTAAAAAAAGTGGATATGCCAAATAAAATGTACATTTTTAAAGGACTCCAGAATTTGGGAGAGCAAAGAAGTCTAAGGGAACAAAGTACCAGCAAAGGATGGGATCTCCTCAGAAGAGAGGAGATTAGCGATTGCTTTTTTCCTTTGAGGTATCTGCTGAGTCTTGACTTAAGTGTATGAAGAATCCATCCTGTTGTAGGCAGAGACTTTATAGGGATAAGGAGAAACTAGTGGAGCTCAGAAAGTCTTTGTGTTGGCCAGAGAGCCTGGGATCTGTTAGAGCTTTCAGTGCAGAGCTAACTCTCCATGTCCACCAGTTCTCCCCATCCCAGGTGCTGGGGGTGCAATGACAGCAGGTAGAGAAACTAGAGCCTGGCTGGAGGGCAGAGAGAGAGGCACAGTCATCCAGGGCTTGGGGTCCAGAGTCCTGCTAGAGGCAAGGGCCTATAACACCTATAGGATGACACTTCGATCCTTATCTCTCACCATATGCAAAAAATGGTACATAGGTATGTGAAATGTGAAAGCTGAAATTATGACTCAGTCAAAACAAAAAGCTTTTACTCGTTGACAAGACATTATTCAGGGAATTAAGGGGAAGCTGAGAGAAAATATTCACTATGTACATATCTGACATAACTTGTATCTTGAATATGCAAAGAACTCTGAGAAATCAAGAAGAAAAACCAAACTGTCCAATTAAAAAAGGAAGAAAACAAAATACTCAAGAAGGCATTTCAGAAATGAAGACATCCAAATGACCCAAAGGTCCACGCAAAGGTGCGTAAAATAATTAATCATTAGGGAAATACAAATGAAAATCACAAAGATAAGCTAATGTATAATCACTAGAATAAGCTAAAATGAAAGATTGACAACTGCAAACCTAGGTGAGAATGTGGGGCAACAGGATTTTCATGCTATGAGTTTTAAATGATAGAACTATTTTGGAAAACTAGCGATTTTAAAAAAAAAATGTAAGCATAAGCTTTCTCAAGCAATTCTACTCCAAGCTAATTACCCAAGACATATAAAACTGTATATCCACAAAAGGCTTGTAAATAGGTTTTTCATAGCAATTTTATTCACAATACCCAAAAGCTGTAAACATTCTCCATCGACAGGAAAATGGATAAAAATAATTGTGGTACATTCATACAAAAGAGCACTTGGCAACAATTGGGAAAAAGTGAACTACTGATATACACAATATGAAAGAATCTCAAAAGATTATGTTAAATGAGGGAAGATGTAGGAGAGTAACATGTGCATGATTCCATTTATATGCAATTCAAGAACACAAAAAACTAATATATAGTGATAGAAGAATAGTGGTTTTCTCAGGTGGGGATGATAGTGGACGTTGACTGGGAAGGGGCACAGGAAAACTTTTTGAGTGGATGGAAATATTCTAGATTTTGACCTTGTCATATGGGTATGTGAATATGAAAGAAAAATTATCAAACAAACTTTTGTTTACCAAAGGAGAAAGGGAAGAGGAAAGGAATACATTTGGAGTATGGGGTTAATAGATTAAAAACTACTACACATAAAATAGATAAGCAACAAGGATTTACTGTATAGCACCAGGGACTATACTAAGTATCTTGTAATAACCTATAATGGAAAAGATAAAGAGTCAGAATATATATATATATATATGTAATTTTCATATATATTTTATGCACATATATATCTAAATCACTTTGCCATATGCTGAAACTACACAATATTATAAATCAACTATACTTCAATTTAAAAAATACTTTAAGCTATGCACTTTGGATTCATGCATTTTTCTGCATATAATTTACATTTTTAGTTGAAATACTCTGAAAAGACTATAATATCACCTATGCAATATTCTGGCAGAGAATAAATAACCTCAAACTAATCACAAGGAAATAACATGTGTGTGTTTGTGTTTAGTAGCTAAGTTGTGTCCCACTCTTTTGCAACCCCATGGACTAGCTTGCTAGTCCTCTGTTCATGGGATTTTCTAGGCAAGAGTACTGGAGTGGGTTGCCATTTCCTTCTTCAGGGGATCTTCTTGACCCAGGGATCGAACCCTTGTCTCCTGCATTGTAGGAGGATTCTTTACTGCTTAGCCACCAGGGAAGCCCCAAGGAAATATCAAATGAACACAAAATGAAGCATTTTCTATTTTTAAAATGTTAATGTCATAAAGGACAAAGAAGGGTTGTGGAAACATTCCAGATTAAATAAAGCTATGGAAACATGACAGCCAAGTGCAGTCCCTGGCTGTGAAGGACATCATTAGGATAACTGGAATACTGGACTGTAGACTGTACGTTAGGTAAGACTGTCCTATTGGTATAAAGTTATGAAGTTGACAACTGAGGTATAGTCATATAAGAGAATGTCCCTATACTTACATATATACACTAAAGAATTTAGAGGTTAAAGGGTTTGATGTATATGATCTACCTTCAAATGACTCAAAGAGAGAAAGCAAAAGAAAAGAAAGTGAGATAAGATGAATCTAGGTTTGTTTTCTTTTCACGGTACTGTTTTGACTTTTCAAATTTTTGTAAATTTGAAATTATTGCCAAATTAAAAAAAAAAACTTTCTAAATAAAATCATTTTAAAAGAAGCCCATAGTGAGGAAAAAAGTAGATTATAGAATACTGTGTATTCATCCCATATTGTTAACAATGGTTATTTCTTGAGGGTGGGATTAAATGTCACTAAGGGATAAACACTAACTTTTTCTGTATTGTTTGAAATATTCATATTTTTAACGTTATCAAGGGGAAAATTATTTCAATTTTTTTCCAAATACAAAATGACAGTTGAAATGTGATTTGACTCATTTTATCTGGTAGCTCAGGCTTGGAGCAAAAGTCAAAACTTAAAACCCCTGAGTCCTATTTATTGTTCAAGCTCAAATTTCACCTCTTCTGGAAAGTCTTTAGTTTTAGAGAGGATTCTTTTAGTTGCAAGTGACACAAACTCAACCCTAAGCAATAAATACTGGTGGTAAATATGTCAGCTGTTGGAATATAAGGAAAAGTTTAACAGATAGTACAACTGAAAAACCACAGCTGGGCTGCTAAAACAGCTGGAACCGTAAAGGAAAGGCACCAGATTCTCCATCTCCATCATGTAGGCTCCATTTTCTCTCCCTGCAGCCCATTTCTCCCCACATGTCAAGAAACATGCTGCCTACAGCTCCTTGGAACTTAAAATGTACACTCTTAGAAAGAAACGGATACTCTCAATTTTAGTATGAAATATTACGAGGAAGGAAGCAGATTCCTTCTCTACACCTTGACCAGAGGGTAGTGATCAGTTTGAATGACATCCCACCATCTGACCAAGAGCTGAAATTATATATGAACATGGGAACTGCATCATGAAGGAGGTAATGTTTAACTCGTGACAATTCTTAGTTTCTTTTAATAGCTCTTATGCTTCTTGTGTTATGGCTATTTGTATGCTTGCCGTAACTCATCAGTAGACCTTAAGTTCCTTAGGAATCAGAACCATGTCTCTTTCTCTGTAGTTATGTTCTAAATTGATGGCGTGATGTTTTCCATATAATAGATGAATTACAAGCTCCAAGAAAAACGAAATGTTAGCCATTATTTTCACTGAAGCTTGAACCATGCCTGGCACATGGTAGACACTCAATCAATATTTTTGAGAGAAGGAATAATACATGTCCACTCTGAGTAAGATGGATGGATGGATGGGCAGGCTGACAGGTGGTGGCTGGTTAGAGAGATATGTAGGTTTTCCTCTAGTAAAGATAAATTTGTTCCCTTGGGGCCTAGATTGGAGGATCTGACCATGGTCATCAGGCAAACACAATTAATTAACAGTTGAAATGATCAGACTGTGACCTTGACTTCATTACCTGCAACCTGGGCAATGCAGCCTTAGGACTATGGGTGAACTGGAGGTTAAATCAGTCTTCTAAGACTCTTCTCTGAAAAATGAAAAGATATCTGAAAACCCTGTCGAGAAGCATTGATGACCATATAAATTCAATTAGCATATGCTTGTATAGATGCTGTAGACCAGACCCTATTCAAATTCTGGGAGCTTGGGAGAGAACAAGACAGAAATAAATGTCCTATTGCTGTGAAAGTAAAGTACAGTTGTTACCAAGTTATATAATAGTAGGTCTAACCTAGCCTTGGGATCAGGAAGGCTCCCTGGAGGAATTGATATTTTAGGCTCACAGTTAACTAAATAAAGAGCCTAGAGAGAGGGAAGTGTTACAGACAGAGGATATGAAAGCCCACATCTCAGAACTTAAGAGGAACTGAAAAATCAATATATGTATCAAGACTTGACTTCCCAGGTGACTCAGTGGTAAAGAATCTCTGCCAAGCAGGAGATGCAGAAGATGTGGGTTCGATCCCTGGGCCGGGAAGATCCCTTGTAGAAGGAAATAGCAACCCACTCAGTTATTCTTGCCTGGGAAATCCCATGGACAGAGGAGCCTGGCAGGCTATAATCCATGGGGTTGCAAAGAATAGGACATGACTTAGTGACTAAACAGCAGCAGTATCAAGACTTATTAAGAATGATCATTAGAGTAATATTTATGAGAATGAAAAATAGAAAACAACCCATGGGTCCAATAGCAGGGGAAAAATTAATTATGCTGTAGAGGATTTTTAGGTCAGTAAAGAAAGTCTATATGATGTTATAATGATGGATACATGTCATTATATGTTTGTCTAAATCCATGGAAAATACACCACTAAGAACTCTAATGTAATCTATGGACTGTGAGTGATTATGTAGTGTCAGTGTGGGCTCATCAGCCGTAACAAATGTACCACTCTGATGGGTGATTTGATAATGGTGAAGGCTATGCAAGTGTGGGGGCAGGAGATATATAGGAAATCTGTACTTTCCTCTTAATTTCGCTGTGAACCTAAAACTACTCTAAAAAAAAAAAAAGTCTTAAGTAAGCTATGCTATCTGTGCAATAGAATCCAATGAACTCTTTAACACTACAGATGACAATGCTCAAGATATATTAAGTTTGAAAAAACAGTACAAAGATGTACAATCAATATGATCCAAATTTCATTCTTATCTATATTTTATTTTATGTATGCATGGCTTGTCCAGGCCAATCACCTTATTATTCTACCTGTAATCATCTCTGAGGAGTAGAATACAGCTGATGATTTCTACCTTGTGCTTTTCAGGATTTTTCAAATTTAAAAAAAAAAATGAACATGCACTTCTTTTGTTGTAGAAAAAAGTGTTAAAGAAGAATCAGGCCCGGGGATGTGTTGCTCAGCAAAGCTGCCTCCCTTGGGTCCCTCTGGTACCACCTTCCACAGGAGGGCCCAGCTCAGAGTTACCTGGGGTGAGGAGGTTCCTGCCCTAGCCTCCGCCTGTGTGGGTGTTTTCCCCCTTCAGGACGGTTTGTTTTCTCTGCAACACACCAGTGCTAATGCTCTGAAAATGACCTCACTCAATGAAAGCCTGATTAAGGTGCTTGACTGCAAGAGAAACACAGGGGATGGAGCCAAGCTGCTCTAAGCCAAGAGTCTGGGAACAGCTGCTCACCCCTGTGGCTGCAGTACCTAGGTGTACCTAGGTCTCTGTTTGCTGAGGAATAAGAGACTGCTCTTTCTCTAAAAGGAGCTACTGTTTCTCCCGCCCACAGCCACCCCGCCCCCCAATGCAGAAGTGATCCCCTCCATCCTAAAACAATGGACTCCTTCCAAGGTGTAAGATACCATGAGTGAAGCAGGGAGGGGGTATGAGGATGCTTTTGAACATGAATGCATCCATGTCTCATTTCCAGCACTTGGTCTCAGCCTTGGCCCCACATTGGAATCACTTGCAGAGCTTTCAGAACTACTGATGCTCAAGAACCATGCCTAGAGGTCCTGATTTAACCTGTCTCAGCTGCGACCTGGGCAGAGGATCTGGCACCCTTTTCATATTTTTTTTCCCAAGCTTAAGGCCTTCATTGCATTTCCCACCTTGAACTGTTCCCTAATAAGAAAACTCTTCCAACATTACCATCCTACCAGGCTCTCTCTCCTTTCCAACGTTTTTATGGCAATTCTGAAATTTTGTTTCTTGGAGGGACTTACAGTTCTGCTCCTAAGGCTGTGTGGCCTGAAGGCAGGCTCTTAACCCTTGTGAGCCTCATTTCTTGGCTCAAAGGGACCAAGTTTATAGTTCTTCCAACACTTGGAAAACCAGCATTATGGTGCCCCATCCCTGAAACTGCAGCAGCAGCCAGACTGCAATGCCCTCCTCTGTGGTCTCACTTTTGGCTCCTCCAAGCTTCCAAGTGTTAATAATTCCAACTCTTTCTCTTTGTTCCTTCCCTTCTAGAGGTCAAAGTTGCTTCCTGCAATTGCTGCCTCCTTGAAACTGAAGATGCGTGTGTGCTCAGTCAGTCATATCTGACTCTGTGACCCCATGGACTGTAGCCCGCCAGGTTCCTCTGTCCATGGGATTGTTGCTTAGTCAATAAGTCATGTCTGACTGTTTGTGACTCCATGAACTGCAGCACACCAAGCTTCCCTGTCCTTCACTATCTCCCAGAGTTTGCTCGCACTTATATCCGTTAAGTCATTGATGCCATCCAACCATCTCATCCTCTGTTGCCCCCTTCTCCTCTTGCTCTCAATCTTTCCCAGCATCAGGATCTTTCCCAATGAGTTGGCTCTTGATATCAGGTGACTAAAGGACTGGAGCTTCCTTGAGATTATCCTGACAAGAATACTGGAGTGGGTTGCCATTTCCTTCTCCAGGGGATCTTCCTGACTCAGGGATCGAACCCACATCTCCTGCAGCTCCTGCATTGGCAAGGGAATTCTTTACCACTGAGATAAATACTGGGAAACCTTTGATACTGATACTGAGCAGGGGTATCTGGCCAAGATACCCCTTGGCCTTTCTGGCCAAGAACTGGATGGTAAATATTTTAGACTTTTCAGGCAATATGGTCTCTGTTGAGCTTATTTAATTCCACCATTATAGCACAAAGCAGCCATAAACAGTTTGTAAGGAAATGAGCATGGCTGTGTTCCAATAAAACTTTATTTACAAAAATAGGCAGCTGGCCAGATTTGGCCCACAGTTTGTATTATAGGTTTCAGACCTCTACCTTATTCTCTGTTTACACTGTCAGTTACCTAGTTAACCACTTTATACCTAGTTAGCGATTCTTTATATAAAATTTGCTTCATTCAAATAACTATTGTTATTTCTGTTTCCTAACTGGATTCAGCCTCACACAAGTTCTCTGATTTTTTGGTTTTTTTTTTTTAGGTGAGCAAAAAATTTTAAATATGCGCTACAACACTGCCATATTGTTTGAATTTTTTATAAGCATTTTCTCTCTTGGAAAAAAATTGACCTGAAAATGTGTTCTTCTTTAATAAGCACTTAGTGCTATGCTTCAGCAGAAAGGGATTATTTATATGTTAAATATTTCATTTCATTTAAATTTTCTCTCTGAGGAGGGAGCCATTGTATCCTTCTCAGAAATATCATTGTTTATTCCATTTTGAATCTTTGCTCTGATTCTGGTAAATTTGTGTTTTGAATATATCTTTGTAGAAGAAGAAGCAAAAGAATAAGAACTGCAGTGCCTACTCCAGGGTGATTGTAAATGACAAATTAGATAATGGATGGGGAAAAATGCTTTGAGAAGTTGAAAGTGCTCCATAGATATGAGGAGGTGGAAGAAATCACAAAGCCCTTTCAGCAGTCCTAATAAAGGCTCAGGGAATGTACCTCAGGGAAATATTTAATCTACTTATTTCCTGCTTTTTAACTACATTTCTCTCATAAGCGGATGTTTATTGTGCATTCTTCCTCGCCACCTGCATTGTGTACATACAAAGTGACAGACAGAGGTCATGTCTTCACCACGAGCAGAATAGAGCCATGCGTTCCTGCTGTTGTTATTGTTCAGTTGCCGAGTAGTGTCTGACTCTCCGCAACCCCACGGACTACAGCATTCCAGTCTTCCCTATCTCTCATCATCTCCCGGAGTTTGCCCAAGTTCATGGTCATTGAATTGGCGATGCCATCCAACCATCTCATCTTCTGTCGCCCCCTTCTCCTCCTGCTTTCACTCTTTCCCAGCATCAGGATCTTTTCCAATGAGTTGGCTCTTCACATCAGGTGGCCAAAGTATTGGAGCTTCAGTTTCAGCATCAGACCTTCCAAAGAGTGCTAAGGGTTGATTTCCTTTAGCATTGACTGATTTGATCTCCTTGCTTTCCAAGGGACTCTCAAGAGTCTTCTCCAGCACCACAGTTCGAAAGCATCAATTCTTCAGTGCTCTGCCTTCTTTATCATTCAGGATTGAGAAAGGCGTACAACAAGGCTGTTTATTGTCACCCTGTTTATTTAATTTATATGCAGAGCACATCATGTGAAATGCTGGGCTAGATGAGTTACAAGCTGGGTCAAGATTGCGGGGAGATATATCAACAACCTCAGATATGTGGATGATACTACTCTAATGGCAGAAAGCAAAGAGGAGCTAAAGAGCCTCTTGATGAGGGTGAAGGAGGAGAGTGAAAACACCAGCTTAAAATTCAGTATTAAAAACAATAAGATCATGGCATCTGGTCCCATCACTTCATGGCAATTAGATGGGAGAAACTTCAAAGTCCTCACCCAACTCAGCTATACAGAACAACTCACCCAGGCAACTGTGTCAGGGTACTCAGCAAAATGAGGGTCTCTCCAGACACAAAACCCACCTTCCTATGAAAGCAGTTTACAGGTTATGTTTTTTTGTTTTGTTTCCCTTGAAGAAGGTCTTGGATTCTCAGCCACTATGTCACAGGCTTCTCAAGAGTAATTTTGATTATTGTAGAAGACAAGTCCTCAGACTTCAGGCTTTGAGGAAGACTTTATTACTAACCCAAAAATCCTCATATAGGAAGAAATGAGGGAAATACACACACGCGACACAAGGTTTCTACAACACTCACACCCCATCCTTTGACTGACCTTTCTTAGCTTACAAATTAAAGCTATCAGAGAAACAGTGGACTCTTTTGGGCACAATGGATTACTTTAAATAAGAAGCAAACTGATCTCAGCCAAATATTGCAACATGGCGAGGTGGTCTGTGCAGTTCTCTTAAACTGGAGCCTGGGTTAGCAATTTCTAAAGCATACTTTTAACTGACTTTTGAAAGAGGTCACACTATTTGTTCAGTAGAACTAAAACACAAGGTTCTTATTTGTTTTCCAAGGTCTAAACTAGCAGTCTCTGTGACAGCAACTTTATTGTTGTGGGACAAAGAGGGAGGGAAGATTTCTTCTGTAAAATGATGTCTTTCCATTTTATTGCACCAAGTTTACAGTGTTTGCTATGAATGACACGGGAAATGTCGCTTGGTAACTATCAGGTCAAGAAGGGCAGTGAGAAAACAGTCTCTCTGGGCAAGTAGTAACAAATTGCTGGCTCAGTGGTAGAGAATCCGCCTGCCAGTGCAGGAGATGCAGGTTTGATCCCTGGGTCAAGAATATCCCTTGAAGAAGGAAATGGCAACCCGCTCCAGTATTCTTGCCTGGGAAATCCCATGGACAGAGGAGCCTGGTAGGCTACAGTCCATGGGGTCACAAAGATTCAGACACAACTTAGTGCTTAAACAGGAACATACAAATTCTATATTTGAAAAATATGTTTTAGAAAAACAAGATCACCCAAAACCAAAAAAAAATCACCCCCACATATTTGCTTTCTTGAACTAGGACTTTTCATTCCTTGGCTTATGTTTTCTTATTAGCAAATCAGAAGTTTTTGAGCTTAAGACTGTGGTGGAAAAATAGAAGACTTGTTTTTAAAACAGTTTAATTCATAATTTTTAGTGGTATACAGACAAATTACATATTTTTCCTCGTTATGAAAACACACAGATGTTAGGCAATCTCCAAACAGAGTCCTTACAGCTTTATCAATGGAAACTTTACACTTTCAGTCAAGTGTTCTTTTTTTTTAAAATTGTTTGCGTAGAAGGAATGTTCCAAGGGGTCAGTCATTCTTGAGACGTTGCAATACAAAACACCATTGTTACTCAAAAATATCTGTGTTTGTTTTGCTGAATGTTTGTGTTTGGGGGGAGTTTGCTGTGATCCAGTATGTTCCATCAGTGGTCAGGCACAGGAGATTATGAGGCTGCACTTATGCCACTGACCTAGTGATTGGCTATGTGTGTCTCTTGTGAAGCTTGTGAGGCTTGTATGTGACCACACTGGTGGCCACACAGCCTCCTGCCTAGCATTGTTCTAACTGTTTTGATCTGGAAGCCTTCCCTCAACCCATAAAATTGTTCCAAAATGAAACGTTTATAGTAAGTCTGTGAAAAGAAGGCTCACTATCATTAAGGGGGCCATACACACAGCTTCCCTGGTGGCTCAGCTGTAAAGAATCAGCCTCCAATACAGAAGACAGGAGAAGCAGGTTTGATCCCCAGATCTGAAAGATCCCCTGGAGGAGGGCATGGCACCCCACTCCACTTCTTGCCTGGAGAATCCCATGGGCTACCAGTCCACAGGGTCGAAAAGAGTCAGGCACGGCTGAAGTGACTGAATACATGCACACACACAAGCCTGGCACTGACTTATTTTCCAACGCAGCTGCTAGGTTTAGGGAACTGTTTTCTAAACCTTCTGCTGGGGTACTGGACACAGATAATGCAGATGGCGGGAGGAAAAGTCTTCTTAGCAGCTATAGCAACTGCAACGGTGAGCAACGTAAAGATGGTTAATAATCCTGTGGGAACATGGAAACTCAACATTTTCCAAAGCACATCTCAACATCTGAGTTCACATAGCCTGTGGCTCCAAAGAGTTCTTCATGTCTTTGCAGGTTTCACATAGTCTTTACTCAGTAGATGCCATAAGGTAACCTCTTTTTCCCTCTAGAGTAAGGGGTCAGCAAATGTATTCTGTAAAGGATCAGACAGCAAATTTTAGGTTTTGTGGGTCATAGTGTCTCTGTTGTAACTTCTCAACTCTGCCATAGACAACACATGCAAAACTGGCCATGGATATGTTCCAGTAAAACTTTAAGGACAGTGAAATTTGAATCTCATATAATTTTCACATTCAATGAAACAGTCATCCGTATCTTTTTTTTCCTTTTAACCATTTAAGAATATAAGAGTCATTCTTAGCTTGCAGGCCATACAAAAACAGATGGCAGGCCTGATTTGGCCTGTGGGCCATAGTTTGCCAACTGCTGTTCTAAAGAAAAACAGCTGGAACATAAGTTGGAACCAGCCTGAGTCGTCCCCTCTTACAATTCAGATGGGCTGAGTTCTCTGGCTACAGAACTTCATGTTCATTATGATAATTGGAAAGGTCTCAGGCCATTTAAGGTCTTCACTGAAAAGTCTACTTAATTCTTGCTTCACATCATAATCTACCTTGTCAAAGCATTTCAAGCTTCTGGGTTCTGCGGTTAGAATTTAATGCTGGGGGCTTTACATAAAAATTGGAAAATTTATCCCATAAAACTAGAAACTTGATCAGAGTCTACATTGAGGAATGTGTTTTTGGAGCAAGGTTTTGGCAAAGTCATATGTCTGCTTTCCTCTAGGGCAGTGGTTCTCAAAGTGTGGTCACCAGATTAATAGCACTAGTAGCACCTGGGAACTCTTTAGAAATGAAGATTCTTAGGCATTACCACATACTATCGAATGAGGAACTGGAGGTGTGGCCCAGAAACCTGTATTTTTTAATTGAAGTATAGTTGTTGTACAATATTATATGTTACAAATGTACAAGATACTGATTTACAATTTTTAAAGGTTATGCTCCATTTCCACTGTTTCCCCGTCTATTTCCCATGAAGTGATGGAACCAGATGCCATGATCTTAGTTTTCTGAATGTTGAGCTTTAAGCCAACTTTTTCACTCTCCTCTTTCACTTTCATCAAGAGGCTTTTTAGTTCCTCTTCACTTTCTGCCATAAGGGTGGTGTCATCTGCATATCTGAGGCTATTGATATTGATGGGAAATAGATGGGGAACAGTGGAAACAGTGTCAGACTTTATTTTTGGGGGCTCCAAAATCACTGCAAATTGTGATTGCAGCCATGAAATTAAAAGACACTTACTCCTTGGAAGGAAAGTTATGACCAACCTAGATAGCATATTAAAAAGCAGAGACATTACATTGCCAACAAATGTCCGTCTAGTCAAGGCTATGGTTTTTCCAGTGGTCATGTATGGAAGTGAGAGTTGGACTGTGAGAAAAGCTGAGTGCCGAAAAATTGATGCTTTTGAATTGTGGTGTTGGAGAAGACTCTTGAGAGTCCCTTGGACTGCAAGGAGATCCAACCAGTCCATCCTAAAGGAGATCAGTCCTGGGTGTTCACTGGAAGGACTGATGCTGAAGCTGAAATTCCAATACTTTGGCCACCTCATGCAAAGATTTGACTCATTGGAAAAATCCCTGATGCTGGGAGAGATTGGGGGCAGGAGGAGAAGGGGAAGACAGAGGATGAGATGGCAGGATGGCATCACCAACTCAATGGACATGAGTTTGAGTAAGCTCCGGGAGTTGGTGGTGGACAGGGAGGCCTGGCGTGCTGCGATTCATGGAGTCACAAAGAGTTGGACACGACTGAGTGACTGAACTGAACTGAACTGATGCTGCATTTATGGGCTTCCCCTGTGGCTTAGCAGTAAAAAATCCACCTGCAATGCAGGAGATGTGGGTTCAGTCCCTGAGTGGGGAAGATCCCCTGGAGAAGGAAATGGCAACTCACTCCACTATTCTTGCCTGGGAAATCCCATAGACAGAGGAGCCTGTTGAGGTACAGTCCATGGGGTCATAAAGGTGTCAGATACAACTTAGCAACTGAACAACAATAAGTCCATTTATAGTTATTATAAAAGATTGGTTATATTCTTTGTGTTCTACAGTATATCCCTGTAGCTTATTTTATACCCAATAATTTGTACGTCTTATCACCCTGCTACTATGCTGCTGCTCCCCATTTCCCTCTCACCACTGGTAACTATCAGTTTTTTTCTCTATATTTGCAAGGCTGCTTCTTTTTCATTATATTCACTAATTTGCTGAGTTTTTTAGATCCCACATACAAGTTATATCATACAGTAATTGTCTTTCACTGTCTGATTTATTGCACTTAGCATAATGCCCTCCAAGTCCATCAGTGTTGCTGCAAATGGCATTATTTCATTCATTTTTATGTCTGAGTAGTATTCCATTGTATATATGTACCACATCTTCTTTATCCATCCATCTGTTGACGGACACTTAGTTTGCTTCCATATGTTGGCAATTGTAAATAATGCTGCTATGAACATTGGGGTGCATGTATCTTTTTGAATTAGTGTTTTGGGGTTGGTTTTTTTTTTTTTTTTTTTTTTTTATATATATACCCAGGAGTGAAATTGCTAGGTCATATGGTAGTTTTATTTTTAGCTTTTTGAGAAGCCTCCATACTGTTTTCCTCAGTAGCTGTGATACTGATCAGGGTTCCTGGCCTTCCTTTAATTAATAGAAATTGATAAGAGGTTGGACAGGAAACTCAGGCAAGGGTCCCTGCAGCTGCAGGAGGGGGGCAAAAACAAGTAACAGCTTCCCTTGCTCACTTCCCCAGGAGGGGCAAACTGGTTCCTTAAATGGAGTGAATGTATAGGCAGGTCCAAGGGTCAGGCCAGAGGGGTGGCTTGGGTAGTTGACCCACCACTTTGGTGGTGTTTAGTGCAGGGGGCATGCACAGTACTCTGTTTTTGCTCCCAACACCCTGTTTTGCCTCCAGTATTCAAGAAGATACATGCACCCCAAATGTTCATAGCAGCATTAGTTACAATTGCCAAGACATGGAATCAACCTAAATGTCCATCAACAGATGAATGGATAAAGAAGATGTGGTACTCTTGGTTATTCAAGGTCTTTTGTGTTTCCATACAAATTTTGAATTTGCTCTAGTTCTGTGAAAAATGTCATTGGTATTTTGATAGGAATTGCATTGAATCTGTAGATTGTGTTGGGTACTATGGTCATTTTTAACAATGTTGATTCTTCCAATCCAAGAACACAGTATATTTTTCCACATGTTTGTGTCATCCTCAAATTCTTTCATCACTTTCTTTTAGTTTACTGAGTACAAATCTTCTGCCTCCTTAGGTAGGTTTATTCTTAAGTATTTAATTCTTTTTGATGTGATGGTAAATGGAATTGTTTCCTTAATTTCTCTTTGTGAGAGTTTGCTATTTCTCTTTCTGATAGTTCATTGTTTCCTGTAGTTTGGAAACTATTCTCCTAGGGAAAATCCTTGAACCCTCTATAAAATAAGCATATTATAATTAGGACTTGGGGTCATCACTTGATAGGAGACTGTTGATACGTTTAATTCACTAGTAGATAGAGGGCATCCAGCTACCAGTCAAGTCCTGGATGATTCCAGCACCAGCTGCCCTGTGCCATAAGCAGAGAGCACACACAATAACAAGCTGCTTTGTTGGATAATGCAGGTGCACACAGGCAGTTCTGATTTGTTCTGTCCCCTCGAATTTCCTGGATGTCCCCTCCAACTGATGTATTAACTGACAGAGGGGCCTCGGGAGTTATGAGATGACAGTGTGGATGTAAACAGGTTGTAAAAATGGTGAAGGAGGCAAGCTGCTGTTTTCCTGATGGCCTTTTTCTAATCAGAGGCCTCATTCTTGAAGTCATATAGTTGCTTTATGGTCGGTAAGTGGCAAGAGGAAATAGATGGTGCTTGAGAGAAGCAGCTTCAGTGGCTGCAACAGCACAAGCAATTCCCCGACTAATCTCGTTTGTGTAATTGATGTAAGCTACTGGTCATGGTAGAAAGGGTAAGAGGTTAGGAATATACTGGAGAGGGAAAATAATGCATTGGCCAGGTAAAACAATAGAGACCTGAGTTAGGATACTGGATGGTATTAGAATTAGGAACTGTGGAATGAACTGGGCTGACATATGCGTGAATGTGGTAAAGGTTTCAGCAAAGCAATAGACTTGTCTGTCATCAGAGCTAAAATTCCCTGACCTCTTTCTTCACTAAGTGTCTAGTGGACTCTGGATTAGAACTAAGATATCCTGTTTAAGGAGGTTATTGATGAAGCTGTCAAAACTTCTGCTTCTTTTGAACACAGATTTTAGGGGATCAAAGTGGCCACATAGGCAATTTGACTTTGGCTTTAGCAGGAAATACTCTAAGCTCATTCCCCATCTCATTAGGGTATTTCCCACAGACAGATGGGACTTCTACAAAGGTCAGTCCCAAACTGACTAAATCCCAAACTAAACCACAAGTACAGTGCTTGTGATTTAGTCACTGTATTTTCCACTCAAGTTTATCCAGATAGGAAAATCTGGTCCGTGTGCAAAATGCTATATTTTGCATTATATTTGTAAATATATATAAACATTGCTATATTTAATTTATAAAGTGAATGTCAATTCAATACACACACAGGTCAAGGAGGAAGGTATGTTCATTCACCAAGGGTTGAGAGATGGTTTGAAGTTATTTAGTAAAATGATGCTGATTGCTCTTCTTCAGTTCTTGGGGCAATAATCATTCAACCAGATAGTGGAAAGAACAAACAAAATAAATGGATCAGTATTTCATTTTTTTAAAGTAACTCATCTTTTAAAGACAAATTTCAGAGAATACCTGCCTTTTGTTGTTGTACAGTCACTCAGTCATGTCTGACTCTTGCAACCTCATGGACTACAGCATGCCAGGCTACCCTGTCCTTCACTATCTCCTGGAGTTTGCTCAAACTCATGTCCATTGTGTATGTGATGCCATCCAGTCATCTCATCCTCTGTCGCCCCCTTCTCCTCTTGCCCTCCATCTTTCCCAGCATCAAGGTCTTTTCAAATGAGTTGGCTCTTCACATCAGGTGGCCCAAGTATTGGGGTTTCAACTTCAGCATCAGTCCTTCCAGTGAATATTCAGGAGTGATTTCCTTTAGGATTGACTGGTTTAATCTCCTTGCAGTCCAAGGGACTCTCAAGAGTCTTCTCCAGCACTTCAATTCAAAAGCATCAATTCTTTAGTGTTCAGTATTCTTTATGGTCCAACTCTCACATCTGTACATACCTGCCTAGGACCTTCAAAATTTTCTACCAAACAAAACTGCCTATAGAATTTCTGTTCAAGCAGTAAGACTAAAATAGGCAAGTTCAGTTCAGTCGCTCAGTTGTGTCCAACTCTTTGTGACCCCATGGACTGCAGCATGCCTGGCCTCCCTGTCCATCACCAACTCCAGGAGCTTGCTCAAACTCATGTCCATCAAGTTGGTGATGTCATCCAACCATCTCATCCTCTGTCATCCCCTTCTCCTCCTGCCTTCAATCTTTCCCAGCATCAGGGTCTTTTCAAATGAGTCAGTTCTTCACATCAGGTGGCCAAAGCATTGGAGTTTCAGCTTCAGTATCAGTCATTCCAATGAATAGTCAGGACTGATTTCCTTTAGGATTGATTGGTTTGATCTCCTTCCAGTCCAAGGGACTCTAAAGAGTCTTCTCCAACACCATAATTCAGAAGCATCAATTCTTCAGTGCTTGGCTTTCTTTTTGGTCCCACTCTCACATCCAGACATGACTACTGGAAAAGCCATAGCTTTGACTAGACGGACCTTTGTCAGCAAGGTAATATCTCTGCTTTTTAATATGCTCTCTAGGTTGGTCATAGCTTTTCTTCCAAGGAGCAAGCAAGGAAAATAGATAAAACCCATCCCTAATGTCTGTCAGTGCTGGGGTAAAAGTATGAATGGATATTCACATAACTGTTTCTACACATATTTAAAAGTTACACATCAAGCTAGAAAATTATTAAGGAAAAGATGTTCTATTGTGCTATCCAGAAAAAGATACTTTCCTAACAACTTGGAAGCCCATATTCAAGTTAAAATTCTTAGGCTACTTAGAGTTCTGTATCAAAGATGGAGACATGGAGAGAGTCAGTCTCAGGCCAAGCCTTACTCTCAGCAGCCCTGCTCTGCTGCATATTTCCAGGGACTGCTCTACCATGCATGTAGACACCCCAGCCACCTACTTAGCTTATCCTTACACCTGCAAAGAGTATACCCCCTCCTCCCAACACATTCACTGTAGGCATAGGCAAATGAAAACCAATGGCGTAATCAAGAGTAGA
Source organism: Cervus canadensis (assembly GCF_019320065.1). Lineage (NCBI taxonomy): Eukaryota > Metazoa > Chordata > Mammalia > Artiodactyla > Cervidae > Cervus > Cervus canadensis. The sequence goes on from NC_057400.1 coordinate 14,894,655, forward strand.
TCTAGGAGAGTGGCTGTACAGTTTCCAGAACCAGTCTTGGGACCATTTGTGCAAGGAATTCTAGGCTTCCAGCACCCAGAGCATGATCTAGGAGAAAGTGGTGGTAAAGTGGTGTGGACTCTTAGAGGTCAGTTTATGGTGACCAAACTGGTTTACCTATGTCTGTCCTGCTCTTAGCACCGAAAGTCTCATGTCCTGGGAAACCCTTCTTCAGGAAGTTAAGAAGTCCCACTTCTCCATTTTGCATCAAAGGTTAAAGAGAGTGCAAGGTCTATATGACAACCCCAAAATACGGGTTGAAATTATTACTGTTTTTAGCGTCATACAGATAGGGGATTCCCAGGTAGCACAGTGGTAAAGAATCCGCCTGCCAATGCAGGAGACCCAGGAGATGCAGGTTTGATTACTGGGTCAGGAAGATCCCCTGGAAGAGGAAGTGGCAAACTCACTCCAGTATTCTTGCCTGGAAAATCCTATGGACAGAGGAGCCTGGCAGGCTACAGTCTGTGGGGTTGCAAAAAGTCAGACACAAGTGAGGGACTGAATATGCACACACATGCAGTAACCTGTGTACATTGTCCATCTACCATAGTCATTGTCACTGTCTTTTATCCCCTGATTGAAAAACGAGACTTTCCTGAAGTGATTTTAAGATACTTGAAGGCATTTTTCTGATTTCTATTTTTATTACATTAATTTTTGAATAATTCTAATATAAAACTAATGGGCATACTTCTCTTGTGCCATGCATTAATTCTTTTCATTCCAAGCTAGCCTTTCAGAGCTAAGGAAATTTAAGAGTCTAGAAAGGATGTGGCTGGTCAGCCTCAGGGGGAATCAACATTCACCGTTTTTGAGGCTCAAAGCTACTGCTAGATGCGTTTTGACCTCCTCCTAAGTAAGATCTGCTACATCAAAAATTCTTGCAAGCTTTGTTGTGAATCTTCCCAGTTCTCTCTGATATTGTCACCATGGCTACTACTTCAGACCCAACCTGGGAGACACAGCATCCTAGGGGCAAGACTATAGATGAATTTTGACAAAGGGATCCTTAGGGTATAAGTTGATCTACAGAATTATCAATATCAAAATAACATTTATTCAGTGGAAGCCTCCACATTGGTATAATATATACCCAGGAAGGAAGGACTCTGACTCAATCACTGTGAAAAATAAGGCTTGCTAGGGTGAAAAGTCCGGTATTGTGGCTTCATTTTATCTAGATATTATCCTCTAAGGGTCCTGGGGAATAATGGCCAGAAGGTCTTCAGCTCTTATCAGAAGCCAGGAAAGAATCCTAGGGCCTCACTCTAGTCAGGCTATGAGAATAAACCCTCGGGAAGGCTTTTCCAGGTACATGAGAAGCCTTTTCCTCGACTGTTGATTCAAGTTTTCCACAGTCTAGAGTACTTGTGTCAGAGGCACTCAAGAATTTTGTATCTTATAAAAGATTTTCTTCCTGCTTGCATCTTAACTGTGTCTACTCAAGCTAAATACTCCTCAGGTTTTTTCTACATTATGACCTTCAAAATGAAAGTGAAAGTCGCTCAGTTGTGTCTGACTCTTTGTGACCCCATGGACTCTATAGTCCATGGAATTCCCCAGGCCACAATACTGGAGTGGGTAGCCTTTCCCTTCTCCAGGGGATCTTCCCAACCCAAGGAATCAAACCCAGGTCTCCTGCATTGCAGACAGATTCTTTACCAGCTGAGCCACAAGGAAAGCCCAAGAGTACTGGAGTGGGTCTCGTATGCCTGGGTTTCCCAGGACATGAGACTTTAAGTGCTAACAGCAGGACAGACATAGGTAAACCAGTTTGGTCACCATAAAAACTGACCTCCAAGAGTCCACACCACTTTACCACCACTAATAAACTTCCTAGAAAAGACAGCCTAATGATTTAACATGAACTAAGCAGTAATGGGAATCCCTTTTTAAACACTGGACCAAGCAGTGTTCCATGGTCGATTAATTTAGACCAGGGATGGAAACAGGAGAGTAAAATGTTTTATGGGGTATTTCCAAGTGGCTGCGTGGTAGAGAATCTGCTTGCCAATGCAGGAGATGTGGGTTCAATCCCTGAGTGGGAAAGATCCCCTGGAGAAGGAAATGGCTGCACACTCCAACATTCTTGCCTGGGAATTCCCACAGACAGAGGAACCTGAGGTGCTCCAGTGCATGAGATCACAAAGAGTCGGACATGACTTAGCAACTCAGGAACAACACAGGAAAGATACCATAGACAGAAATAGGTGACACCAAGGATAGAAAGACAAGGGCAGCCTGGGTTTATGACCAGAAATTAAAATGACAAAGCCTTCCAAAATGAAACCATTCAAGATCAAAGCTAGCTTTGATCAAAGATAGCTTTGTTGGCCCCAGAGAGCAAAGGGAAATCAAGAGCAGAAACTGAAGATCAGATAGCAGGAGGCCACCTCCCTGCCCTGGATCCTCATGGGACCAACCTCTTCACTGGCCTCCAGGACCTCACATCTACACATCTTGCCTATTATGCCAGATTGATGGGGGAAAATAATAGCGTTTCCTATTTTCAAGTACACTCTGTCATTCATTAAAATCAGCAAGCAGAGTAAAAAAGGACGCACATACTTCCTAAAAGCCAGGGCTTTAATTTTTCCATCTTATTAACACTTAAATCAGAGGTCAGCAAACTTTTTTCTATGAAGGGCCAGATAGTAAATATGTTAGGTTTTCTGGGCCATACAGTCTCTATCACAACTACTTAACCCTGCTGTTGCAGAGAGAAACCAGCCATAGAATGAGTGGGGGCTCTGTTCCAACAAAACTATTTGTGGACACTGAAATTTGAATTTCATATAATTTTCACATGTTGGAAAAGAATATTCTCCTTTTTATTTTTTCAGCCATTAAAAAGCCTAAAAGCCATTGTCACTGAACAGTACCCTTTAAAATGTTTAATGGTTCATTTTATGTTACCGGAATTTCTACTCAATAAAAAAAAAAAAAGAAAAATTGAGCCATTTTAATTTGTGCACTATACAAAAACTGACAGCAGGCCAGATTTGATCAAAGGGGTGTTGTTTGTCAATCTTTGCCTTAAAGATGCAAACATTATTTTAGATACTCATGTGGAGCTAAATTAATGCTTAATATAGTATTTAAGATCCACTAGAAATGTGCAGCAAAGTGATTCAGTTTTATATATATTTATATATTGCACATATATTCTTTTTTAGACTCTTTTCCATTATAGATTATTACAAGACATTGAGTATTGTTCCCTGTGCTATACAGTAGGTCCTTGCTGGTTATCTGTTTCAAATACAATAATACATATAGTTTATATAAGATCAACAAAGTAAGCTATTTGTAATAATCAACATTTCTTTGAGATGGAGAAACCAAGGTACTTACGTGTCATTAATCTTCCCCAAATTGGACCCCACATACCAGTCAATGACAGTATCATGATTTGGAGCCAAGGTCTTCCTGTGTACCCTCCCTTCATGAAAATGATAAAAGTCAACATATACGGAGTATCCAACATGTGTCAGGCACTGTTCTAAGTGCTCTAGACCAGTGCTTCTGAACTTGGTGATGTCTGAAAGTGTCTGGAGACATGGCTGGTTGCCATAGTGTCGGGACAAGGTGCTTCCTGGCATGTAACAGGAAGAGGCCAGGGATGAAGACTCCTACAATGTACAGAGCATTCCTCCCCAACAATTACCCAGCCCAAAATGCCTATCATGCCAAGATTAGGAATCACTCCTCTAGGGTGTTATCTCATTTAACTGTCCCAACAACCCTAAGAGATGTCGTTATAATTCCCCATTTAATAGATGGGGAAACTGAAGCCTGGCAGAGTTAAGTAACATACCAAATCTCACCCCGCCAGAATTCTGGGCTCAAAACCAGGTAAACTGGCACCACCAGGCCATAATTCAGAGCAACCACTGCAGTTTTTGAAAATACATTCTTTAGTAGGATTATTTTATTAATGTTCCACCTAGACTAAAATTGACATGAGTATATTGGTCTCTTCTTACCATTGAATCCTCTGTGCCTAGCCTAAGGCCTGTTCCATGGTTGTTGTTCAGTCGCCGAGTCATATCTGACTCTTTTGCAACCCCGTGGATTTAGCCCGCCAGGCTCCTCTGTTCATGAGATTTCCTAGGCAAGAATACTGAAGTGGGTTGCAACTTCCTTCTCCAGGGGATCTTCCCAACCCAAGAATTGATTCCCCGTCTCCTACATTGGCAGGTGAATTCTTTTCCACTGAACTACCTGGGAAGCCCCTGTTCCATGGTAGACACTCAGGAAATCAATGAATGAATGAACATACACATTCTACATAAGAGACTCCAGAACCTCTGCTTTTATCATCAATGAAACTTCCCATTTCTCTCTCTGTAGATGGATAGAGAGAGATAGATAGGTCAGTGCAGTCAGTTCAGTCGCTCAGTCGTGTCTGACTCTCTGCGACCCAATGGACTGCAGCACACCAGCCCTCCCTGTTCATCACCAACTGACGAAGTCTGCTCAAACTCATGTTCATCGAGCTGGTGATACCGTCCAACCATCTCATTCTCTTGTCATCCCCTTCTCCTGGCCTTCAATCTTTCCCAGCATCAGGGTCCTTTCAAATGAGTCACCTTCGCATCAGGTGGCCAAAGTATTGGAGTTTCAGCTTCAGCATCAGTCATTCCAATGAATATTCAGGACTGATTTCCTTTAGGATTGACTGGTTTGATCTCCTTGCAATCCAAGGGACTCTCCAAGAGTCTTCTCCAACACCACAGTTCAAAAGCATCAATTCTCTGGTGTTCAGCTTTCTTTAGAGTCCAACTCTCACATCCATACATGACTACTGGAAAAACCATAGCTTTGACTAGATGGACCTTTGTTGGCAAATTAATGTCTCTGCTTCTTAGTATAGTATAGTATAGTATAGTATAATATACTATATATAATATAATATATTATACATAGTATAATATGCTCTATAGGTTGGTCATAGCTTTTCTTCCAAGGAGCAAGTGTCTTAATTTCGTGACTGCACTCACCATCTGCAGTGATTTTTGGAGCCCAAAAAAATAAAATCTCTCACTGTTTCCTTTGTTTCCCCATCTATTTGCCATTAAGTGATGGGAACAGATGCCATGATCTTCATTTTTGAATGTTGAGTTTTAAGCTGACTTTTTCACTCTCCTCTTTCACTTTCATCAAGAGGCTCTTTAGTTCCTCTTCACTTTCTGCCATAAGGGTGGTGTCATCTGCAAATCTAAGGTTATTGATATTTCTCCTGGAAATCTTGATTACAGCTTGTGCTTTGTCAAGCCCTGCATTTTGCTTGACGTACACTGCATAGAAGTTAAATAAGCAGGGTGACAATATATAGCCTTGATGTACTGTTTTCCCAATTTGGAAAAAGTCTGTTGTTCCATGTATGGTTCTAACTGTTGTTTCTTGACCTGCATACAGATTTCTCAGGAGACAGGTCAGGTGATCTGGTATTCCCATCTCTTTAAGAATTTTCCACAGTTTTTTGTGATTCACACAGTCAAAGGCTTTGGCATAGTCAATAAAGCAGATGTTTTTCTGGAAGTCTCTTGATTTTTCTGTGATCCAGTGGTTGTTGGCAATTTGATGTCTGGTTCCTCTGTCTTTTCTAAATCCAGCTTGAACATCTGGAAGTTCTCAATTCATGTACTGTTGAAGCCTGACTTGGAGAATTTTGAGCATTACTTTGCTAGTGTGCGAGATAAATACAATTGTGTGGGACTTTGAACATTCTTTAGCATTGCCTTTCTTTGGGATTTGAATGAAAACTCACATTTTCCAGTTCTGTGACCACTGCTGAGTTTTCCAAATTTGCTGGCATATTGACTGAAGCATTTTATTGGCATCATTTTTTAGTATTTGAAATAGCTCAACTGAAATTCCATCACCTCCACTAGCTTTGTTCTTAGGGATGCTTCCTGAGGCCCACTTGATTTCACACTCCAGGATGTCTGGCTCTAGGTGAGTGATCACACCATCATGATTATCTGGGTCATGAAGATCTTTTTTGTACAGTTCTTCTGTCTAGTCTTGCCATCTCTTCTTCATCTTCTGCTTCTGTTAGATCCATACTGTTTCTATCCTTTATTGTGCCCATCTTTACAAGAAATGTTCCCTTGGTATCTCCAATTTTCTTGAAGAGATCTCTCATCTTTCCTATTCTATTGTTTTCCTCTATTTCTTTGCATTGATCACTGCGGAAGGTTTTCTGATCTCTTCTTACAATTCTTTGGAACTCTACATTCAGATGGGTATATCTTTCCTTTTCTCCTTTACCTTTCACTTCTTTTCTCAGCTATTTGTAAGGCCTCGTCAGACAACCATTTTTCCTTTTTGCATTTGTTTTTCTTGGGGTTGGTCTTGATCACTTCCTCCTGTACAATGTCACAAACCTCTGTCCATAGTTCTTCAGGCACTCTGTCTATCAGATCTAATCCCTTGAATCTATTTGTCACTTCCACTGTGTAATTGTAAGGGATTTGATTTAATTATTTGATACCTGAATGGTCTAGTGGTTTTCCCTACTTTCTTCAATTTAAGTCTGAATTTTGCAATGAGTTCATGGTCTGAGCCACAGTCAGCTCCTGGTCTTGTTTTTGCTGACTATATAGAGCTTATCTGTCTTTGGCTGCAAAGAATGTAATCAATCTGATGATGTCCATCACCATCTGGTGTTCTCCATGTGTAGAGTCGTCTCATGTTGTTGAAGAGGATATTTACTATGACCAATGCATTCTCTTGGCAAAACTCTGATTAAACTTTGCCCTGCTTCATTTTGTACTCCAAGGCCAAACTTGCCTGTTACTCCAGGTATCTATTGACTTCCTACTTTTGCATTCCAGTCCCCTATGTTGAAAAGGACATCTTTTTTTTTTTTTTTTTTTTTTTTGGTGTTATTTCTAGAAGGTCTTGTAGGTCTTCATAGAACTGTTCAACCTCAGCTTCTTCAGCATTAGTTGTTGGGGTATAGACTTGGATTACTATGATATTGAATGGTTTGCCTTGGAAATGAACAGAGATATTCTGTCATTTTTGAGATTGCACCCAAGTAGTGCATTTCAGACTCTTTTGTTGACTATGAGGGCTACTCCATTTCTTCTAAGGGATTCTTGCCCAGAGTAGTAGATATAATGGCCACCTGAATTAAATTCACCCATTCTGGTTCATTTTAGTTCACTGATTATTAAAATGTCGGTATTCACTCTTGCCATCTCGTTTGACCACTTCCAATTTACCTTGATTCATGGACCTAACATTCCAGGTTCCTATGCAATATTGTTCTTTACAGCATCAGACTTTACTTCCATAACCAGTCACATCCACAACTGGGCGTTCTTTTTGCTTTGGCTCTGTCTCTTCACTCTTTCTGGAGTTATTTCTCCACTCTTCTCCAGTAGCATATTTTGGGCACCTCCTAACCTGGGAGTTCATCTTTCAGTGTCTTATCTTTTTGCCTTTTCATACTGTTCATAGATGGATAGATAGGTACATAGAGATACGTAGATCACATATGCATGCATACCCAGTTGCTCAGTCATGTCCAACATTTTGCAACCCCATGGACTATAGCCCGCCAAGTTCTTTTGTCCATGGGATTTTCCAGGCAAGAAAACAGGTGTGGGTTGCCATTTTCTCCTCCAGGGGATCTTCCCACCCCAGGGATCAAATCCACATCTCTAGCATTTTCCACTGAGTCACCTGGGAAGCCCCACACACATTTACTTAAGTGAAATCTTCAAAGAACTGAGAGTCATCCCTTCCCATTCTGGAACTCTTTTTAAGTCTTCCTGCTCACAGTTCTTCTTAAACATGGAGCTGAATAATTAAACTCAAACATTTACTTTGTGCTTTTAAACTCCTAGAGGACGTTCTATCTGTATTATCTTATTTTCACAAGAACCCTGTGTTCTGCTATGATAGTGTGAAACTGGAACTCTGAGGGGGACTTGCTAAAGGTCACGTGGCTGTTTAGTGGGATTGGGTCTGACCTCTGGTCTTTGGGATCCTTCTCTCATTTTGTTTCCACTTAGGCCTGCTACCCCCTCTCAGTGGTTAACCTCACCGTGACAACTTAGGGTCTCCTTCTGCCCATGGCTTGCCCTACATGCAGTCCAGTAGGCTACAAAGCCATGTCACATGATTATACTCTCACTGGGCCCTAGGTGTGGAACTCTCTGTGCGATGTATTTATTATGTTTTAGTATAATGTCTCAGTTTCTTCAGGGCTTCCCAGGTGGCTCAGTGGTAAAGAATTCACCTGCCAATGCAGGAGACACGGGTTCGATCCCTAGGTCAGGAAGATCCCCTGGAGAAAGAAACGGCAACCCAGCCCAGTATTCTTGCCTGGAAGATCCCATGGACTGAAGACCCTGACGGGCAGACTACAGTCTGTGGCATAGTAAAGAGTAGGATATGACTTAGCAACTGAAAAACAAAACAGAGTATATGATCTGAGAGACTTAATACAGGTATACCTCATTTTAGTGCTATTTGCTTTACTGAGTTTTTTACAGATTGAAGGTTTGTGGCAATGTGAATTGCAAGATGCAGGTTAACACTTTTTAGCAATAAAGTTTTGTTAATTAAGAGAGATATACATATATAGTTTTTTTAGACATAATGCTATTCCACACTAAACAGACTACAGTATGGTCTAAACATAACTTTTGTATGAATGAGAGACCAAAACATTCATATGACTTGCTTCACTGTGATAGTCGCTTTATTGCAGTGGTCTAGAACTGAATCTGCAATCTCTCTGAAGAATGCCTCTATATGATTTTGGGAATTGTGTCAATAGTTATCCCCAGAACAACGACAAGATCATGCAATGTGAATAAATCTCACACTGGCAGGAAGAACTCCAAAGAGACCAGCACAGCCACCCAGGCTCACTGAGGACCGTCCTGCTGTGTCTAGGGTCTAGTGCTGGGAATGGCTGTCTCCAGAGGGGAGTGGGAGTTGGGCGTGGAGGATGGAGGGAAGTGAAATTAGACAAGACCAGCCCTCTGGGGTCTCCTTCTCGAGGATGTGGCGGCTTGAAAGGGCTTCTTTCCAGGGCTCTGCATTGTCCAACTCCAGGGGGCGCTGTTTCCCCTGCACTCTAAGTAAGTGTACATGGTAGCCCCTGATTCTCTTTCAGAGGAGGCTGACCTGAGGGGAGGGCCAAAGAGGAACAGTTCAGGGCAGCACATTCCAGACAAGCTTCCTCCTCCCAAATATTTCAGACAAAGGGACCCTTCCAGGTGAGGCAGTTTGCACATGCCTTTTGGGTCCAAGGGGAGTGAATTTACTGTTCTCATGTTTCAGAACTGTGAAAATTCTTCTGACTTCTGACTCATAGCTATTTTTCTTTTTCTTTTTTAACTTTTTTCTCTATTAAAGAGAAGGGTACTTAAAAAAAAAAAAACCGTAATCTTGTAAATCAGAGGAAAAGTAATTTTCCCAGTTGTTTTCCCTTGGAAACACATTTATTTCCTGTTACTACTTCATGCCTTCCCTCTTTTATTCATGTATTCATTGAGAAAGACTCACTAACTGCCCCCTTCCTGAGCCTGCTAAGGTCTGGAAACCAGCAATGAATGGCAGGCCAGGTCCCTACAGGGGAATTGTTGACAATTTATCCAGGAGGCGCCAAACAAAGGAAACAACTCTGAAAACCACAGCCAGGGGTAGCCCCCGGAAGCAGGAGCTGGTCTCCCTTCCAGGAATTCTCTCCATGGAGGGAGGTGTGCAAAGAATCAGAATCACAGCTCCCCAGGGAGGTCTAATAGGCCCACCTGCAGAAGCATGTCCCTGGCCCCAGCCACGGAGGCGACCTTCAGGGTGGAAGGACCCCAACCCCTGTTGTTTGGAGTAAGTGACATTTTAACACCCTTAAAGAGTGAAGAACTTCCCTGGCAGTCCAGGGAATGGACTTCTAATGCAGAGACCACAGGTTCAATCCCTGGTTGGGGAACTAAGATCCCACATGCATACAGTGTGTGCCCCCCCCACCCCCAAAAAAAGGTGAAGGTGTTTCTCCTGTAAAGAAGGGAGGGAAGACAGGCCTGGGCAGAGGAACCAGCATATACTAAGGGACAGAGACTTGGGACAGTGTGAGCATTTAGGAATCTTCTAGAAAGATATCCAAGTGAGGGGGACACAGGTAGGAGTGATGGGAAAACAGACTGAGCAGGGAAGGCTAGCTATGATCCAGGCTTGAAAAGTTAAGGAATCCCTTCATCTCTAAAGTAGTTTCTCTGTGTTTGTAGCAAGTTAATTTCCTCCTGTTTGGATAACATTAAGTATTAGGCTGTGAGAGAATGGGGCGGGGAGAACTTTCAACAAAGCCCAAAGAAACTCACACCCTGACAATTCACTCCGCTATCTGATAAGCTGTAAATTAATTTCCATATTAACACATTATGTGGAGATAAGACACAGAAACAGGAATCACAAAAGACACACAGGGCTCTTATTAAATTTCCGAGACAGTGCGTGAATTAGTCTGAAGCCCAGGAAACAACACAGGAGAGCTTTGCAGGGAGCAGCTGTACAGAGATGGATTACCTGGAGAAATAGGTTTGGCTCTGGAACTGATGTTTTCTTTTCCTCTGTGAATGGAACAAGATAAGACATGTCTCTTACAAAATGTAACTGCTTCTGTCACTCCGCACCTCACCAAGTGCTGCCAGGCACCCAAGCAAGCTCTCGGCAAGACCCAAGAGTCCATCATCCAGCCATGTGGGCCTCTCCAATCCAGGCCCCAGCACACCTTGTGGATAACTGTGCAAATCCAGGGGAAAAGGCCTGTTCCCGATCCTCTCAGGCCTGGCTCTGTGTTCTGTCAGCCCAGCTTTGTGAAGTGAAGGTCACTCAGTCGTGTCAGACTCTTTGCCTCCCCATGGACTATACAGTCCATGGAATTCTCCAGGCCAGAATACTGGAGTGGGTAGCATTCCCTTCTCCAGGGGATCTTCCCAACCCAGGCTTCAAACCCAGGTCACCCACATTGCAGGTGGATACTTTACCAGCTGAGCCACAAGGGAAGCCCAAGAATACCGGAGTGGGTAGCCTATCCCTTCTCCAGCCAATCTTCCCATCCCAGGAGACAAACCGGGGCCTCCTGCATTGCAGGTGGATTCTTTACCAGCTGAGGTACCTTGCAGGATGAATTAAAGAATTTTCCATGTGGCTGAAGGCACTGAGGAACCATTACCACTGGAGCTAATACTAATGCATTTTTAACTTTCCCCCTTTTAACCAGGAGCCAGGGAGAAAACAGACTCCAGCTGAATTCTTTCTATGCTAAGACATGAAGAACCGGAGCTCCCCAGAGCCCCTCAAGTTGCATTTCTTCAGGTTCACTCGGGCAAGTCAGAACCCTTCATTTTCCTTCTCTGTTCAATGAAAAAATTGAGCTGCATGATTTCTTTCCTCGTTTTGTTTATTTGTTTATTTATTTTTGGCTGTCCTGGGTCTTCGTTGCTGTGAGGGCTTTTCTCTGGTTGCAGTGAGCAGGGCTACTCATTAGTCATGGTGCACAGGATTCTCGTTGTGGGGGCTCCTCTTGTTGAAGGGCACAGGCTCAATAATTGTGGTACAAGAGCTTAGTTGCTCTGTGGCATGCAGGATCTTCCCGGATCAGGGATCGAACCTGTGTCCCCTGTGTCCCCTGCATTGGCAGGCGGACTCTTCACTGAGCCACCAGATGAGCCCCAAGCTGCATGATTTCTAATATCCCTATGTATGTTAACATCCTATCATTCCTAGGATAGTATTAATGAATAGGAACCTGTATTAATTAATAGGATTAATTAATAGGAATAGCAACCTGTGCTTTCACAGGGCTTCCCAGGTGCTCAATGGTAAAGAATATACCTGCCAATGTAGGAGACCCAGGTTCAATTCCTGGGTTGATAAGATCCCCTGGTGAAGGAAATGGCAACCCACTCCAGTATTCCTGCTTGGGATATCCGAAGGACAGAGGAGCCTGGCAGGCTGCACTTCATGAGGCTGCAAAAGAGGCTAAGTTAGACACAACTCAGCAACTAAACAATGGCAACAACAACAAATGCTTTCCCGTTGTGGTGGCCGTAGTGGTGAGCCCGCCTAGGACCTTCAGTGAAGACTTTATTACTCAGATGTTAGGAATGTCACTGGGGAGCTGCCTCAAGCTGCAGAGAGTGCCAGCCTGTCCTGGGACAGCCCACCTGGTGGACATGGCGTATAAGCACCCAGCCCTTTCACCCTTACTGACACTATGCCAGCTCCAGAGTTCTCCATGCATAATTGGCCAAGTCTTTCATTTGGCCTCACCTTCTCCCTCTGCCTCCTTCTTCAATGACATTGCTCCCACAACTTCTTAACCAGCATCCTGCAAGCTAACCCCCTTCTCTAAGTCAGACACTTAGGGAACCCAACCTACCATGCCTAATCTCATAGACATACAGTTTGAGCCTCTGAGGGTACCTCCTCCCAGGTCTCCTCCCTCATTTTCACACAAGAAAATGAAGGCTCAGAAAATTACTTACCAAGTTCGACCCATTGGCAGAACCAGGACTAAAGCTTCTGCTTCCCACGTCTCAGTGATGTCCTCTTCCTATCACACCTCACTGCCTTCTCCAGCTTGTCTCATTTCCCTTGCATGGTGGAAAGAGATGTATAGGCAGAGAGATAAACTGATTTATCCATCCATCTCCACTGCAAAGGAGACTAATAAGCAAATGCATGAATTCCTGAGTTATTCACTGCATCTTCTTTAAATAAATAAACCATTGGTTTTTGTTTGAGGATTTGTTTTTAACCTCCTTGTGAAGTCGGATCACATAAAGACACACAAGCTCTGAATTAGGAACCAGGAAACGTTGTCTCAGATCCACACTCTTTTATTGCAAATGTGCTGCTGTTTGATATTAGGCTCTTTCGGATCCCAAGACTGATTGAGGTTAAAGAGTGGGGATGATGTAAATCATGTTATGAAATAATGACCAGTGATGATGGTTATGTCAGATGCTGTCTTTGGGGGAAGTTGGGTGAAAGATAAACAGGAACTTTCTGTATTCTTTTTGCAACATCTTGTAGTTAAAATTATTTCAAAAGACAAAGGTTAAAAATAATAATAACTGAATGATAGTTTCATTGATGCTAACAGGGAATGTTTAGGGATGACTTGAGGTGGGGTGAACAGGGAGGAATGGGCAGATTATAGAACATAATCAAAATGCTTAATTGCAAAGTTAGCGCATTCTGAATGTCACTCAGTGAGATGGAGGACGAAGACTGTTTCACCAGGCATTTTTTGTTTTTGTTGTTTAATTGAAGTAAGATATTTTGCAGTGTTGTGTTAGTTTCTGGTATATAGAAGTGATTCAGATTCTTTTCCATTATAGATTATTACAAGATACTGAATATAGTTCCCTGTGCTATATGGTAGATCCTTATTGTTTATTTATTTTAAATATAGTTGTGTGAATCTTTTAATCCCTAACATTACGATAAACTCCTGATGTATTACTCCCCCTTCTTTCCCTTTTGGTAACTATAAGTTTGTTTTCTGTGTTTGTGAGTCTGTTTCAGTTTTGGAAATAAGTTCATTTGTATCATTTTGTTAGATCCCATATATAAGTGATATCATATGATACATCTTTCTCTGTCTGATTTCACTTAGTAAAATAATCTCTAGGTCCAATTGTGTTGCTGCAAAGATGTGCCACATCATCTTTATCCATTCATCTGTTGATTTAGGCTGCTTCCACAGCTTGGCTATTGTAAATAGTGCTACTATGAACATTGGGATGCATATATCTTTTCAAATAAGGGTTTCCTCTGAATTTATGGACATGTGTTTTTTAATTTATTTTATCAAAGTGTAGTTGATTTAGTTAATTTCTGCTCTCAACAAAGTGATTCAGTTATATATATACACACACACACACACATATATACACACACACTTTTTTTTCACATTCTTTTCCATTATGGTTTATCACAGGATATTGGCTATAATTTTCTGTGATATACAATAGGATCTAATTTTGTTTATCCATCCTACAGTATATAGAATAGTTTTTGTCTACTGACCCCAAACTCCCCATCCATCTCTCCCACACACCCCCCTTCTTGGCAACCACAGGTCTGTTCTCTATGTCTGTGAGTACAGGCATGTGTTTTTAAAAGCATGTCCTCCATGACTTAAAAAACCTAAGGACCTGTTACAGAATACAAATTTGTCATGTGCCCGATACACAGTGAGCCTAAACAATACAGAAATGTGGGAGTTTGGAGCAGAGAATGGTTTATTGCAGTTCCATGCAAGAAGAACAGGTGGCTCATGTCCCCAGACACCCCCAAATCCTCAAAGAGCTTCAGCAAAACCTTTTTAAAGGCAAGGTCTTTAAAAGAAAGTGGGGTGGGGCTCAAGGTATGTGATTAACTCGTGCCCAATTCTCTGATTGGTTGATATTGAGGTAGCAGGGCAGTTAATATGATCAATCCTTAGGCGCCAATACGTCTAGGAGCTACGTGCTCATGATCATCAAGTAGTTAATTTCTTCCACTTGGCGGTGGTTTTGAACATCTGAAAAACTCAGGAAATATGGAGGTGTGCTACAGGAGAGGATCTGGGGGAGAGGTCTGTCCCTGGGAAGGCAGCACAGGGTCCTGCTCTGTTGCAGATTTATCTGCAAGTCAGAGCCTCGAAAACAGTCTGCTACAGCACCTGCTTTCTGTTAAATCTTACAGTGTCTCCCCCGCCTCGAGGGCTATCATCCAGTGGATCCGACCAACTCCTTTATTTTACAGATGAAAAAAAGGAAGCCCCGATGTAAAAAGCTTGCTCAGATCGCCCAGAGAGTGGCTGATTTCATAGAATAAAAACAGAAAATTCCAAGTTATAAACAGATACCTGGCCTGTGGTTTGCAGAGTGTCTTGTCCTCTCCAAGAGCCTTGCGTCGGAGAAGCAGAAGCCACATACAAAATGAGCGCCTGGGCCTCTGCCCAGTGGAACAACATCAGCGATGGTCCCTTTCCAGTCCACTGGCTCTAGCCAAAAGCCGCCAGCGACACAGTCCTGCAGGCTGTCCAAGGTAGTCTCCTGGGGAAGGATCCTGAATGCAGGAGCCGTCCACAACTCACTCAAGAACTGAGGATTTTCAGTTTTGAGACTAACCTGCATTCCTGGGTACTGTCAAGTATAAATCAAATGTCACCTTAAAAAGAAAAAGAAACCAATCAACTAACTGCAGACAACTGCCTCCCTTCACAATGCCGTGCCATAAAAGGTCCATTGCTTTTCTGAGTTCTGATGTTTCTCCCAAGAAAAGGAATATTTTTGCAGTTACAAGATGCAAGTATGAACCAAAACCACTATTGATTCAAAATGTATATTATCTTAGCGATGTTTGGCTTCCTATAAAATAACCATGGCTTCTAGTGCATATTTTAATGTCCATAGGAATAAGAAGGACAGTGTGAGGTTTTATCTGTGCACATATTGAAGGCATTTTTAAAATTATTTGTAAATTGCAGTATATACACAACCAAGTGTACAAAGCTGATTAATTTTTATATATTATAGATCTGGTAGCCACCATTCTGACCAAGATAGAGACTGTTTTCAACATCATCACAGGGTTCCTAGGGCACACAAATATGGACATGATATTTAAATGTTATGCAAATTGAGGCCTCTTGTGCCCTCTGCCTGGGTGGCCAGCTTATTCCAGATGTGTAATGGACTCCCAGAGGCAGCCAGGGGAGATTGGAGGAAAAATTTCTCCTAAAGGCAATTGCAAGCCATTCAGGCACGTAACTTCAGAACCTCTCCAAGCAGCCGCATGCCCTTGAGAACATTTTCTTGACAAAGTAAAGGAAACCTTAAGGGGCAATGATTCCCAACATCTTTGGCATCAGGGACCAGTTTTATGGAAGACAGTTTTCCACGGACAGAGGCAGGGGGATGGTTTGGGGATGATTCAAGTGCGTTACATTTTATTTTTTTTCTGGCTGCGCTGGTTCTTCATTGCTGCCCTGGGGTTTACTCTGTTGCAGCAAGCAGGGGCTACGCCCTAGCTGTGGAGCTTGGGCTTCTCACTGCAATGGTTTCTCACTGCAGTGGCTCCTCTTGTTGCGGAGCATGGGCTTTGCGCACTCGGGCTTCAGGAGTTTCAGCACATGGGCTCAGTAGTTGCAGCTTGTGGGTGTAGTTGCTCCTTGACGTGTGGGATCTTCCCCAGCAAAGGATCGAATCCACGTCCACTGCACTGGCAGACAGATTCTTAACCACTAGACCACTAGGGAACTACCAAATGCACTACATTTATTGTGCACTTTATTTATATCATTATTACATCAGCTTCACCTCAGATCATCAGGCATTCGATCCCATGGGGACCCTGCTTAAGGCAAGGAAAAGGAGAATGGGAGCTGGTTGAGGATGGCAGTGAATGTGAGGTTTAAGGAAAATTCAAATGTGGCAGACAAGAGAAAAACAGCAGTGAAACCTGATAGGCTTGACTTGTAAATTACAGTTTTCAGTAAAGAATGATAATGCTTGCAGGTTTGTTAATAGCCACTGAGGGGTGGAAACTTTGGTCTAGAAGCTGAAAAAAAAGATGCTCCTGCTGCCTTTAAATCCCTAAACTGATGTTTACAGAGAGATGTCTTTTCTCTCTCCTTGATTGTTGAGTCCGGTGCCAAGTATCAGCTTTGATTCTGTTTTTTTCCAGTGGGAAATTTCCTTCCACTCTAAAGTCAGGATTTAATAACGTAAAGCTGCTGTCAACCCGGGATTTGAGATCTGATTTCACCAACCTTCTTTTTTCTAGGTCACATTTAAAAATCTTTCGTACTTAGACGCTTCTACCCAGAAGGTTTCCTCTGTCAGGGGCATGACAACCCACTCTTCAAATTAGAAACTTTCCTCTATCTTCCAAAATCCAATTTCTAGTCCGAAAGAAGAGTTCCCCAGTTCATCCACCTCCCAAAAGCACAGCCTCGTGTCCTGCCCGTGTTTTACCCGGGGCCTGGTTTGCTGATGAATTAAGCCAAGCTGTGCTGAGGACAGTTTTATTTAAATAAGACACTTGAAGCTGTGGGCTGCCTGGAGACCTTTAGCATCAGATGGTGTTAGGACCTCCAGGTGGTGACCTTTGACTAAAGAAAGAAAGAAAATAATAAATAGAAGGCATCATTTTTCAGAGGGTTCAGCTCATCCTCTGTAATCTATAAGCCTTTTAGCTTTCTTTGCTGCCTAGCATAAGTGAAAACTTTGAGAAAATATCAAATCTCAATGAGCAGGATTTTTTTCTTTCCCGACAAGTTGGGGTTTCATTCATCTGTGTGTATATAGCAAGACTCCCAGTTGAACTCAAATCAGAGTTCACCCCCTGCTGTAGAACTAGCGGGGTCCCATCATGCCTTGGAATTTCTATTTGCCTTGAGTTGATATATACAGAGGATTTGTTTCCTGGCTTCAGGAAGGAGGGAGAGTTTTGTGCACAGATATCTGGACAGAGAAATCCCATCTTGGCTTCAAGACCTACGTTTTTTTCGCACTATGTATACCCGTCTCCTTACAATGTCATCTGATTATAATATGTAACTAACACACATTCATTGTAAATACTTCCAACAACTTATAAAGATATAATACTTTAAAATATAAAAATGTAATAGAATGTTTATAAAATTTATTTTATATATTAGTTTATTTTATATATTATTTATTTTATAAAAATGGTGCCATCCTAAATAACAAAGACTAATATTTTGATGACCACTTCTGCAAGCATCTCTTTATGCATACATGCACATATCTATGTAATTTTACAAAAGTGGGATCTTATATAAATGATCATTTTTTCCTGTGGACACCTTTCCCCACCTCTCTCTGTCCTCACTCCGATCAGCAGCCCATACCCATCTCCATTTTCCCCAATTAACCCTTGTGTCTTAGCCAGAAAGCAGAGCCTGAGACAAGGGTTGACACACGAGTAGCTTATTTGAGGCAGTGACCCAGGGAACAGGAATGAAGAGCTGGAAAGAGCAAAGCGAGGAAGAAAGTCAATACACGTGCTCTGTATTGAACTGATCATGGCCGTGAGCAGCTGGGACTCAATCTCCTAGGGACCAGCTAAGGAGCTATTGGAATACAACTCAGAATTGTCCACCTGTGGGAAGGGAAGATGGAAGCACTTATTTATTCACTAATTTCTGTCTCTCGTTGGTCAAGGATTGCCCCCTGAATATTAGTTTCCTTTTATTTCTAGATTGTGCACAAGTGAGCAGCTGCCAGACTGGTGTAGCAGCCATTTCATCAAGTGACTTCAGATAGAGCCCCAGGCAGAAAGTGAGAAATGAGGTTCAGCTCAGGGAAGATGCTGGAAGGTCCTACCTGCACAAAGCTGGTCACTGCAGCAATGGATGTGGTAAAAGGTAGGCTGAAGGGATACAAAGCATGAGGCATGAGCGGTGACTGATATATTTCACTCCTTACACTACTTGCACCCACTCAAGCCCTTCCTGGAGCCTATTCAGTCAATCTTTCCTTTTTCATTGTTACACTTGACATATAATATTATATTAGCTTCAGGTGTACAACATACTGACTCAATATTTTTATTCACTATGAAATTTTCACAACAATAAGTCCAGTTACCATCATGGTTACAACATTATTGATTATATTCCCTATGTGTACATGACATCCCTGAGACTTATTTATTTTATAACAGGAAGTTTGTACCTCTTAATCCCTTTCACCCATCTCATCTGTCCCCCTGCCACACACCCCCACCCCCGCAACCACTGCTTTGTCCTCTGTATTTATGAGTCTGTTTCGCTTTAATGTGATGGCCAGCAGCAGTCTCTACAAAAGAGACAGGAGAGTTTGTAGACCAAGCTACAGTCCTCCCAGCTGTCCGTGGTCTGAATACCATTGTTGATGTGCATTTTTTCTTTCCCCCATGCTCATTCCAGACTTCCCTCACCCTGGCCAAACTTTTCATCCCTCATCTCTGCAGAGTTGGGACCTTAGTTCTTTTACCCTTATTTAGTCATGGTTGCTGTGATAGCCCATTTCTACTTACCACTTGACATGAAGCACAAGTGTTCCATGGGTTCCAGACAGGTTCCTTTCTTACTCCGTTGGTGATCAGCAGTTCTAGCTCCTTATAGTAATCAGGGTTCATTATCCTCACCAATGTAACTATTTACAGTCCACTTGCTCAAGAAATCTAAAATGACTAGACAGTAGTTATAACTTCAAATCCAGTAGAGCAAACATGCCTCTCAACCCCTATTCTACTCCATCCCCTTGTAAGCGCCAATATGACCATGTAGAAGATCTCAGTGTGGGAAGTGCAAATTCCTCAAGTAGATTCCTGGAAGTAATGGTGAGAGTAGCTAATCTCTTTCACCCCTTGGTACCAGGACCCACATATTCTAGCTATTATGGACACAAACCGTATTCTGGCCATGATTCAGTGCATGTAACATATCATGAAAGTTACATTCCAACACCACAGAGTGTTGTGCCCAAGAGAACATCTCACAGGAATCTTTACTAAATCCTTCATCCTTCTTCTTAGCCGTCAACTTCCAGTGATTCCTATAACCATGCATCCAATGGCACACGTCTTTCACTATAAAATGGATCTGAGGCAATGTTCTACAGGCTCTACGTTGGTAAACCAGGCATTCTGTAGACCCTTGGTTGGTGATGCTGACAGCCTGGGATCATAATCTCATATCCAGAGTAATGTCACTTCTTGTAAAAACAAACTGCTGCCCTACCAGGGTGAAAAAAATCTGAAGAAATTCACCCACCACCAGGTGACTTATTGGTCTCATTGAGTGATGTTATCCCATCAAGAGCGTCTCTATGATTACTTTGGCTGGAAATCTAGGCACTCATCAGTGGCAATAACTTGATCAACCTTGATATGAAGAAGTTCCAGGTGATGGACTAGTTATATAGCCTTTATCTTGGTCCCTATGGCATTCAAGAGACCATTGAATAAGACCTCGGTGAGCAAGGAGAGAAGCTGACTGTTATCTACACAAAAAGGCTATCCTCTGTGGTGAATGTTCTCTGGTAAGAATTAACATGAGACACCAAAATCTTACACACCGTGCCCACTTTGATGGACACAGATGCCTCATCTCCTAACTTCCTCGACTCTTACCTTTCAGTCTTGTTCCTCGGGCCCTTAGCCACTCAGCCAAGCCACTTAGCGCTGCCAGCAGTCTGTGTAAAAGACGTATCTCAGATTATCTCTGCCCCCATGTGAATTAAATCATCAATGCATTGCTGCAGCCCTTCCTGCAAACGGGACTTTTCTTCTCACCATCCCATAGGGTCCCCTTGGGTGGGGCTATAGTGCAGAGGGATCCAGCAACACACGGAACTTATCCATCCGTGAACAATCGCCCAAGTTTTTTCCTCCTATGTCAGCTGGTCATAACTCCCTCTCTCCCAACCACAAGGCTGCCTGTTTTAAGCTGAGGAGGAGGCAATGGTACCACAGAGGTGGGTGACATGGGAGTCAGGGCTGCCTGTTCATGTCACTTACTCACGCCCCCAGTGCCTATTCAAATGCAGTTCAGAAATCTACCGTTCTTTCTGGACAAGTAGCTGCTATTGTGCCTGTCTAATCACAGGATTTAGTGCAGGCCATAATGCCCAACTTTTGATTGGCAGCTGAGGTCACATAGTCCCTCGATGGTTCATGGCAGATGGTCAGTGTCCACTAGGGCCTAACAGGATACAAAGTAGCATACATTTGCTTTTTAAATGGTGAGTGAATCTCTGCTGCAGAAGGTGTGACTTTGTGTGACATCCCTAGGGTTCTATGCTGTGATTTTCCTATAAGGGTTTTCCAAGGACTCCACACAGCATTCTTATCTACTGTAGATCCTTCTCATACTGTTGTTGGATTTGCCAAGTCTTATGACTCAAGTGGCAGAACAGCCTGCCCCAAAGCCAAGACAGGCTGCAGAATCTTCTCAAAACAGACAGGATTCTCAGTGACCCGATCAAAGGACAAGAGCAGTATTCCCAAATGTGTTCAATGTAACCTCCAGAATTGAAAGAGGTACAAGTATAATGTCTCTTACCTGGTAGAAGAGGTACAAGAAGAAAAATCAGTTATCCTTGGCAACTTGTTGGGACTGTCCTTGCACCTCCCATGTCATCAGGGGCCCCACATGCATCGGCAGTGTGCCGGATGCCAGCAGTTGTTACCAGTCTGCTTCCCACCAGCAGCGGGGTCCTTATCACTGTCTGATCAGTGAGCGAACCAATCCCACAATGCCGGCTGAGGATTCTGCTTTCTAGGGCCACTGCTGCAATTAACTTTGTTCATCTAGATTTTCCCCAGAAAGCAGAGACTGAGACCAGGGTTTACATGCAGGAAATGTATTTTGGGAAATGATCCTAGCGAACAGAAATGGTGGTCGGGAATGAATGAGACAGAGAAGGAAAGAAAGCCAGTCCTTCACTTACTGAGCTTGCCCCAACTGTGGGCAACTAGGGCTAGAACCGCCCCAGGAGACTGTTAGCTTCATTGGCTGCAGTAACAAATCACCACAAACTTATCAGCTTCAAACAATAGAAGTGTATTTTTTCACAGTTCCATGGGGTAAAAAATCTGAGATCAAGGTGTCAGCAGAGCCATTCTCCCTCTGAAGCTTCTAGAGAAGAATCTTTCGTTGCTTGTCCCAGCCTCTGGGGTTGTTGGCATTCCCTGGCTTGTGGCCACACCTCCCTCTGCTCTGTCTTCACATCACCTTCTCCCCTGTATCTGTCTTTTCTTCTGTCACAAGTGTGCCTCTGCCTTGCTCTGAAAAAGACACTTATTGAAATTAGAGCCCACTCAGGTAAACCAAGATAATCTCAAGATCCATAATTTAATCACACCTGCAATGACCCTTTTTCCAAACAAGCTAACATTCATAGATCCAGAGATTTGACATGGATCTCCTTGGGCAGGTCATTTTTTGATTGACCTCAGACATCTGAGGAGTTCAACAAAATGCACCTCAGAGTTGCCCATCTCAGGAGAGAAAGAGGAGAGGATTAATCCACCACATCCAAGCCCTGTTGGTCAAGGTTTGCCACATGAGTGTTAACCACTTGGAACCTGTTGGCAGGTGTGAATGCTGGGTGCATCCAGCTGGCACCAGAGATCTGGAGTGAAAGAAGGGAAGTTGAAGTGAGGTGCGGTCAAGTGATGTCCACTGAAGCTAGTAGCTCCAGCAAAGTTTGGCGAAGAAGGTGACCCAGTGCACAGGAAACAAAAGAATGAAATAAACAAATGGGCCTATATCAAAAGTAAAATCATTTGTGCAATGAAAAGGTAACCTATGGAGTAAAAAGTGGCCCACAAAATGAAAGAAAATATTTAACATCATATATCTGATAAGGAGTTAATATCCAAAGTACATGAAAAACTCCTGCAACTCAACAGCTACAACAAAACACACAAACAGATGAAAAAAGGGGCAACGGGCTTGAATAGGCATTTCAGCAAAGCAGATAAACAAGTGGCCAACAAGTATATGTAAAGATCCTTAGCATCACTAAATATGAGGGAAATGCAAGTCAAAATCATAATGAGATACTCACAGCAATTAGGATGGCTACTATCAAAAACAAAAATGAAAACAAAAATAAGTGTTGGCAAGGATTTGAAGACACTGGAAACCTTGTATACTATAAGAGGAAACATAAAATGGTATAGTCTCTATGCAAAACAGTGGAGCGGTTTCTCAATAAGTTAAAACAAAAATTATCATGTGATCTAGCAATACTACTGGGTATACACCCAAAAAAACTGAAAGTAGTGTCTCAAACAGGTGTTGGTATCCCCATGTTCAGAACAGCATTATTTGCTATAGCCAAAAGATAGAAGCAACCCACGTGATGATTAACAGACAAATAGATGAAGAAAGTGTGCTCAATACAGATAATAGAATATTGTTTGACCTGAAAAAGGAAATAAATTCTGATACATGCTACAACATGGATGAAACTTGAGGGCAGGCTAAATGAAATAAACCAATCACAAAAGGACAAATGCTGTATGATTCTACTTGTATATGGTACCTTGTATATAGAGTAGTCAAATTCATGGGCAGAAAGTAGAATGGTGGTTACCAGAGCTGGCGGGGAAGAAACAGTGAGTTATTGGTTAGTAGGTTTGGAGTGTCAGTTGGAAAGATGTGAGCTTCCTGGAGATGGATGGTGATGATGTATTAATATATTCACAACAAGTGTGAATATACATGGTGCCCCTGAACTATACACTCAGAAATGGTCAAGATGATAAACTGTATGTTATGTGTACTTTACCACATTTCTTAAATTTTTTAATAAATCTTTTTTATAGGTGGACTGAAAAAGATGTTGAGGCAAAAGAGGTATTTGATACCTTTATAACAACCTAAGTTATGTCTTGTTTCTTAATATTAATGTGTCTTATAAATGCCCTATTAACTCCTTTACATATGCACATATACTAAAACATACAGATTGACAGTGTACATTATCGTACAAATAATGTATAATACACTGTACAATGTAACCTGTACAAATACACACTATTTCTACAGGTCACACTATTGCACAGGTTCCATTTTGTACAAAAATGGGATCAAATTTCATATACATTTCTACCTCTTTTACTTGCAGCTCAATCCTGAAATAGTTCTAGTTCATTATCTCTACTGTCTACCTATAATTTCACAGTATGAATATATCATGATATATTCAGTCAATTTCTTTTCTCAATGGGAAATCAATTTATTTTCGGTCCTTCGATACTAAAGCACATCTGTGATACACATTTTTCTGCCTATTTCTGATGGCCTGTTATTGAACTCTGTGAACAGAAGAGTTCAAAGTTGACAGACATAAGGACTTTGTGAGACTGGATGCTAGCAGTGATGCTCCAGGGTCTCCACAATAAGATGTAAGGGCTCACCCTGGGGCATTGTCATCTGAAGACACAGGTGATTAAGGGTTCAAGGACTGGTGTGCCAAGCAGAATGCATTCTTGCACATGTACCAGCAGCAGCAGGAGGACATGAGCACAAGCAAGGCATGTCTGGAGACCCCCCAAATCACTGTGCCCAATATTTGAGTTTCCACAGTCATCCCATGATTATTTGTACCATCAGCTTGGGCACCTTTGGGCTGGTCAGGGAAAGGCTCCCATATACCTTTTCAAGGTAAAGATGATGCTCACCTTTGCTCTGAGAAGTTCCAGAGATGACGGACTCTTGAAATCATCATGGGGACACTGCTCTTTGCAGAGCAAGCTAGATAATTGCATAAGCAGCTTTATTTCTCCTCAACGGTAAAATAAATCTGGGAGAAGACACTGGGGCTATAAATGGCAAGTGTCAAAATGATAAAAGATTCCATAAAGTGCGTGGTATGCATAAGAGAGAGAGAGAGAGAAGCATTTGGAGTCTTTATCCATTTTCCCTCCCTCTCATTGAATCTTAATTCTCCACTTTATTAACACCCATTTAAAATTAAATTCTCCATGAGGGACTTCCAACAGAGGAACTATATCTAGATGACCCTGCTCAGGGACCCACTTCACCCAAGCGCATCAATCTCCTAGATTTATTCTTAAGCTCACAATATATTTAAGTAGCCAGTATAAGAATGGTTAAGTGTTCACTCTGGGAACACTGACTAGATTATTGCTAAGTCATTTACATAATAATTTCAGTGGATCTGTATGCTGTTTCCACCTGGTTCTACTCTTCTTATGTGTTCAGACATAATTACAACATTTTAGATATCTTTAAAACTCAGAGGGTGGAGAAAATGACAAGACGGAGAGAGAGAAATAATTAATTTCTGAAATGGCCACAGGTTTCAGCCCCACCATCTGCTGTGCTATTTCTACCGCCTCCTTTCAACTTGAAGCTCCACTCCCATCCCCAGGGCTCTGTGATGTTTACAGGATAAAGTCCAGTCTCCCCTGCCAAGTTTTCAAGCCCAGTCCCAACCTCATTCTCCAGTTTAATTTCCTGATGTCCCCACCCCCAAGTACAAAGTCACCTTGGCCACTCCCCAAGCCTCCTCTTGTTATCTCCCGTGTAAGTGTTTCCTGTGTCTGATTTTCATACCAACTATTCCCCTCTCTGATGCTGTCTGCTCTCTGCCAATCAAGGCTCTGCTTCCTTCTGAAGCCAGCTCAAGTCCCACCCACCTTCTCTAACAATATTTCCAAAAATGTAAAACCTCCATGGCGAGGGATGTTTTCATCTCTTTTGTTCACTGATGTATTTCCACAGAGCCTAGCACATTGCAGCAAAATGAATAAAAAGTTAAGTTTACTCCTGACCAGTCCATCTTACCACTGGCCAACTTGAGGACATTTGTCACTCTTAATGACCTGAACTTAGATCCTTTGTCGTATTTGGCCTCACCTGAACAGTTAATGCCTGCCCGCTGTTATCACTTCATCTTCCTTCTAGATGGAACAATTCCAAAGGGTAAGCATCTCTTCCAACTCACCTTCCCTGTCATTCACTCTCCCATTACTCAGTCCTGCTGTTAGCTGCGTACTTCACTTTTCAATTATATGGTCTCAACAATGTGATAACTATATACGTTAATTTTCATCCTTTGCCGCCCCCAGGGACAGAGGTTAGTTGGCTTGAAATCTCCAATCAAGCATCCATACACCATGAGCCTTCAACCACTGTTACAGCCAATCAACACTGGAGGGTTTCCTGAGAGCTTAGGGGATGCTAGAGAGTATTTTTCATCTCTGAGATGTAGAAAGCTCAAGTCATGGGGACTGCATACAAATGTGGTCAGACACCTCTGTCACTGCTCAATAGCTTCAGCGCCTCTCTCTTGGAAAGCTGTATCAGCGTCCTAACTCAACTCCCTGACCCCACTCTCCTATGCTGTTTTCAAGATTAGCCAACTCCAACTGTCTTTGTTAAAAATTTTATTGATATATAGTTGATTTACAATGTTGTATTTAATTTCTACTGTACAAAATTTTTTTAATAAAATAAAAATAATTTCTGCTCTACAACAAAGTGATTCAGTTATGCATACATACATTCTTTTTCATATTCTTTTTCATTATGGCTCATCACAGGTTATTGAATATATTTCCCTGTGCTATATAGTAAGACCTTGTTGTTTATCCATTCTATTCAGTATATATAATAGTTTGCATCTGCTAGTCCCAAACTCCCAATCCATCATTCCCCCACCCCTCCTGCTCCCCTGGCGGGAGTCTGCCTAATGTTCTGTTCTCTCAGTCTGTGAGTCTGTTTCATAAATATGTTCATTTGTGTTGTATATTAGATTCCACTAAGTATTATCACATGGTATTTGTCTTTCTGACTTTCTTCAGTTAGTGTAATAATCTCTAGGTCCATCTATGTTGCTGCAGATGGCCTTATTTCATTCTTTTTATAGCTGAGTAGTATTCCATTGTTTATATGTGGAATTTATATATATAATGAAAGTGAAAGTTAAGTCGCTCAGTCGTGTCCGACTCTTTGCGATCCCATGGACCGTAGCCCACCAGGCTCCTCCGTCCTTGGGATTCTCCAGGCAGGAATACTGGAGGGGGTTGCCATTTCCTTCTCTAGGGGATCTTCCCGACCCAGGGATCGAACCCAGGTCTCCTGCATTGCAGGCAGACGCTTTAACCTCTGAGCCACCAGGGAAGCCCATATTGGCTATCCAGAGAAGATAAAAGATATCTTCTTTATCCATTCATCAGTCGATGAACATTTAGATTGCTTCCATGTCTTGGCTATTGTAAATAGTGCTGTTATAAACATAAGGGTGCACATGTCTTTTTTAATTATAATTTTGTCTGGATATATGCCCAGGAGTGGGATTGCTGGATCATATGGTAGTGCTATTTTTACTTTTTTGAGGAACCTCCATACTGTTTTCCATAGTGGCTGCACCAATTTACATCCCAATCTTTACCATGGAAAGTGATATTTCCAAAACACAATGCTAACTGTTGTTCACTCACTCTCTTAAAGCTCTTCTGTGGCCTCTGTGTAATGCACAGCAACTGAAGAGCTTCCAGGTCACTGAGGCCGCCCCCCCTGAATACCTCTCTAGCCTCATCCTCAACAACCAGTCCACACTTCACCTCCTCCCACCACACAGACACATGCAACTGTTTTGTTCTACTCAGGCAGCTCCCACTGTCAGGTGAACCAAGCCTGGGGACTCAAACCAATATAATTTCCCACTTTATCTGCATTTTCTGCATAAGAAATGGTGAGTTGTGCCTACAGCCTCTGTGAGGCATCTCATCTATAAAGCAGAAATAATTCCTTTCACCGCTAATTCGTCCCTGCAGAGGTTGCAATGAATCCATTGAGGATTCTATAATTTTCATCTCTTCAAGGTTGGGAAATAAGGTGACAAGCAAAAAGGAATTGTTGAGCAGACCGAAAAGGCTAAGGACTAACGCTATGCATCTTTGCTTGGATGTGAATTCTTTTTTAAAATTTTTATACAATTTTTAAAGATCAGTTTCCATTTACAGTTGTTATAAAATGTTGGCCATATTCCCCATGTTTTACAATACATCTTTGAGCCTATTTTATTCCAAATACTTTGTGTATCTCCCTCCCCACTCCTAAATTGCCTCTCTTTCCCCTCTTCCCACTGGCAACCACTAGTTCATTAGCTGTGTCTGTTATATTCACTGGTTTGTTGTAGGTTTAAGCTTCCATATATAAGTGATATCGTACAGTATTTGTCTTTCTCTGTCCAGCTTATTTCACTTAGCCTAGTGCCCATTCATGTTGCTGCTGTATGAATTCAGTTTACTCTTGAGATGCAGAATAATACACTAGTTAGGAGATGAACTCTGAAGCTATATTGTTTGAGGTAAAATCCTAACTTTATCACACTCCTACTGTGAGGCCATAAGCAAGTGATTTCATCTCGTGTTGTCTCAATTTCTGAATCTATTAAATGACAGCAATAACAGCATCTTCTTCTCTGGATTCTTGAGAAAATTAAATAAATACCTACAAAGTACTTAGCAATACCCAGCACATAGCAAGGACTCAACAAAGCCTCTATTATTGTAGTCATACCCAATTTATGTAATCCAAAAATCAGTACGTTGTTACCTTTACAGTATTATCATAGGCAGAGGGTCGTGGATTGAAAGAGCACTGTCTTAGAGACCAAGTTTCTAGCCTCAGCTGTGTTCTTTACTAACTGTGTAACATTTTGCTAAGCCTCTTTCTAACTCTGGTACTTGATTTTTTCAAGAAGAGTGTTGAATGAAGCAATGCTCTTCGGATTTTAGCAGTGGAACCCTTTTTCTCCTGATACCCTTTTTTGAGACAGCCAAAATAGAAGACAGACAGAAATGATGCTATTTTCTTCTGGCTATCCCTGCACACAACCTCTGCGATAACTTTGGGCAGCCCTAGGGTTCCTAGGTGAGAACACTAGATTCTATGACTTCTGTGGGTCTTTGATTTGTGAATGACTTTCTTTTTCAAAAGCACATTCAAATATTCTGGCCTCGTAGGACAGCAGTCCCCAACCTTTTTGGCACCAGGGACCAGTTTCGTGGAAATCAATGTCTTCATAGATGAGGCAGGGGGAGGAGGAGTAATGGTTTCAGGATGATTCAAGAGCACTACATTTATTGTGCACTTGTTTCTATTGTTATTGCATTGTGATATATAGTGAAATAATTGTACGACTCACCATAATGCAGAATCAGATCATTGGGCATTAGATTCTCATAAGGAGCATGCAGCCTAGATCCCTCACCTTTGCAATTCACAGTAGGGTTTGTGTTCCTATAAGAATCTACGTCCCCACTGATCTGACAGTAGGCAGAGCTCAGGTGGTAATGTGAGTGATAGGGCAGGGCTGTGAATCCAGATGAAGCTTTGCTCACTCACCTCCTGCTGTGTGGCCCAGTTCCTATACTAGCCTGTGGTCTAGGGGTTGGGGACCCCTGTCATAGGAAATGCTCAGTAAGGATGAACTTGTTATTGCTGAAGATGATAATGAGAGCATCACCATGCTTGACACCCTGACTGGCCATTTCATTCGTGTATACAGTAACGAATATTTTTTGAAGTGCCTACACTGTACTCAGGTGTTAGGCTAATGCCAGGTCGCTTGAAGCATGCCGTCATTCTGCCACAAGGACGATAAATCCTCTCCTTGGCCCATCTGCCATCCTAAGTTGGTAATGAACCTGACACAGTAACAGGCATCTCTGAGGACCCAGGCTTATTCCACAGCGACTTTACTAACTGTTCTAAAGTAAAATCAGTCTCTGCCATCTAGTCATTTCCGTTCCCAAGATTAGCACTGTAGGAGGTAATATTGAGCAAATACCCTGAGTTGTCAACCAAGGAATGTTCTCAATGACTAAGTCTGAGATGAATAAGTCACCTCTGGGTGCCCAAGAGAACATAAAGAAATACCCTCCTTCTGGTGAGATGATCCCCTCTGGTTGTTCATATATATCAGAGAACTGAAAAGAAAAAAATCAATGACACCCTTAGAAGGGGGATTCATAAGAGAGAACAGACATCCTTTATGCCATCATGGTGGTTGTCATCAATAAGGAGAGATTTCTGGAGAGAAGGATAAATCTTTGGGACCCAAATTCCAGCCATTTCTGCATACTTGAAATATTTCCCTTCATTTCCAACCTTGTAGGATTGGCTGGTGATTTGTTTAGAAAGCCAGTAGGGTTTCCTTACAAGTGCTTCCCCTCACCAGATGTCACCCTGTTCCCCCCATCACTGATGTCTACTCTCCACCTGGTTCTATTGGGGTGGCCAAAAAGTTCATTCAGGAACGTGAACGACCATTTTGGCCAACCCAATACATCAGCCTGTGTCTTTTCCATTATGTTCTTTAAAGAACTGGTCCATGCAGGTTCAAGGGCATTGGCTGGTTGACCCAAAAGAGAAAAACAAAACTGGGTTCTGTCCAAAGTTTACTTTCAGAAGATTGCTAGATAGTGAGTTGTGTCCACCCTCATCACACACACCCCCCACCCACTCAAATTCATATGCTAAAGCCCTAACCCCCAATATGATTGTATTTGCAGAGATGGGGCTACCAGGTGTTGTTACTGGTAAAGGACCCACCTGCCAATACAGGAGACATAAGAGATGTGGGTTCAGTCCCTGATTTGGAAAGAACCCCTGGAGGAGGAAATTGCAACCCATTCCAGTATTCTTGCCTGGAGAATCCCATGGACAGAGAAGCCGGGCAGGCTATTGACCATAGGGTCACAAAGAGGGTAGGACCCAACTGAAGCGACTTAGCTGTAGCAGCAAATTTAGATGAGGTCATAAGGGTGGGGCTCTAATTTAATAGGATTAATGTCCTTAGAGGCTAGGACTTACGAGTGGTTAAGAACCTGGCTTCCAGTGCAGAGGACTCTGGTTCAATCCTAAGTCAGGGACGTAAGATCCAACATGCCGAACTGTGCACCTCAGCGACTGAGCCTGTGAGCTCTGGAGCCCATGCACCAAAAGACAACAAGGTCCCATGGGCCACAGCGAAGACCCAACATAGCCGAATAAATAAATGAATATTGTTTTTAAAAAAGAAGAGATGCAGAGAGCTTGCTCTCTTCAAATGCACGCTTGGAAGAAAGGCCATGTGAGGACACAGCAAGAAGCTGTGTCTACTGAGCCAGGAAGAGAGGTCTCTTGATCTTGGACTTCCCGGTCTCCAGAACTGTGAGAAGATAAACTTTAAGCCACACAGTCTGTGGTGTTTGTATGGCAGCCCAAGCTGACTAAGACAGAGATGTTTGTGTGGTTTAAGGGGATGTCTCACTAAGACTTTGGGCAGCTGAGCTGGCTGAGGAGATGTACCGGGGCATTTGATCACCCCCTAGATGCAGACTTTATGCTGGCAATGAGAACCGACGCCATTCCACTCTTTATGACTCTCTGGAAGCATCAGAATCCTCTCTGGCGATGCATTTGTTCTTCTGCCATGTGTCAAATGGAGCCTCAAATGCCTCTAGGAAACCAGGCTTTGGAACACCTGGCTTAGTGTACAAGCGACTCTCAGGAAGGCTCTGTGCTCCATCCCTGGTGCCTAACTCAGAGCCTGCCCCAGGTTCCTCCACTGCAGGGACTGGGGGCAGGAGGGTAGTGCTAGAAACCTGGCTTCCAGTTCAAAACAAATAACGCTTTAAAATAAATAGTAATGCATGCACATAGATAATCTGTTAAAACAGTAAAACCATACTTCTTGTAGAAAAATTGGAAAATTCATTTAAATATGAAGGAAAATGTCAAATCACTCATAATTCCACTGCCTAGATGCATTTCCTTACACCTTCCTCCTTCCAGTCATGTGTGTGAGTGTGTGATTTTTTTTTTTAACAGACTTGGTATCATACCGTACATAGTTATATACCCTCCATGATAGAACTTTATATCATGGGCATTTTGTGAAATCCTTAAGTCTTCTCTGAAAAGAAAAAAAAGATTATTATAGTGCATTTTTTTTTTGGCCATGCCACTCTGGCATGTGAAATCTTTGTTACCTGACAAGGGATTGAACACACATCTCCTGCAGAGGCAGCACAGAGTCTTAGCCACTGGACCACCAGGGAAGTTCTTATAGTGGCATTTTTAATATGTAATTTTTATATAAATCTATAATTTTATTAATATAAAAATGCTAATGGGGAAAGGGGGAAAGGATGATTATAGCATGCTCCCCAATTACATATAATCTCTACTACACTCTTTAGTAGAGATTGTCAGAAACTAGGGAGTGCTACCAAGGGAAACTATAGAATCTTTTTTTCTCCAGAAGAAATTTGATAACAGAAGAGTCCCAGCCAGCCAGGCGACCTTCAGCAGGTGATGATATAGCAAGTCAGTGAAATTTATAAAAAAATCAGGCATGTCAGTCTTTTGGTGTCATCTTTAATCACTTCAGGGCTTCCCTGGTAGCTCAGTGGTAAAGAACTTGCTTGTCAAGGCAGGAGACATAAGAGTCGTGGGTTTGACCCCTGGGTCAAGATGATCCTCTGGAGAAGGGCATGGCAACCCACTCCAGTATTCTTGCCTGGAGAATCCCTTGGACAGAGGAGCCTGGTGGGCTACAGTCCCTGGGGCCACAAAGAGTCAGACATGACTGAAGTGACCTAGCACACGTGTTGATCACTTCAGTTTTTCACTCATCCTCACTGTTGTCCAGACACAGTCTTAGAAGGATGCTGACAAGCAGACAGGTGGAGTGTCTTCTTTTTCACAGGCAGGTATCTAAAATCCTAGATGACGGAGGCCAACTCTTTCTAGCTCATGGGTTAGAAAACTCACTGTCTCAGTCCATTTGGCTGCTGTAACAAAATACCATGGGCTGGTAAATACCACTGGCTTCTAAACAGACTTTCATTTCTCAAGGTTCTGGAGGCTGCGAGCTCAAGAGAAAGGCACCAGCAGACTTGGTGCCTGGTGAGGACCTTCTTCCTGGTTCAAGATGGAATCTTCTTGCTGTGTCCTCAAAAATCAGAAGGATTGAGGGAGGCCCCTGGGGCTTCTTTTACAAGGGTGGTAATCGCACTTACCAGAGCTCCACACTCATGACCTAATCACCCCCAAATCCCCACCTCCCAACACCCTCATATTGGGGCTTAGGTTTTAACATACACAACATAGATTTGGGAGGGATGTAAGCATTCAGTCTACAGCACTCTCTTTCTCATAGTTTTATTATAATGAATTTTGCCAGGCATATAAAAAAAGTAAGTAAAAAATAAGGCAAGTATCTTGTGGCCACCACTTGACATCAGAAATGAAAAATAGAAATGAAGACTCCTGCTCTTCCTACAACCTCACCCGCAAGTGGTGACCTCTATCCTGAATGTGTTGTTCTTTGTCCCCATGAAGATCTTCCTGCCTTTACTGCTATCCTCTATTTGTTGTTGTTTGGTCGCTAAGTCATGTCCAGCTCTTTTGCAACCCCACGGACTGTAGCCCACCAGGCTCCTCTGTCCAGGGAATTCTCCAGGCAAGAATACTGGAGTGGGTTGCCATGCCCTTCTCCAGAGGCTCAATCCCTGACCCAGGGATTGAACTCGTGTCTCCTGCACGACAGGCAGATTCTTTACTACTGAGCCACCAGGGAAGACCTACTATCATCTAATAGTATATTTTCTGTATCTTTTAAACTTTATATTTCTGCTGTCATATTTTGGGACCCTTCTGCAACCATTTTTTTTCCAGAATTTTTAAAAGTGTACCCATGTCTCATTCTCTGTGGTAATCTATATTATGACTATTTCACAATGTTTTTTACCCGCCCTTAGGCTTGTGAACATTTTTAGGACATTTCCACTATCACAGTGGTACACCTGTGAGCAGTCATGCAGACATCTCCAGATTCTTGCTATGCTTTGCCTACTAAGCTAAGTGGCAAGTACGTGGAGATTATTTGTGGTAATGGCTGCTTCCCAATTACATGGAGATTCTAGTCATCTGTGGCTATGTACCGTTCTCTTGTAACTAAATGCCTATCAGGTCAACCTGGGGAGGGTGGAAAGGACACAGAGCAATAGTGCAATAGGTGAGTTGGATCCATGACCACTTGGCAGGTGGAGATATATGTAAGGAATACCCTTCTAGCAAGTGGAATGAGGAAAAAGAGGCCTAGGGGAAAACTGTGGCCCTGATGCCACCCCATGACCAATTCCCAAATTCTTGTCCTTGGAGGAATTCTGAGGCCTCTATGAGATGTGGGGTCATATATTCAGGTATTTATTGGTTGGGAAGCAGTTGAATCAGACTCTTCCTTTTTGATCATTAAATTTTAAAAGTCATGGAAATGAAAGTTGTTCAAACACACTTGACTGATTCTCTGGATCTGAAATAGTATTTTTTTTTTTCCCATCATTGTCTTCTCTGAATTTGTTAATAGCTATTTTTAAGAGATGGCTCTAGAAGACTTAAAGCAACACTGTCAAATAACATTTATTCGTTTGAAAGTCTACCTTCCCTTTCTGTTTTTAAGACTCTCAGAAAAAGTTAAACATTTAGCCTTCCAATTAGGTCAGCTTTAGCAAGTGCTAATGTTTGCCCTGAGTTTTGAGTTTTTAATGAAGCTGAAGTGAAAATTACTCTCTTGACCCAGCTACAAAGGCTATTCCTTTATGTAATGGCCTTCACTTGCATCAGAATCAAGCTTATTAGTCAACTATCCACCACAGAAAACGAAATTCTCTAAATCTCAATGAAACCATGTTTATCTTTGGCCCTTCTTTACTAAAAGAGGGATTTAGATACAAAGAGAACAGACAGTTGAAATCTGGGCTTCCCAAAATGTGTTTGTTCCAAAGTAGGTCAGACTGTGTTGCTATAAATCTCAACAATTCTCTTTAATTCTTTCATCAGCTATACTTGGGGGTTAAGAGGGAGGGGAACTCATCCAATTAATTAAAGAAAAATCACCCTAGAAAAAGAAAAGCTCCTAAAGGACTGATGATCTTCATCCCTACTCCGGATGAGTTCATCAACATGAAAATTATTATCAAAAGAAGGACGGGTGGTGAGGCAATTATTCTACAATGGATGCTTCAGTAGCCTGCCATACTTGACCGCAAACATTCAATCTCCCTCCTGCTGTCTGAGAAGGAGGCTGACACAGTGCCAGAGAAAGGCCAAGGCTGAGCCCCAAGAAGAGGAGCCTGGAATGAACCTCATCTCTCAGCTTGACATCTTTCCCCAGAAAGCCCAGAGAAGGGCTTCTCACACTGAGGATTTCAGCAGCAACTTGCTAGAGGGCAGAGAATTTGATGGAAATATGTGAGTGATGGGAACATACTGAAAGTTTTCATAATCTGTGTGTGCATATTTTTCCTGAATCCAAATCCTTTCTTTTCTTTGGCCTCTAATTTATATTCCTACCTTAACCACAGAGCCGTACTGCCGTTCCCAAGAGCAACCTTGCCAGAAAGTAAATAGTACCATTTTGCTACTTAATCAAAAGGTTGCCAGTTTAAATTTTTTTCAGTTACATATTTGTAACTTCAAAGACTTTTAAACTCCTTTTAGATATCGTTACAGGCCAGCAAAACCTCCAGGTTTTAAGGGCTTTTTAAAGGTCTTCTAGCTTATTACTGTATCTGAGTCTCTGTAAGAAATTATTCTAGAAAAATGACTTTTTGTGAGGCTCTTCTGGAAAAAAATTTCCTGTGTTTCCCAATTAACCA
The DNA here is from genome assembly GCF_019320065.1 of Cervus canadensis. Taxonomy (NCBI): domain Eukaryota; kingdom Metazoa; phylum Chordata; class Mammalia; order Artiodactyla; family Cervidae; genus Cervus; species Cervus canadensis. The sequence goes on from NC_057400.1 coordinate 14,929,929, forward strand.
ATCTAGGACAACACAGTAACCACTGACAAATTATTTTTCCTATGAATCTAAAAGCTAGAGGTCCTTTTAAATCTTCACTGGGAAGGGATATTATTCATGTATTATTATATTTTATGTGTCTAAAGTTACTTCTTAATTGTCTTCTTTGGCTGTGCCAAAAATATGCTGCCTAAGACACAATCTCAAAACTTGGTGGCTTAGCAAAAGCACTGATTTCTTGATCAGGTATTTGCGGGTTGTGAGAGATTTGACTGATCAAGGTTGACCTCAGCTAAGTTGGCATCAAGCTGTGGTTGGGACCAAGGCTACCCAATTTGTCCCTCAGTCTCCTCTGATCAGTGGTATCCTGAGGCATGGTGTTCCCTTGGGGAAAAGTAGGCGCACAAGGAACCAACCCAATCCCATTGATGGCTTTAAAGTCTGTCCTCCTTTCCCATCACTAACATTCCTTTGGCCAAAGCAAATCACATAGCCAAATCCAACATCAATGGAGCCAAAAATTAACTCCTGCTCTTATGGTAGGAACTGCAAACTCACATGATGAAGGGGATGTACTAGAGGACAAATGGGAAACACAAGGTGACCATCCTGATCTTTTCTATTTTAAACTAAAACGTGGTCCATAACCCTCTTAGGAACCTTAGAAGACCCCAGAGAGAATCTGATAAACCTTCTGTATTTGAATGATGGCTTTTCCAATGACTGGCTCGGTAAACTTGGGAAGATTATTCAGCTTCTTCAGACTCCAGTTCCTGAATCTATAAAATAGGAGACCACATTTACTTTTTTTTCCAAATTGAAGTATAGTTGAATAGTGTATTAGTTTCAGATGTACAACAAACTGATTAGGTTATACATATATGTGTGTGTACACTGCTTTGCTGTGCTCAGTCATGTCTGACTCTTTGCAACCCCATGGACTATAGCCCGCCAGGCTCCTCTATCCATGGGATTTCCCAAGCAAGAATACTGGAGCAAGTTTCCATTTCCTTCCCCAGGGGATCTTCCCAACCCAGGGATAGAACCCACATCTCTTGTGTCTTCTGCATGGGCAGGCAGATAATTTACCCCTGAGCCTCCGGGAAGCCCCATGTATGTATGTATACATGCATTTATATACATATATGTATATATTAAAATTTTTTCCATTACAGTTTATTACCAGGTTTTGAATATAGCTCCCTGCAGTATACAGTAAGTCCTAGGTGTTTATTTATTTTATATATCACATGTGCATCTGTTAATCCCATACTCCCAGTTTATCCCCTGCCCACTTCCCCTTTGGTAACCATAAGTCTCTTTTCTATGTCTGAGTCTCCTTCTGTTTTGTCAGTAAGTTCATTTGTACTATTTTCTTAGATTCCACATATGTGGTATCATCTATTCGTTTTTCTCTGTCTGACTTACTTCACTTAGTATGATAATCTCTAAGGTCATCTACATTGCTGTAAATGGCAATACTTCATTCTTGTTTATGTGTGCTAAGTCACTTTAGTTGTGTCCGACTCTGCGACCCTATGGACTGTAGATTACCAGGCTCCTCTGTCCATTCGATTCTCCAGGAAAGAATACTGGAGTGGGTTGCCATGCCGTTCGCCAGGGGATCTTGCCAACCCAGGGATCAAACCTGCATCTCTTTTGTCTCCTGCATTGGCAGGTGTGTTCTTTACCACTAGAACCGCCTGGAAAGCCTTTCTTGTTTATAGCTGAATAATATTTCTTTATATACATGTACCACATGTTCTTTATCCATTCATCTGTGGATGGACATTTGTATGACTGTTGAAATGACTAAATGAGATAGTATACACATAAAGCTTAGAAGAATGTGATGCCCAGAGTAAAATATGCCCAATAAATAGTATCTGTTAATGCTGGGTCGTTCATTCAGAAGACATTTGTAGAGAGTTTACTACACACCAGGAATTTTTTAGGCTGATGATACAAAGATAAATGACACAGTCCCTGAAGATGACAAGTATTAATTATGCTTGAAACAAGTGACAGTCAGTAAAAGTTCCTGGGGAAGAGGCACTGAACCCAGCCTGGAACATCAGGAAAAGTTTCTTGGGAGAGATGAGACCTGAATTATTGTTGTCGTTCAGTCACTCAGTCATGTCCAACTCTTTGCAATCCCATAAACTACAGCACACCAGGATTCCCTGACCTTCATCATCTGCATCTTGCTCAAACTCATGTCCATTGAGCCGGTGATGCTATCCAATCATCTCACCCTCTGTCACCCCCTTCTCCTGCCCTCAATCTTTCCCAGCATCAGGATATTTTCCCACGAGTCAGTTCTTTGCATCAGGTGTTCAAAGTACTGGAGCTTCAGCTTCTGCATCCATCCTTCCAATGAATGTTCCAGGTTGATTTCCTTTAGGATTGACTAGTTTGATCTCCTAGCAATCCAGGAGACTCTGAAGAGTCTTCCCCAGCACCACAGTTTGAAAGCATCAGTTCTTCAGTGTTCAGCCTTCTTTATGGTCCAACTCTCACATCCATACATAACTACTTTATAAACCATTGCTTTGACCACAGGGACCTTTGTTGGCAAAGTGATAGCTCTGCTTTTTAATACACTGTCTAGGTTTGTCATAGCTTCTCTTTCAAGGAGAAATTGTCTTTTAATTTCATGGCTGCCGTCATCATCTGCAGTAATTTGGGGGCCCAAGAAAATAAAGTCTGACACTGTTTTCACTTTTTCCCCATCAATTTGCCGTCAAGTGATGGGACCAAATGTCATGATCTTGGTTTTTTGAATGTTGAGTTTTAAGAATGACAATTTGCCAGATAGATGGGGAAGAGGGGACAGGGAGAGCACTCCAGGCAGAGGAATAGCCCCAAAGAATCTGGGGTTTGCAGAGAACTGAGTCATTCAGTGAGTCTGTGGAAGAGGGAGAGAAACTGGAAGAGTGTGGTTAGAGCAGGAGGCAAGCTCAGTTATCATAAATTTGCTTTCCTAAGAAGATAGATTACACCCCAAATTATCCATCCAGTAGTGTTCCAATTGGAGGCATTTATACAACTTCTTCAATTCACATTAATGCTACATAGTCTCATTTAAACTCCTGTGACCTGGTACAGAGAGAGTCCTGGTATCTGCTGCAAGAGAGCCCATCAGTCACAGCTGCTGGGAGGGAAAGAAGACCTTGGCTACCTCTTCAGCGAAAGTGAAAGTCACTCAGTCATATCTGACTCTTTGCGACCCCATGGACTATACAGTCCATGGAATTCTCTAGGCCAGAATATTGGAGTGGGTAGCCTTTCCTTTCTCCTTTGGATCTTCCCAATCCAGGGATCGAACCCAGGTCTCCCACATTGCAGGTGGATTCTTTACCAGCTGAGCCACAAGGGAAGCCCAGCTGCCTATTCAAATCCCATGCAATTCGGCTGGGATTTAGTGGAATGTCCTGTGCCCAGCACTCTACTTGGTACTTGGATGGAGAGGTTCTGGTGGGATGTAATGTGTGAACAGCTATGAGCTCTGCTTCTAGAGTTTTCACAGCTAAGAGTTGGGTTCCAGGTAAAGGGAACCCAGAGTGTGTTGCTTAGACTTGCTCTGGTTATCACACTGTGCCCGCTTCCCTCATCCTCCAACCTGTTCCAGCTCAGGCCGCCCCCACTCTGGGGGTCATGCTCCCTGTTTCAGTAAGCAGGATGGCCAAGAAATGCTTTTCTGTTTCCTCTCCACAGCCTCTCCCCCACCCCCACCCCCAACAATGTTTTCCTGGGGGATAAAAGATGGAGTCAGCTGGGGGAAGGCTGAGAAATAAAGAGAAGCTTGGACTCATTATGTGTTGTGTTTCCTTTGGGAGAAAAATAAACAGCTTGTGAAGCTTAATTCCATACCTCCTGAGCACTGAAAATAGGGATTTTTAAAAGCTGATTCTAAGAATGAATTAGTAATGAGTTTCTACTGAATTTTTTAAAGTTGTACTTGTCACGCCATTCCGTGGTCATTACCCCTTTCTGGTGAATCCCCAAGGTTTGGTTTTGTAATCTGCAAGAAGTTCAGAGCTTCAGGAGATACTCTGGTGTGTGTCAGTGATGCCTCCAGGCCCAGGGGGCTCTTTCTGAAGAGTGAAGAAGCACCTCTCCCTCCAGAGTGCTTCGATTCCTGGGGACCCCTCCGGCTACAGTATCCTCCTCTTGATTCCATCTCACTAGACCCTCACAACCTCAGGCCAAAGCCCGGTCTGCTTCCGCCACCTGAGGTCACGCGGTGCTTTCTTACCATGGCTGACTCGAACACTTAGTACCTACACCTCTACGCAATTGCTTCAGTCATCTGCTCTTATGAGTACTGGGCACCATTTAATTTCAGTTCTCCCCAAGATATTGGAAACTAAAGGTCAGAGACTCCTTCTCAAGCCTTCCTGCTGCCTTAGCTCAGAGCCAGTGGGTGGAATTCACGTTCTTTTGACCTTCATTTGTGAATGATGATGATGGAGCTGACTCCCTCCAGGACAGCTTTGGAGGCAGCTCCTACCTCAACCTGAGTCAAGTAGGATCTGATTTTCTAATTCTATTCATTTCCTGTTGCAGCTGTAACAACTTACCACAAACTTGGTGGTCGAAAACTTATTTTAGGACTTCGCTGTCAGTCAAGCGGTTAAGACACCATGCTTCCACCGCAAAGGGTGCAGGTTCCATCCCTGACTGGGGAGCTAAGATCCCACACGCTGCGTGGTGCAGCCAAAGAAAAGAAAGAAAAAGGAAACTTATTTTATAGTTCTGGAGACCAGATGTGCAAAGCAGATATCCCTGGGTTAATATCAAGGTGTCAACAAGGCTGTGTTCTTTCCTGGAGAGTCTAGGGGAGACTTCTTCTTCTTGCCTTCTCCAGCTTCTAGAAGCCACCCACTGTGGAGGGAAATGGAAACCCACTTCAGTACTCTTGTCTGGAAAATCCCACGGACAGAGAAGCCTGGTGGGCTACAGTCTACCGGGTTACAAAGAATCGGACATGACTGAGTGACGGAGTACGCTGAAGCCACCCAGAGGCCTTGGTTTGTGGCCCCTCCCTCCATCTTCAAAGCCAGTCATGGCCGTTTGAGTCCTCTTGCTGCATCACCCTGATGCTGACCCTTCTTCATCCTTCTTCCATGTGTGATGGAAGGCCCACGTGGTGGAAGGCCCACTGGCCCACTTGGACAGCCCAGGATCATCTCCTTTCCTCAAGTCAGCTGGTTAAGAACCTGAATTCTGTCTGCTCCCTTCATTCCCCCTTGCCACGCACATATCAGATTTACAGGTTTCTGGGATTAAGACAAGGACTCGTTTGAGGGCTGTGATTGTAACAACCACACCGAATCAAGGCAAAGATGTGCAAGACCCACATTTCCCAAGCTTGGTTAGGGGATACATGCAGTCAGAGGCAGTCACTGGATGGGATGCTGCCAAATAGGAAGGGCAGAGGAAATAGCTCAAAGCAGCATTTCATTTCCTCGTCTCAACTCCTTTTATCCTCTCCGTATTTCAAGTTGCCAAAAAGGTGGGGGCTCTTCTCTTTGTTTACGGCTGTTGCTCTGACAGGCTAATGGCGGAGAACTTCTCTAGCCTTGAAAAGAGTGGGGAGGACAGATGAGACGGTAGATAAAGCCTGCCTTTCTTCCATCTGCCACGGGCCTATCAGAGCTGTCACTTAACCTTACTCGGCAGAGGTTTTCCTCATCTCTTCCATGAGGCTGAGGCCATCTGCTTTCCTATCTGTAATTAGCTGCATACTTATGTTTCTGTCGCTACTGCACTATGTTATTATGTTCGGGATGTTTTAAGTATGATGTGTGCTTCCCCTATTTGAATCAAGACTTCCTCAGACAATGGTACATATTTTCGGATTGATTGTTACCTTCTGCCTTCCTGGTTCCTGAGAGCAGGCGCTGCTCTTAATGGATACTTGAGTGGATAGGGCTCTGGGTGGTTAAGGAATCTCCGGAGGATGTTTGGTGTCTTTCTGTGGCAAGTGAGGTCACAAGCATGCTCTTAGCTCCTGGGGAGGTGGGGGAGTTGCAGTGAATAGGAAATTATCTGCCATCAATTCTGAAAGCAGTACAAGCTTTAAAATCCTGGGCGTTAAAGTCCAGGACAGGAGGGAAGTGTTGCCAGCGGTCTAGGAGAGACTAGAAGGGGAAAAGAGGATCTTAAGTGTTTGTGTGTAATTCTTACCGTTTCGTCTTCAAAGAGGAAAAGCTGGCTGTGGGAGCCAAGCAGAGGGATGGACGTGCGCTCACCTTGGAGGCAGGGAGGAGGAGGGACCTAGGGATGACCCAGCCATGTGCTTGGTAGCTGATGGAAGAGGGAACTGGTGAAAGAAAAGAGTGGCAACTCCCACCAGTAAGAACCTATTGTGCAGCGCAGGGAACTCTACTCAACGGTCTCTAATGACCTATATGGGAAAAAAATCTAAAAAAAGAGTGGCTATGTGTATATGCATAGTGGATTCACTTTGTTATACACCTGAAACTAATAGAACATTATAAATAAATTGTACTCCAATAAAAATTTTTAAAAATAAAGAGCAGCAACTTCTCTTGCCAACTCTGTCAGATATCATGTGCTCTTGTGAAAAAAAATGTTTTTATCATTTGTTCTAACAACTAACATATCAACAGCTTACCTGGCAGGAAAAATTACTGAAAAAACACTTTAGAAAACGAACTCAGGAAAACTACTCCCCAGAATGCCTGCCTCAGCCCCCATCTCTACTTCTGGGGACTAGAGGGTGAAAGGGGGAGTCAGAGCATGTGGCCTTGGAGTCTCCAAGAGGGTCATCCACTTACTGTACCTGGAGCCATGCTTCCTGCCAGGACCAGCATCTTGTGGGCGTGGATTTGGGTGGGAGAGATTGATATTGGAGCTGCCTGTGGTCCCCAGCTGGGATCCTGCTGCCCTGCCATTTTTATTTTCTCTTACTTTATTTTATTTTTTTGTTTTTTGGTGGAAAGTCAAGGGAAACTCAGACTGGGTATTCAGAACTCATCTGTGTCATTAGACTTAAAAAAAAGCAGACACTGGGTATGGTCAGGGGTTCTATCAGCAAGGTATTTATTTTTTCTTTTGTATTGGAGCATAGTTGATTAACAATACTGTGTTGGTTTCACATGTACAGCAAAGTGATTCAGTTATACATATACATGTATCTATTCTTTTTCAAATCCATTTCCTATTTAGGTTATTACAGGATATTGAACAGTGTTCTCTGTACTATACACTAGGTTCTTGTTGGTTGGTAAGAGGTATTTTATTTTTGAAAGTATTACATAGTCACGCACTGTAATATTTTAAAGGAACAAAAGGGTACACAGTGAAAAGCCTTCCCCTCATCCCTAACTCCAGGGACCTGGAGTTACTTCCCTGGAAACAATTAATGTAATTAATTTCTTATCTATCCTGCCAGAAATATGTAATGCATATATAAGCAAACATGTCTAAGTATTCTTTCCTCTTCCCTTTTAACTTTATTTTTAAATTTTTGAGCTTTTAAAGAATAGGCTATATTTTAGAGCAGTTTTAGGTTTATAGCAAGCTTGAAAGAAAGGTATGGAGGTTTCCCATATAGCCCCTGCACCCTCACATGCACAGCCTCCCCCATTATCAAATCCCCCACCAGAGTGGTACATGTGTTACAACTGATGAACCAATACTGACATGTCATTTATCACCTAAAGACCATCATTTACATTAGGGTTCACTCTTGGTGGTGTATAGTCTCTGGATTTTGATATATGCCTAATATCATGTATCCATCTTTATCGTATCATATAGAATAATTGCATAATTTCAATCATATAGAGTAAAACCCTCTAAAAATATTCTATGTTCCTCCTATTCATCACTCCATAGTTTGGCCTTTTTCAGAATGTCATATAGTGGGAATCCCATGGTTTTTAACCTTTCCAGATTGGCTTCATTCACTTAGTACTATGCATTTAAGATTCCATATTTTTTTCATGACTTGATAGCTCATTTCTTTTCAGTGCTAAGTAATATTACATTGTTTGAGTATATTAGAGTCTGTTTATCTGTTCACCTACTGAAGTACATCTCAGTTGCTCCCAAATTTGGCAGTTGAGAATAAAGCTGCTATGAACATCTATGTGCAGGTTCTTGTGTGGACATAAGGCTTCAGTTCACTTGGGTAAATACCATTTGCTGGATCAAATAATCTCCCTTCCCTCTTTACCCAAGCAGTAGTATTCTGTATACAATGTACTGCTTGCTTTTTTCCTTTTATTTTGGAGATTACTCCATATCAGTTCCAATGAATTAAAGGCAGTTTTTTTTAATGTATGAAAAGTATCATGAATCTAAGCTTTTAGCAACCAGTACACTTTTCTATTTGGTGGCCTTCTTACAAGACATTATCATGGAAGATGAAAATTCCTCTTGAGGAAAAAAACATGGTATTAATAGCTCACCAGTCTTACACAGGAGCAGTGGTGGGGGTGTTGGTGGAGGGAGACTGGAAGTAGGGACACCGTCATGGGGCACACAGGATGGTTGCAGGATTTGGTAAAAAGAATGAAGGATCCGGAATCAGAAACTGGTACCAAAAAAAAAAAAAAAAAGGAGAAGCAGGTTCAGATTCTGGCTCCTTCTCTTTCTAGTTGTGTGACTTTAGGTAAGTCATTTAAGGGTTAGAACCCTCCATTTCTTCATCTATAAAATAAAGTCAACAAAAATGGTTATCTCATGGGTTCGGGGAAGCATCAGATGCGATAATGCATGGAAGAGCAGTGTAAGATGCTTTGTAAGCTTTGTAAGATGCTAAGTCCTGGATGGTTCTAGTCATTCTCTCAGCAATATTTGCCCAGTGTCTGCCATGCATCACACAGCGTTCCAGGAACTGGGAAACTGGATGGAAAGATGGCAAATCCCTGGCACCATTGGAGTTTATGTTCGTATAGTGTGGGGAGAGTGAACAAAGAAGCAAACAAAAGATTTTGAGGTATACTGCCATGAAGGAAGTGAAACATGGAGGATTTCCCTGGCAGACCAGCAGCTGAGACTCTATACTTCCAGTGTGGCATGGCCAAAAAAAAAAAAAGGATAAAACGCAGAGACCTGATGGTGAGAGGATGAGGGGGTGCCCAAGTAAGATGGGAGATCAGAAAAGTGACCTGTTCAGGGGCTCTTTATACAGTCAGTGCCCCATCACACAAGGAAGTAAAGATGTGGAGGTTGTGAGTAAACATTCTGTGCCCAGCCAGAGCCAAGGGAGGGCCAGCCTCGGGGAGGAAGGATGCTAGAGGGGCAGCTTGCTTTCCTTTCTCTCAAATCACAGGTCCTCTTCCTGGTGCTTCTCTGCCATGAGGTATGTCCAGGGCTGATGGCACCAAGCAGGGCAGCGAGGGTAATATTAACACCGCTCTAGCCCGTGGGCAAATCTAAAACAGGGGCCCTGGGGAGGAGACCATCCAGCTACCTGCATTTTCTCCGGCTGCCTCTGCAGCTGGGCTAATCTGCTCTTTTGTTTGTTGTTTGAACTGTGTTTTCTGCTAACATGGCAGGGCAGTGCATTTGTGTACACATGTGTTTGTGAGATGGTGTGCATTCAAAACGGAAGAAAGCAACTTTTATATAAATTCCTAAGCTTACATAGCAGTATTTCTAAGCTCTTGCTGTATTTCTAAGTGCAGTGAGAACAAAATAGTTTCTCAAATTCACCCTTCATTCAAAAGAAAGACATAGAGCATCCCCAAAGGAGACAAAAGAGGTGTGTCCCACGCTGGAGAAAGCTAAGGGAGACTCGACTCACCTGGATTCCTATCCCCAAATGCTAAGGCTCTCAGCCTAAATGCAAGTGATTCCCAGGCAACCTTCTGAATAATAGTAGTAATAACCATCCTCTGTTGAAAACATAATATATGCAAAGTACTCGGGCTAAGTATATTCATATGCTTCTTTTTAACTGGGGCTTCCCAGGTGGTGCTAGTGGTAAAGAACCCACCTGCCAGTGCAGGAGAATCTGAGTTGTGGGTTCGATCCCTGGGTTGAGAAGATTCCCTGGAGGAGGGCATGGCAACCAAGGCAGTATTCTTGCTTGGAGAACCCCACAGACAGAGGAGCTACAGTCTATGGGATCACAAAGAGTCTGACAGGGCTGAAGCAAATGAGCACGCGTGCATATACTCAGGCTAAGTATATTCATATACTTCTTTTTTTATTCATTTTTATTGGAGGGTAGTTGCTTTACAATGTTGTTGGTTCCTATTGTACAGCAAAGTGAATCAGCTATATATATACATATATCCCCTTTTTCCTGGATTTCCTTCCCGTTTAGGTCACCACAGAGCATTGAGTAGAGTTCCCTGTGCTATACGGTAAGTTCTCACTAGTTACCTATTTTATCTAATACTTAACAACTAATAAATTGCAAGTTTGATGCTTCTGTGGTGGGTCTCAGGAACTAGTAGGCAGGAGGAAAATTAAAAAGAGACTTTGTACTACCCTCCAAGGAAAGCTCTACTTAAATAAGTTCACGCAATTTGACTAGAGACACAAGTCAGCAGCACCGGTATCCTAACAAAGGTGTATCAGATTCTAGATCCAGCATCCCTCAACCTGTAGCCTCCATTCAGGCCCCTGAGCCCTGCTACAAGGCATTAGAATCCTCAGGTTGCTGATCTGCTGCTCCGGGCCCTCACCAGAGACCATCAGGTAGACCCAGTTCCCTAGGCAGTGTCTGTACTCTGGCTGCTGATGGTGAGAAGTCCTGAGTGGTCTCTGACTGCTGTGTGTGGCACACAGGTAGGCCTGGCAGTATCTCTGCTTCTGTCTTATTTGGGTTCCTGCCTCCAACTGCCCTCCACGGACCAGCCTTAGCCAGGTGGGAGCTGCTGCTTCTGCTAGGCACGGCAGTCGTGTCCGCCTCTGTGCGATCCTGTGGACTGTAGCCTGCCAGGCTCCTCTGTCCATGGCATTCTCCAGGCAAGAACACTGGAGTGGGTTGCCATGCCCTCCTCAGCAAGGTGGAAGACCAGGACAGAAATCTATTCTGATCTTTTCTCCTTTACTAACCGTCTATCAAAAGTAACATAATGGTTACCAGTATCTTGTAGTTACCAGCTGGAGGATAGGGGCAATATAGGGGTGGGGGAGGTACAAACTATTGGATGTAAAATAGGCTCAAGAATTGTACAACATGGGGAATAAAGCCAATATTTTGTAATAATTGTAAATGGAAAGTAATCTTTAAAAATTGTTTAAATAGATAAAAACGTTTAAATTAAACTAAAAACGATTAAAAACTAACCTAATCCCTAATGTAGATGAGTGGTTGCCTAGGGCTTGGTGAGTGGGAGGAATGGGGAATGACCATTAATGGATACAGGCTTTGTTTTCGAGGTGATGTAAGTGATCTGGAATTACTGGTGATGGCTGTACAGCCCTGATTGTACTAAAAACCTCTGAATTGTACGCCTTGCATTGGTAGATTATATGGCTATACCAAATATAGTACAAGAAAGCTATTTTTTAAAAAGTTCTTACCTGGACCATCCCCCATCTCTTTATGGCTATCGGTTGATTAGCCGTGACGAGTTTCAGGCATGCCTACAAATCTTTGATACTCTTCCATTCAAGAGATGAAGCTTAATCATTCTCCTCCAGAATGTGGCCTGGGCTTAGTGACTTTATCCCAAGGAATGAGGTGTGTCAGAAGTGAGAGAGTATAACTTCTGAGACTAGATCATAAATGGCGTCATAGCTTCCTTCTCTGCTTCCGGCTCTTAGATCATTCACTCTTGAGGGAAGCCAGTAGCCATGTTGTGAGGGTGCTCAGACAGCCGCCAGAAGAGGCACGTTTGGTAAGGATCTGAGGCTGCCTGCCAAGAGCCAAATGAGTGAGCTGTCCCGGAGGTGTTCAAGGTTTCAGAGGACTGCAGCTACAGCCAAAATCTTAACCACATTCTCTTGAGAGGTCCTCAGCCAGAACTGCCAGCAAAGCCACTCCCAAATTTCTGACTCACACAAACTATGAGAGTGGCTTAGTGTCTTAAGCCACTAATTTTGAGATAATCTGTTTTACGGAGGTAGGTGACGTGAGATACAAAAGTATACGTTAGTAGATAATTTGTTAGATGATATTGGCTAACCATTAGCCATTCTGAGCTAAAATCTGGGCAAACACTGTTGGGTTAATGCTTTATCCTCCCTGAATAACACCTTTCTATTTTAACAGGAACCCTGGAGACACAGTGCCCCAATTCAAAAGCAGTGTGACAATGGTGATCATTCCAGGTTTGGTGGAAGGCCTGTAGGGAGGTTATTTTTGGTCCAGGGCTGGGGAGTTTATGTGACTTGCTAATTATTCCATGCCACCAGCTGCCTGTTCTTCCTAGGAGTGTCTCTACCCATTCCTTAGGCAGCCCAGAGAGACAATTCCTGTAGGAGGCAACTCAGGCAGGGACTCAATAATGTCACCACTGTCCAAGTGATAGAAAAATGCTCCTATCTCTCCAGGACTCTCTTGCCCCTTCCTTTTCACGGCATCTGCTCTTTTGACTGTATCTCATCTCCCGTGAATAAAGGTCAGGCATTCTCTGCTTTATCTCCTTCACGGAAGGGGTCTTTCCATTCCTATTAAGTTATGTGTTTGCTGCCTGCTGACTTTCTCTCTCTCTCTCTTTTTTTTAAAAAATCTTTTTGTCTCCTTTGACATTTGTTGCCTCTACAGTCCTTTGGAAACCCTGGAATTCCACTCACAATGGACAGAAAACTGGAGATTAGAATGGAAGAGGCCTAGGGCCCACAGCAGTTATTTCAGTGTTTTTGTGTTTGGTGGAAACAGAAGTGCCTACACACAGATAGTACACAACCACCAAAGAGACAGAGGGTGGAGTCGGGGGTCATCAGAGCACACCTGGGAGGGGCTGGCTGATCTGAGTTCACAGCCTTCCTCCTCTCACCCAGGCTGAGGGTTATCACTGGGTAACAGAAACCAAAATCCTTTAGAGAGGCTTAATAATAACCTCTCAAGTACACAGCATCTCCTTGGCTATCATCTCTACCCTCCATTGTTCCTTTATCTCCATCTCCATTGCATGTGTCCAAAGAGTTTCTCTTTTTTGTTTGCTTTTTATTTAAACAACTTTATTTTTTATTATTTTTTTGTATTGGATTTAGTTGCTTTACAATGTTATGTTAGTTTCTGCTGTTCAGCGAAGTGAATCAGCTCTCAGTTCAGTTCAGTTGCTCAGTTGCGTCTGACTCTTTGTGACCCCACGGACTGCAGCACACCAGGCTTCCCTGTCCATCACCAACTCCCGGACCTTGCTCAAACTCATGGCCATCACGTTGGTGATGCCATCCAACCATCTCATTCTCCATCGTCCCCTTCTCTTCCTGCCCTCCATCTTTCCCAGCATCAGGGTCTTTTCTAGAGTGCCAGTTCTTCACATCAGGTGGCCAAAGTATTGGAGCTTCAGCTTCAACATCAGTCCTTCCAATGAATATTCAGGACTGATTTCCTTTAGGATGGACTGATTTGATCTCCTTGCAGTCCAAGGGAATCTCAAGAGTCTTCTCCAATACTACAGTTCAAAAGCATCAATTCTTTGGCTCTCAGCTTTCTTTATGGTCCAACTATCACACCCATACATGACTACTGGAAAAACCATAGCTTTGACTAGATGGACCTTTGTCAGTAAAGTAATGTCTCTTCTTTTTAATATGCTGTCTAAGTTTGTCATAACTTTTATTCCAAGAGCAAGTGTCTTTTAATTTCGTAGCTGCAGTCACCATCTGCAGTGATTTTGGAGCCAAAGAAAATAAAGTCTGTCATGTTTCCATTGTTTGCCCATCTATTTGCCATGAAGTGATGGGACCGGATGCCATGATCTTAGTTTTTTGAACATTGAATTTTAAGCCAGCTGTTTGTATACACATATCCCCTCTTAGTCACCAGAGTTCCTCTATCTTTCACCAACAGTGCCAAAAATTGCTAAGTATCCCAGTATTAACTCCCAGTTTTCCATTGTGTGGTCTCATTGTTGTACCTCTCTGGGAAAGCAGGAACAATATCATGGCCCCAGGATTCCCACACTGGACTCTGAACTACCTCTAAGCACTTGGAGGAGAACTCACAGGAGAACCCAGGATATTGTACATTTTTGAGAGAAATGCAGCAGTCCTCAACTTTGAGGGTCACCAGCCTGAGACAGTTCACAATTCAGCATTCCACCCAACTCATTCTTTTAATAACATTATATCTTTGCTGGGTTTTGTGTGGTCACAACGATGAAAAGGAAATATCACCCGAAATTCAAGTTGAAGCAGAAAATGATGTGGCAGAGTCCAATCTGATTCCAAGGTTTGAGAAACTGTGCTGGGTCCAACAGGTACCTGAATCCTGTTCATAATTAATCATGATCTTTTGAGAACAGAGTGGTAATATGTGTTTTTCATCTAATTTGTGTATATTTTTTTCAAGTGGCAATAATCATTAGGACATAAATACCCATGTAATTGCTTAAACCCAACTATTTAATACATGGAACTGTATTAATTCCATATATTTCTTTTGGCTTCAGGGTACCATGAAAAAAACAACTCACAAACTAGGAGAGCAGAGAAATGAGCAAGTTTGGGGATCTCTGATGAGGCCCATTTTGACCTGGCCTGGCCTCACTCATCGCTGACTCTCCCTGGCTCCCTCATCCATAGCACTCTGGGGGTGTGCTCAATAGCTCAGTCATGTCCGGCTCTTTGCAACTCCATGGACTATAACCCACCAGACTCATCTGTCCATGGAATTTCCCAGACAAGAAGACTGAAATAGGTTGCCATTTCCTATTCCAGGGGAGCTTCCAGACCCAGGGATCAAACCCATATCTCTTGCATTATTTGCACTCTGGGTGCTACTCCCCCTGCTTCCTGGCCTCCAGGGCTTCACAAGTGTCCTTCTCTCTTTCAGAATGGCCAGTTCCTCCTTCCTCTCTTCAGTGTATCCACTCACTTCCCCTGTATTTGCAACAATCACGGTACCTGTCACATTGTATTGCATACACTTGCTTGCATAGTTGTTTTCCCACTAAACCATGAGCTTCTTGAGAGCAGAGAACAGATCTTGCACACCCAAAATTGACTGATGGAAGGAAAGGGGGTAAGTATGTTACTGAAAACTTTGTTGAGAAGTCTGCTGGCTAGACTTTGCTTCTTACCGTCTCCTCCACAGACATTACTATTATCACTAACCTTAGCTGCATCGTCTGTACTGAAAGTACAGAGGACAACTGTGGACCCACTGACCTTCCTTCCCTCTGAACATAGTCCTTTGATAGAAGGTTATCTAAGATCTAGCACATGGGGATTTTGCTGGGATACTCTGGCCTCATGTTAGGATGTGTGTGTGCTGGGGCTGGGGCTTCTCAGGTGGCACTAGTGGTAAAGAACCAGCCTGCCAATACAGGAGATGCAAGAGACGCGGGTTCGATCCCTGGGTTGGGAAGATCCCCTGGAGGAGGGCATGGCAGCCCCTTCCAGTATTCTTGCCTAGAGAATCCGATGAACAGAGGAGCCTGGCAGGCTACAGTCCACAGGATCGAGAAGAGCTGGACATGACTGAAGCTACTTAGCATGCACGTTACACGCATGCAGTGGCTGCAGCAGTAATAGAGGTTCTAGAATGGACTGCCAGACCAGGCACATCTGGTTGCAAACAACAGAGATTCCAAATTCCTTAGGGAAGGAAGAAAGAGTTTTTTTGGTTGTTGTTGTTGGTTTGGTTTGGTTTGGTTGGAATCACAGCTTCAGGCTTGTTCTAATGTTAGCCCAGGAGTAGCATCACCAGGATCCTGGGGGCAAACAGGGCTTACCAGAGCCTGGGAATCTAGTCAAGAGTTCAGAGTTTGCTCCAAATCCAAAGCAACCCCAGTGCCTAAATCATTGTGAGCCTCACCCTAGGGCTCCATTACCTTTGTGACAAAGTTTCTTTCTCCTCTCTCCAAGCCCCTCTCAACTGTCCTCACAATACCAACTAACCGCTTTTCTCCTTTCAACTGTAGTTCAGAGTCCAACAACAGGGGTAATCTGATTGATCAGTGAAGTCTCTGTTTAAACAGAGATTTTGCAGAGCCTGCACCCTGGTTGTGCTTATATCAAGTGTTTACTTCTTGCCCAGTTTTCCAAGGTTAGGAGGAAAAAAGGCTCAGAAGGAACCAGCATGATGACTCACTGGAAGGAGTGTGAGTTGTGAGTACAGCAAATGGCCTGAGAATCTACCTCTTTGGTCCATAGGGTCTTTCCAGTTATGTAACATTAACTAGTCATCTTCTCAACAAGCATTATTTGTTTCAGGGTTTGTATTCATCACTCTGAAATTGTCTGTTACGGTCTATACCCTGATAATGCTCAGACATCCAGTCACGGACCCGTCAGTATCAAGCACATCATTTAATATTTAATGTGTAACATACTGACAAGGTGACTCTGTTTCCTTGAGCAAATCTCATTCTCTTTTGGGTGCTCAGTTGAATTATCTATAATGGTAAGCATAAATAGGCCTTACCTGCCCAAAGAGAGGACAGAGACCAGCTCACCTCTAAGGTACTCTCTCACACCAAGAGTCCAGGACTCTACAATGATTTATGAACTTGAAGTTTCCAGGCCACTGAAGTGGGATCTGTAAGCAAGATAAATGGATTGATAAGGTGGGAAAAGAATTTCTTAATTTGAGCAATGAAACTCATTAAGTAAAGGAAACCCTTTTAATTGATATGTCCAAATAATTGAGGACTTAGTTCTTTCTCCTTGGCCTGAAACAATCGGTATTTTGCATGAATATACACCAGAATTGAATCTTCAATGAGACCCTTGCAGGATCCAGGCACATTCCCAAGGCTGACTTTGAACCTGAATAATGAACTTTCCCCTACCTCTCCCATGAGACTGTGGTCTAAACCACACCATTCTGCCACTGTGTTCTTTGATGTTTTGTATTGTTTACTTACAGATTTTACTTTCTTCTGAACTACTCTGTCTTAGATTTCCTATGTCTCTCTTTGCAGCTTTTAAGCCCCGTCCCAGCTGGCTCTTTGGACTACACTTGTACAGATATTTAAGCTTTGTCCAAAAAATAAATCACCATCCTTGGACCTTGCATGATCCTCTAGCTCTCTCTCTACCCCTTCATGCTGGCTTCAGGAAAAAGTGGTCTGACCTTGTTTTAGGGCTTCCCTGGTAGCTCGGACGGTAAAGCATCTGCCTGCAATGCGGGAGACCTGGGTTTGATCCCTGGGTCGGGAAGATTTCCTGGAGAAGGAAATGGCAACCTACTCCAGTACTCTTGCCTGGAAAATTCCGTGGATGGAGGAGCCTGGTAGGCTACAGTCCATGGAATCGCAAAGAGTCGGACACGACTGAGCCTGGTTTTCAGCAGAGTTACTAAGAGACACCTAATCTCCCTCTAGGACACACCCTCTTCAGGTCGAAAGTACCCTATCCAGTCCATAGCCTCTAACCTCACCCTCACTTCCTCCCCTCTCGTACCACTGGTTCTCAGAGTTCCCAGGGAGGCCTCATTCAAACAAAGCTTGCTGGGTACCCTCAGAGTTTCTGGCTTAGTAGATATGGTTTGGGGCTTCAGAAAATGCTTTTCAAACTAGATTTCTTGTGATGCCAAAGCTGCTGGTGTTCAGGTCAGTTTTTGAGAAACCTTACTGGGAGATGATTTGCTCCCCTCCCTCATCCTGCCCTGACCCTTGGCGATACCTTACGGCATTTTTGGTTGTCATAAATGGGGGAAGGCAAGATGTGGTACTGGGATCTGGTGGGTAAAGACCTGGGATGATGCTAAACATCCTAAAATGTCTGGGACAGCCTCACATCTCCTCTGAACAAAGAATTATCTGGCCAAAATTACTAATGGTGCTGAGCAAAACTTGAGAAATCTTGCTGTGCAGATTATTTCTCTATGGCTGGCCCTAGATCACTGATCACTCCCTCTCTACTCATTCAATCCATCTCTACAGCCCTTTGGGTCCACCTCCTATATACGTGTCTCATCTGTCTTTACCTCTATTTTGGCCATGTGGTATGCAGGCTCTTAGTTCCCAGACCAGGGATTGAACCTGCACCCCCTGCAGTGGAATCTTAACACTAGACTGCCAGGGAAGTCCCTGTCTTTGCCTCATCACTTCTGCTGTCCATCCTTTTTTCAGATTCATCACCTCCCACATGAATTACTTACTGCAGTCGCTTCCTTTTTTCGTAAACAATATTTTATTGTGTATATTTCCTAGTAAGTTTTTTAATACAATTTTAAAGGTTGTACTTCATTTACAATTATTACAAAATATTGGCTATATTCCCTATGTTGTAGACTACAACTATATAGCCTATCTTACACTCAGTAGTTTGTACCTCCCACTTCCCTACCCCTAACATTGCCTTTCCCCTCCCACTGGTAACCACTACTTTATTCTCTGTATCTGTTCATCTGCTTCTTTTGTGTTATATTCATTAGTTTGTTGTGTTCTCGAGATTCCACATATAAGTAGTATTGCACAGTATATGTATTTCTCTGACTTATTTTACTTAGCATAAATAGAAGGGGAAAAACTGGAAACAGTGACAGATTTTATTTTCTTGGGCTCCAAAATCACTGAGGATGGTGACTGCAGCCATGAAATTAAAGGACGCTTGCTCCTTGGAAGAATAGCTATGACAAACCTAGACAGTGTATTAAAAAACAAAGACATCACTTTGCTGACAAAGGTTCTTATGGTCAAAGCTATGGCTATTTCTTTAGTCATGTATGAATGTGAGAGTTGGGCCATAAAGAAAGCTGGGCACTGAAGAATTGATGCTTTTGAACTGTAGCGTTGGAGAAGACTCTTTTTATTCCCCATTTATTTTTATTCGTTGGAGGCTAATTACTTTACACTATTGTAGTGGTTTTTGCCATACACTGACATGAATCAGCCATGGATTTACATGTATTCCCCATCCCGATCCCCCCTCCCGCCTCCCTCTGCATCCCATCCCTCTGGGTCTTCCCAGTGTACCAGCCCTGAGCACCCATCTCATGCATCCAACCTGGGCTGGTCCTTTGGACAGCAAGGAGATCAAACCATTCAATTCTAAAGGAAATTGACCCTGAATATTCATTGGAAGGACTGATGCTGAAGCTCCAATACTTTGGTCACCTGATATGAAGAGCTGACTTACTGGAAAAGACCCTGATGCTGGGAAAGATTGAGGGCAGGAGGAGAAGAGGGCGACAGAGGATGAGATGGTTGGATAGCATCACCTACTCAATGGACATGAGTTTGAGCAAACTCCAGGAGATAGTAAAGGACAGGGAAGCCTGGCGTGCTGCAGTCCATGGGGTCACAAAGAGTTGGGCATGACTTAGCAACTGACAAACAACAATAACACCACCCTCTGAGTCCATCCATGGTGCTATGAATGGCCAAATATTAATCTTTGTTCTTTTTAATTTTTTTCCAGTCTTTTGATGGAAAGTTAGAGATATTCAAAGAATAGGAGGTGCTGAACAAATCAAGCACCGGATTGGAACCCTAAACTAATTTTGGCCCTACCCTGTGACTGTGAGTGTGTTTGATCACCCTTGGGGCCTTAGTTTTTTCATCTGTAAAATAAGACATTGGATAACTTCTAAGATTCTGTCTCACTCAAATATCCTGTTATTATATAGTGGGATAGAGGGAATTCATCCCAAGAAGTATCCTCTTTTTCTCTGTAAAAGAGATCTTGTTAACAAAACCCCAGCATACCCAGCAGAACTGTCCTTTTAACATCAGCTGGCTTTTTATCCTAAATAAATGGAGAAGCCTCAGAGAAGAAAACAGTGCAGAGAGAAAGGCTCCAGAGATAGCCTTTCCTTTCAAGCCAGATTCAGGCAGGAGCCTAAGCAGACTGGAGATGCCTGCTTTGCTTTTGGAAGATGCCAAAGTTGTCTCTTCAGTCAAAGAGGAATTTAAGAGGAGCACAAAAATTCTTTAATGTTCTTTGAGCTGCTCTCTGGCCCACACCCAGGAAACATTGTTATTGTATCTGAGACATCGGGATGTTTGGCAGTGTTATGTTCTTATTTGGCCCAGT
Source organism: Cervus canadensis (assembly GCF_019320065.1). NCBI lineage: Eukaryota > Metazoa > Chordata > Mammalia > Artiodactyla > Cervidae > Cervus > Cervus canadensis. The sequence goes on from NC_057400.1 coordinate 14,949,999, forward strand.
ACAGCTCTTTATTTATTAAAGCCTTGGGGCCCTTCAGGCCATGGTTCAGTGTATTAATTTATGTAGCATGCCTCCCTAGAGAGAAGACCAATTTAAATACCCTCAGCTTCACTATGACCCAGTTTGCCACTAAGATATTAACTCTGAAGCTTTTCGTTTTCTCTTCTTTCTTATTATGGCTATAAAAGGTACATGGAGCCTGCCCTAGGCAAAAAATCAGGATGGAACATCCCACCCTTTCCATTTCTATGCCCTTCTCTTTCTTCACTATATCAACGTGAACTGAACCCCAGTTTAATTCAATCAGTTGTAAATTAATTCAACAAACCCAGTATTTATTGAGGGCTAGTTATATGCAAGCCATATGCTGCAATGCAATGGTGCTTAGTTGTATCTGACTTTTTGTGGCCCCATGGACTGTACCCTGCCAGGCTCTTTTGCCCATGAAATTTTCCAGGCAAGAATAATGGAGTGGGTTGCCATTTCCTAATCCAGGGAAATTTTCCCAACCCAGGGGTCAAACCTAAGTCTCCTGCACCTCCTACATTGGCAAGCAGATTCTTCACCACTAGTGCCACCTGGGAAGACTCAAGCTATATGCTGAAAATGGAAGTGAAAAATGAAAATCACTCAGTTGTGTCTGACTCTTTGTGACCCTAGGGACTATACAGTCCATGGAATTCTCTAGGCCAGAATACTGGAGTTGGTGGCCTTTCCCTTCTCCAGGAGATCTTCCCAACCCAGAGATCAAACTCAGGTCTCCTGCATTGCAAGTGGGTTCTTTACCAGCTGAGCCACAAGGGAAGCCCAAGAAACTGGAGTGGGAAGACTATCCCTTTTCCAGCAGATCTTTCTGACCCAGGGAAGCATGAATTATATAAGACCCTATCTTCAAAGGGGCTTCCCTGCTGGATCAGACAATAAAGAATCTCCCTGCAACGTGGGAGACCTGGGATCTATCCCTGGGTTGGAAAGAGCCCCTGGAGGAGGGCATGGTAACCTGTCCTAGTAATCTTGCCTAGAAAATCCCATGGACAGAGGAGCCTGGTGGGCTACAGTCCATTGGGCTGTAAAGAGTTGGACACGACTAAAGCAACTTAGCACCCACAACGTGCTACCTTTAAGGGTCTAGGAATATCCTGTGGAGACAGACATGGAGACAAGCTCTCCAGGACAGCATGGTGGGTGCAGAACTAGAGGTGAGTACCAGGGGTTGTGGAGGAGGGAGTGGGCCCCTGCCTGAAAGGCCCAGGGAGAGGAGATTTCTAGAAAGGGCACTCGCCTTGGATCCTGAGAAGTGGTAAGAATTTGCCAGATTAGGTGAGTGTGTGTTTCAGCCTGGGTCAAAATAACATCCCACACTTGGGGAACTTAAATATTGATCATTTCAGTTGACTCAAGCGTGAAATGTGTGAGAAAAGGTATAAAGATGAGAAAGGGGCCAGATCATGGTGGGTCTTGTTCTTTGAAAATAATTGAAGCCATTGTCCTCCCAAGGAATGTTTGGAAAGTGGATTCCCCCAGACCAAAATGTCTCCTGAGGTCCTAAAATAAATTTTAATTATGTCAACCAGAGTCCCAACAGAAAACAGCACTCTTATATTCAGATCAGTTCAGTTCGATCACTCAGTCGTGTCCAACTCTTTGTGACCCCATGAACCGCAGCACACCAGGCCGCCCTATCCATCACCAGCTCCTGGAGTTCACCCAAACCCATATCCATTGAGATGGTGATGCCATCCAACCATCTTATCCTCTGTCGTCCCCTTCTCCTCCTGCCCTCAATCTTTCCCAGCATCAGGGTCTTTTCAAATGAGTCAGCCCTTCGCATCATGTGGCCAAAGTATTGGAGTTTCAGCTTCAACATCAGTCTTTCCAATGAACACCCAGGACTGATCTCCTTTAGGATGGACTGGTTGGATCTCCGTGCAGTCCAAGGGACTCTCAAGAGCCTTCTCCAACACCACAGTTCAAAAGCATCAATTCTTCTGCGCTCAGCTTTCTTTATAGTCCAACTCTCACATCCATACATGACCACTGGAAAAATCATAGCCTTGACTAGACAGACGTTTGTTGACAAATTAATGTCTCTGCTTTTTAATATGCTGTCTAGGCTGGTCATCACTTTCCTTCCAAGGAGTAAGCGTCTTTTAATGCCATGGCTGCAATCACCATCTGCAGTGATTTTGGAGCCCAGAAAAATAAAGTCAGCCACTGTTTCCACTATTTCGCCATCTATTTTTCATGAAGTGATGGGACCGGATGCCATGATCTTAGTTTTCTGATTGTTGAGCTTTAAGTCAATTTTTTCACTCTCCTGTTTCACTTTCATCAAGAGGCTCTTTACTTCTTCCTCACTTTCTGCCATAAAGGTGGTGTCATCTGCATATCTGAGGTTATTGATATTTCTCCCAGCAATCTTGATTCCAGCTTGTGCTTCCTCCAGCCCAGCATTTCTCATGATGTACTCTGCATATAAGTTAAATAAGCAGGGTGACAATATACAGACTTGACATACTCCTTTTCCTATTTGGAACCAGTCTGTTGTTTCATGTCCAGTTCTAACTGTTGCTTCCTGACCTGCATACAGGTTTCTCAAGAGGCAGGTCAGGTGGTCTGGTATTCCCATCTCTTTCAGAATTTTCCAGTTTATTGTGATACACACAGTCGAAGGCTTTGGCATAGTGAATAAAGCAGAAATAGATGTTTTTCTGGAGCTCTCTTGCTTTTTCGATGATCCAGCGGATGTTGGCAATTTGATCTGTGGTTCCTCTGCCTTTTCTAAAACCAGCTTGAACATCTGGAATTTAACGGTTCATGTATTGCTGAAGCCTGGCTTGGAGAATTTTGAGCATTACTTTACTGACATGTGAGATGAGTGCAATTGTGCGGTAGTTTGAGCATTCTTTGGCATTGCCTTTCTTTGGGATTGGAATGAAACCTGACCTTTTCCAGTCCTGTGGCCACTGCTGAGTTTTCCAAATTTGCTGGCATATTGAGTGCAGCACTTTCACAGTGTCATCTTTCAGGATTTGAAATAGCTCAACTGGAATTCCATCACCTCCACTAGCTTTGTTCGTAGTGATGCTTCCTAAGGCCCACTTGACTTCACATTCCAGGATGTCTGGTTCTAGGTGAGTGTTCACACCTATAGGGCATATCATTTCAAAATAATCATATTAATAATATTTTACCCATATAAATTTGACCTAGGAACGTTTAAGTATCTTTTCTGATTTCAAAATGTTTTCCATGCAATTCAACAATTGTAGCATATCAAATAAACCTATTTCCAGCACGTCTCTTCACAAGCTGAAAGAAATTGCTTGTGATTTTCTGGGGGCCCTCTAGGAAATCTTAAAGACAGCTTTAAAAGTAAGAGATATCATATAGGATTTAATTTAGAGAAGGCAAAATATCAAAAGTTGTCAGGAGATAGAAACACTGGTTAAAAGAGGATCATAGGTTATGGAGAATAAATACTTGGCTACCCATTTAATCAAAGTGACAATAACAGATTTAAAAAGGAAACATAGGTGGTACTGTGGTGTTCAAGAACCCTTACTTACCTTTTTCAAAAGTGAGCAAGCTTTGTTCTCTTAAATAATCAAGAACATGACAGTCAACATCAAGAATAGGAAATTATTCTTATAAAGAATCTGGTATCTAGGCAGATTACACAAAAGGTAAAAATTATCTTTTGCAGCCTCTTAAAAGAGCAGACCAATCATCTCAGCAAATTTTGTCATTTTAATAGAGAGGAAACCAAATTCTTGTTTTGTCACAGTACGGCAATTGATATTAAAGCATTTGGGGGGAAAATTCTCTATGTGCTTCAGAGAGCACATATATATATATGCACACATGCCTATATATACATAGATTTTCTTTTACAGATTATATATATTTATATATATATATATATATATATATATAGCTGATTATATATATATGGCTGAATTACTTTGCTCTACACCTGAAACTAACACTACATTGTAAATCAACTATGTTGTTCAGTTGCTAAGTCATGTTTGATTCTTTGTGACCCCATGGACAGCACATGCCAGGCCTCCCTGTCCCTCACTATCTCCCAGAGTTTGCCCAAGTTCACGTCCATTGAATTGGTGGTACCATCCAACCATCTCATCCTCTGTCGCCCTCTTCTTCTCCTGCCCTCAATGTTTCCCAGCATCAGGGGCTTTTCCAATGAGTCAGCTGTTCGTATCAGGTGGCCAAAGTATTGGAACTCCAACTATACTTCAACTACACTTCAATTTAAAAAAAGAAAATAATAGGATTTCTTAACTGCTACTCTTTTCCTGGAGTCAGGACTCAGCTCAAGTTTTAAAATATTGAGGGCTTATCAAGCAACTAAATGGAAGCTGTAGATATTGTCATCTTAGTGGCTTTTGACATTGGCATCATACCACACTGATCATTGTAATCCACTGTAAGATGCATCATAACAGCTTCTTTTTTACTACATGTAAGTCAAACACTAATATTGCAAAGGGATTTGTCTTTGAAAAATATAACTTTAGACATAGTCAGTGACCTTCCTATTCACTTGGTGTGTTACAGGACGGGAGTAACTTGTGCCAAAGCGTCTTCAGGCAGTGCTGCAAGCTCAGGGCAGTAGGAGTCGGTCAGTGTGAGGAGCGGTGGAGGGAGGAAGGCCAGGGCAAGGTTGAGGCTGGAGAGAGCGCGGAGGATAAGATGAGGAGGGCCTTTTGGGCCTCTCTCACGAGTTAGAACTCAGTCTGGAGAAGGAGGTAAAGGGTTTGGAGTCAGGGGTGTCTTGCTAAAAGTCTGAGCCCCTGGGGCCAAACTCTCTGGGTTTGGATCCAGATTTTGACACTAAATGGCTCTGAGATCTTGAGCAGGTTATTTAACCTCGGTTTTCTTCATTTGTAAAACGATGTTAATGGCATCTGTTTTAGAAGAGTTGTGTGAAGAGAATAGATGTGAAGCCCCAAGAATGATGTCTGGCGTGTAGGATCACCTATGACGTCAACTAGACCTTCCACCATTGTTATCCTTTTAGGATCTCTTTGTTCAACTGTTGTTCTCTGGGAAAGCCGACAGGAGCCGGCCTCCAGTGCGCCCCTACAGGAGCTGCTTGGTGGCACCCATCTAGTTGAAAGTTGTGGGGGTGGGTAAGAGCTTAACTTGATACCAGATGGCTATTTAGGTGAGAGTGACTAGTCAATTGATCAAACAGTGAGGCTTTGGAGATTGGGATGTGGGTAAAGTCCTGCTAATGCCACCCTCATTGTGTGTGTAAAGAGGAGTAGGGGTAGGAAATAAACTTGACTAAGGGTTTTTGAGATGGTTAGCACCATATGGCTCCAGGAAGCTGCCTTTTACATCAGTACCTATCCCTAGTGCCCCTGTTTAAATTTCTGCTACAGTGAAAGTGGGAAACTCAGTAAAACCTGCAGAGAGGCACCAGGACTCTTTAAGTGTGTTTGAGACTCAGGATACACAGAGAGTCACAAAGCAAGAGAAAATATTGGGTGTGTTTATCAAAACATATGATGTTTCATCAAAGTATGGAAATTCAATGAAGAGCAACATCTCAGCCTCCTCATCAGGATGAAGACACAAAATTAGCTTTTAACATTGTTGTGTTAACACAGAGATTGTTCCAACCTTCACAGGATTTGCTTCAAGTTCTCAGCCCCGGCGAGCTGGTGAATTACTCTTGAGCATAAAGGCTCTCAAATTGCTGGGCAAGGACCTGCAGGGTGCAGGCAAGGGCCACCAGCATGGTTCAAAGTCCGTGCTGTCCCCCACCTCACTTCAGAATAGCGCTGCTGGGGCAATGGCATGGTCTGAGAGAAGGGGGCACGGGACCACCACCATCTTTTGAAGTTAACCAGAGAAAACACCCATTCTTTTCTTATCACTGACATAAATTGTAATTTGTAGCCTGAAGCATGAGGATGAAATATCTACAAACACATACTCTCTGCCCCCCAGCTGCTGCAGCTAGCTAGAGGACAAAGAGAAACACAGAAACCTAAACACCCCGTGGCAGAAGCTTCCACAGAAAAATGCCTGTTTCCAAATTAATGTGGGTAATGTTACCATTTGCTTTGTTACTGTGTCAGGCTTTGCTTCCAGGGGCAAAAATGTTTTGCACAAATAGATCATTAGTACCGCAGGAAGTTGAAGTTTACTCAATCACTACGGGAGCCATGGCCTTTAGAGCTTCTGACTATGACCCAGTGTAAGAAATACACTTGCTATTATGACTCAGTGCGTATATCCAGAGCCCAAGCAAGATCTCTGTGGTGTAAATGCTCCACCAAAGTTCATTACTAGCTGTCACCTGATGTCACTGCACTGCTGAACGTGGAGTTGGAAAGAGATGTGTACGGTTAGTTGTCTGTCAGGACACAGTCACTACACCTACGATAGCAACAACATCAGTTAAGACTGCCAAACTAGGGTTGCAAAGAATACTTTGGGAAACACTCTCTAATTTGCAAAATTTGTGAAACAAGAAAGAGTCAGTGTGCATGACCTGAAGGTGTTCTTTACAGAATATTCGGGTCTTTAGGAAACCTGTTTCAGTAAACACCCTTCCCCATTTCAACTTCTGTTGGGGATGTTCCAAGATATGTGGTCCCTCTATTTTAAATCACTGCCTTCTCCAATTTTTCTCTGATTCCTCTTTGCTTCAGCCCATACGATGTTTTCTTTGGAAGCAGTTTTTATAAACCATTAAAAGTTTGTTTCATATTCTATAAAATGAAGTGTGTGTGTGTGTGCGCGCGCTAAAATTCACATGACAGTAGGTATTTTGAACAACTGGATGGGCATGGGTAATTTTCCCTTAGGCCTTACAGTTATTGTGGAAATAAAAAGAATTGTCTTGCTGCTTAATGAATCACTCTGGAGTAAGTAGCATTCAACAATAAGCATTTATTTCCTCACATTTGAGGGTTAGTGGCAGAGACTATTCACTGTTAACTGCGCTTATTATTTTGTCTGTGGAGCAGCTGGATGCTCCACCCTAAACTGAGTTTCTTTGGGGCAGTTGTGCCCCACACATTCCTCATCTATCTCATGGGACCACTGGGCTAGACTGATGGAAACATTCCTTCTCATGGCAATGGCAAGAGCTCAAAGGCAGTAGGAAATCTGAAAGACCCGTTGAGGGCATCACTTGCCTCTTTCTATGAGTCAAAGCAAATCAGAGGGCCAACCTCAGAGTCCAAGGGTGAGGAGGACGCCCCCGTCACAGAAAGAGGGCACTGTAAAAGTACGTGACCAGGGAGCGGTGAATTGGGGACTGGGGTAGGCTGAAAAGAGCACCCCACATTTGTCACACTCTAATCTCTGGAAATTTTGAGTGTGATTAAGATGCGATCAAATTAAGGATTTTGAGATGGAGCAATTATCCTGGATTTTCTGGATTTGCTCAATGTAACAACAAAGGTCCTTATAAGAGGGAGGCAAGAGATTAGAGTTTGAAGAAGGACCTGGGACAACAGTGGCAGAGGGAAGAAAGGTGATCTCATATGGGACCATGAGCCAAGGACAGAAGACAACTCTCAGAACTTGGAAAGGGCAAGGAAACAGAATGTCCTCTGAAGCCTCCAGAAGAAATGCAGCCCTGTCAACAACTTGATTTTAGACTTCTGACCTCCAAACTGTAAGAGAGTCAATTGGTGTTGTTTAAGCCACTATGTTTGTGATAATTTGTTAGAGCAGCAATTGAAAACCACTACAGATTTTGGTATCTGGGTGTGAGGTGCTGCTGTAACAAACATCTAAAAATGTGGACGTGACTTCAGAATTGGATAAGTGGTAGACTCTGGAAGAAGTTCTAAGAGCATGATAGAAAAAGCCTAGATTGCCTGGAATACATGGTTAGTAGAAATATGGGTGTTAAAGACTGCTGGTAAGGGCTTGGGAGGAAATGAGGAAAATGTTATTCAAAACCAGAGAAAAGAAGAATCTTGCTATTAATATATAGCAGCAGAAAGGTTAGCTGAATTGTGTCCTACATTTACATGAAAAGAAGAATTTGTCAATGATGAAATTAGATATGTAACTGAAGAGATTTCAAGCAAAGTGTTGAAGGTACAACCTGGATTTTTCTTGTTGCTTTTAGTAAAATCCAAGAAGAAAGAGATAAATTGATAAAAGTACTATTAAGCAAAGGGAACTAGGACTAAGTAATCTTGGAAATTCTCAGCCTATCCAGATTTTGGCTAAAAGTAGGAGATTTACTGTTAGGAAAGCATGCACTAGAGGGAAAGCCAAGGATGTGGCTGGACAGTCTTTTGCTAGTACCTGGAATCAAATATATATCTCTGGGAGATGGTGAGGGACAGGGAGGCCTGGCACACTGCAGTCCATGGGGTTTCAAAGAGTCGGACACAACTCGGCAACTGAACAACAGCATGTGTGTGTGTGTGTGTGTGTGTGTGTGTGTGTGTGTGTGTATTCTGTTGCACAGTGGTTTCTTTGAAAAAATTAAGCATGTGATCCATCGATCTCTTTAGCCATCTCATCAAAGAGTCGGACACAACTCGGCAACTGAACAATAGCATATGTGTGTGTGTGTGTGTGTGTGTGTGTGTATTCTGTTGCACAGTGGTTTCTTTGAAAAAATTAAGCATGTGATCCATCGATCTCTTTAGCCATCTCATCAAAGAGTCGGACACAACTCGGCAACTGAACAACAGCATATATGTGTGTGTGTGTGTGTGTGTGTGTGTATTCTGTTGCACAGTGGTTTCCTTGAAAAAATTAAGCATGTGATCCATCGATCTCTTTAGCCATCTCATCAAAGAGTCGGACACAACTTGGCAACTGAACAACAGCATATATATGTGTGTGTGTGTTTGTGTGTGTATGTGTGTATTCTGTTGCACAGTGGTTTCTTTGAAAAAATTAAGCATGTGATCCACCGATCTCTTTAGCCATCTCATAGACCTATCCAGGAAAAATATGTGGAGAAGCATGTTGTATAATGGAAGACATCTCTGGGACATGCATGGGAGACCCATGAGGTTTTTGATGTTGTAATACGAGAAGAAATATTGCCAGCTTGAACCGAAGGGAACAGAGAGAGGACAAAACTTAAAAAGACTGTTGAACTCCCAAAATTCCACAGGCACGAAACAGATGGGTAAAACTCTTTAGGTGAAAACTGGTCTTACTCTTCTTTAAAAAGGAAGCATGACTGAGAGTGGATTCCTGGGCTTAGACAGTAGAGCCACAGAAGATTAAAATAGGCCTTGAAATAGTGTTTTCACAGTTGGACTTCAAAATTGCTCACACTAGTGGTTTCTTCCTCTATTTTATTCCTTTTTGAATGGGAATGTCTCTACCTATTATCCTATGGCTATCTCACCATTCTATTTGGGGGATCAGATAAATTGTTTTCGAGTTTCACAGGCCTAGGGACAGAAAAGATTTTTTCCCAGTCTCACTCATTCTTAATTTCCATGATTTAGTAAAGTGGTTTGGGACTGTCGAACTGATAAATATGCAAAGAGATTTTAGACTGTAAGTTGATGTAGTAAGTTGAGACTTTAGAGGATGTTGGAAAAGGGTGATATATTTTGATGCGAGATGGATGTAAATCTTTAGGGGCCAGAAGACAGTCTGGTGAGCTGATAAGGATCCTCCAGGGCTGCAGAAGACTCTTGAGAGTCCCTTGGACAGCAAGGAGATCAAACTAGGCAATCCTAAAGGAAATCAACCCTGAATACTCACTGTAAGAACTGATGCTGAAGCTGAAGCTCCAGTACTTTGGCCACCTGATGCAAAGAGCAGACTCACTGGAAAAGACCCTGATAGGGGGAAAGATTGAGGGCAGGAGGGGAAGGGAGGGACAGATAATGAGATGGTTGGATGGCATCACGTACTCAATGGACATGAGTTTGAGCAAACTCCAAGAAATAGTGAAGAACAAGGAAGCCTGGCATGTGCAGTCCAGGGGGTCAAAAAGAGTTGGACATGACTTAGTGACTGGACAGCAACAACAGCGACAAAGATGTTCACAACCTAACTTCTGAAACCTGTGAGTAGTACCTTATATGGCAAAAGAGACTTTGCAGCTGTGACTGCTAGGCATCTTTGGGTGGGACAATCATCCTGGATTATCCAAGTGGTCTATATAATCACAGGGCTCTTAGAAGACAGAGGTAGTGAGAAAGTGATATGGCGACAGAAGCCAAGATTGGAGTGATGTAGCCAGCCCCTGAAGAATGCTGCAACCTCTAGAAGCTAGATGCAGCAAGGAATAGATCCTCTCTTAGATCCTCCAGAAGAAACCAATTCTGCTGACACTTGATTTTGTCCCCTTGATACTCATTTAGAACTTCTAACCTCTAGAACTGTATGAGATAATATGTTTGCATTATTTTAAGCCACCAAGTGTGTGGTAATTTGTTACTTTTGCAATTGGAAACTAATAAAGCACCATCGATACAATCATATATAGGAAGAAACCTAACTCCCTTGTTTTCACAAATAATGTCATCTTAAGCATTCTGATTATCTTTAAAATATACTCTATCATTTTTAAGGTATGAAATTTGTAAACATTTGAAAAAAAAAGAAAAAAACATTTGACATCCTCTAATGTGATTTGGCTTCATACTGGGACCAACTTGTTGTCTTCCAAGAGAAGGCTTCCCTTGTAGCTCTGTCAGTAAAGAATTGGCCTGCTCGATTCCTGGGTCGGGAACATCTCCTGGAGAAGGAAATGGCAACCCACTCCAGTATTCTTGCCTGGAGAATCCCATGGACAGAGGAGCCTGGCAGGCTACAGTCCATGAGGTCGCAAGAGTCGGACACAATTTAGCAACAACAGACTAGACTAATAGGATCTGAAATACAGAAATTTCGTTTATAAGTAATTATAAACAAGTATAAAAGTTAAAGTTAAAAATTACCTGTGATGGAACAACAATCATTAATGGGAATGTTATGAGTCACTCAGGATTACATAGTGGGTAATTCTCAAGCCATTAAAGGTAGATCAGGTCCTGGGCAGGAAAAAAATTCCTTTATTTCGGAGAGCTGCTCCAAAGACAGAATCACATGGGTCTCAGCTTTATAAGGTTTACAGGTACAGTTGTTATTTTGTTGCTTATAATTTTCAATTTGAATAGGTCAGGAAATGTGGTTTATCTGTAGTACCTTAAGTATCCCCTTTAGTTTTCAGTGTACCCTTCAGAATGGTTTCTGATCTTCATTTCTTCTTAAGGGTCGGCAACACAACACAGTAGAAAGATTCTGATTTCTGGTGTCAGGAAAATTTTCCATTTAATCCTGACTGACTACTCAGTAGTGCCTTCTGGTGAGTATATTAGCTAACTTTTCAGTCTTGGCTTATTTTTCTATAAAATGGGTATAGTAAAATCTACGCAATAAGTTGTTAAAAAGCTTAACACAATTCACATAGAATTTAATAAGCAATTCTGAGAAACAATGGACTTGATTGTATGGACAGAGTTGTGTTTCCCAAGTTTATAATTGAGCAATTACCTAAAGGATGGTACCTGGGACAAACATGGAAAGAAATGGAGAACATTTAGTAACACCAACAGACACTGTTGCATTGTTGTGAAGTAATTCAAACATTTTCTTCTTTGAACCTAACACCATTGTTCACAAGTGGTGAAATGCAGAAAATGAATCACTGTTCATCATGTAAGCCTGGGCTTGACCATCAGCTGCCAGGGTTTTCACTATTGAAACACCACTGTCTTATTTTCTTCCTCTCTAAACTTGTAATCAATTCTCTCTTGAGAGAATATGATGAAACATACAACTCCATCCTAGCAGGCATCTTTACATCTGCAAGCGGTGTCCTTTAGCAATTATTATTATAAGTTACAACCTTAACTCTATATAGAAAACAATTGAGATAATATAATTTCCCTCAAAAGCATTGAAGTATAGTATTCATACAAATAGAATATATGTAATAGAAATATATATTCTATAAATACATATGATGTATGTACATATATATGAATATTACACCTAAATATACTTTATTTCTCTATATACACATACCCTTTTGTATAAAAAATATCCTGAAATAATAACCATCTGTAATATCCTTTATAGCAGTGGGTCTGCAGAGTTCAAATAACTGATGTCTTTCAGAAATCACTAGGCAACCAGGTGGTACAATTATTAAGCACCCGCAGGAACTTTGGCTTCAAAGTGAATTTATTAGGATCAGAATCTGTACCACCATATCCAAAGCACAGAAAGTCCTGACCACCAGATGTCACCATTTTTCTATTTCCCTCCCAGTGTCCAGAGAGGGAGAGATGTTTTTCTTTCAAGGGACTGAGAGAAAAACGTGACTCCCAACATTCCTGGGATTTTACCAAAAGGTCTCATTAAGAGGAATCATCCTGCCCATACAGATTTCCTTGTGGTTTATGGTCATTATCCAGACAGTTCCTGACAGCAGAGGATCTAAGTGGCTGATAATTTGGGGCTCATCTGGTCAGGAAGTGTTAAGAGTCATTTCCTTCATCTTGAATTAAAAGTACTACTGATCGATCTAATGTGCCCAGAGCCTAGAGTAGCTCAATGCAAGGGAGGCTACAGGGTGTGTTCTATGGATGCTAAGATTCTGGAGACAGGAGACCTCCCTAACCAGCTGGGGGCCCACAAGTGCTTACTTAAAATGTGAGGCACTTGGACTGTCATTTCTAGGGTCTAAGAACTCCATTATCTTTAGTTTTTAAATGCCTTTGCTGAAGAGGGTGAGCGTCAGAGTAAGGTGATCTAAGTTGAAGAAAGAAGACCCTAGGGGGACAGTAAAATGCGGGTGGAGAAATTCTGCAGCGAGGGTAAGGGAAAGTTGAACATAAACCCTCATACAGTAACTTGATGCAGTGACACGGGCTTGGAACTCGATGGGGTTATTAACCTTGTCATTTCCACCCCTAGGTAATTCACCAGGCCACTCTCCTTCCATTTCAGATACTGCTTAACAAGGATCTATAATACTTAGCGATGTAAATGTACAATGTTCTCTCTCCTGGGGCTTGGTTGGATTTAATATGTCGTGTCAGTCAATGTTCCCTGTGGTGCCTTCAGGGCATGGGATGCTTTATTTCTTTTTGAATTTATAACAGTGCAATGTTCGGTTAGCCGGTCCAGGGTGTTCATAAAACCCGGGGGTGGGAGCGGGAAAGAGTAAGAGAAATGGAATTTATTTATTGAACACCTCCTATGTTCCACGTATTGCTAAGCACTTTAGGTATATTTTATTTCATCTTCAAAATAACCTCAAGAAACACCATTTATTATGTTCGTAGATAAAGAAATTGAATTCAGATGGTTAAGTGGTCTGCTCAAGGTCACAAAAAGCAGGCTGAAATTCATACTGCTTCATGTAACCCGTTCCCCAAAGTTGGAAATTGAGGCTCAGGGCATTGATTCAAGCAGCCTGTACCTGTAGATGGTTGAATCCATAATCTTCCCCCACTGGGCTTCACTGCTGGAGGAAGGTCCCTGGTGCTGAGCGGCCTGGACTGCACCTCTCTGGAGCACGCATTGTCACATCAGTATTTGCATACTTGCCCCTGACCTTGCTAGATTATTATTTGTGGCCGCAAAGTGTCTCCCTTGCTCCCGTTTCCCTTTGGGCTGCGGAACTGAGGGGTTGGTAGAAGTCCTCTCCGACAGGGTTGGGAGTTTGCAGACGGGCCCTGAGAGGCTGGGGCGTTCCGAATTGGCTGAGCGCTCCGCGGGGAGGGCGGGGAGTTCGCCGAACGTCCCTGGCCGGAATCCCTGCCTTTAGAGAGCTGCGAGCTCAGAAGCTAGAGGGAAGTTGGAGGGGTCCGTAAGGGAGGGTAGGAAGAAATTGCAGACAGACCTCCCGCCCTGGTCGGCTGAGCCCGGGAGGAACGTCTCTGCAGTGTCCAGGCCGACTGTGGACGCGCCGTGCGCGGCCCCGCCAGGGCTGAGAGTTTGCAGACTGTCCCTGCCGCGGCCCGCTCAGCGGCGGCCCTGCGGCTCCCGCGGCTGCCGCGGCGGCCCCGGGCGCGATCCAGCCCAGGTAGCCGCGCCGCAGGCTCGGGGCGCCGCGACCCTGTGCCCCGCCGCGCCTTGGGCTCCCCCGGGGACGGCGGCTGGCAGGCACTCCCTGCTGCTGCTACTGCTCAAACAAGGAGGTGAGAGCCAGTGGGTCGGGGCGATCGCGTCGAAGCTCTCCATCTCCGCGGGGAGATGAACGCAGAAGGGACCGCGGAGGGCGCGGGGAGCTGGGCGCGGGGGTGGGGGAAGAGTCTGCACCGTGGGTTGCGCGGCTGGGGTCTTCCGCCCTCCGCTACCCCGCCGCCTGCCTGGGTGCCCTGGTCGGGTTGAGAGACCCGGGAGTGCGGCCGGGGATACGCCTTGAGGCGCCCATCTGCCCGGGGCAACCGCTTCCCAAGGGAGACTGCAGGGTCTCCATGGCCCTTGGGAAGAGGGGGTTGTGGGATTTTCAAGGGACTGTCCGGAGGAGGCTTTGGTTGCGCGGACTGGAGGCGAGCGGCCAGGGATGGTAGATGGGCGCTCGGACCGCGGAGGAGCCTGGTGGGGTCACGCTGAGGGTGTGGGCCGGGCTGGGGTCCCGGGGACCTGGAAGCGCAGGGCGGGCTCAGCCACCGGCCGCTGGGGAGTAAAAAAAGGAAGGCTGGCTCCTGGCCCCTGGGAAAGAGAGATGTGGCGGGCGGGTGCTCTGGTTCAGGGGACCAGGGAAGCCCGGGGGTGCCCCCCACCCTTAAGGGACCTTCGCGGGGCCCGGATCCCGCCCGCGCGCTCCGGAGGCTGCCTGGCCGGAGAGGCTGCGGGGAGCGCAGAGCCCACACCCGCTCACACAATCCCCGAGAGCATGCTCAGTGCGGCCTTGGGAACTTCCTGCCTAGTCGCGAGCCGCCCAGGCCCCCTCCCGGCCCCCTCCCGGCCCGCGGCTGCCAAACTTGGGGGCGCGGCGCGCGCCAGTGGCCCTTTCGCCTCCCCCCGGTCCCTGCCTCGTCTTTGCCCGGCTCCCGGCGGTGCTCCTGTCGGCCGCCCCTGCGGCTGAGAACGGGGGCGTGAATGTCGCCCCCAGCTTCCCGAGGCCAGGTCCGAGGCCGGATGGCCAGAGGCATGGCGGTGAGGCCGCCTGCTGTAAGGACCCGCTCGGGATGCGCTCGCCGCGCGCGCGGACCAGGCGCGGTGAGCAGACTGGATGGAAGGGGGTGTGTGAGCCCGGGGACGTTCGCGCGCACACACTTGCTGTCACACACAAAGCCGTGGTTTCGTAGCTGCCGCGCGGAAGAGAAAAGAGGTGGCGCTTGCATTGTCCGGCGGCGTTCGGAGCGCCGACGGGGTGCCGGGCGCTTGCGGGCTCTGGTAACCTGGCGATGCAGAGGGTTTTCAGAGATGCCCGAGTCGAGGTCTGGGGCCCGGTACTCCTGTCACTGACTGCCGGGCCCGGCCCAGGGCGGACGCCTCCGTCTGCACCCGGCCCTGACGGCCCAGTTAGGAACGGCTGGGCACTTTGGGGGCGGTGAAGTTGGGGAGGGGAAGGCTGAGGTTTGTGCGGGGTTCCCCAGGGAATGGCAGTACTGCACCTGTAAACAACTCGGATCCGACTGTTAGAGGTGGAATCTCATTCTAAAGAGGGGCGGGTGGGAAGCCGGTGCGCCCCGCCTCCGTTCATTGTCAGGACCTGAGCGACCCCGTGGGTTTTTATTCCGAGACACACCCAGCAACTCCGCCCCCCCGCCCCACGCCTCCACCCCGTCCCCCAGTTTAGCTACCTGCATCCTGATCCTTAACTCGGATCAGAAGTTCTTCGATTTTGATTGGAGAAAATCACCAAACTGTTTTTCACGGACGGGTAAACCATCACAGGTGTTTCTTAATAAATGGACTTTTATTCCTCCCTGGGCCCCCTGCCCTCCCCCACCCCCCACAGCACAAATTCTTTTTGCCCTTATTGTTCAGGGCTGAGATGGGAAACCCTCAAATCTGGTTAGCTCTGTTAGGATTAGAGCAAAGCTCTGCTTTCTAGAGGACTTTTTAGTTTCTTCAGTTACCACCTCGAAATCCATGTAGTCAACTTGAAGTAGAGAGACCCTGAGAAGAGGTGATGGCAGTGGCAGAAGAGGGTGACTTTTTGCCTCTTTTAGGGACGGTGGGGGGAAAGAGAAGAAGGACGCTGCTCTGCCGGACCCCTGACTGGCAGACCTGGGTTCCTGGATAGAGGTTTGGTCTTTACTTTTTTTCATCGGCTCCTTGGTTCCAGCCCACCTTCTGGAGTCTGGGATACTTGTGACTGGAGCCGCTGGGAAAGGAGGCTGCTGTTTGGGACTTTGCAGGGTTCGCGCCTACACAAGCGGCTGCAGGTTGGTTTGAAGGCGCCTGCAGTGGCAGGCAGGAGGGTTAGGTGGCTCTGCTCAGATCTGCCAGTGGCATCTGTGTTCTAGCAGCTCAAGCATCTCTGAATTGCCTCAGCTGTGCGCATCTCAAGTGCTTTGTGTTTGGGAGTGTGAATATAGTGCTCATTTATATATATTCACACATCCGTACATGCTTTTATAAAGAAGCATGTACACATGTATGTGCTTATGCAGTGTTCTCTGGTAGCATCTTGGGGCTGGAAGGGACCTTAGGAGATCACAGGAATTCAAATTTGTTCTCTTCCTGTTCAGTTTTCTCAGTTTACACATAACCAACCAGCCTTTGCCCAGTTGGCCTCCAAAAGCATTGCAGCGCCAGAATCCCCAGTGATCCTAGCCCAGGGAGTGCCTTTGATTCCTCTGCTGTGAAGTGAGCCTCCTAATACTCCATGTGGCTTTAAGTCGTTGCAGAGTCACTCTCAGGTTGATTTTGGCAGGGGACAGTGACCACTGTCCCCTGCAGAGCTATCTGGAAACTTGCCGGGAGCATTCATCAGTAAGACCTAGTTTGGGAAGTTCTTGTCCTTTTGCTCTCTGGTCCTCCAGGCAGGTAGTTGCTCTGCTCCTTCCCTAGAGGCCTAAAGAGCAGAGAGGATTCATTTTTTTCTCCTCCTCCTAGCTGTAGGAGGGGGAGTGGCTGTTGAGGGTGGCGTTTTGCACTGATGTTACCACAGGAGGTCTTGGAAAAGCTGGTGCTGTGGGGGGCATGCTCTCTGGGGGTTTGTTGGGGGGACGTCAAGTTTGGGGAAGGGTTTTGGTGTCAGGTGAACTGTTAACAGATAGTTTTGGCTGAAGAAAGATGTGTGTGTTTCAGAATCTAGGTACTTTAAGAAAGAGAGAGCTAATACCTTTATATTTGGGAGAGAGTGCCAGGTGAGTGACAGTTGAGAGGCTTATGTGAGAAATAAATTTGGTACTCGCCAGGGCACGTTTTACTAGGCTGCCTTTAAAGTTCATAATTGCTTTGAAGTATAAAGTCACTCTTAATAGCTGGATGATGGTTAAACTTAAAAAATTTTTTTTTTCTTTAAATCAGAGTATGGTTGATTTACAATGTTATATCAGTTTCTGCCGTATAGCAAAATGACTCAGTCATACACACATGTACATTCTTTTCTATATTCTTTTCCATTATGGTTTGTTCCAGGATATTGAATAGATGGCTAAACTTTAAGATTTCTGTTTGAAATTGAGTTAAGCTGTCCCCAACCCCATCTTCTTAAAGTTGCCAGTCTAAGCCATGCCCCCGAACAGTCAGTGAAAAGTTTGCGCATGGCTGTGACCCCCGTGCCAGCTGTGGGTTTTCACTGAGTGTTTACCAGGCGGCCACTTTACTGGTTTGGTGGGTGCTGGTGCTGGGTAGGAAGACCTCCTCCTTCAAAATCATCTTCTCACTTTTAATGCATCTGACCTTCTCTCTCCCTGTGTTAAGGCAAACTAATAGCCCTTGGAAAGTTGCCAAGATGGGTCCCAGGAGCCTTAGTGCTGTAACAATGTTCTCAGCGGGAAGAGTTGGGACTTGATCTGTGTTTGCCCACTTTCTTTGTTTGTGTGTGTGTTCTCAGTCGTGTTGGACTCTGCAACCCCATGGACTGTAGCCCACCATGTTCTTCTATCCACGGGATTTCCTAGGCAAGAACACTGGAGTGGGTTGCCATTTCCTCCTAATTTTTTTCTTTTTCATTACCATAGTTAAGTCTATCCTCCCCTGACTTTGTCGTATCTGGAAAGCTGTACGTGTGCATAAGAAAGGTCATAGGAATCTTTTTTCCTTCAGAATCCCACAGTTCTCTTGTTTGAACACTTAGCCTTCTGGAAACAGGACAGGGGCCTTTCTGTCAGGGCCTTTGTCCAGCCTCAAAAATCTGGACAGGCAGGGGGGTTAAGCTGTTGTGGCTGGGCTTGTGGGGGCAATTCTCCCTTTAAACGGGCACCCCCACTGCCATGCCTGTGCTAATGCTTGCTGGACCTTGGCCCCAGCTGGGGCAGCAACCTAGGATGGCTAAGGAGTATTGATTCCACCTTGTCGCCTATGAACTCAGCAGCCAGATGTACCCAAATACTTCCTTACCTGCAAGAGTTAAGTACTCCTGTTTGCAACTGATTTACTTTGTTTAAAAATGTCATCACTTCAAGGTCATCCGTAGAAGAATAATAGCCTCACTGATTTTGCATCCCTTTCTCATGGGGAAGGGTGAGGTTGCGGGTAGGTGCTGGTCCTTGAAGTAAGGTGTACTGCCCAGGGACGCCTGCCTAAGCCCCGCCCACTGACCCCGGCGTAAGCCCCGCCCACCCAGTCCTGCTTAAGTTCCCTTCCCCAGTGCTGCGTTCTCAGCCCAGCCGGCTAAGTCCTAGTGTGCTGGTAAGATGCTTTTTTTTTTTAAAATAATATCCCACATGGAACAGTCTTCCAGCATAACAGTTTTGGATCTCTTTCATGTCTCTGTCCACCCATGAGAGTGTGTTCTGTTGGTGATCAGCAAAGATTGTATAGTTCAGTTCAGTCGCTCAGTTGTATCCGACTCTCTGCGATCCCATGGACTGCAGCACGCCAGGCCTCCCTGTCCATCGCCAGCTCCTGGAGTTTATTCAAACTCATGTCCATCGAGTTGGTGATGCCATCCAACCATTTGATCCTCTGTCGTCCCCTTCTCCTCCTGCCTTCAATCTTTCCCAGTATCAGGGTTTTTTCAAATGAGTCAGTTCTTCCGGTCAGGTGGCCAGAGTATTGGAGTTTCAGCTTCAACATCAGTCCTTCCAATGAATATTCAGGACTGGTTTCCTTTAGGATGGACTGGTTGGATCTCCTTGCATTCCAAGGGACTCTCAAAAGAGTTTTCTCCAACACCACAGTTCAAAAGCATCAATTTTTTGGCACTCAGCTTTCTTTAATAGTCAACTCTCAAAAAAAAAAAAAAAAAAAATAGTCAACTCTCACATCCATACATGACTACTGGAAAAACCATAGCTTTGACTAGTCAGACCTTTGGTGGCAAAGTAATGTCTCTGCTTTTTAATATTCTGTCTAGGTTGGTCATAACTTTTCTTCCAAGAGGTAAGCGTCTTTTAATTTCACGGCTGCAGTCACCATCTGCAGTGATTGTATATCTGGGTAGAAAAATGTCCAGAACAGGTGGGCGAGAAACTTGGAGATGAAAAATGTATCCTCTATACCTGATGTGATTGCAAAGGCTTCATTTGTATCTCATTTACTTCTGGCTACAACGCTGAGATGGGTTGTTATTCCCAGTTTATACAGTAGGGAGACTGAGGCATTTGGGAGGTTATGAAAGCTGGCCAAGGTCATGCAAGCAGCTGGCTGAGGATTTGAACCTGGGTGGTCTAGGTCCAGGGTCCACATTAGCGTAGTTTTAGGCTAGCAAGCTCACCCTGTACTGGCCAGCTCCTTCTTTCCAACAAGGCCAAGAAGAGTCTTCATCACTTGGGTTGGAAGGGACCTCAAGAAGATCCCCCAGAACCCCTTCTCTTTCTAGCTGCAGTCCTGGAGGTGTAGAGGAGCAGAAGGACCTGCTCGAAGTCTCCCTGCTTGATGGCAGTGGTAAAGCTGGACCTTGGTCCCTTAGGAATAACAGCTGATAGCAGATGTGTGCCTGCTTTGTTTACAGTCGTGACTCAGGAAGAGAATGTGATGGTCATTTGACATCTCTCCGTCCCCCGCCCAGCGCCCTGTGTGCCCACATCCAGTCTCACCCTGCAGTCTGGCGGGGAGCAGGTGCCTGTGGCCCTGTCTTTTGCCCATACCCAAATAGAAGAATCTAAGCAACTTAGGTGCCTTTATATGAGGTGTTTCCTTGCTTATGTCACTTTTTAAGTTTCACATCTTAGGGATATAGCCTGGGAAAGCTTTTACATTTCATTCTTAAATATTCATTCTCTGTCTCTGGGTCTCTGTCTTAGGGCTCCTGGCTGTGATTTGTTGTTGCTGTCATTGTTTTCAGCTGTGCCGGGTCTTTGTCGCATGTGGGTTTCTCTAGTTGCCCCGTGGCATGTGGGATCTTAGAACCCTGACCAGGGATCGAACACTCATCCCCTGCATTGGAGGGTGGATTCTTAACCACTGGACCACCAGGGAAGTCCCCTGCTTGGTGTTGATTTCTACCCTCTCGGGGCATGGCGTGGGCCAGGGGTAATCTGGCAGAGGAGTCAGGGCTATGCCCCAACATTTCCAATGAAAGGCCTCTAAGGATGTTCCCCCAGTGTCTCTGGGATCCTAGATAGAGCTGAAGTCCTACAAAATATTCCTCTGACCACCAAGATTTTCATGTTTCGTGGAATTTTTCCATCAGGTGTACCATTGAGCGCTGTTTCTCTTCATTTTATTCCTTACATTTGACTGGCCTCACATTAGGCACGTCATTGTTCTCACCTGTTCTTGATTCTGAACTTTTGTGGTTAATAAATAGTCCCTAGCTGTTCATGGAGTTTAAAGTCTAGGCCTGGGCAGGGCCCACACAGAGAGTTAAGTTCAGTTAAAAGAAATATGCAAATGAAGAACACATTAATTCAGCCCGTGCGGCTGCTTTGGGCTTTAGTTTTTACATTAGAGACTAAGTGGGGATTGAACAAGCGCCAACGTTCTGTTCAGCCCTCAAGTTGCGTATAATCCTACACATGTGGCAAAGGAAGTATAGAATAAAGAAATAAAATAGCAGTATTGAACAAAAAGAGATCGAGCAGAAGCTCAAGTTGTTTTTGCTTTTGCTGGCAGACTCTTTAGTAGATAGCTGAATTGCTTACCTAAGAAGAACTAGCCCTCTACCATCACTGTCTTTTGGGATATGTCTTTTTGTATGTTTAGAAATAAAAGGCTGTGGTCCTTCTCAGCCTAGAAATAACCTGTTTCCCGTAGTGAAGTTATTTTTCTCCTCTTGGGAAATTGAGATTCAAAGAACAGAAGATGACCAGACTCCCGGAGTTCTCTGGTTCCCCGGCATAGCACCCTCAAGACAGTGGCTAAGCGTTTATACTGTCACAAGCCGGGCCAAAGTCTGTTTATATACTTTCATTATTGCTTCCCTGTGAAATAACTGTGTTGAAAGAATAGAGACTTTAATAACAATCTCCTTGAAGCTGCTTCCCTCGCTCCCCACCTTTGGCCATCTGTTATTTTCAACTTTAATTGTTTCATTTACTAGTATTTATTCTAATGAGTTTCTCTGGTAGCTCAGCTGATAAAGAATCTGTCTGCAGTGCAGGAGACCCGAGTTCAATCCCTGGGTTGGGAAGATCCCCTGGAAAAGGGATAGGCTACACACTCCAGTATTCTTGCCTGGAGAATCTTCATGGACAGAGGAGCCTGGTGGGCTACAGTCCCACCAGAGTGTGCAAAGAGTCGGAGATGACCGAGCAACTAAGCACATTCCAATGAGAAATTTTCTCAATGACCAGTTCTTTCTTTTACGCATCTTGTTTAGAAAAGCACTGTCTATACCTCTTGCTAAGTACAATCTTTCTGTTTTCCTTCTTTTTTTCCCTTAGTACTTGGTTTGCTATACTTCTCTCACCCCATCTCCTAGAATTTTTCAGAGCCACCAAGATTAGAGACAGCCCTCAGGGGGGACTTGGAGGGGAAGGGGCGCTTTTCTCCATCTCCCTCTGCAGGAATGTTCATCATATGAGGAGTTGTTGTTGTGTAGTCTCTAAATCGTGTCTAACTCTTTTGTGACCCCATGGACTGAGGAATCCTCGGTCTTAATTGAGATCTTTGCAAGCATAGCTTCCAGCCCCTCTGTCCATCAGAATGGCCTACGTTCCTTAACAGAATTCTCAGCTCCAGTGGCTAAGAATGGTCAGTTTTTCCCTCCTCCCCTTCTATCATGTCTAACTGCTGTGCTTGCTAGATTTAAAGGCAACATTATGTTGGGCTTCCCTGGTGGCTCAGATGGTAAAGAATCTGCCTGCAGTGCAGGAGACCCGAGTTCAATCCCTGGGTTGGGAAGATCCCCTGGAAAAGGAAACAGCAAACCACTCCGGTATTCCTGCCTGGGAAATCCCATGGACAGAGGAGCCTGGTGGGCTACAGTCCACAGGGTTGCAAAGAGTCAGACACGACTGAGGGACTAACACTTCTTTCGTGTGGGTACTTTTTCACTGTACCAGATAAGTACAGGCCAATGTAATTTTCTTGGGCAAATATTATCAACTTTCTTCTCTAGGTCCACCATTCCTTATTTCCTATTCTGATGGGAGCTCCAGAAAGGGAGAGTTCCCGCCGCCCACCCCCCCCCCCCCCCCGCCACCGGGTTGGTTAAAAAATTGCATCTGGCCCCAAGGGTTTCTAAGCAAGGAGCCAAGCTCTCTAGGCATGACTGGAAGCCCCATTGCCTCGCAGAGGGACTGACCCCAGAGTCATGTGATCAGCTGGGCAGCATAGGTGAGCTGCTGCTTGGGCAGGGCCGGCCTCTGTGCAGTTAGCCTGGCTGCCCTCGGGCAGGTCATGTCCCTGCTCTTTGATCTGGTTTCTTCTCTATTACCTGAGGCATCTTTTAGTGTCAGCTGCATCTGTGGGATTCTACTAGTCTGACTTCTTGGCTGAGCCCAGCATACTCATCTGCTGTAGACGGTTTAATCTATCAAGGGTATTCTTTGTTTTTGTTTTTTTTTCCATTTATTTTTACTAGTTGGAGGCTAATTACTTTACAATATTGTAGTGGTTTTTGTCATACATTGACATGAATCAGCCATGGATTCACATGTGTTCCCCATCCCGATCCCCCCTCCCACCTCCCTCTCCACCTGATTCCTCTGCGTCTTCCCAGTGCACCAGGCCCGAGCACTTGTCTCATGCATCTAACCTGGGCTGGTGATCTGTTCCACCCTAGATAATATACATGTTTCGATGCTGTTCTCTTGAAACATCCCACCCTCGCCTTCTCCCACAGAGTCCAAAATATTCTTAAGTGTGTTCCTTTTTTTTTTTTTTTTTTCCCATGCCAGCACCACATGAGGATCTTAGTTCCTTAACTGGGGATTGAACACTTGCTCCCAGCCACAGAAGCAGGAAGTCTTAATCATTGGACTGCCAGGGAAGTTCCAAGTGTGTCCCTGATTTTGAGTTCCTCTTTGGCTGTGGCTTGGAGTTCTGTTTTTTAAATCCATCAGTGGGCTTTGGGTGTACACATTTTTCTCCCTCTCTGTGAGCATTATTTGTGGGCTCATGAAGTCTCATAAATTGTGACTGTGTGTGTGTGTGTTCATGTCCACACACCACCAGGGCTTGTTACCTTATTGTCATATAATCTACAAACAGAAATGAAAGTGATCAGAGTTGGAACTGCATCTCTGAAACAGCCCTCAGTTAAATGAAACCTTTAGAAAGTTTCTGTGGAAGGATTTTTAAAATACAGTTTTTCTCCTAGTACATGCTTGTCAGTTATAACCAGGGATCTTTGGAGATAGTGTGAATAAATAATGATTTTATTGTACTTCCTTGTAGACTGCAATAACGTGTTTTCCCTGATAATGAGTTGCTTATTCTGTCATGCTGCCTTTTCTTTAATTGCCCTGATAACCAGCATCAGATGCAGCTTTCCTTTTTGGTGCCTTGCCTGATTAGTGTTCTCTGGATTCCATAGTTTCTTCCTCCTGGTTCAGGGGCTCTGAGAGACTTTCCTGTTTCCTCATTGTCAGCCTCTCTATGAAGATGACAAATTACATCATCTTTCTGTTACTGCTGTAACAAATAACCACAGACTTGGAGGCTTAAGGCAACATAAACTATTGATTTATTATGCTGTGGGTCAGAGGTCAACACGGGTCTCACTGGTTAAAGCCAAGATGTGCACTCCTCCTGGAAGCTGTAGGGGAGAATCCTTTTCCTTGCCTCATTTAGCTTCTTGCGGCCACTCACATTCACAGGCTCATGCCTCGTTCCTCCAGCATCAAAACCAGAAGTGTTGGGCTGACTCCTGGTCTCTCTGCCATCAGACTGGGACCACAGCTTGGAAAGATTCCTTGACTTGAAGGATCTATATGATTAGATTGGGTCCGCCCAGATAATCCGGGATAATCTCATTTCAAGGTCCTTAACTTCATCACACACCTCCTGTTAGGTAGCATGTTCACAGCCTCCACAGTTTAGCTTGTGAACATCCTTGGGGCCATATTTCTGCCTGTCATAGTCCCCAAAACTCTTTGTAAAGAAGTGACTTTTTAGTTATTATGTAAAGGAACTGTTCTTTTCTGTTAAGAACTTTTAAGTCCCAGGAAATTTGCCGATTTCCTTGTTCTCATCTTTTTGAATATACTTAGCTATTCATAAACACACAGTGTCTAAGGTTTGAGTTCTGAGATAACCAGACACTGACCTACACATGTTCTGTGTTCTGGCTCACGTTCATGTTATGTTAGCAGTTGCTGTGATGAGGAAACTGAGGTGCGAAGGAGACTTGCCCAGGGTCAGGTAGCCAAAAGTGGCAGAGCCAGGCTGCAGAAGTGGATCTCATTGACTCCAAAGACTGTGTTCTTTTCACTCTGCCTTCCTGCCTTAGGAGTGATAATGGAAAATCAGAATGAGAAATGGTAATGGGAAAACTTAAAATAATGTAAAATCTCTTGTTTCTGCCAAGGTGGTGACAAACAGTAACAATGTCTGCGGCAGAGTGATTGCTGTAATGGCCCCGATTAATGGCCTCCTTCTTTGTGTCCACACTCTTTGCCTTGTAACTTGCTAGTCCCCATCCCTCTCCCCTACTACCGGCCTCATGACTACTTTGACCCCTGAGGTGTTAGCTAATGCCACATAAACAGAGTTTAAGAGGCCACGCATTTCTGATTGCCTTTTGCACAGCTAGGCATGCTCACTCAGATCCCTGCCACCCCCACGATAGCGTGCCCGGGCTAGTCTAAGGGAGGGACTGAGAGATCAGGGGAATGAGCCAAATTGTTTCAGCTGAGGCCTTTCTGGACTAGCTGGCTCCCAAGTGAACGACCAGCTGCTCAAAGTCTCCTGAGCTTATCCTGCCAAGATTAGTTAAGCCTGTCCTAGGTCATCAGAACCAGCTAGCTGACGTGTAGAGTTGCAGAAAGCATTGATGATGATTTTAAGCCACAGAGTTCTGGGGGAAGTATGTTATGCAGCTGTTGCTAACTGATATACAGTTTATATCGGGTGTTTACAAAGCATAAGAAGTGATTTTAATGTCCTTTTGAAGACCATCTTGGACTACTTATAACTAATTCATATTCTTTTTTCAAAAATTTTAATACATTTAAAAAATATTTTTAAGATTGTATGTTAGGCTCAAGAACTTGCCCATTATTTCTACTCTTTTTTCTTTGCTTTTTTTTTGGTCGGGGGTGGGGGGGGGCGTTGAGCATGAAAGTCTTTAAACTCTTACCAGTTTCAGTCAGAAGCAGACTTATGTTTTTCTTTTCAGATTCTTTTTATCGTTTCTAATATGGTGACTTTTGACCCTCAACCTACAGTAAGAAATACATATTTACTAAAAGCTCACACATACAGATGTGTATGTTCCGTTGCTAAGTAGTGTCCGACTTTTTGTGAACTGGACCCATGCACACCAGGCTTCCCTGTCCTTCATCATCTCCTAGAGCTTGCTCAAACTCATGTCCATTGAGTCAGTGATGTCATCCAACCATCTCACCCTCTGCCACCCCCTTCTTCTATTTATTTCCTTCGGTCTTCCCCAGCATCGGGGTCTTTTACAATTAGTTGGCTCTTCACATCATATGGCCAAAGTATTGGAGCTTCAGCTTCAGCATCAGTCCTTCCAGTGAATATTCAGGACTGATTTCCTTTAGGATTGATTGGTTTGATCTCCTTGCATTCCAGGGGACTCTCAAGAATCTTCTTCAACACTACAGTTGGAAATGTGTAGCAGCAAGAAAAGTTTCCCAAGACAGTACCTACCCTCTGTCGTCATGGCCTCTGATATATTCTCTTATATTTCATTTGTTTAAAAAATGCTGGTCGGGAGTCAGCATAGTGGCCTGCAGCCCATTTTGTAAATAAGGTCTGGTTGGAACACAGCCTCTCCCCTTTGTTCATGGTTTGTTTATGGCTGCTTTCAAGCTGCAATGGTGGAGTCAAGCAGTTGTGACAGACGTTATCTGGCCTGCAAAGCCTAAGGTATTACACTTCCACTCTTGAAGACAAAGTTTTCTGACCTCTGTACTGAATTGGTTTCATAACCCATGGCTGACTTGTGATCCTCCGTTTAGAAGACACACTTTAAGGGACCATTAGCTCTCCCCACAATGCATCTGGAAGTTACACTAAACAAATCCAGCAGATGTGAAAACTAACCCTTTTCCTGTGTCACACGCAAGCTCTCTGGTTTATTCACTTAGATTCAACAATTAAGTTTTTGCTATTAATATTTAATGTTATACTTGATTGACTTATATAGGAAACTTTTAAAGGATTTTGAAAATGTTTCATTATAAGCATGCTCCCCCTCTTTCTAATTTATTTATTTTTTCCCTCTTTCTAATTTAAATGAGGCTTTCTTGTGGAAAGTAGCTGGAGTTAAAATGGACACAAATTCTATTTAAGTGCTAGTTATTTATTCATTAGATTCCAGCAGTGCCTCTTTTTGTGATATAATGGAGTCCATTAGTGGAAGAGGTTGGACAACAGTCACCTTGGGTTCTTTCAGAACACCTTTGTGGCACCTAGTCCTTACTGTCACATTTCTGAATTAGTGTTATTTTTGAGCATAATAAAATTTAGAGACATCAAATCATGGACTTATGGAATTGAAAAGACTTTGGGAAAATATATATTTATTTTTACTGAGACATTTGTTGTTGTTCAGTCGCTCAGTCGTGTCCGACTCTTTGCCACCCCATGGACTGCAGCACATCAGGCCTTCCTGTCCATCACCATCTCCCGGAACTTGCTCAAACTCATGTCCATTGAGTTGGTGATGCCATCCAACCATCTCATTCTCTGCTGTACCCTTCTGCTCCTGCCCCCAATCTTTCCCAGCATCAGGGTCTTTTCCAGTGAGTCAGTTCTTTGCATCAGGTGTCCAAAGTATTGGAACTTCAACTTTAGCATCAGTCCTTCCAATGAATATTCAGGACTGATTTCCTTTAGGATTGACTGGTTTGATCTCCTTACTGTCCAAGGGACTCTCAAGAGTTTTCTCCAACACCACAGTTCAAAAGCATCAATTCTTCAACACTCAACTCTCACATCCATTCACGACTACTGGAAGAACCATAGCTTTGACTATATGGACATTTGCTGGCAAAGTAAGGTCTCTGCTTTTTAATATGCTGTCTAAGTTGGTTATATAGCTTTTCTTTCAAGGAGCAAGTTGGTACAGCTCCAAGTCTAAACCACACCCCTGTTCTCAGATAGCTCATGAATATTTCTCCCACCCTTTCCAAATCCTTTTACCTCCACCTTCCTATATATTTGATGTCTCTGGCCAAATTGGGTTAAGTTGACTTCTGAACTAGGTTCCCGGTTCTCCATTTTTTGGCCATTGAAGCAGCAATGACTTTATTATTGGCTGTGCAAATCTAATTAAAAAAAAAAACAAAAAACCTAGGCTGAGACAAGGGGCCTCTGCCTAGGTTTCGACCCCAGTCCAGGTCTGGTTGACCAGTTTGATTACCAGGTGATCTTGGGTGACAAAACCCATTTGTTACTTGAACCTAGAGACCTAGCTTACACATAAGGAGTATTTTGCATGTTTCAAATAGATGTTGACTTTTCCAGTCCATGAAGAAAGATTGTGGTTTGTTTTACTGGGAAATTTACCATGAGGTGTTTGCCATTTTGGAAAATCACATGGCATCACCATATCACCTGTGTTAGTCAACATTTGTAGCTCACCTGGTTTTTGACACAAGCATCTAATGACTTCTTAAGCCTTCTAGATTGGCTTTTGTCCAACTAATTGCATATTGAAATGCAGGTTTAGTTTGTTATATTTTCCTTTTAGTCTCATTTATACTACTATTGAAGCAGTAAATACATATGTTTGAGAATGTATTCAGGAAGTTTATCTAAGGATTGATTTCAGGAAGTAAAGAGGGGAAGTTTGCTGTCAGCCTTGAGCTTTGGGGCTTAGAGAGTTTATAACACAGCCCTAGGCCAAGTGATCTGGAAAGTAATTCCCCCCTTCCCATGAGTCAACTGAATTGAATAACTTTGTTTCTCCACTTTTGAAACCATTTATTTTTAATTGGAAGGTAATTGCTTAACAATGTTATGTTGGTTTCTGCCATACAACTAGGGGTTAAATAACCCTTAACACATAGCTGACAGAGAAAAAAAGAAGAGGGGATTTTGGCCCCACCCTGCTCCTTCCTAGAGACTCTCCTTGGTGAGGATCCTCCCCTCCCCTCCCTTACGGGTGGTTGAGGCTGCTGGGGGTTTCAGGTTCTAATGTGGATCTCAGTTATTCTGGAAGAGCCTGAAGGGTAGGGGATGAAATGAGATTATCGCCTGAGTTTTCATGTGAACTACTACAGACCTCTTTGCAAGAGATTCAAGGGGATCTGTGAGCTTGCATGGAAAAATATTACACCTTGATTTTCACACACTTTTGACCAAAATTGAGCAATCCCTTAACTTCTGGATATTGGTCATGACCCACAGTAATATTAGCACTGTTTGCAACTTTGTCACCAATAGAAATTCGATATTTTCATATCACATTTTAGGTATCTAACAGATAACCTTGAAATGTCATGCTCATTATGACTTAGAAATTACAGTGGTTATTACATGCTGCTAGATAGTGTTATTTAATGTATTAACAAAGAAGCAGATGTGTTGTTATGTTACAATTTTAAAAGTTTCCTCCGATTCTGTATATTTTATGCATTTCAAGGGTTTGGAGGAGTACTACCTCATCAGCCTGTGTAGGTCTGGATGGCACAGAAATTGTGTAGTAGAATGGGGCATCCTTGAGACACTACAACCCCACACTCTGCCTTGTCTCTGCTTTCACTGGGGAGTTGACCATCTCCTGACTCAGCCTTTCCTCAAGACAGCCAGGTCTGGGTGTGTAGGGCCCTGGACTTATTATTTTCAGTTGGCTTTTTCTTCCTAGACCTGATCAAAGAACGGTTCTTGGTTTGCCCTTGGCTCATTCTCTTATCAGACACGAGGAGGCAAGATTGTCAGAACAGCCTTTGGGGAAGGCTTGTATTGATCTCTTGAGAGTCCCTTGGACTGCAAGGAGATCCAATCAGTCCATCCTAAAGGAGATCAGTCCTGGGTGTTCATTGGAAGGACTGATGCTGAAGCTGAAACTGCAGTACTTTGGCTACCTCATGAGAAGAGTTGACTCATTGGAAAAGACCCTGATGCTGGGAGGGATTGGGGGCAGGAGGAGAAGGGGACGACAGAGGATGAGATGGCTGGATGGCATCACCGACTCGATGGGCATGAGTTTGAGTAAACTCCGGGAGCTGGTGATGGACAGGGAGGCCTGGTGTGCTGCGATTCATGGGGTCGCAAAGAGTTGGACACGACTGAGCGACTGAACTGAATTGTATTGATCAGTACAAGGTACAAGATGCATTTAAAGTCAAATGTATCAATCATCTGAATCTGGAACAGAAGTGTGATTTCTGGTTGAGCTTTTCAAGTGGAGAAAAACCATAGACACCCTGCAGGAAAATTCCCTGTGTATAGGCTAACTTCTCTTTTCCTCTTTGTGTGCTTCAGGGTTTAGAATCACAGGACTCTAAGAAGTAGCCCATTGCTCAAGAAATAGATTGCACAATTGGCTGCCTGGGTGTTTTCCTAATTTGTGGGAAAAGGACCATTTCCCAGCAGGTAGGGTTTGGGGTGGAGGTAGACAGCTTCATAAGGGCTGCCCTTTGTCCTGGTGCTACCTTGCTGCCCAGCGAGTCCACCCTAGAGGGTGCCGTGCCCCAGCTGTAACTGGATTTCTGGGAGTGGTGTAAGTCTTTTCCAGTTGCTAGAAACTTCTGTGGGGAGGAACCGTCTTGACCTCAGAATAGCCTGCTGTTGTTCCTTGATGTCCTCCAGACGCAGTTACTGCTGTGCTGCTATGTACATCATTTTTGTCGCACAGCTTCTATATTTACCGCCTGAAAATTTCCTTTCTAGTTCTTTAGAAGTTGAGCACAAGAGGGATCTTTATGCATGCAATACTAATAATACCTTGAGCAACTGTGTTATGTAATAATGGGAATTGCATTGGTTCATTCTGTGTTTCAGAAAATATTATGATCTAAGATTGGAATCGAATAGTTTCAAATGTCGCGCCTTCATGAGGGTGTGTTACAGCTGGGGCCCAGCACCCTCTAGGGCGGACTCGCTGAGTGCAAGGTAGCATCCAGGATAAAGGGCACCCCTTATGAAGTTGTCAGCCTTCACCCCAAACCCTACTTGCTGGGAAATGGTCCTTGCCCCACAAATTAGGAAAACACCCCGGGCAGCCAATTAATTGTGTGACCTATTTCTTGGGCAGTGGACTACTTCTTTGGGTTTAGGTGTTGATCATATCTCTCATTGAGTCAAAACCACTACCTTGAAGTAAGATCAGTCCTATTACAAGATACTGTTCCTGCTCGTGTGAACATAGGTGTCTTTAACAAGCTGTCAGTGAAGTGATAGCATTTTTCTCTCTCTCTCTTTGTAAAAAGGGAACAACACATGCTTCCTGAACTGATGAAGCTATCACAGTTGCAAGTGTAAGCTTGTGGGTACTGTTTGGCTTAATTATTAAAATGAGATACCTTGGATCCTTTTATTGAGAAGCTATCCTGTCATTGGTTTGGTAAGGCCAGTGTTTTTTGGCTCGAGAAAGCAAGAAATTTACCAAGCTCATCGGCTGAGGAATGCGGCTTTCACTCAGTTAAAAGGATCTCTTATCCCTCCCCTGTTCCTGTTTTGAGCCACAAGCCCTTGGCTTACTTTTCACAGAGGTTTGGTTTGGAAGTAATTTTGATCTTAATCCTGCCTTTGTGGAGAGAGTAAATGAAGTCCTGAAGATCTAGAGAATAGGGGTTAAAATGTCCATAAGTGATTCACCTCCTGGTTAGAGATGGCAGAATTAATTGTGTTGCTGCTGGACACAGATGCCGTTTCCATTTTATAGATCTTATCACAGTGAAAAATGGAAAATGCAGGTCCTGTCTTCAAACTGACAATCTAAAGGTGAAGATCTCACAGAGTAACGCCTTTTCCAGAAGGTGAAGCTCTTGAACACGTAACTAGTGTTTGCAGGAATCCTGGGCCCTCCTGGGAACCAAGCCTTGAGGACACTGTCTAATTTCATGCTCGTGACAGCCTTGTAAATTAGAATCTTTTGTTTTCATTGAACAAATGTGAAACCAAAGTATGGGAAAGTTAAATGTCCTGTCTTGAGTGATTCCCATAATTATAAGGTGATCATATAATTTATCGTCCAAACCTGAGCAGTCTTATTATTATTTTTTTTTTAATTACTTATTTGCTGCACTGGGTCTTAGTTGCTGCACTCAGGATCTTTGATCTTCGTTTCGGCAGGAAGGATCTTTAGTTGAGGCATTTGAACTCTTAGTTGCAGCATGTGGAATCTAATTCCCTGGCCAGGGATCTGACCAGGGCCCCCTTGCATTGGGAGTACAGAGTCTTAGCCACTGGACCACCAGGGAAGTCCTGAAACATGAACACTCTTGAGAGTGAAAGGGGTGCTATTAAATTAATGATGAAGCTAGGATAACAGCCATAAACGGGGACATGTGACCCCCTTACTAATACAGAAGGTACAGATTGGGGGTTTAATTCAGGTCCAATTCCAGAGCCTGTCTGCTCACCTGTATTTAATTAGATGCATTAAATTGGGCTGCTACAAATAAATTGTTAAGGTACATATTGAATAAACTTCTGAAGGTGAGTTCTGCATTGGTTAGAGAGCCAAAGAGAAATTCCTCTTAGGCTAGGTTAAAGTTCCCTTTGGCAAGAAAAAGATCTACTAGAGATCTTCTCTCATATAAAAAGGTAAAAGGGGTTTTGTTGGAAAGGCAGATGGTTTTTCTCTTCTGGAAAAATGGTTTTCCCTTTTGTTGTTGTGGAAAAAAATGGGTCTGCTGTAGCCTTTCCAAGAAAGATAGAGAAAGACTCATAAAATTCCATATGTAGGGTAAACATCTTCATAGCCAGTGGTGGTTGCCATAAAGGGTAATATAATGAATTCTCCATGGTAAGGTGTGTAGGTCATTTACTACCCCTGTTTTTAGCACTCTGTGACTGTTATTAACGAGGCAAATCTGTGTGGTATAACCATTATCATGAGATTTTAGTATAAAAGCCCTCACATTTGAAAATATTGCACTCCCAGGATTGGATACCCTGGCTTGTGACGAGCCTCTATGAGCCTCAGACGTGTGTGTGAATGCACCTAGCAGGCGTGCAGGCACAAAGGTAGGTGAAACTCACGGTACTTGAAACTGATGGTACAGCCTGACCACGGAAAGTAATAAAGAACATTACACAGCGCTCCGGGATTTATTTTTTCTCTGTGTCTCACTCTCTTGCCACCTTCCAGGCAAGTTGAGGTGTGAAAGCGAAAGTTTCCTAACAGAACACTTCTGTAAATCCCATGGCCTCTAAAAACATCTGCTGGATTGCTGCTCGTCATCAAGTCAGCGATGCCAGAGAATGGCATGCCATTCAAAGGCCACTGCTGGGATCCAGGGCAAGCTGGCTCTGTGGGGAAGAGTTATGTGTCTGGCTGGAAAGACGGGATCTGGCTTTCAAATGAGAGCTGTTCTTTGGCCTTCATTCTACACCCAGGTCCCTGAGGGATGTGCCTTCTGCAACTTGGAGCATCCAGAAAATATTGACTCCCAGAGCAGGCAAAATGAAACTTTCTGGCGATGGAGGAGAAGCCTTCCCCTAGCTAGTGGGAGCAGGAGAGGAACTGGGGGGCTCGGGGATTGCAGCTGCTTGTGATTTGTTTGAGCAGGTCCATGAAGAAGACTGCAATCCTTGGTGGTTTTTTTTTTTTTTTTTGAAGGGCAAGATTTCCCCTTGGCAATAAGAGAGCCATGGGTCACAAGACAGAAAAAGAAAACAGTCTTGGACGAGAGGCGTGAGGGGAAGCAGGGGGATAAAAGAGGTGGCCGCAGCCTTTCTACTGTGGATAATGAGAGCCGGTAGAGGATGCAGGGCAGCTGTGCTGTCTCGGGTAACCAGAGTCTTCTTGGAACAGGACAGGAGACTGGGAAGTCAGGAGATCTGGGGGCTGGTGTTTCCCTCCCACCAGTTCACTTTCTTCTGCACAAGTGGGCGAGTTGGGTCAGAGGTTACACACATGACTTCCAGCTCTTAGTCTTTGATGCTGAACTATCTTTGCAGGGCTAACCAGAGTGGCCCAGTGAACCTCTTTGTCAGGCAGAGGGGCACAAATGTATCACCTGGCCCTACATCTAGGGTGGGGCCCCGTCATAAGTTCCCCTGTTGGCCCATCAGCAAGGAGAACTAACTCTTAGGAAGCTTTTGTTGTATGCCAGGCAGGGTTATAGTTACAGATCTGCATCTGTATTAGCTCTTTTAATCCTCCCAACAACCCTATGAGTTAGGCAGACTGCTCTAATTTTTGAGACACTGAGAAATGAAGTAATTTGTCCCATGTTTCACAGCTAACCATTGGTGGATTTAGGATTTGAACCTGGTGGGCCTGGCTCTAGAGCTCAACTGCAACTGCTGTGTGTATGTGTGGTGGTGGTGGGGGGGTTGTCACATAATGTTTCCAATGCTGGACTGTCAGCTGCCTGAGGGCAGCAGCCTCTTCTGTCTTGTTAATTGTTCTAGTCCTAGTGCCTGGCTGAACACAGGCTCTTGAGCCATTATTGTTAGATGGATGGATAGATGGATGGTTGGATGGATGGATAGATAGATGGATGGTTGAATGGATGATGGATGGATAGATGGATGGTTGGATGGATGAATGGATGATGGTTGGATGGATGGATGGTTGGATGGATGGATGGTTGGATAGATGTATAAATGGATGGTCAGATGGCTGACTGGCTAGATGATCGGATGGATGGATGGATGGATGGATGAGATAAACAAGATCTTCAGGGAGTTTAAGGAGGAAAACAGGCTCATAAACACCCAGTGCCAGTCATGGTCAGGCAGGAAGGGTGCTTAGTCCAATCTGGGTTATCAGAGACACCTTCCTTCAGGGGCTGATGCCTGAACTGAGCCTTGAAAGATGAGCAGAATTTGGGAGAATCTGGTGGGAGAGGCATGCCACGCAGAGGAGCCATGTGAACTAACTGTAGCGTTGCCCCAGGTAGCTATGCCTGGAATAGAGACGGTCAGGCACGGGCTGGTGGAGATGGGGTGAGGTCAGGAGAAGCCTTCCTGGGGAAGGCGTTTGGGCTTGCTCCTGAGAACAGTGGAGACAGAACTCGCAAAAGGGTTTACATAGGGTGGTGACATGGGCAGCTATGGATTTCAGATGGGGGTGTTCCGGCTACAGTGTAAAGAGAAGGAACAAGAACAAGATTGGGTGGGGGAGAAGTTACCGTGGTGGTCTCAGCGAGAGATCTTGGGATGCCGGTGTGGGTGTGTGGGCAGACGTGGCTAGAGGGAGAGGAGGGGAAGGTCACATTTAACTTTGGGTGTGTTTCAAGGGTCCTGGGCTGCTGGTGTGCTATACACATGCTCCTGGATGAGTGCAAACTAGCTGAGCTAGAGGAGAAGATGGGGTAGATGGGGGTTTGGGCAGTGCCTGCATCAGGTGCTGGTTAAAGCCAGGAGAGTGAATGACATCTTCCCCCAAATGGTGTTACCTTGAAAGAGCCAATCCCTGGAAGCTGAGCCCCAAAGAAGCCCCAGGGCAAAGGCCAGAGAGGCCTGGTCCTGCTGGAACAGAGCAGGGCGGTGCAGGTTTTATTGAACTGATCACCGAGGTGATAGCATTTTTTGAGTCCTTTCAGTGTGCTGGCACATGGACATGCACTGGGGGTGCTTTCTCTCAACTGTTCTTTATGAAACCCCTATGAGGTAAGTGTTACACTGATCCCCATTTTACAGAAGAGAAAAGCAAGGAACAGAGCATTAGTCAGAATTACCCAAGGTCACATGCCTCTCAAGACCAGACCTCCCTGATG
The DNA here is from genome assembly GCF_019320065.1 of Cervus canadensis. Taxonomy (NCBI): domain Eukaryota; kingdom Metazoa; phylum Chordata; class Mammalia; order Artiodactyla; family Cervidae; genus Cervus; species Cervus canadensis. The sequence goes on from NC_057400.1 coordinate 14,985,515, forward strand.
AGATGAGGGCCCCCCTGGTTTTTTGTATGTGTTTTGTCAGTATGGAAATCTCTGCAGACCTTTGCAAATCCTGAAGCAGAGCTTGAGAAGAGGATGTTGGAACTGTCTTGAGGGCAAGAGGAGGTAAGGTCAAGGTTTGTTTTCTGAAAGAAGGAGCCAGCTCAGAAGGAGATTTTGAAGATAGAGGCAGGATTCACCCTGGGGACTCAGGACCTGTGTATCAGGTGGTGGATGGCAAACACAGAGGAGGAGGAGGAGGAGCTGGCTGGAGGGAAGAAACCAGGAAGGTCAGAGCTGTTGTCAGAATTGAAGGGGAATCCTAGGGTTCCTTCCATAGGAAATATCCAGAATAGGTGGGGCTTCCCCTGTGGCTCAGTGGTAAAGAATCCACCTGCCAATGCAGGAGATGTGGGTTTGATCCCTGGGTCAGGCAGATCCCCTCAAGGAGGACATGGCAACCCACTGTAGTATTCTTACCTGAAGAATCCCATGGACAGAAGAGCCTGGTGGGCTACAATCCACGTGGTTGCAAAAAGTCGGACCCGACTGAAGTGACCGAGCGTGCAAGTATCCAGAGAAGGTAAATCCACAGAGACAGAAAGCAGGTTACTAGTTGCCAGGGGCTGGGGGAGGGGTAGAATGGGGCGAGCTGCTGAATGGGTCCAGGATTTCTTTCTTGGGAGACAGAAATGTTTTGGAACTGGACAGAGGTGCTGGTTGCACAGTATTGTGAATGTAACTAAATGTCACTGAGTTGAAAAATTTTATTGGTTAATTCAAAGTTATGTAAATTTTACCTCAATTAAAAAAAAAATTGGAAGGGGGCAAGTGGGAAGGATGCAAAGTGGGTCACATCCGGTGACCAGAATTCTCTGGCCCCTGCTTGCTCCCTGTTATGTAACAGCTTTATTGTCAGCATCTCCCAACAGCTGATGGCAATTTGTTTACTAGAAAGTAAGAGAGGGCTGTGAGATTCCATCCTGTCTAGTACGGGAGCAGCACCCAGCACACGGTGGTGCTTGGTAGATGTTGGAATGGATGAAAGAATGGTGGCCTGGATGGATGGGGTGGAAGGTCAGACAGGCTCCTGGATGTAGAGTGCGGAAGGGGCTGCTGGTTTGGAATCTTTGGCTGAGGATAACTGGAAATGGAGCTGAGGATAAAAGCCTGGGTTCCTGATGGTAAAAGGTGGCCTACAGGAGATGAGGGCATGAAGGCATCTGAAACAAATGCTTTTCCTGGTAGTGCTGAGTGCAGAGGAGCAGGCAGCCCATGAGGCTGAGTTTGCTGCTACAAGGGGCGGGGTGATTACAATGGAAAGACCAGGATTTGGGGGAAGAGAGGGCATTGGTGGTAATAGTTCAGGGAGGTAAGGGATTCTGGAGGGGTCAGCTCTGGACATGGAGAAAATGGAAGCAAATGATCCCCGAACTCTGAGGCATGGAGAGCAGGTCATTGGTGTTGGGAGTGGAGACCTAGACAGCTGACCTGAACTAGAGGTCAGGGTGTGGCTCAGATGGAGTGAAGGTGACAGCCATTGAAGGCCTCCAAATGGTCACAGTACTGCTGGGGCAGTCATTTCCCAAATTTGGTATTCGGGATATCCCATTAGGATATGGGAAGAAAAGATGAAAACTTTAACTTGTATTTTTAAAAATATTTATTTATTTTAATTGGAGGCTAATTACTTTACAATATTGTAGTGGTTTTTGCCATGCATTGACATGAATCAGCCATGGGTGTACATGTGTTCCTCATCCTGAACTCCCCTCCCACCTCCCTCCCCATCCCATCCCTCTGGGTCATCCCAGTGCACCAGCCCCGAGCACCCCATCTCATGCATTGAACCTGGACTGGCGATCTGTTTCACATATGGTAATATACATGTTTCAATGCTATTCTCTCAAATCATCCCACCCTCGCCTTCTCCCACAGAGTCCAAAAGACTGTTCTATACATCTGTGTCTCTTTTTCTGTCTCACATATAGGGTCGTCGTTACCATCTTTCTAAATTCCATATACATGCGTTAGTATACTATATTGGTGTTTTTCTTTCTGGCTTACTTCACTCTGTATAATGGCTCCAGTTTCATCCACCTCATTAGAACTGATTCAAATGTATTCTTTTTAATGGCTGAGTAATGTTCCGTTGTGTATATGTACCACAGCTTTCTTATCCGTTTGTCTGCTGATGGACATCTAGGTTGCTTCCATGTCCTGGCTATTATAAACAGTGCTGCGATGAACATTGGGGTACACGTATCTCTTTCAGTTCTGGTTTCCTCGGTGTGTATGCCCAGCAGTGGGATTGCTGGGTCATATGGCAGTTCTATTTCCAGTTTTTTAAGGAATCTCCACACTGTTTTCCACAGTGGCTATACTAGTTTGCATTCCCACCAACAGTAAGAGGGTTCCCTTTTCTCCACACCCTCTCTAGCATTTATTGTTTGTATACTTTCAGATCGCAGCCATTCTGACTGGCGTGAGATGGTACCTCATTGTGGTTTTGACTTGCATTTCTCTGATAATGAGTGATGTTGAGCATCTTTTCATGTGTTTGTTAGCCATCTGTATGTCTTCTTTGGAGAAATGTCTGTTTCGTTCTTTGGCCTATTTTTTGATTGGGTCATTTATTTTTCTGAAATTGAGCTGCAGGATATATTTTGAAATTGAGCTGCTTGTATATTTTTGAGATTAACTCTTTGTCTGTTGCTTCGTTTGCTATTATTTTCTCCCATTTTGAAGGCTGTCTTTTCACCTTGCTTGTAGTTTCCTTCATTGTGCAAAAGCTTTTAAGTTTAATTAGGTCCCATTTGTTTATTTTTGCTTTTATTTCCATTACTCTGGGAGGTGGGTCATAGAGGATCCTGCTATGATTTATGTCAGAGAGTGTTTTGCCTATGTTTTCCCCTAGGAGTTTTATAGTTTCTGGTCTTACATTTAGATCTTTAATCCATTGTGAGTTTATTTTTGTGTGTGGTGTTAGAAAGTGTTCTAGTTTCATTCTTTTACAAGTGGTTGACCAGTTTTCCCAGCACCATTTGTTAAAGAGATTGTCTTTTCTCCGTTGTATGTTCTTGCCTCCTTTGTCAAAGATAAGGTGTTCATAGGTGCATGGGTTTAACTCTGGGCTTTCTCTTTTGTTCCATTCATCTATATTTCTATCTTTGTGCCAGTACCATACTGTCTTGATGACTATAGCTTTGTAGTATAGCCTGAAGTCAGGCAGGTTGATTCCTCCAGTTCCATTCTTCTTTCTCAAGATTGCTTTGGCTATTTGAGGTTTTTTGTATTTCCATACAAATTGTGAGATTATTTGTTCTAGTTCTGTAAAAAATACCGTTGGTAGCTTGATAGGGATTGCATTCAATCTATAAGATTGCTTTGGGTAGTATACTTGTTTTCACTATATTGATTCTTCCAATCCATGACCATGGTATATTTCTCCATCTATTTGTGTCATCTTTGAGTTCTTTCATCAGTGTTTTATAGTTTTTTATTTCTTTAGGTCTATAGTCTTTTGTTTCTTTAGGTAGATTTATTCCTAAGTATTTTATTCTTTTTGTTGCAATGGTGAATGGAATTGTTTCCTTAATTTCTCTTTCTGTTTTCTCATTGTTAGTGTATAGGGATGCAAGGGATTTCTGTGTGTTAATTTTATATCCTGAAGCTTTACTATATTCATTGATTAGCTCTCGTAATTCTCTGGTGGAGTCTTGGGTTTTCTATGTAGAGGATCATGTCATCTGCAAACAGCAGTTTTACTTCTTCTTTTCTAATCTGGATTCCTTTTATTTCTTTTTCTTTTCTGATTGTTGTGGCTGAAACTTCCAAAACTATGTTAAATAGTAGTGGTGAGAGTGGGCACCCTTGTCTTGTTCCTGACTTTAGGGGAAATGCTTTCAATTTTTCACCATTGAGGATAATGTTTGCTGTGGGTTTGTCATACATAGCTTTTATTATGTTGAGGTATGTTCCTTCTATTCCTGCATTCTGGAGGGTTTTTATCATAAATGGATGTTGAATTTTGTCAAAGGCTTTTTATGCATCTATTGAGATAATCATATGGTTTTTAATCTTTCAATTTGTTAATGTGGTGTATTACATTGATTGATTTGCAGATATTGAAGAATCCTTGAATCCCTGGGATAAAGCCCACTTGGTCATGATGTATGATGTTTTTAATATGTTGTTGGGTTCTGTTTGCTAGGATTTTGTTAAGATTTTTGCATCTATGTTCATCAGTGATATTGGCCTGTAGTTTTCTTTTTTTGTGGTATCTTTGGTTTTGGTATTAGGGTGATGATGGCCTCATAGAATGGATTTGGAAGTTTACCTTCCTCTTCAATTTTCTGGAAGAGTTCGAGTAGGATAGGTATTAGCTCTTCTCTAAATTTTTGGTAGAATTCAGCTGTGAAGCCGTCTGGTCCTGGGCTTTTGTTTGCTGGAAGATTTCTGATTACAGTTTTGATTTCTGTGCTTGTGATGGGTCTTAAGATTTTCTATTTCTTCCTGGTTCAGTTTTGGAAAGTTATACTTTGTCCATTTCTTCCAAGTTGTCCATTTTATTGGCATATAGTTGCTGATAGTACTCTCTTATGATCCTTTGTATTTTTGTGTTGTCTGTTGTGATTTCCCCATTTTCATTTCTAATTTTGTTGATTTGCTTCTTCTCCCTTTGTTTCTTGATGAGTCTGGCTAATGGTTTGTAAACTTTATTTATCTTCTCAAAGAACCAGCTTTTAGCTTTGTTGATTTTTGCTATGGTCTCTTTTGTTTCTTTTGCATTTATTTCTGCCCTAATTCTTATGATTTCTTTCCTTCTACTAACTCGGGGGTTCTTCATTTCTTCCTTCTTTAGTTGCTTTAGGTGTAGAGTTAGGTTACTTATTTGACTTTTCTCTTGTTTCTTGAGGTAAGCCTGTATTGCTATGAACCTTCCCCTTAGCATTGCTTTTACAGTGTTCCATAGGTTTTGGGTTTTTGTGTTTTCATTTTCATTCGTTTCTATGCTTATTTTGATTCCCTTTTTTTATTTCTTCTGTGATTCGTTGGTTATTCAGAAGCGTGTTCTTTATTCTCCATATGTTGGAATTTTTAATAGTTTTTTTCTGTAGTTGATATCTAACCTTACTTCACTGTGATCAGAAAAGATTCTTGGAATGATTTCAACTTTTTTGAATTTACCAAGGCTAGATTTATGGCCAAGGATGTGATCTATCCTGGAGAAGGTTCTGTGTGCACTTGAGAAAAAGGTGAAATTCATTGTTTTTGGGTGAAATGTCCTATAGATATCAATTAGGTCTAATTGGTCCATTGTATCATTTAAAGTTTGTGTTTCCTTGCTAATTTTCTGTTTAGTTGATCTATCCATAGGTGTGAGTGGGGTGTTAAAGTCTCCCACTATTATTGTGTTATTGTTAATTTCCCCTTTCATACTTGTTAGCCTTTGCCTTACATATTGTGGTACTCCTATGTTGGGTGCATATATGTTTATAATTATTATATCTTCTTCTTGGATTGATCCTTTGATCATTATGTAGTGTCCTTCTTTGTCTCTTTTCACAGCCTTTATTTCAAAGTCTATTTTATCTGATATAAGTGTTGCTACTCCCGCTTTCTTTTGGTCTCCATTTGCATGAAATATCTTTTTCCAGCCCTTCACTTTCAGTCTGTATGTGTCCCTTGTTTTGAGGTGGGTTTCTTGTAGACAGCATATATAGAGGTCTTGTTTTTTTATCCATTCAGCCAGTCTTTGTCTTCTTGTTGGAGCATTCAGCCCATTTACATTTAAGGTAATTATTGATAGGTATGGTCCAGTTGCCATTTACTTTGTTGTTTTGGGTTCGCGTTTATACACCCTTTCTGTTTCCTGTCTACAGAAGATCCTTCAGCATTTGTTGAGGAGCTGGTTTGGTGGTGCTGAGTTCTCTCAGCTTTTGCTTGTCTGTAAAGCTTTTGATTTCTCCTTCATATCTGAATGAGATCCTTGCTGGGTACAGTAATCTGGGTTGTAGGTTATTCTGTTTCATCACTTTAAATATGTCCTGCCATTCCCTTCTGGCCTGAAGAGTTTCTGTTGAAAGATCAGCTGTTATCCTTATGGGAATCCCCTTGTGTGTTATTTGTTGTTTTTCTATTGCTGCTTTTAATATTTGTTTTTTGTTAATTTGATGAATGTGTCTTGGGGTACTTCACCTTGGGTTTATCTTGTTTGGGACTCTGGGTTTCTTGGACTTGGGTAACTATTTCCTTCCCCATTTTAGGGAAGTTTTCAACTATTTTCTCCTCAAGTATTTTCTCATGGTCTTTCTTTTTGTCTTCTTCTTCTGGGACTCCTATGATTCAAATGTTGGGGCGTTTGACATTGTCCCAGAGGTCTCTGAAGTTGTCCTCATTTCTTTTAATTCTTTTTTTCTTTTTTCCTCTCTGCTTCATTTATTTCCACCATTCTATCTTCTACCTCATTTATCCTATCTTCTGCCTCAGTTATTCTACTGTTGGTTCCCTCCAGAGTGTTTTTGACCTCATTATTGCATTATTCATTATTGATTGACTCTTTTTTATTTCTTCTAAGTCCTTGTTAAACGTTTCTTGCATCTTCTCAATCCTTGTCTCCAGGCTATTTATCTGTAACTCCATTTTGTTTTCAAGATTTTGTATCAGTTTTACAATCATTATTCTGAATTCTTTTTCAAGTAGACTCCCTATCTTCTCCTCTTTGGTTTGGTTTGGTGGGCATTTATCATGTTCCTTTACCTGCTGAGTATTTTTCTGCCTTTTCATTTTGTTTAGATTGCTGTGTTTGGGGTGGCCTTTCTGTATTTTGGCAGTTTGTGGTTCCTCTTTATTGTGGAGGTTCCTCCCTGTCGGTGGGGTTGGATGAGTGACTTGTCAAGGTTTCCTGGTTAGGGTAGCTTGCGTCGGTGTTCCGGTGGGTGGAGCTGGATTTCTTCTCTCTGAATGCAATGAAGTGTCCAGTAGTGAGTTTTGAGATGTCTATGGGTTTGGTGTGACTTCGGGCAGCCTGTATATTACAGCTCAGAGCTATATTCCTGCGTTGCTGGAGAATTAGCGTGGTCCATCTTGCTCTGGAACTTGTTGGCTCTCGGGTGGAGCTTGATTTCAGTGTAGGCATGGAGGCTTTTGGATGAGCTCTTGTCGATTCATGTTCCCTGGAGTCAGGAGTTCTCTGGTGTTCTCAGCTTTTGGACTTAAGCCTCCTGCCTCTGGTTTTCAGTCTTATTCTTCCAGTAGCTTCAAGACTTCTCCATCCACACAGCACTCCTTTTGAAGGCAATGGGCTGCCTTTCTGGGTGTCTGGTGTTCTCTGCCGGCGTTCAGAGGTTGTTTTGTGGAATTTGCTCAGCGTTCAAATGTTCTTTCGATGAATTTGTGGGGGAGAAAGTGGTCTCCCCATCCTATTCCTCCGCCTTCTTAGGACCGCCCCCTTTAACTTGTATTTTTCCCTTAAAAATTGAGGATTTATGTTTTAGTTATATTTACATGTTTCTTATTTTTAAATAAATAAATTAGGGGTGCATGCTCATTTTTACTAATGGAATGTGTGGTCAAAATGGTTGTGAGGAATTTATTTGCAAAAGATAAACAGACTCACAGAATGCAAATACAAATTCATGGTTACCAAAGGGGAAAGGTGGGGGGAGGGATAAATTAGGAGTTTGGGATTAACAGATCAGTCGCTCAGTCGTGTCCGACACTTTGCAACCCCATGATCTGTCAGGCTTCCCTGTCCATCACCAACTCCTGGAGCTTGCTCAAACTCATGTCCATCGAGTTGGTGATGCCATCCAACCATCTCATCCTCTGTCGTCCCCTTCTCCTCCTGCCTTCAATCTTCCTAGCATCAGGGTCTTTTCTAATGAGTTGGCTCTTTGCATCAGGTGGCCAAAGTATTGGAGTTTCAGCTTCAGCATCAGTCCTTCCAATGAGTATTCAGGACTGATTTCCTTTAGGATTGAGTGGTTTGATCTCTTTGAAGTCCAAAGGACTCTCAAGAGTCTTCTCCAACACCACAGTTCAAAAGCATCAATTCTTCGGCACTCAGCTTTCTTTATAGTCCAACTCTCACATCCATACATTACTACTAGAAAAACCATAGCTTTGACTAGACGGACCTTTGGATTAATATATGTACCCTACTGTCTATATCTATGTATCTGTGGGATTAACAGATACACACTACTATATTATAAAATAATCAACAAGGACCTACAGTATAGCACAGGGAACTATACTCAATATTCCATAATAACCTACATGTGAAAATAATCTGAAAAAGAATGAATATATGTTCGTATATGTATAGGGGCTTCCCTGGTAGCTCAGATGGTAAAGAATCTGCCTGCAGTGTGGGAGACCTGGGTATGTATAACTTAATCACTTTGTTCTGTACAATATTGTAAATCAGCTATATGCTAAAATACAATAAAAATTAAAAAAAAAAAAAAAAGAAAACAAAATAGTTGTGAAAGTGACTGTTTTGGGAGGTTCACAGGCCTGGGATGAAATCTTTGGGAGTAATGTCCCATCGGAGAGTAGGTCATATGACTTGCTGAAGGAGAAGCCCTGTGTCTCCTGTGTCTCCTGTGTCTCTCACCATCGCCTGGTTAGCCAGATATGGGTATTTTCCAGAAAGGGCATAAAATTTCCGTGGAGTCACTGGCTTTGTGCAAACCCATTGTGTACTGTGGATCACCTTGTAAAATTAATCACCAAGAGTGTGCTGGATATTCCTTGTAGTACCTAAATACCAGTCAACATCAATTGTTTCTGGAATCCATCCCCAACCCAGTTTTTTTTTTTTTTTAAGTTGGACCTTTCCCCCTTTTTCTTCTGTTTTCATGAATATTCATTAATGTTATTCCCTCTCCTCCCAAGAGATTATGACCTAGGGGAGATTTTTTAAGAACCTGGGATAATGTTTTCCTAAACCTTGGAATTTGAGCTGAAATGACTCAAGATTTGAGGAGTCAGGGGAGGAGAAAGCGGGGTCCTGGGTCTAGGCAATCTTACTTCCAATTCCGACTGCTGTTATGAGCTCTGTGCTTCTGGGCAGAGTCGCTTAACCTCTCTGACAACTGATTTTATTTTAAAATTGGAGAGGTGATTTTCTATCTGATAAGGTTATGGGAAAGATCAGAGGAGTTAATGACACTGTGGAAGCCCCTTAAACTTGCTAGGGCTCAATAAATGCCAGTTGCTTGTCTTCCCGGACACCCCTCACCCCACCCTGTGCCCTGCATCTTTCTGCCCTGGTGGAGGAGCCAGATAAGAACAAGGGTGAATCACTGACTTCCTCTTGTGCTGGTTTAAAGGTATCCTTAACGTTGCTGCTCTTTGCCTTGTGATCTCTTTCGTGGGTTTCTTTCCCCAGCCTCTATACTGTCTCAAGGAGAGTTTGGGGCATCCTGAGTTTTCTTAAGGTGTTTAATGTTGAAACAACTCCTTAATTATGAGGCTCCTTCACCTCATGAAATGCCTTCTTGAGGAACTGATTTCACAGGAAGCAGAAAACAAAATAATGCAAACACCCTCCCCACCCTCCCACCCCCACCGCCACCCCAATTTCAGATATTAAGTCAATGGAAATGAGTTCAGAGAGCATTTCAAATAATGCTTGAGTAGAGTTGTTTCAAAAGCTATTTTGTAGTTACAGAATAGGAACCTTTTTATCTGAAAATGATGACAGTGTTGGTGGCCTGGGGACCCTCCCCAAGCTGTTTTGATGTTACAGAGGACAGGATTCTTGGGTGCCTGTCTTAGAGGCTGAGTTTCTCTCATCTCTGGGTACTGCTTGCTTGGACAGTCTGTATCCTGGGTGTGACCATGCTGTTCTCTTCTTGTGCTTAGTCAGAGTGCTGTATACTTTGAGAATGGAAGGATGGAAGAAGCTTTTACAGTCATTCTTCAGAAAAACATGGATATGAAGAAAAAATAGGCCTTTGAATTACTTAGCTCAATCTGTTGCTAGGATACTGGGTGTGGTAAGTCCCTCCCCACCCCAGGAAAATATTTTAGAATATTTTATTGTTTAGATGAAAATAACTACCTTTTAATTTATAACTGGAGTTTCAACACAGATGTTGATGGATTGGGGGCTTTCTTATCCTTTTCCCTTTTCCTTCCTGAGAGAGTGATTTTATAATATCAAACTCCGTTGTGAAACTCCTCATTCTTTTTTTTCTGGTTACAAGGTCTAGTAGTCAGCGTGGATATGAGCATTAGGACTAATTCAGGAAGAGGACCCAGCGCTGTGCCTGCAGTGTAACAGTCACTCAATACATGGTAAATTCCATTTTAAATTCAGATGAAAGGGGAAAAAAGCATTCAGATTCTATGTAGGCAGCGCAGCACAGTACGAAAAAGAACCTATTGATTAAACTCTTAGAAAGTTTCCAAAAACCTCCTTTTAAGTCCCAAGATATTGGCACTCCTGTGATGGATGTCTTGAGGCAGATAAAACAGTGGAGTCTTTTGAGTGGAAGGAACAGGGATCCTTTCACACGAAGTGATACTTGAAAAATACTGCCGTAATTAAAACATACAGTGTAGTTAGTTTTTGGGAAATGTACATTTTTCATGTCTTGAAGGAACCTTACAGAGTTACTTTAAAAAAAAAGGCGGGGGTGGGGGGAGGACAGCCTCTACTGGAAACTAGCATGTGATAAAGTTATAAAGGAAATCAACTCTGAAGATTCACTAGAAGGACTGATGCTGAAGCTTCAATACTTTGGCCACCTGATGTGATGAGCTGACTCATTGGAAAAGACCCTGATGCTGGGAAAGACTGAGGGCAGGAGAAGGGGACGACAGGATGAGATGGTGGGATGGCATAACCGACGCAATGGACTCTTTGTGGCCCCGTGAGCTGCAGCACACCAGGCTTCCCTGTCCTTCACTGTCTTCCCGAGTTTGCTCAAAATTTGAAGCCTGGCATGCTGCAGTTCTTGGGGTCTCAAAGAATCAGACATGATTGAGTGGCCGAACAACAAGGTTAGAGTTGTTTCTTCCCTTGTTCTTCTGTTTGAGATCTTACGCCTTATAGTATAAGATCTTACCCCATAGCTTATTGTGGTAATATTGATGCTGCTGTGACCTGTCCTCCTCCCTTAACACCTGGGAATCTGTGAGCTTGAATGGGGAAAAAAAATCCATCTTTATGTACAATGAATTCTAACTGAAGTTTGGCATTTTCTTCCATTATGAACCTAGGCAGCAAACCAAAATAGTGTTGAAAAGATCCTGATTTTGTCCCCATATATCTGTATTGAATTATAGCTGTGCAGAAACCACCGGATGTTATACACACACATCACTACTTCAAAATAGTGCTAGATCCCAGAGCTATTTTTCCATCTTATTACTTGGTGTATTAATAAAGAAACACTGATATATTACTAATATATTACTTATATTAATATAATATATTGTATATAATTATAATCATGTAATATATACAATCATATAATATATTATATATTATATATATAATTATATATAATATATATTAGTTATATATATATAATATATAACTATAATATATAATAGTTATATATTGCTAACATATGCTAATATATTACTGATATATGTTACTAATATACTGATATATTACTGATAAACACTGATATATTACTGTATCACAGTTTTAACGCATGGTGACGATGAAATCTAAATATCCTTTGTTTTGAAATGTTTTGTGTTTTATGTATTTAAAAACATCATTTGGAGGAGACTTCCAGAAGCATCACCTCATTGCCCTAGGGTCCGAGGCATACAAAAGGTTAAGTCCCTCCTTAATGATTTAAATTTTATACCAAGGAACTGGGCCTACCAGAGTGACTCTCAACCCTGGCTGCCTGTATGAATTACCTGGGAGCTTCAGATATTGCTGGTGCCTGGGTCATGTGTGTGTGTGTGTGTGTGTGTGTGTGTGTGATATTGCTGGTGCCCGGGTCATGTGTGTGTGTGTGTCTGTGTCTGTGTCTGTGTCTGTGTGTGTTATGTGTGTGTGTGTTCAGTCGTATCCGACTCTTTGTGACCTCGTGGCCTGTAGCCTGCCAGGGTCCTCTGTCCATGGGATTCTCCAGGCAAGAATACTGGAGGGAGTTGCCATTTCCTCCTCCAGGGGGTCTTCCCGACCCAGGGACCTAACCCACATCTCTTGAGTCTTCCTGCATTGCCAGGGGGACTCTTTACCACAGAGCCACCTGGAAAGCCCCACCTGAGTCATAATGCCAGACTACCAGGCTAATTAAATTAGAATTTATGGAAGTGAGGCCTGTGATCCCAGTGTGTAGCTGAGGTTGAAAATCACTGGCCTATATGCTCAGATAAACCTCTCTGCCTTCTTTCTGATTCTTTAAATAAGAACTTCAGTTTCATGCTTATGGTAGAAAATTCAAACCGTACAAAGAGCACAACTCACTCACCTTCTTAGATATAACTGTTGCTGACAATTTTTTTTGCATAATTAATCCTTACAGACACACACATCCACACATACACCCACAGTGGGATTATACTATACATATTACCCTATGCAGACATACTATACAAGTTATTTCACATAGAGAGCTTTCAAAACTAATTTCTGAGCTAAATTGGTCCTTGAGATTAAATTCCTTTTCTTTGCTGTTTTTGATTTGCCTTCAACTAGGGAGCCTGATACCTCTAGGCACAATTCAGGAGTGGTTGGAAGCCTGTGGATTCTTATTTCCCTCTTTTAAGAACTAGCGGGATGGACAGGAAAGAACAGCACTGGGGTCAGGCCCATCTGGGGTATGGGCCTTGGGGCGTGCCGCTTATCCTTGCAAACTTCTCTGAATCTGTTTGCTTATCTGTCAGATGGAGACTACGAAGGCTTCCTCTCAGGGCTGCTGTGAAATCTGTGCAAGGTTGGTGACAGGTAGCTATTATCAAGTGAGGCCTCCCCGGTAACTCAGATGGTAAAGAATCTGTCTGAAGTGTAGCCAGCTATTATCACGACTCTCTTTGCAAATTGTATTCCCCAGAGGAGCTTGATGTAGTCCTTGGTCCTCTCAAGAGTTCTTTTTTCAATTAGTACACAGAAAACAAGAGGTAAGTTTAAAAAAAAAAAAATCCCTGTGCAACCACTGCAGACAGTCTAGAGGCCCTGAACCCAGACTTTGGGATTGCTATCATCTGGCTGATTTAGGAGTTGGTTCCAAGGCACACTGATGATGAGTTAGCCTTATCACTTCTTCTCAGGGAAGTACTTAGACCAGGTTAACACATTCTTAGAAATGGACAACCTGCCCCCCGCCTCCCCCCCGACCCCACACCACCCTAGCTTATTGACTTTGTATTTCAGCTCACTTGCAGAAGCAATTATGTTTAGGGTGAGAGCCAGTATTAGATCACGTGACCAGAAACAGAATTCACCCCAGATGGTTTGAATGAAGACTAAGGAAAGGAGCAGTCACAGAGGCGTTGGCCAGGTACTGTGAGGCACGGAAGGATGGACAACAGTGGGAAACCAGTACGTCTGCTAGGCTTGAGGGGGATGGGAGAAAGTAGAGTTACTGGATCCCAGTGGAATCTGGAACTGGAGAGGAGCATTCAAGAAGAATCTGCCCCCAAGATGGTGGCATCCAAGAAGGGATGGGGCTGGGAAAAGTACCCTGCCCTGTCTCTTCTAATTCTCCAGTCCACTGCTGGGCCCAACCAGTGGGAAGCCAGCAGGCAGTGGCGATGTACCTGGTGATATAATCCACAGGTGCCAGCTGGCCAGGGCACAGGCTCGGGCTGGGACGGGTTGGAGGTGGCCACGGAAAATAACCAGATGAGCGGCACACACAGTGGCTGTTAGACATCAGAAGTGAATGAAGTGCTCGCCAGGGGGCTGAGCACCTAAATGGGGCCCAGGATGTGGTGTTCCCTTCCCCTGGCAGCTTAGGATTTAGGTGGCAGCTTGTTCAACCCTGTCTTAAAGAGACACCAGCAAGCTTATTCAGGGAGACAGAAAGGGAGGGAGACCATCACCTATTAAGAAGCAAACCCTCAAATCAATATCTATCATATTTTTCTGAGCTCTGGCTCTCTTGGTGTCTGTGTAGAGAAGCTATCAATGTTTGTTGCTCCCTAGTTCATGACTGCCGCTGGGCAGGTAACACACCAAAGACACGGAGGCTTAGTTGAGAAGATGTCAGTTTGGAAACACCCTCATTTCTTTCTCCTGACACCCATGCCTGGAGATCTCCAGTAGTAGATTTCATCTCTGGCAGTTAGGAGACCACACTGGTGGTCTCAATCAGCCCCACCAGCCACTCTGCAGGTCAGCCTCTCAGAACTCAAGAGAAGATCCAGCTGCTTCCATCTTTAGAGCCTTCCAATGTATTTGAAAAGTGGGAAAATGCATATTAGGATTAACATCACCCTAGAGAATCTTAAGGACTGGGGAGCCTGGTGGGCTGCCGTCTATGGGGTGGCACAGAGTCGGACACGACTGAAGCGACTTAGCAGCAGCAGCAGAGAATCTTAAACGGTTATATGTTAAGAACTGCATGTTTTTAACACAAAGAAACACAATATGACCTAACCATGCTTTCCACGAGATATTAGAGGAGTTTCAAAATGATGGAGAGAGCGCACACTCTAGGTGGTGTGATCTGGATTACCAGGATATCTGTTCAAAGTTACATGATGAATGACTTCCACTTCAGTCCCATCGCTGTATCTCTGTGAGGCTCTGTGACTCAGTGGGAGAAGGTGTCAGATGTCTGGGCCTGAGGCCGTTGTGACTTGAGCTCTTGCCAAGTCTAACCCCCCCCCCCCATCCTTCCAGGTTCTATGTGCTTTGATTCACTTTCCCTCTATGCCTTCCGAGACCTAGATTTGGAAAGTATGTCTGTGTTTTCCTAATTGTCAGGCTGGTAAATCATAAGTACAGGAGACTTGCAGGAACTTCTTATGGAGCAGGGTGGACTAGCTTACCACCATGGGGACACCTCATCTTTCTGTCTCCAGGTGCTGACTTTTGTAGATCATGGCTAGTCCATAGAAACTTTACCAAAGGAAAACAAAGGAAGCAAATGTAAAAATCAATGTCTTTTTAGTTTTTTAAAATAATATTTGCTTGTTGAAAGATTTAGGGGCCAGAGACGGGCTGGTGAGCATGGTGAACTCTGTTTTACCTCCCAAGTTACACACAGACATGATTGAGACTATCATGGTTTTAAAAGAAAAGTTGGGGGACTTCCCTGGTGGTCCAGTGGTTAATATTTTGCCTTCCAGTGCAGGGGTTGCAGGTTCGATCCCTGGTCAGGGAACTAAGATCCCACATGCCTCACAGCCCAAAAATAAAAACATAAAACAGAAGAAGCAATGTTGTAACAAATTCAGTAAAGACTTGAAAAATGGTTCATATAAAAAAAAAATCTTGAAAAAAAAAAAGTTGGGATCAGTCTCAGATGTCAGCCGTCCATAGGGCAGTAGTTTACCTATTTCAGTTGTATAAGAAAGGACCAAAGGAGCTTATTAAAAAGGCAGATCTCAGCCCCTGCAACCCTGTCCCGAGACATGGGGTCTGCCTTTGTAGCCAACACCCCAGGTGGTTCAAGAAGCACAGTTTAGGAAACACACATATCTTAAGTTTTTATTTTCTTCTAGTCTTATTGAGATATATACAGATATATGGGCTTCCCTTGTGGCTCAGCTGGTAAAGAATCCACCTGCAATGTGGGAGACCTTGGTTCGATCCCTGGGTTGGAAAGACCCCCTAGAGGAGGGAAAGGTTACCCACTCCAGTATTCTGGCCTGGAGAATCCCATGGACTGTAGCCTGCCAGGCTTCTCTGTCCATGGAATCACAAGAGTCTGACACTGACTTAGCAACTAAGCCACTACCACCATATAGTCCTTGGAGTTGCAGAGAGTTGGACACAACTGAACAACTTTGTTTCACATACAGGTATATACTTACACCAGCACTGTATAAGTTTCAGTTGTACAGAACAATGATTTACATTCATCATGAAGTGATGAGCACAATCAGTTTAGTGAACATCCATCATCTCATATAGATACAACATTAAACAAATGGAAACATTTTTTCCTTGTGAGGTGAACTCTTAGGATTTCCTGTCTTAACAACTTTTGAATATAATGTAAGAAGTATAACAGCAATGTTAATTGTATTTCTCATGCTGTATACTGCATTCCTAGTACTTACTTAGCTGATAGCTGAAAGGTTGTATTTTTTGACTATCTTCTTCCTATTTCCCAAACCCCACCCCTGCTTCCCCTTAAGCCATTTTTAAGGTACTGATGCTTAATCTGGAGATCTTTGGTCTTTTTTTTTTTTTTTTTATCAAAATGGTAAAAATCCTCTGGACTTTCTTCCAGACTGTATTTTTTCATTTTGCTTTTTTGATCCCTGCACTTCAGGCAGCCTGTCATTGGCAGGACAGATGCATCAGAAGTAAATTCCTTGGACGCAGTCTGGCAGTCCTACTGTCACATGGAAGTTCTGTCTTGCTTGAAAACAAAGAAATAAAACCATCCCTTGAATTCAGTGGTTTGCTTGAAGAGGCTGGAAAAATAATCCAGTGGTGTCTGTTGGTTTCAAGCCTGTGTTGTTATTAATCTTGTTACAAATGAAAATGCTTTCCATTTGCAGGCCTGCTGTCTCGGAGGAGTTTTGTGTATCTCGTACTAGGCCCTGCTGGGTGATTAAGCCACTCGTTCGGCATCTTACAGGCCACTGGAGGACCATCAGCTCCGAGATCATGGATGTGCTTCACCTAGAGCTCCCTGCATGGCGCTTTAACCGTTGCTTATGTTTCCTTGGGAAGGGAGGCTCCTCAGGGCCCCATGCTGTGGGGGTTCAGGCCCAGAGAGGTGGGGTTCTCTTTCCCATCCTGTCTCTTTATGTTTCTTACATCATTAGAAGTATGTTGGCCCCTTCAAGCGGAGCAAGGGCAGGGCTGTAGCTTTCTCTCTCACTTTGTTGTTGTTGTTGACAGATGATATTTTATTTATTTTCAATTAATTAATTGATTTTGACCGCACTGGGTCTCCATTGCTGTGTGTGGGCTTTCTCTAGTTGAGGCACAGGATGGGGGGTTATCTCTTGTTGCTAGAGCATGGGCTCTATGCCCTTGGGCCTCAGTAGTTGTGGCACCTGGACTTAGTTGCTCTGAGACATGTGGACTCTTCCCAGACCAGGGATTGAAACAGTGTCTACATTGGCAGGTGAATTCTTAACCACTGAACCAAGAGGGAAGTCCACTTTCTCTCTCCCTTCTTTTCCTTTTTTTGGCCAAGTCCTCTGCTAGGGATTGAGCCCATGCCCCCTGCAGTGGAAGCATGGAGTCTTAACCACTGGACCACCACGGGAGTCCCTGTAGCTCTTTTCAAGATTCACTGTCATCTAGGGGAAAAGATACAAGAGCTCTACAAACCAAGAGGCAGTTTAGTTTCATACTTTTGTCAACAAGAGCAAGATGTAGCATTTTTCACTTTCCAGGTTTTACAGTTTCAATGTACAAGACAGAGACATTGCAGCTCAATAAGGCAGGCAGTGCTAAGAAGAGTATGGGGCAGAAGAATGGTGGGTGGGGAATGGGTGCCAGAGAGGCTTCACAAGGACAGCTTGCCCACTTCTGTAGCCTTCAAAGACAAAGCTCTTCAGAACTCCGAAATCCACGGGGCCTTTTCACAACTGTAGTAAGCGAGGCTGTGACTGATTTATGTAAGGAAATGGTCCCCACTCTCAGGAGAGGCCGAGCCTCTCCTGTTGGGGTCCACCATGCTCCACAGCTGGTCCATCCAAGCTGCATCCACACCTGCAGGCTGAAGCCAGGCTCACCATGGGGAAATGGCAGCCCCACGGCTTCCAGACCCATGAAAACAGGAAGCTCAGAGGCTCTGGTGGCTGGTGGGGGTTTCCCACTGCCAACGCAGCTCTCAGTCACTGGTTTTGGGTCTCAGGCTCTGTCAGATGATTCAATGAAGCCTCACACCCCCGCTCACCCTTTTAAAGTCAGGTCACACCGACCACACCCCTCGGACTGTAAATGGAACCCAAGGAAATGGATGAATACTGTCTTCCCCAAGACACAGACCATTTCATCAAGTCATAGACAGGACTTTTCTGGAAATGTCAGCCACCCTGAGGGATGTGCTGTCGCACTTTCCCCGATGAACTAGGAGGCAGTCAAGGAAATTAAAGGAAACTGTTCATTCAGATGCTTGCAGGAAGCCTCTGTCTCCAGGTTTGAATCTGTCCCTTGTTGATGTGGTCCTGTTGCTGTTGGTGACCTTTCCTGGTGGCAAATGACATCCATCCTGAACAAGCAACAGACGTTTTCCTCAGAATGCTAAAGTTTGTAATACAAGTGAACTTATTTAGAAAACAGAAACAGACTCACAGATATAGAAAACAAAGTGATCAAAGCGGGGTGAAGGGCTAAATTAGGAGTTTGGGATTAACGTATACACACTAAAATAGAAATAGTAAGTCCTACTGTGTAGCACAGGGAACTATATTCAATATCTTATAATAAACTGCAATTGAAAAGAATCTGAAAAAAAATATGCATAAATGAATCACCTTGCCGTACACCAGAAAGTAACAGAACATAGTAAATCAGCTGTTTGTTTGGTCACTAAGTCCTGGCCGACTCTTTGGGACCCCCTGGACTGTCGCCCTGCCAGGCTCCTCTGTCCCTGGGATTTTCCAAGGCAAGAAAACCGGAGTAGGTTGCCATATCCTTCTCTGGGGGATTTTCTTGACCCAGGGATGGAACCCAAGTCTACTGTACCTCCTGCATTGGCAGGCAGATTCTTACTGCTGTGCCACCCATAAAAAAATTAAAGAGTGACAGTGGCTCCAGTTGAAGAGGCCAAGTTCTCTTTCTGTCACAATGACAACCCTGTGTTTTGGGTTTATCTCCCAGGACAGGGAGCCCTCTCAGCTCTTACTCTGATTCTCTGATGGAATGTGCAATGCATGGGTTAGGATGCACTGACTTTTGTTCAGGAGCTTGAGAACTAGGCAAGCAACCCCCGGAAGAGACCACTTTTTCTCTGCACCCAGACACTTCTCTTGATGAGCATCTTTTCTCCCACCACCCAGGCCCAGACATGCTGTTTTTTCCTGGGAAGATGCAATGGCCTCTGCATCTGTCTTTTCCTCCCCATCCATATAGCATCTTCCACAAGCTTTTGAAATGCAAACCATATCACTGCCATCTGTTTTCTACCACTGAGAGGCCTTGTGTCAAGGTGATCCAGAGCTTGGATTCTGAAGCTGGTCCTGTGTGTGTGCTCAATCGCTTCAGTCATGTCCGACTCTGCGAAACTCTGGACTGTAACCCACCAGTCTCCACTGCCTATGGGATTCTCCAGACAGAAATACTGGAGTGGGTTGCCATGTCCTCCTTGAGGGATCTTCCCCATTCAGGGATCAAACCCATGTCTCCAGTGTTTCCTGCATTGCAGGGAGGATTCTTTATCACTGAGCCACCAGGGAAGCCTAAAGTTGGTCCTACTGGATTCTAATCCTTCACTAGCTAGGTGACTTGGGGCAACTTACATTCTGTCCTCATCTGCAAAATGGAGATGCTGCTGCTAATAGAACCTACTCATGAGTTGTTATAAGGGTTATCTTTTTACATGGAACACTTAGACCACAACTGAATAAATTATGTTTATTGTCAATGTTCCACCTAAAATTCTTGGATCTTCTAAGTCTAGACTCCAACACAGACACCTAACCAAGCCTGTGAGGTGCAGCAGGAGACAAGGCTGGACAACATCTCGTATTTCCCAAGGACTCCTCCTGCTTCCTTCTCTGTTTCCTGCCCACCCTGGCTTCTCTCAGCGTCTCCAAAGCACCATTCTTTCTCCTGCCGCAGGGCCTTTGCACAAGCTTTTCTCTATATTGTGAATGTTTGCCTCCTTCCCTCTTTGCCTGGCCGACTCCTGCTCCTCCTCTGTGTCTTAGTCTAAGTGTCTCTTCCTCAGGGAGGCCTCCCTTGACCACTGAGGTGAGAAGAGAACCCTGTCATTCTGTATTATGGCACTCCCATTCTTTGCTATCATAGTGTTTGCCAGTTTATAATTTCTGTTCATCTAGGTTTGCTTGACTGATGCCTTCAAGCTCTCCTCCCTTGTGTGTGTGTGTTAGTGCCTCGGTTGTGTCCAACTCTTTGTGACCCCATGAACTGTGACCCTTGAGGCTCTTCCATCCATGGGATTTTCCTGGCAAGAATACTGGAGTGAGTTGCCATTTCCTTCTCTAGGAGATCTTTTTAACCCAGGGATCGTACCGGGCCTCCCATGTTGCAGGCAGACTTTCTACCATCAGAACCACCAGGGAAGCTCTCTTCTCTTGAAGCACCGTGAAGCCAAGGATGATCTTTAGCATGTGACACAGGCCTGGCCTGCACTGGCTTACACTGCTTCCTAATATGTGATGAATGACTACTGCTGCCCCAGCCAGGCTGTGATCTCCTGCTCTGGGCCTGCAGTTGGTGTATGACATCATGTTTGCTTGCAGACAGAGAATTTTGCAAACATGCCTAGGTTATAGGTCAGCCATGGAGGGTCACAGGGGTTATAGAGTTTAGTGGTTCTCAAGCTATCAGGCATCAGAAACACCAGCAGAGCTTGTTAACATGCTGATTATCGGGTCCAACCCCCCAGAGTTTGATACCTTAGGCCTGAAATGTGATCTGAGACCTTGCATTTCTCACAAGCTCCCAGGTGAGGGTGCTGGTTTGAGAATCGCCGAGAGAGAGGTGTAGATAGCAAAATAGTCCCTGTCACAGTGCTCTGAGACCTGTAAATCATGGAATGCCACCAAAGAAAGAAAGATGGGGAAGAGTGAACAAGATCTTCTTGAGGGCAATCCAGGTGAGTTTGCACTGGTTCCTGTTTCGCTTGTGTGTGAGTTTGTTAATGACTTCACAGTGGGAAAAGCTCTTCCTGCTTTTTTGGACTGAAGTATTCTTGCCTGGAGAATCCCAGGGACGGCGGAGCCTGGTGGACTGCCGTCTAAGGGGTCGCACAGAGTCGGACACAACTGAAATGACTTAGCAGCAGCTTAGCAGCAGAATCTCAGGGCTAAAAGGTGGGAGGTGCAGGATCCCCCAGGAAATGAATGTTTTTTGTTTTTTTTTTTAAATTGAAATATAATTGCTTTAGGGAGAGAAATGTTTTCAAGGAGCTCACTGTAATCATGTAAAGGCCCCAGGCAAGGATCCTGGAGGTCTGATGGAAGTTGGATTCAGGAGAGTCATTGGTGGCAGCCCCTTCTGCTGCCTGATCCTCAAAGAAAGCTCCTTGTAAGGGACTCTCTAGGGGGCCCCTTGGGTTTCTGTTTGCTGCTTGAGAGTCACAGTTAACTAGTGGCCCTAGACAGGTAGGCTTTGTCTGGAGGCCTGATCCCCTCCTTTCCCATCACAGCCGCCATATTTTCATGATTTCAGGAGGCTCTCATGGGCCCTAGCAGCTTCTCATCCCTCCGTGTCCAGGAGGGAGATGGTGTTGCTGGACAATGGTCTTTGGAGTCAGACACTCCCAGGTTTGCTGCTGCTTCCAGTAGCAAGCGTTTGGGTAACTTGCTTCTGCTTGGGTTTTCCTGTCCTATAAAACGGGAATGATGATATCCAGGAGAGCTTGTGGTGTAGGGGTCAAGTTGAAAAGCCAAACAGTGGTATCAAATTGAAAGGCCTTGCTAGTGTTCACTGTTATGACCATGAGTCAGTGACTGGATCTCATTAAGCCTTAGCATCATCGTTTATCACATGGCAATTAGAAGGGTACTTACCTCACAAGGTTCCTGGGAGATAAAGTATTTGTGACAATTGGTGGAATCCAAGGAAAGTCTGTAGTTTCCTTAACGGTGTTGTGCTGATGTTAATTTCTTAGTTTTGACAAATGTTTCACGATTGTGTAAGAGATTGGCATATTCAGGAAGCTGGGTGAACAGATACAGGGACTCTGTACAATCTTTGAAACTTTTCAGTAAATTGAAAATTATTCCAAAATGAAAAGTGTATTTTTAAAAATGTTGGTGAATTATTTCTGTAATTAGGGTGCTTGTGATTTAGTAAGCCCTCAATACATGGTAGGGGGCTTCCCAGGTGGCTCAGTGGTAAAGAGTCCGCCTGCCAATGCAGGAGACTCAGGTTCAATCCCTGGGTTAGGAAGATCCCCTGGAGAAGGAAGTGGTAACCCACTGCAGTATTCTTGCCTAGGAAATCCCATGGACAGAGAAGCCTGGCGGACTACAATCCATGGAGTCACAAAAGAGTGTTGGACACAACTTAGTGACTAAACAGCAATACATGATGGCCATTACCATTAGTACAAAGACAGCTTACAGGTACCACCTCTGATACCTTGCAGGGTCATAACCCACGTGTGTGTCTAGCTGACCACTCTACAAATAGTATGCTCGTTTTCTACTGCTACTGTAACAAGCTGATACAAACTTGGTGACTTAATACTGAATCGTTATCATCCTGGATACCAGTAGAGATCTCACCGGGCTAAAATCAGGGTGTCAACAGGATTGTGTTATTTCTGGAAGGGGATACTCTGTTTCCTGGACTTTTCCAGCTTCTAGAGGATCTTGGCACTCCCTCCATCTTCAAAGCAAGTGATCACGTCACTGTGACTTCCGCTTCTGGGATTCCACGCCTCTCTGATCTGACTCTCCTGCTGCTGTTTTATAAGAACCCTTTTTATAAAACCCTGGGCCCATCTGAATAATCCAGGGTCACCTTCCCGTCTCAAGATCCTTAACTGCATCACATCAGGGAAGCCCCTTTTGCCATGTAAAGCAACATTGCCAAGTTCTCAGAGTTAGGACAAGGACTTGATCAGGGGCTGATAGACTTTGCCCACTGCAAGTGCTAAGTCATCTTCTCCTTTTTTCATCTGCCTGTGTTCTTCTTCCCCTTTACAGCTGGTGGATGGGAGGGCCCTGCTGTTTGATTTCCCTGGGTGGAGCTTGTGCCCACAGGACTTGAGAGAGCAGATCTCAGCTACTCCCCTTGGGGGCCTGAGCACTATGTGAGGGAGGGTTCACACTGAGGTTTGAAGTCTAGCAGGTGTGTGTGATGTGCAGCTGGGTGCCATGCTACTGAGTTAACGGGCTTTGACTCTTGAGTTCTGGGCTTGGTACTTCGGGCACCAGCATGGTGACACCAGCTTTCCCTTGGTTAGCAACTGTTCTAACGTACTAACTGTTGAGACTGAAGGTAATTACATCTCACCCCTTACAAACACCGACTGTGGGTCACGGATGTTCCTGGGGGCCATGCTCCCTTAGTTCTTTGTTCAAGGCTTTATTTCCACCCCTTCTTTTTCCTCTTTACCTGCCTATGTGTGATGCTTAATTGCTCAGTCGTGTCCGACTCTTTGTGACCTTGGACTACAGCCTGCCAGGCTCCTCTGTCCATGGGATTTCCCAGGCAAGAATACTGGAGCAGGTGGAGAAGGAAATGGCAACCTACCCCAGTATTCTTGCCTAGAAAATTACGTAGACAGAGGAATCCAATGTGGTCACAAATAGGATACGACTGAGCTACTGACCATAGGGGTAAGAATGGGAATCATCACTAACTGTTAATTAGTAAGAGGAATCTTATTGGGGAGATAAAAATGTTACAGAACTTGACTGTGGTGATGGTTGCACAACTAGGTAAGTTGAATGAAGCTTGTTGAAGTGATCCTCAATTCCATTCCTGTTTAAGCATCTGGCTTCCCTGCCATAACATCTATTGCCACCCATATCTAGAATGAAGTGTTGTCTTGGAGCCTGTTGTACATTTAAAATTAAACCTTTTTAGAAAGGTCATTGAACTGTACAATTTAAATATGGAACCTAAATTATACCTCAATAAAGTTGTTTCTTTTTCAGAAAAAAAGAATACTGGAGCAGGTTGCTATTTCCTTCTCCAGGGGATCTTCTAGACCCAGGGATCGAACCTGCATCTCCTGTGTTGGCAGGTGGATCCTTTACTAGTGCACCACATGGGAAGCCCCTTTAGCTGACCATTTCTGTCTAAATCCGGACTGTTGAATGCGGCAGCCACTGGCCACATGTGGCTGTCTGAGCCCTTGAAGTGCAGCTAATCTGAACTGAGATATGCTGTAAATACACACTGACATTTAGAGACTTAGTATCAAGCAAAGAATGTAGAAGATTTCATTAATGATGTCGAGATGCTGAGTATATGATTTACAATAATATTTTAGCTATATTGGGTAAAATAAATGGCGTTGAAATTAATTTCACCTGTGTCTTTTTACTTTTCAGTGTGGCTACTAGAACATTTAAAATACATGTGTAGCTTGCATTGTTTTCCTTTTGGTGAGTGCTGGTCTAAATCCTGCTCATCTGTGAGTGTGTGTGTGTGTGTGTGTGTGTGTGTGTGTGTGTGTGTGTGTATGTGTGTGTGTGTGAAGGGCCCTGTTATTCCTGTCACTGTGACAGGTAAAAGGCTTCCCCAGGATTTCTCTCCTTCCTTTTTCCTTCCTTTCTCTCTCCCTCTCTCTCTCCCCCCTCCACCCTCTCTCTTACTATTTTTACAATGAGCCTGCTAAATGAGTCTCTGGGAATGTTACATCCTTTCAAGCATGATGAGGTTGCTCAGTAGAAAAGGCAGTGAGTGCTTTCTCCCGGGCCACAAAGCTACGAAGTCATTCACTGTCTCCCATCTTCCCACCTTACTCTTTATGCCCTGGGAGATTACAGATTTCTTGGTTTATTTATTTGGTTTTATTTTTGTTGGGGTCATGGCACATCTTTTTAACAGCTCCTGAGGGGTGTGTCTGTCATTCCCTTCCCAAGTCTGCCTTGAGAACTACCACTCTGGGGAAGAGTGGGCGGTCCAGGGGTTCCTAAGGGGCATCAGAGTCATGTGGGGAGTGAAATGCAGATTTCTGAGCTCTGCACGCTGGCATTTCCCAGGAATGAGGCTGGATTTGCACCCAGCAAGTCACTGGACACATTTGCCTGACATTTGCTTGGCTGGGAGGGGGCAGTGCAGCCTGGCCTGCAGCATAAACCTCCAGTGTTCATTTCTGCAAAGCGCTGTCTGGCTTGCCTGAGTCTCTCGGGAGAGGTGCTTATGAGGAATTGCGTGCAGCTGGGGGTTGACACAGCCGGTCCCCCCTGCCCCCTCCACCCAGCACGCAGCTCCTGATGATGGCGAGTTGGGCTTATTAAGAGGTCATCCTAAAAAAAAAATTAAAAAAAAAAAATAATAAAAAAAAAAAAAAAAAAAAGAGGTCATCCTTTCCTCCAGTGAAAGGGCGGTGAGAGGACAGGTGGTGGAGACTGGCTGGAAGGTACGAGACTGGTCCAGAGGTTCCGAGGGAGAGCTCTGTGGTTAGATAGCTGGATTCACATCCTGGTGCCGTCACCTGTCATCTGTGTGACATTGGGCTGGTTACTTGAAGTCTCTGAGCCTCTGTTCCTTCATCTGCAAAGAGGAAGGTGGTTGTAAAAGTCACTGGTCGTGGAGATCATGGCTGGTTGGAGAGCAGTGGGTGATGCCGCTTGCTGTTCTACCGTGGTATCTGATTACTTCCGGTGAACCTCAGGCCGGGAACATCCAGCTAATTTAATAGTTTTAATGAGGAACACCTTCGAACCCCAGGCAGATTCAGGCGAGGGGAAAACCTGACAACACGTGGAGGAGGAGGTGGTAGTGAAAGGAGGTGAGGAAGCTTGGGGCAGAGAGCTGCTCAGTGGATTCCGGGGCTGTCGGAGGGTCCGCAGCGCTAGAGATCTGGGCTCTTGTGAAGCACAGCTCCCTTGCCCTGGGTGCCAGCAGGCCTTCCTTGGCCTGCATTGGGGGAATGACTCTCCTTGTACCAGCTGACTGAGCGGGACTGGGATAAGAGCCTGTGAGTCTGAGGGAGCCCAGGGCATCAAGGGAATGGCTGGGCTGGCTGTTCGGGGAAGAAAACGAAGTCATCTTTCAGCTCTGGGGAGTAAGACCATTGCAGGGAAGACACATGTTTCTGGTGAGAACCCGGTTACCTGCTCACTCCCGTCACCCTGGAATGCTGGCTTCTTGCCCTTCCTCTCACCTCCAGCCTTGGAGGGACCTAAGCCAAGGATTCAGCACTGGGGCCTTCTGGGCCCTGGCCTTGAGCTGGGAGGAGGTGGAAGGCATAAACCCTGGAGCCTCATATAAGGCAAAAGTGGGTGCACCAGGCTTCTCTTTGCTCTGAGTGCCGACTCTGAGTTTTCAGAAACTTGCAAATTGATCTGAAGGAGTAGTGTTTCTTTTCAATAGGAGTGTGATTCTGGCTGGGAGCTGCCTTTCTGGGGTAGTATCATTTCAACCACTTGTTTGAATATTCAAACCTGTGGATTTTTCTCTCTTAGCACATGGGGCTCTTGTTTGGTTAGAATGGCTTCAATTATAGGTTTGTTTTTGATAAGTAGCTTGTTATCTTAGTGTATTTTCCTTTTAGGAGGGACCTTGCTGGTTTTCAGTGTAAATCTGAGTAGATGTGAATATTTGGAGATGGGAAAGTGTTGGAAGTGAGAACCCAGATACTTTCCTTCAGGAAACGGGTCTCCTTGCAGCTCTGAATGGAATTTTCTGGCATTCACTGTGTGAAGACTCTAGCTGATATCCCCAGAGGTGGGGCTTGGCAGCTGAAATTTTTGGTAAACCTGACTTCATGTGCCCAACACACAGTGAGGCCAAACAAACCGAATCATGGTTGTTTGGAGTGGAGTAAGGTTGATAACAGGGCCCAGTAAGGAGATCGGGGCAGCTGGTGCTCAAAAGATCTGAAGTCCTCGGTGGTTTTAGGGGAAGAGTTTTCATAGGCAGAATTTGGGGTGAGGGCTGCAAGGTGTATGATCTTCCTCTGGTTGGTTGGTGGGGAGGGAACAGAGGGGTGGTCCAGAGGTCTCAGTCGTCAGCCTTCTGGTTCCAGCCAGCCTGGGGTCCATGTGCTTTTGCTCAGCCTGGAGGTTTCCTTCCACCTGGGAGGGTGGGGGGCTGGTCCCTCTAGAGGAGCTCAGAGTCCTGTCAGATTGTTCCCCACGTCCCCCAGGAGGCACAGAATCAGGCGCTGCACTATTGTTTGGCTTCCTTTCCTTTGTTTCCCGCGTTCCCTCACTCTCTCAGTGTAACTGTTTGCCCTCTTGGAGCTCAGGAGCCGCAGCCCTTTTCCCTCAAACAAGAAACAGGGCACTCGGAATGGCTCTTATACCCAAGAGAGCCCGCCACAGCATCCTGCTCAGCTTCAAAATGCCCGGGGCCCTGTATAAACAGGGGTTAATGTGACTGAAAGGGGGGTGGGTAGACAGTGATGTGCGGATACATGGATTTTTTTTTTTCCCCTTTTCAGTTGTGTTTTGACTGAAGTAAAATCATGTTTAGTAAATGACATGAAGTGAATTGCTGACTAAGTACTGGGAACTTTAGGTGTATTCCCTTATTCTTAAGCTAGCCCTTTAAGGTGGATTATTAACCCCTTTTACAGCTGAAGATTCTGAGGCTGAGTGAAATAATTTCCCCAAGGTCCTACAGCTGGGATCTGAACACAAGTTGCTGTTACAAGACCATGTTAAAGCAACTATGCTCTGTGTCCCCTTAAAGGAGTGAGTGGGTGAAAGTTGCTCTGTCGTGTCCGACTCTTTGCGACTCCGTGGACTATATAGTCCATGGAATTCTTCAGGTCAGAATACTGGAGTGGGTAGATGTTCCCTTCTCCAGGGGATCATCCCAAGCCAGGGATCGAACCCAGGTCTCCCGCATTGCAGGCGGATTCTTTACCAGCTGAGCCACAAGGGAAGCCCCTTTAAGGAAACTTACTCATAACAGGAGAAAGAGGTGAAAGTAACAGTTCCTGAATGCCTGCTGTGTGCTAGGCCCTGTGCTAAGGGCTTTCCCATTGTCTCTAGCCCACAGCTGGTGGGGGGCGTTGATGGTGGTGGGATTACAGCTACTACTACGGTTAGGGCCTTGGTTTCACAAAAGAGGATGCTGAGACTTCGAGGTGTTAAGTGCATTTCCTGGAAGATGGTGAAGTGGGAATCACAACACAGAGTCCAGAGCCTCCTTGGGCTCACAGCGAGCAAACTGGATATGGAAGGGTCTGAAAATCCACTGTTGAAATGATGGATTTACAAACATGGACAGAAGCCATTTTCAGTGGATTAACACATACTTGCAGAGCATCGATTTGTGTGTAAGAGTCGGGGTATGAAATGCTATTCAGAGATACTGGGAAGTGTAGGACATGCCCTGTTCTTGAGGAGCTGACTGGTTATAGGTTTTACCACACTTGGGAGGCGATGGGCATTTCAGGGCCTGCAAAAGTTCCCCAGAGCAGATGTTGTTTTTGGAGGGTAAGTTGACTGTATTGGGGGCAGGGAAGACCTGAAGGCAAGGAGAAAAAGTAGACAAGTTGGCTTGAGCAGAGCCATCCATCCTAATTCAGGAGAACCTTAGAGGCCAAGTTTTGATCTTCAAGATGGTGGCACTTGGGCTATCTTACTGCCATGGAATGGGCTGGCCTGGGACGTGCTTCCCAAGGCTCATCAGGCAGGTGGTCAGGAGTGGATGGGAAGGTGGACGGATGAGGCTGGAGAAAGGTCCCCCAGGTGAGAATGCTGTTGTGAGCTACTGGGCAGGAAAGGGTTAATGCTGGGCCTCTCCTTAAGAGTTAGTGATTAAGTGGGCTGTGGTCCTTAAGCAAAGGTGAGTAATGCCGACAGGAGAGGCAGAAATTGGCCTTACTTGTGATTGAGTTGGGAGTTTAGAGATGAGATGACTTTCATAGGCTTTAAGAGAGACATGTTTGTTTATCATCACCTCCTCCTAACTGGGGATTAATTGATTTGCATTTTCATCAGAAAACTCTCCTCCTTGGCAGTGGAGGTGGCATTCAGACATTCATCTACCACTTTCTGGACCAATGTCAGCAGCCGTGAAGCCTGGCTTGTCTTGGGCGTGGCGTTCAATCCTAGAGTTCTGATAGTGGGCAAGGAGGAAGGAGAAAGCAGTGACGAATGGAGGGAGAGAAGAAATGCCACGTGCAGGGCATTTGCAGATTGTAACAGTCAAAGGTCAGATCCATGACTTTGCCTCTTTATCACTCAGTGAGTCCCACCCAAGGCTGTTCTAATCCAACAGTAACACTGTATTTTGGGATCCTCCCCTAAAGGTTAGCTATACCCAGAGTTTCTCGAATTTTTTAATTCTTGGAAATCTTTTAAGTAACTGCTTCCAGGACAGGGGTCACTAGGGGACTAAGGCTCTCTTTTGAAGCCTACTGTCTCTGTCACCAAAAGTTTGTCTCATTACTAATTCTCCAGCATTTAATGAAGCAGTTGAGAGTGATTGGTGGGAAATACCAGTCTAATTGAAAAGTGATTTTCTTGCGTTGTGATTAGAAACAAAAGACCAAATGTAGCGCCCTTGTCTTGCCCAGGAGAAATAGTGGAGAGGGCTTTGGTGAGGACAAGCCTAGAGAAACGCGTGTGGGTGGTTGTGCAAGTGTCTGTGTGGTTGTTCCTGGTGAATCGTGACCTGTGGTTCCATGAGAGTGGTTATTCCTGAATGGAACACCTTATAATGATTGCTTCTTGGTGCCTCTCGTTTCTGACACACTCTATTCTATGAGGTAGGTCTGCTTGCTTTATTTATAAGTTTTCTAAGTGACCTAACTTCTCAGTGTTATTCCTTAAAAGATGACATCTGAAAACTTATAGGCCTGAAGCCCTTAATTAGTTCCATGAAGAGGCTGTGTCCTCCTACACAGTGTTGGAAGGGTGTTAGATGAAAAAGTGCTGTCCTGAAATAAATCTACCCCTGTGCTGTCTAGTAGAAATTTGTGCTGTGATGGAGATGTTCTGCATCTCTGATATACAGTGTGACAACCACTAGCTATGTGAAGCTATGGAACACTTGAAATGTGCCTAGTGTGGCTAAGGAACTGAATTTTAAATTTTATTTACTTGTCATTAAAATTTAAATAGCCACATGTAGTAAGTAACAACTATATTGATGAACCCTGATCTAGACAGTGGCCCGAGATGACTGCTGGCTGTGTTTAGCACTTGAATATAGGTCTTAGTTGAGCAGACTTGTTTGTGAGGAGAGATGTCTTAAGATAAGGATACTCTAGTGGACATGAGAAAGTCTAAGAGATAGTGTAGAATTGTTGAATTTTATTTAAATGTTACACTTCAGAAATCTTATATATATATATATATACATACACACAATATATATACAAATGAACTTTGTAAATTAAAAAACTATTGACGAAATAGGAGCACTTACAGACTTAGAGAATGAACTTAATGGTTACCACTAGGAAAGGGTGGGAGGAGGAGGGATAGATGAGGAGTTTGGGATTGACATGTACACATGGCCGTATTTAAAATTGATAACCAACAAGGACCTACTGTATAGCATAAGAAATTCAGCTCAATATCCTGTACTAACCTAAATGGAAAAAGAATGGATACTGGTATGGGTGTAACTGTCACTTTGCTGTACACTTGTGACTAACACATCATTGTTAATCAACTATGCTCTAGTATAAAATTTTTAAAAAAACTTAGACTTCAAAGAAGACTTGTGTCAGTGGAGCTAGAGTAGGCAGGAAAGTTTCTTGAAGGATAATGGCAAGCCTGTAGCTTCCAGGTCATCTGGAATAAAGTCCATGCAGATATAAGTGTTCTCTTTCTTCGCACTCCCAGGGAAGCGGTATGATATGGAAGACTTCAGGCTTGGGGGCCTGACAGATCAGTATGAAAATGGTGGTTACCTATGCAAGATATTTAGGTTTCTAAGCCTTTGTTTCTTGATCTGTAAAATGTATATAATATCAATAGTACCGCCAAGAGCTTTTGTTATGTTAGATGACTTATACTAGTGGCAAGCTTCTAGTATCTTGGCACATAGAAGGTTCTCAAAGAATGTAGACATTATTATTGGAAATAGGATTAGCATATATACATACAGTTCCCTGACTATTAAAGTGCATCACACAACTGAGTGTATACTCGTTCCCTGTATATCCTCTGAAGGAGATCTGTCTCTTCACATGTTGGGCAAGGAATCCTGAGATTGTCCCAGAAAGATTGGAGAGATGACAAGAAGGGTGTGAAGAGGCTAAGTAATACACAGAGGGACCCTTGCAAAATCGAGAATTACAGTATGATCAATAAACGCATGGCTGCAGTCACTGGTAGGGGCACAAGTTTATCAGGGTGTATTGCGATCTTCAGAATTCCAACTTTCATTCTTGCATCCCAGAAGAGTATTAACTGGAATTCACAGCTCACACACTCCCTGGGGTTCTGGGCGTTTATTTGCATGGCACCTCAGACATCTCTGGGATATAATTCCATTATCATATCCTTATCTGGGTTCTCTGTTTACTTGAACACTTGAAGTTAATTTAGTATCTTACAAGAACCAAACATTGTCTTCCAGACGCCATTAATCTCGCCTTTCTTCTCCAGCCTAAGTGTGAAATTAATCAAAAAGGAAAGGGAAATTAATAATAACATCGGTAGTCACAATCCATCAGGAGGCCTCACAGCAGGGAGGATATTAACTTCGAATTAATACACACTTCAACAAATTAAAGGTATAGAAAAGGATTATTTATTATTTCAGAAATGCCCCTTAATGTTTCCCGCTTTGATAATCAGTTAGATGATGTGTGATGTCTGGTGATAAGACCATTCAGTATTGAGGTCACCTTAGGGCCCATGGAAAGCCTTAACTCAACTTTCTTTTTTTCATATTCCATGTAGATAAATGAGATCAAGCCAGATGGTTAATGCATCCTTGTTTCCTGTCAGTTGAAAGGATTTGCCCAAACACTTGCAGTTTTGATTTCTATTTACAATAAACTAAATTTGATCCCGGGTTGTGTGTTTCCTTTTTATGACATGCGGTATGATCAGTTTCAAAGGATACATTATTAACATATTATGGAAAAGAATGGAGCATTATAACTCTCTATTAACAGCTTTCACTGAGGTTGATAAAGGACAGGCTTTTGTTGCTGAATCGTTCTTGTAATTACATCAGTGCTAACAGGCAGCAGTCACCTTCCATTAGGGGTGGGAGACAGGGAGCCTTACTATTTAAGTGATCACATAAGGTGCCGAATGAATCATCTTCAGCCTCATCATGAGGAATTAAAAATAGAAGGGAACAGTTGACATCATCTTATAGCAGGTTTTTAAGGAACAGAAAAATGCCAGATCGTCTTTTAGGGAAAAGAGCTGCCTGAAGTGGTGTTCCCGGCCACATGTGAATAGTGTATTGTCAGCACTTCTCGGACTTGAGGGTACATCCCCATCTCCTGGGGGGCTTGTATGGACAGATTGCTGGGCCCCAGTTGAATTTCCGATTTGGTAGGTGTGTGGTGGCGGGGTCGGAGATTTTGCATCCCCAACTTCCCAGACGATGTTGGTGTTTCTGAATCTGGGCCTATACATTGAGAACTGTTAGGCTGTGGGAGAGAAACAGGTGTAATGTGGGGATGGTTCCAAAAACAGAATTTTAAGATGAATTCCCCTTGTGCCTCTTAAAATAATTTTTATGAAAATAGCAAGTTTTGTTTGGGATTATGTATAAGTTTTGTAAAGGGGAATCTGCTTTTTGTGACACTGTCAATGTTAAAAATAGTTGCAAGCCTACATAAGTGATCCCCTGACCTGTGGTCATCATGTCTTGATAAAATCTTGGGTAAACTTTTTTGGCTACAAGTATTCTCTAATCCAAGTTAGTGATGAATTAGAACATTGCAAGATTTGAATATTTTTTTCTAATTTGTAAATCAAGCACTTTACCTGGGAACCACCTACAGGGTAACAGTCTTGTTAAGTAAGGGTATTCCAGTGTCCAAGCCACTGAATCATTGTAATTGTCACACCTGCCTGATAAAATGGTGGTGATGTGGTCGCTAAGTTGTGTCCGACTCTTTGCAAACCCGTGAAGTATAGTCCACCAGGCTCCTCTGTCCATGGGATTTCCCAGGCAAGAATACTGGAGTGGATTGCCATTTCCTTCTCCAGGGGATCTTCCTGACCCACGGATTGAACCCGTATTTCCTGCATTGCATGTGGATTCTTTATTCCTGATCCACCACCTGCCAAAATAGCTGTTAGCAAAATGAAGATGTAATGCTTTGGGCGCCACCAGGCTGTGCTTCCAGACTTCTGACTGGTTCTAGAACTGCCCTTTTATTATCCTATTAGTTTATTATCCTCTGATAGCAGTAACAACACAACAGTGATAATCACTAACATTTGTAGAGGGTTCGCTGCCCCTCTGATGTGGCAGCTGCACCTTTTTGTCTGTGATAGTCTGTGAGTCCCCCCATCATTTCTGACAGAGGACCGAGGTTGCCTCTGCCTCAGACACAAGAAGATAGAGGCTTCGGTTGTGAGATTGGGCCTTGCGTTTGTGTCCAGGCAGTGGGAGCCTTGGGGGGCAGATTTAGATTGGAGTCTA
This sequence comes from Cervus canadensis, assembly GCF_019320065.1. Classification (NCBI taxonomy): domain Eukaryota; kingdom Metazoa; phylum Chordata; class Mammalia; order Artiodactyla; family Cervidae; genus Cervus; species Cervus canadensis. The sequence goes on from NC_057400.1 coordinate 15,019,032, forward strand.
TTTTGGGAAGCTCTCCGTGTAGCCTGGATGAGAGACCTGTGACAAAACCAAACAAAGGTCAAGATTATGCAAGTTCTGTTGTCAAGCTCCACTCTAGATCTTTGTTACTGGGCAGCGTCGCACTTGCAGTACATTTAATCAGTCTGCCCAACCTAAGGGGAAAGCCATATGAAGCCAGGATTGTAATTATGGCACTTCTTTCCTGACTATCTGATGTTCCTTAGGGGAGATTGAATGACTTAAAACAATAGGGAATTATACTCAATATTTCGTAATAACCTGTAAGGGAAGAAAATCTGAAGAAGTAGTATATGTGTGTATATACATATGCATGAACTGAATTGCTGTGCTGTAACCTGAAACTAACATGAAGTTGTAAATCAACTACATTTCAATTGTAAAGACTTCTTTAAAGAACTGAAGAAAAAATTTTAAAAAGTAAGGCGTATAATGATGGTCATGATTTTTTCTAATGTGTACCATTCAGTGGTCTTATCATTGAAAATCTTTGTTCTAGGCATGAAAATATTTTAGGCAGAGCAGTAGGCTCCCCTGCACTATTTGCTCCCATGAATCTATATATGGAACAGCTTTGGCGCTCTCAGTCCGTCACCTTTGCTTAGACTGTGGAGAAAGGGAGAGGGAAAGCCTGCTTGGAGTTGTATCTGAGGTTACATCAAGATTCTGAGATTCTCCGTTTGGAGAGGGGCTGTCCGTAGGAAATAAGAAGAGGGACTCTTGAGTGTAAAACTGAAAAGGGATCAACCGGACAGATGACAGTGTTGAAGGGCATCAGGGACAGGGAGGCGTGAGATCCACATGCCTGGACTTGGCGTCGGTCATCCTGTGTCATCAGATGCAGAGTAATACTGCAGAGGGCGTCCTTCAACAAGCTGGGTTTATCATGGCTCCCCTCTCAAGATGCTTTGAATGGGGAAGGGGCGATAGGCAAGATACTCAGATGCGGATTTCTAATAGAGTGCCACTCTAGAGGGCAGAACTCACCAAGCAGGTTATTTTGTTTGTGGGTCATTCATAATATATCTTCTCGAAATTATAAATTGAGAGGTGTAATGTCTGAAAATGATGCTTCAGTTTTTCCTAACTACTCTCTCACTGTCCATCCCCAGTGATTGCTGTCTTATTCTTTTTAGATTGAGTTGCACTCCCATGATCTCTATTTGGGGTTTCCCTGGTGGCCTAGATGGTAGAGAATCCGCCTGCAATGTAGGAGACCAGGGTTCAATCCCTGGGTCTGGAAGATTCCCTGCAGAAGGGAACTGCTACCTACTCAAGTATTCTTGCCTAAAGAATCTATTTACAAGTGCTTTCACAGTTAGGTTTAATTAAGGTGGGAAATCAAAGCATACACCCAAGATGAGATTGAGGGAACTTACAGAAAAGATACTTTTGGGTAAAATCTTGATGAAAGCTATGGAGTGGTGCTTTTTGGAAAATGGGGAAGGAGAACATTTATCTAAGACATTTACCTATAAACACAGCTAAAAATCATTAATATTATACACTTGGCTCTGTATGAAAGGATATTTAAGATTAGCTGAACTTTAAAGTTTTGCTGAGGATAAAAATGAATAGCCTTTGGGCTTCTTGGTGACCATGAATTTTACTAATGTATATTTTCATATGACTTGGAGTAGTTTGCCTGATTCTTAAGGTGAAGTCAAGATTGAGTTCTTTATTAGTATGAGTATTATGAAAGAATAAAAAATCCAGATTTGAAAGCATTGGGGGAGGTAAAAGATAGTGAACTTTTTTTTCCCTTTTGGCACATCATGAACATTTTGACTTATGAATCATACCAGTCTCACTACTATATGACTCATTAGCCACCACAGCCTGTGCACTTGATCACAATATTCAAAGGCAAGCTACCATGTAATACAACAACTTAGGTGTTTATGAAAACATGCAGAAAAGAGTACTGAAAGTAAGTTGATATTATTCAGGTCGGAGGCACGCAGGTGTTCATTTTGTTAGCTGATACCACTACAAAAGAACGTATTTTTGATGTTGATGAAGGTGCTTAGGATTGTTTTCTCTAACTATATCTTGGTGCTGCTTACAGGAGATCGTAGCTTTTCCTGTATCATGATAACCCAGTTTCACAACCCATTCCTTCACCTTAAAGCAATCTCAGATAATAGCTGTTGTAAAAAGGGTCATGTGATCACTGGCATTGATTTGGTACCCTTCCAGCCTTCTACCCTTCCTTAGCAAACATTTGAGGCCAGACTGTTTCATGGAAGTCATGGTTTTGGAATGATAATAGATTGAATCTGCTCTTAAAGTTGCCCCAGTGCACAGCCCTCTGCTCTTGTTCAGAGATTGTTGACGCAGACAAAAATGTTAGTACTGTGAAGGGAAGTTATATGTTGCAGACCATATTTGGAAACAAAACGCAAAACTTTATCAAATTTTTTCAGCAGAAGATGGTACATGTCTTTCCACGAGGGGCTTTCAGAAGAGGTAGACCTGTTGGCTAGTCTTAAAAACTTGTGAATAGTCAGCTTGAAGATGGATATGTGCAGCCTGGTCTTTATTTTCTCTCCCTCCTTCTCTCCTTCCCTCTCTCTCTATCGAGCTCTCAGTTTTATAATTATCTGCTGATAAATTCCATGAATATCAGAAACACACTGTATGTATCTGTAAAAGGACTGTTTCCCCCCCCTTTTCTGAAAAGGAGTGTTATTTAGGGAAAATATTAGTGATATCAGAAGCACATAGTAGATATATTTCTAAAATGGCTTTTTACTGCTCTCTGGTTTGCTTTTGCAAGGTGAGGCAGCTGCAAGTAATCTGTTATATTTAAATGAACAGGCTTGTCATTCAATTGGCTTTATCGCATATTGCAAACTCCTTGGTTTTCTTGTCACAGAGCTATGTATTTTTAAAGTTGTGTGTATGCATATACTTGAGACTGTGTATATGAATTAATGTAGTCTAGTCCGGAAAGCATTAGGACTGGTAAAAGCTTTGGTCTAATGCCTCCTGAGACTTAGAACAAGAGAGTGGTTTTGTGGAGATGCTCCATCTTTGCCAAATGGAGCCTTACTCCTGCTGAACTAATAATGGATGGATTTGGATCCTAACAAGTGAGATAATGTAATTTTTTAGAGATATGCCTCTGGGTGTTGGAGTGATAGGGAATTCTCATCTAGCTATTTTTAGGTGTTTATCTTAAAAGGCGGTTGGGCTCCAAAATGTGAGGCATAGTTCTAGAAGCTCTTTGTCAGCCTGTCTGTTTGCAGTGGCTCAAGTCCGTAAAGAGGAGAAACTTAAAGATGTCTTTGTCTTTGTGATTGCAGGAGTGATTACTGTTCTAAAGTGGACTTTGGAGGCAGAGCCATCAGGCCATGTAAGTACTATAATAAGCAGATATTTAAGCACAGACTGGGATATTTGCCCTTAGGGAGAGGGCTGAGTACTTGAGTCAGAGCATTTGGACCACCACAACCCAAAGGGCCAGGGGATCACTCTTCTAGTGCGACTTAGTCCCGAGGGCATGTACGTTTCTGGCTATCTGGTTAAGACCTGGTGAAATTTATCATTTGGGTTAATTGGGCAAGGATATTTTATCTGCTTCGAATTAGTAACGTGACCAGAGCAGAAGGTCATCTATTACTTTATTCAGTTGTTGTCAAACATAACTATATTGAACCGAATCTTGGCCAGCTACTGTTAGACGTGCAGGCCCCTTCAGACACAGAGGATCATGGTGTGAACATAACAAAGCCAATGAACTGAAGAGTGTGACTCATGATGACTGCATGATCTCTGAACTGTGTCCGTATCAAAGAATGTTGTAAAAGAGTACATTTTCCTTAGCTCCCAGTTATGAACTTATTTTATGGAGGAAGCAATTTGCTGAGTACGTTCCTGTTCTAACTGTACGAATAGTCCTGAGTGCTTAAAACCATGATCTAAGCTACCTTTTGAGAGTCACCTTGGTAAATCAGACTTTCAACTTGGGAGCAGAATTTTTGAATTTTACAGGCTGATAGATTTGGGTGTTGAGGTCATGGGGCCAGCAGAATGAAACATTAAGCATTCATATTTGGTGTTTCTTTCATGTGTGTGGGTCTTTGAATAGATTTTGTCCTTAATAACATCACAGAAGAAAAACCACCCCAGCAACTGACAGGCAGATGAATGTCTGTGAATAAAAGCCTTAGTTAGAACTCAAATCATGTGACTGTGTGACTTTTATCAGAGGCTTCTCTCTGTCACCTTGAGAGTTTGTCCCGCTGGGAGAAACCAGAGAAAATAAGAAGTGTCTCCTTCAGAACCTCAAAGAGATTTTGCATCTCTAAAGATACGGGATTTTGTCTGAGATGGAACAAGCATATTTAATCCATCTTACACACCCTCCCCACCCCCATATCACACACATGACTTAAAGGGAATGAGCTTCATTTCAGAGACTGGCTTAGTTAAACCATCTGTCTTCTAGGGTCTGTCTGAAACTAGTGTAGTGTTGACAGATAGGGAAGTTCGTTCACTGCCCTCCAAGAGTTGCCAGGCGTGGCAGCTGGGGGCATCGCAGGCTGACATGGTGAAGACCCAGGACTGGGTCTGTGGTCCCTGGCCCCCAGGTGCCGTGGCTTGTGCTCTGGGAAGGATACGCATCTTTCTGCCTCTCCTGTGGTATTTTTTGCCCCCTGTTCTATGTCGGGTTAATAGTCTCCATGGAGCAGGCAGACATGTTGGCATCTCGCGGCACTCCTGGGCTGTGTCTGTCTGCCACCAGAAATGGTGTCACCTTCCCCCGTCAGCGCGCCAACACCTAGCTGCCTTTGGAAGGGCCTCTTGGCTCCTTTTGAAATAACTGCTGAAAGAGCAGCTGTCTGTCGGCCTCCTCCAGAGCCGTGGAATTGGGCCGTTGTCAACCTGTTGGAGGAGTTCCCAACGCAGCAGACTGGCTGTCATTGACATTTATAACTTGAAAGCCATATCACAGATGAGTTTGCGTTTCTTATCATCCTTTAAATAGCGTTCTGGATAGAAAGCACACTCTCCAAACTTCAACAATGCCCAGGGCTTGGGCAATGGTTGGGTCTTCCTGAAGATGGAGAAGCAGTTACCTTTCTCCCCTGGCCAGTTTGTAAAACCATCTCTCTTCTGACTCAGCTGGGGAAAAGATGTCCCGGCTTTCTGCTTGGGTTTATGTGTAATCATATGATCTAAACTGTTTAGATCAGGGAGGTGGTTGGCTTCTCCAAACAAATGACTCTCGAGCTGTGCCTCAGAGTCTGTGGTAAGAAATGGGTGTAGGAAAAAAAAAGGGGGTGTTTCTCAGATAGGTTGGTAGATCCCACACCTGGTTTTTTATGCCTTAATTTCTCAAAGAAACATCTTCTCCGTTTAGTTTCTGGAGATAGAACTGGAAGAGAAAGAGGTAGTGTTTTGTTTTAAATTTATTTATTTTTGTCTGTGCTGGGTCATTGTTGGTGTGTGCAGGCCTTCTCTAGTTGTGGTGAGGGCTTCTCATTGCAGTGGCTTCTCTTGTGGAGCACAGGCTCAACAGTTGTGACGAATGGACTCAGTTGCTCTGCAGCGTGTGGAATCTTCCTGGGCTGGGATGGAACCTGTGTCCCCTGCATTGACAGGCGGACTCCTAACCGCTGGACCACCAAGAATGTCTGAAAGATGCAGTGTTGATGATAAAAAAAATTAAGACCATAGCCACCCCAGTAGATCACATGAACACACTGCAAAAGAAAGCGGAGAGGACGTGGGAGGGCGGCGGAAGGCCTTGTATTCATTGTGGGTCTGTGTAAACTGTAAATTTCTTGAGCAGAAGGACTGGCCTTACTCCCTTCGCATCACTGGTGGGGAGTGAAGATCCTGGCCTGTGGCCGCAGGATGAGCTGAAACGAGTGTCAGAGAGAAACGGGTCTTAGGTAGAAAAGTTTGGTTTCATTCTATTTGTATCCTGCTAGTGCAGGCACTGAAGTACAGTCATCCACAAATCCAGATGATGGGGTTTCAAGTTCATGATGTTTTCCTGTTGGCATCAAAGATGAGTAATCCTGGAAGAGATGTAACAGGAAGGGGGGGCTTAGATGGCATGCCTGGGGTGCAGTTAAAATGAAACAGCCTTCACTCTTTGTGCTGCGATTTCTTTCTGTGGTTCCTGGGACATGAGTCTCGTCTTAGGAAATGTCGGTGCTTGACTTCAGCCATATGCTAGGCAGCTGAGTCCAGTGTGTGGCCTGCCTGGAGTGGGGCAAGGACAGGCTGTTGAGCCAGCTTGTGGGTGGCCACAGGCTTTGTGAAGAAAATCCGCTGAGGGTAGTTGTCACCTCCCCGGCCCTCTGCCTGTGACACGCACGGGAACTCCATCTCAGTCCTTCTTCTCAAAGCCCATGAGGTGCCTGTGTTCTATCTAGAGAGCTGCTGCCCTTTGATAATAACCACACTGGGCTAGCCCTGCTGGCCTCAGGGGAAGGTGGGGTGCAGGGCGGAGGGCAGGGCAGGGGCCACCCTTTGTCTTGTCACTGGGCCAGACAGGGAACAGCAGAGCAGTTGTCTTCTCAAGGCATGCCTAGTTTGGACAGGATCTAATCTTCCTGTTCGTGGCAAGAAGTTTCAAAACAGCATCATGCATCTGTTCTCCGGTTTACTTGAAAAAAAAGTTTTTTTTTAATTTCAAATACCCAGAAAAGTGCAGCAACCTAGCAGAACACTCGCTCATTTACCACCCCCTCCCTTGACTCCCTGCCTTTCTGATCCATGGTTGACACATGTCTTAATAACTGAGAGGTGCTGATGTTGGCTTCTATTAAAATTACCATCCTTCTGTCTCTGGAAATTCTGAAAAAAATATGGTCTGCCTGGAACTGAGGCACACACTGAGCCCTGCGTAGTATCCATACTCTGGGGAGGGTTGGTGCTGCCTGACTCTGCTGTTTCCTAGGGTTTCTTTTGTTCCTTCCGCTAGGTCATGGCCATCTTTGCGATCTGCCCGGTTTTTTCTTCGTTCGTTTTCAAGGAGATGTATGTGTTTAAATCCTTCTCTCCAGGTCCTCCTCCCCACTAGCTCGGGCTCCCTTATAAGGGGTTGTTCAGTGGGTCCTATTGGGCAGAGCTAATGTGGTCTCCACGTCCCCTTCCCTTCCCATAATACTTCATCATACCTGATGCCACACACACAGACATACTCTCTCTGATGCGCACACTGTCTCTCATGCATGCACACTCACACATGCACACTCACGCACGCACACTCGTGCACTCACGCACTCACACACACACTCACTCACACACATGACTCACTCTGTAAATAATCTCTCCTTTCTCTCCAAGCCAGTGTGGCATCTCTCTGTGTATCCCCACCTCCCTGGAGGAGAGAGGCAAAGTCTCCTTCCCTTTTCATCCTAGGTTGAGATGATGGATAGACAGCATCTGTCAAGCATGCTGAGGTTCTCTCTCGGGTTAATTAATGTGGGTAAGAGCCACTGATAGGTTTCTAGCCCTTTCTTCTTGTACTGTGACTGCTTTCTGGGACTAGTTGTTGTCATTGTTATTTAACTGCTAAATCGTGACTGACTCTTCGTGACCCCATGGACTGTAGCCCACCAGACTCTTCTGTCCATGGGATTCTCCAGGCAAGAATACTGGTTGCCATATCCCTCTTCAGGGAATCTTCCTGACCCAGGGATCAAACCTAGGTCTCCTGCATTGCAGGTGGATTCTTTACCACTGAGCCACCAGGGAAGCCTTTCTGGGACCAGAGTCCTGTGTTGTTGTAGCTGTGTGGATGGAGGACTGATCAATCACTTGACTCCCTTTTGGTCTGAGCTCAGGATGGCTCACAGGAATCGGTGTCCACAGCGCACGCATTGGAGGGGCTCCGGGAAAGTTCACCTGTCTAAAGGGAGGCACCTCCTGGAGAGGAAGGGTGAAAGGTGGGTGGAGGAGACCCTGGGTGAGCCTGAGGCAGGAAGGATTGGGGAAGAGGGTGCAGTGATCTTGGTAGAAGAGTCTGGGGACTCTGGGTGCCGACAGAAACAGAACCAGCTTTTAAAATTCTAAACCATCACAGACTGTTACCATAAAAATAAATTACTAGAAAAGTGAGATTAAAAAAAGCAGCGTAAAATACAAGCCTTCAATTTTATTATGAGATTCAAAGACATAAAATTACCCTGTCCACTGGCTGTAAAAGTGAACACTTACCCTCAGTTTTGGCACTTCAAAGACCAGAAGCTCTTTGTGGACTGGCCCTTCTCTGTGGATGTACCCCCACCCCGCTTGGAGTAGCATTGACCTGGGAGATGGGGGTGTTAGCTCTGCTGCTGCTGAAAGGCCCACCCTGACCTCTCTGAATCCTGTTTTTTTGTACTGCACAGTAGAAGCATTGCTGGTCTGCAGGGCACAGTTCTCCCTGACAGGAGCTGGGGAACCAGGAACAGTGCTTACTCCTGTGATCCTCACTCAAATGGTTCTCCCTTTGGAGATCTGTGTGGAAGGGACATGCTGGGGATTATTTCATGTACCCCCATGACCACTTTGACCAGATGTCTGCCCAGCTCATTTGAAAAGTACACATCCATGCGTTCAAGACCTTCTGTAACAGAAGGACCTCTTGTGTGTGTGTGATTGTGTGTGTTTCGATATGGATAGTCATTTTGTACCCAGTGCAAGTTTTTTTTTTTCCCCCTAGTTAATAGTTTTAGGCTGGTGGAGATGGGGAAATGACCCCTTTTAAAAAGTCGTTTAGAGGTTTTGGAGAAAAGGGAACCTTCTAATACTGCTGTGGGAATGTAAATTGATATAGCCACTATGGAGAACATATGGAGATTCCTTTGAAAACTGAGAATAAAACTATCATATGACCCAACAATCCCACTACTGGGCATATACCCTGAGGAAATTATAATTGAAAAAGTCACGTGTACCCCAGTGTTCATTGCAGGGCTATTTACAATAGCTAGGATATGGAAGCAACCTAGATGACCATCAACAGATGAATGGATAAGGAAGCTGTAGTTCATATACACAGCGGAATATTACCCAGCTATAAAAAGGAATGCATTTGAGTCCGTCCTAATGAGATGGATGAACCTAGAGCCTATTATGCGGAGTGAAGTAAGTCAGAAAAAGACGGATGTCATATATTAACATGTATATATGGAATCTAGAGAGATAGTATACTGATGATCATACTTGCAGAGCAGCAAAGGAGATGCAGCCAGAAAGAACAGACTTGGGGACACAGTGGGGGAAGGAGAGGGTGGGATGATTTGAGAGAATAGCATTGAAACGTACACATTACCATATGTAAAACAGGTAGCCAGTGGGAGTTTGCTGTATGTCACAGGGGACCCAAAGCCTGTGCTCTGTGGTTGGATGGGGAGGGAGGCGGGAGGGGGGTTCAAGAGAGAGGGGACATTCAGCCAATTCATGTTAATGTATGGCAGAAACCATCACAATATTGTAAGGTAATTATCCTCTAATGAAAAATAAAAAATTTTTAAAAAGAATTCATTGAGCATAATACATTCTGGAGAGGGTTTGGAGAAAGGGGAATCCTCCTACACTGTTGATGGGAATATAAATTGGTGCAGCTACTGAGGAAAATACTATGGAGGTCCTTCAAAAAAAAACTAGAGTTATCATGATCCAGCAATCCCACTCTTGGGCACATACCTGGAGAGAACTTGGATTGTAAAGATATATGTGCCTAGTGTTCTTTGAAGCATTATTTATAATTGTCAAGACATAGAAACAACCTAAATGTCCATTCACAGATGAATGGATAAGAAGATGTGGTACATATATACAATGGAATATTACTTAGCCATAAAAATAATGATATAATGCCATTGGCAGCATCATGGATGGACCTAGAGATTATCAGACTAGGTGAAGTAAGTCAAAAAGTCAAGTATTATATCATTTCTATGTGGAATCTAAAAAATAGTACAAACAAACTTGTTTATGAAACAGAGACAGACTCAGAGAAACACACTTATGGTTACCAAAGGGGAAGAGAGAGAGGGATAAATTGGGAGGATGGCATTAACAGATGCACATTACCATATATAAAGTAAACAACAAGGACTCACTGTATAGCACAGGAAACAATATTTAACATCTTACAGTAACCTAAAATGGAAAAGAATAAGAATATAGATATATATGTATGGCTGAATCACTTTGCCATATACTTGAAACACAATATTGTAAATCAGCTGCGTTTCAACTTAAAAAAAAAAAACTGTTTAGTGACCAAGGCTGGATAGGGCTTGACTTTGTGAACCCTTGCCCTCCGGATCACCCTGCAGTGCTCATTCTAGCCCCTGGAAGGGGCCACAGATACAGGTCCCCTGGACACACACCCCGCCCCTTGCTGAGACACCTCATCCAGTTGTGTATCCAGGGAGAAGAGGAATGTGTGTTCTGTGCGTAGCAAGCGTTGCCCACAAATCCCCCACCACCACCACCACCTCCTGCTTCTCTGATTCACTCTTGCATCCTTTTATCTGCATGAGCTGGTTTACTTCTCTTTTTATGCTTGTATGTGATTATGGTCAGGCGTTACATTTTTATATGCCCTGGATAAGAAACAATGGGAGGAGAAGATTGGAAATTGCCTCAGGATTAATGGACATTGATTATACCAGCCGCTGTCAGCAGCCAGCAGTGGCCAGTGCCGACCAGGAGAGTAAATTGGCCATGTGCCCTTGGCTGCATTTGGATCTTTAAAAAAAAAAAAAATCAAGGTGTGTAGGAGTTGAAAGTACTGCTTAATCCTTTTAAAGTAAATAGCACTTACAGAGCGAGAAGCCTTTGGTGCAGGGGCAGCCAGGAGCCTCTGTTGAAAGATGGGGAAGGTCATGTACTTGATAAAAAAGCTGAAGAATAGTTCTCATAGTTTCGTTCTAATAGTTTTATAAGTGCATTTTTTTTCCCCCTGCAAGCAGTGAATTAAAAAAAAGAAACCAAAGGACCTTTATTTGTCCTTAATCCAGAGAGTCCAGATGTGAGAGGTGAGGTTGCAGGAGGGATGGGGGAATCTGTGTGTGATGGGGCTGATCTTGGCAGGAGATTTGCCTGGCTTCGCATTCTTCTGGAGTCGTGTGTGGTGGCGTATCAGGATAACTGGACTAAGCATTGTCAACAGAGAACTTACTACAGAAAACTGGGTTTGTAGGTGATGGAAGAGGTGACAGTGTCATACCAAAGAGGCTGTGTGCAGCCACCAGAAGGCGCCCACCCCTGGGGCTGCAGGGGTCATGGGAGTTGGCCATGATACCAGAAAGGGGCAGTGGGACCTTCTGGAAAGGACCGAATCCCTAGCGGAGATGCCTGTGGGTGGTTGGAAAAGGGGTGAGAGACCCCGGCCTTTTTCCTGCTCCTGTCTTCCCAGGAGCTGCTGACACCCTGCTACATGAATGGTACCCCTCCTACGTAGTTGGCAGGAGAGTTTGATAAATGGAGTTTGCTACAATATGTTGCAAAAAGGACAAGGTGTCCAGAGAATGTATGTGAGAGCAGACATGTGGAGGGTTGGCCTGGAGAGTGTAACCTTTTGATGGAGAGAAAGGAAGATAATAGATTGAATGGACGATTGCTTTAGGGAAGAAATTTTCTAAAATTGTATTTCTTCCGTGCCATATTTCTGTGGTTCTCTGTCACCGTCTATGTTCTTTTTTTTTCACAATTTTATTAAGCTTGTTCAGTTCAGTTCAGTTTAGTCGCTCAGTCATGTCCAACTCTTTGCGACCCCATGAACTGCAGCACGCCAGGCCTCCCTGTCCATCACCAGCTCCCGGAGTTTACCCAAACTCATGTCCTTTGAGTCAGTGATGCCATCCAATCATCTCATCCTCTGTCATCCCCTTCTTCTCCTGCCCTCAATCTTTCCCAGCTTCAGGGTCTTTTCAAATGAGTCATCTCTCTGCATCAGGTGGCCAAAGTATTGGAGTTTCAGCTTCAGCATCAGTCCTTCCAATGAACACCCAGGACTGATCTCCTTTAGGATGGACTGGTTGGATCTCCTTGCAGTCCAGGGGACTCTCAAGAGTCTTCTTCAACACCACAGTTCAAAAGCATCAATTCTTCGGCGCTCAGCTTTCTTTATAGTCCAACTCTCACATCCATACATGACCACTGGAAAAATCATAGCCTTGACTAGATGGACCTTTGTTGGTAGTAATGTCTCTGCTTTTTAATATGCTGTCCAGGCTGGTCATAACTTTCCTTCCAAGGAGTAAGTGTCTCTTAATATCATGGCTGCAATCACCATCTGCAGTGATTTTGGAGCCCAGAAAAATAAATTCAGCCACTGTTTCTGCTGTTTCCCCATCTATTTGCCATGAAGTGATGGGACCGGATGCCATGATCTTAGTTTTCTGAATGTTGAGCTTTAAGTCAATTTTTTCACTCTCCTCTTTCACTTTGATCAGGAGGCTCTTTAGTTCTTCTTCACTTTCTGCCATAAGGGTGGTGTCATCTGCATATCTGAGGTTATTGATATTTCTCCCGGCAATTGTGATTCCAGCTTGTGCTTCCTCCAGCCCAGCGTTTCTCATGATGTACTCTGCATATGAGTTAAATAAGCAGGGTGACAATATGCGGCCTTGACGTACTCCTTTTCCTATTTGGAACCAGTCTGTTGCTCCATGTCCAGTTCTAACTGTTGCTTCCTGACCTGCATGCAGGTTTCTCAAGAGGCAGGTCAGATGGTTTGGTATTCCCATCTCTTTAAGAATTTTCCACAGTTTATTGTGATCCACACAGTCAAGGACTTTGGCATGGTCAATAAAGCAGAAATAGGTGTTTTTTTTGGAACTCTCTTGCTTTTTCGATGATCCAGTGAATATTGGCAATTTGATCTCTGGTTCCTCTGCCTTTTCTAAAACCAGCTTGAACATCTGGAAGTTCACGGTTCACACATTGCTGAAGCCTGGCTTGGAGAATTTTGAGCATTACTTTACTGACATGTGAGATGAGTGCAACTGTGAAGTAGTTTGAACATTCTTTGGCATTGCCTTTCTTTGGGATTGGAATGAAAACTGACCTTTTCCAGTCCTGTGGCCACTGCTGAGTTTTCCAACTTTGCTGACATATTGAGTGCAGCACTTTCACAGCATCATCTTTTAGGATTTGAAAGAGCTCACCTTTTTACACCATGTGATATGTTATGAACATGTTTGACTCCCTATTAATTACAGAGAACATTTGTGGAGTGCTTACTATACACAGATTCCATTTTGGCTCAGCTGGTAAAGAATCCGCCTGCAATGCGGGAGACCTGGGTTCGATCCCTGCATTCGGAAGATCCCCGGGAGAAGGGAAAGGCTACCCACTCTAGTATTCTGGCCTGGAGAATTCCATGGACTGTGTAGTCCATGGGATCACAGAGAGTAGGACACAGCTGAGCGACTTACACTTTGCTATACACGGGGAAGGCAGTATTCTTAGCACTTTATCTGTATTCATTCATTGAATCATCAGACCTACTCAGAGCAACTCAGTACAGTTGATCCTCATTATTTGCACATTCTGTATGTACGTATTTGCTTCCTTGTTAAAATTTATGTGTATAACACCCAAATCAGTGTTGCAGTGCTTGTGCAACCCTTTACAGACTCGTGGAGGAAAATTTGAGCTACTGATGTGAGCATTCCCAGCTCAGGAGATCTGCCTTTTTGTTTCAGGTCTTATACTTTAAGTAGGTGTCCTCTTCCTGGTATAATTAGTGCAACTCTTGGCATTTTTGAGGTTTTTTTTGACTGGTGATTTTGTTGTTTAAAACCCAAGCCTAGTCCTGAGACTGTATCTAGAGTTCCTGAGGGCAAGAAGGTTGTGCTGTGCCTTAGAGAGAAAACAGGTATATTAGATAAGCTTCTTCAAACATGAGCTTAGGCCTTTTGGCTGCAATTTCAGTTTAATGAACCAACAGTTTATAGTAAATAAGGTGTCCTGAAACAGATACACATAAAAAAAAGTGATCTATTTTTTAAATAATTTATTTCAGATTTTTTTAGAAAAATTAATAGGTGAAATTAAATATTTGTTTTATTTATTTATTTATTGGGCACACAGAATGTTAGTTCCTCAACCAGGGATTGAACCCGCACCCCCTGCTGTGTAAATACAGAGTCTTACCCACTGGACTGTCAGGGAAGTCCAAGTGGATGGTTATGCATTGATCAGATGACAAAAATGTTCTAATCAGAGGATCATGGAAACCTAAGCCCATATTCCCTTCCCCTGGGAGCACTGGTTTAATATTTGCCAAGTTAGTGTTCACGATTTTTGTAGATTTTATAGGGCATCATGACTTCAAATGATGGCCATCATGCTGCCACTGTTTTCCCCAGTTTGCAGATGGAGACCAAGGTGGTATAAGTCCAGAAGGTTGCCGAGCATCACCCAGTGGGATGAGAACCCAGGCAGTCAGGCTCCCTGCACTTCACCATGTGTTCGACGCTTTCATATTTGTTTCCTACTCTTTTCCATCTCCTGAATCTGCTGTTGATGCTGTCGGAATCAACCCTGCAGCTCTTTTCAGTGATAAAGCTCCTGTTGGCAAGGCCAGCAGTTACCTCTGGTTGACATTCCTGATATGTATAATTCTACAATAAAGGTAATAATATTTGACATGTTTTGAAAACCTCCACATAGCTCAAATTGAAGCCATTTACTTCAGATTGGGACTCAAACCCACATGGCTGGGACTTGAACCCAGATAAAACCTACCTAGATAAAACCCACGGTACCTGGTTTCAAGACCAGGTTCAGGTTCTTGATGTCTCATTGCAGAAGAAACAAAGTGATAGTTAAGAAATGGATTTATTCAGATTCAGAGAGAAGCACATTCCACAGACTGAGTTTGGGCCATCACAGAGGGTGGTGTGGTTAGTTTTTATAGGCTGCGTAATTTCATATGCTAATCAATGGGAGGATTGTTTCATCTGTTTTGGAGAAGGGGTGGATATTTCCAGGAATTGTGCCACCACCCACTCCTTGGTCTTTTGACAGTGCCTTGGAACTGTCATGGCGCCTCTGGGTGCGTCATTGAGCTTGCTGATTAAGGATCCATCAAAGTGGACTTGTCCACCACCTTGGACCCATTTGATTCTAATTGGTTTATGTTGTGTCCTTGGGCCATGTCATACTTTCAAAAGTTGTGCCCTGCCCCCTTCCCTCCTGTTACAAAATGAGTTAGTTCTCAGGGCAGCTCTCAGAAGCATACATCACCCTTGATTTCATAAATAAAAGCTGGCTTCTTGGGAGGTTGTGATTTGGGCAGGGCCCCGGGTTGAGAAAGTGTTAGATAGAACAGAGACTCAAAGCCAGGTTTCCAAAGCCGGTTTCAAAGCTAGGCTCCTTTTGTAATACCCAGGCTGCCTCTCTGCCAGGTTCTCTGGGTACCCAATACTGGCCTTAACACCACCTTTCCAGTTGGCTCCTTCCAGGCTGCTTTGACCTGGAGAAACCACAGCTAGTTAGAACAGGGCGTGAAAGAATTGATTCCAAGGGAGAATCCAGAAACACTTTCTTTAAAATAATCATTTATGTCCTTGTTTACAGACTGTCTTTCACCGGTTTGAATGGCCTTTTTGGGATGATGCTAGTTTTGTTTCTGTTTGCTAGGGAAATATTTGAAAATAAAGGAAAGTAATTTGTGAGGGCTGCTGGTGTTTTTCTCAGTGGCATACTCTGTGTGTGTTTAAATGTGTGTGTTTGAATAAGAAATAGATGTACTTGTTAAGAATTAAAAGGGTGCTATTAAAAAAAAAAAGTCTCCTTCCCTGGGGTGAGCATTGGGCTTGATCTGTGTGTTGTTCCAAGGTGTTCTAACCTCCACCCTGGGACTCTCAGCTGCCCAGTGATGGGGATGACCTTTCTCACCTCTTAGGGTGGAGGGTATGGGAGTGTATTGCAGGTGTGTGACTGCAGTAGGTAGGGCCTAGCATGCAGATAAACACCCTATCACACACAGGACACGCCCACAACAGGGAGTTACCCAGCCCAGATAGTAGTAGTGTTGATGTTGAAAAGTCCTGTTTTACCCTCGCTGCAAATGTTGGCGACACAGAAGCTTTTGTGTCTGAACCTTTACATTTTTGTGTGTTCAGAAGGCTTCTGTTTGTAGGCTTCTTTTACTTGTTTGCAGCTGCCTCCCATGGGTGGGGTCATGGGCATGGTCTACTCCAAGTGGGGCTGTCAGAGGGTGGAGCCTTTCAGTTCAGTTCAGTTCAGTTCAGTTGCTCAGTTGTGTCCAACTCTTTGCGACCCCATGAATCGCAGCATTTCAGGCCTCCCTGTCCATCACCAACTCCCGGAGTTTACTGAAACTCATGCCCATCCAGTCGGTGATGCCATCCAGCCATCTCATCCTCTGTCGCCCCCTTCTCCTCCTGCCCCCAATCCCTCCCAGCATCAGGGTCTTTTCCAAGGTCTTTGAGCCTTTAGAGAGCCTCAAACCAATAGAGCTGACTTCAACCTTCTGCTTTTTTTTGTTATCAGCTTGTGTGGGCAATTCTAAACAAAGCTAATGATAAAATACTTTCTGGGAAAAACCCTTTTGCTTGTCTAAGTTCTGAATAATTGATGTGTGTGTGTGTGTGTGTGCTCAGTCGTGACAGACTCTGTGCAACCCCATGAACTATATAGCCTGCCAGGTTCCTCCATCCGTGGAATTCTCCAAGCAAGAATACTGGAGCAGGTTGCCATTTCCTTCTCCAGGGAATAATTTATATATGATTATGTAAATTGTATATATATAATATATATGTGGGCTTCCTTGGTGGCTCAAATGGTAAAGCATCTGTCTGCAATGCTGGAGACCCAGGTTCGATCACTGGGTCGAGAAGATCCCCTGGAGA
Source organism: Cervus canadensis (assembly GCF_019320065.1). Lineage (NCBI taxonomy): Eukaryota > Metazoa > Chordata > Mammalia > Artiodactyla > Cervidae > Cervus > Cervus canadensis. The sequence goes on from NC_057400.1 coordinate 15,035,897, forward strand.
AGGAAATGGCAACCCACTCCAGTACTCTTGCCTAGAAAATCCCGTGGACAGAGGAGCCTGGTAGGCTACAGTCCATGGGGTCACAAAGAGTCAGACATGACTGAGAGGCTTTACCTTACCTTACTAATATACATGTAAAAGATTGAGAGCGGGGGGCGACAGAGAATGAGATAGTTGGATGGCATTGCCAACTCAATTGACATGAGTTTGAGTAAACTCTGGGAGATCGTAAAGGACAGGAAAGCCTGGCATGTTGCAGTCCATGGAGTTGCAAAGAGTCGGACACAACTTAGAGACTGAAAAACAGCATATAAATAATACAATTCTTTCTTTACATCTCCGTCTCTATTTCTGCTCTGCAAATAGGTCCGTAAGTACTATTTTTCTATTTTCCGTATACATGCGTAAATATATGGTATTTGTTTTTCTCTTTCTGACTTACTTCAGTCTGTATGACTGACTCTAGGACCATCTATTAATACAACATTTCAACTGACTCAGTTTCATTTCTTTTTATGGCCAAGTAATCCAGGTGGCCCAGTGGTAGAGAATCTGCCTGCCTCTGCAGGAGATGCAAGAGATGCAGATTTGATCCCTAGGCCAGGAAGATCCTCTGGAGTAGGCAATGGCAACCTGCTCCAGTATTCTTGCTTGGAAAATCCCATGAACGAAGGAGCCTGGTGGGCTATAGTCCATGGGGTCGCAAAAAGTCGGACATGATGGAACAACTAATACACACACACAGCTGGTTGATGATGTTGAACAACAGAAGCATTGCAAAGCAATTATATTCCAATATTTAAAAAGTGCCAAAATAAGTGTATATACACATCTGTGCTGTGCTAATTCTCTGCAGTCATGTCTGATGTTTTCATAACCCCACAGACTGTAGCCCGCCAGGCTCCTCTGTCCATGAGATTCTCCAGGCAAGAATACTGGAGTGGGTTGCCAATGTCCTCCTCCAGGGGATCTTCCAAAGCCAGGGACTGAACCCTCATCTCTAATGTCTCCTGCATTGGAAGACATGTTCTTTACCACTAGCACTACCTGGGAAGCCCGTATATACATAAACACTCAGATGGCAAAGAATCTGCCTGCAATGTGGGAGACCTGGGTTTGCTCCCTGGGTTGGGAAGACCCCCTGGAGAAGGGAATGGCTACCCACTGCAGTATTCTTGCCTGGAGAATTCCGTGTTGAGAGGAGAGGGCAGGCTACAGTCCATGGGGTCGCAAAGAGTTGGACACTACTGAGTGAGTAACACTTTCACTTTTCAAGTATATATCTAGTTACACAATCAGATTAGCACATGTTTTTAAAAGCTTTCCCTTTAATAAGCATTGTATTGTACGTGGAAATTAATTTGGGCAGTTCTGTTATCCAGCTGGCCCTGACTCTCGTGGACTAGTCACTGACTTGAGAGTGAGATCCCAGTGGTTTGGCCTGTCGGAGCTTCTTTAGGAGTACTTCGTGCCTTTTGTCCTTATGGTACAACCTTTTCTTAAATTTAAATAAGACTTCGAGATAAACATTGATAGTGCAGTTTAAGATGAATAAACAGAAATCGAGCTTCTTCACTTCCGTCACTCTGTGTGACCATTTGGAGGTTTTAATGTGTGACTGAGATTTAAAACAGAGGGTGAGAACTCCTAGGTGTCATGTTGCTGGCTAAGTGCATATTTTAGATCATGGAAGAAAAATTGTGCTGTGTTTTAGAAGTCACTTTAAAATTGGCCTTCATTTTGTTTATTTATTTTAACTTTTTATTTTGTGTTGTGGTATAGCTGATTAACAGTGTTGTGATAGTTTCAGGTGCATAGCAGAACAACTCAACCATACATGTACATGTATCCATTTCTCCCCCAAACTCCCCTCCCATCCAGGCTGCCACATGACTTAAATATTCATTTTAAAACTAAAGGATTCAAGAGTAGAATGATGATTATTGTGTGATTGTTGCTGGACGTAGTTGAATTGTATGAAGGAGGGGAATGGTTAAATAATAATCCATGCTGGGTGTTCCCTGTGCTGGGTACACAACTGTTAGGATGGTTAAGATCTATTTTTATTTTTTATTGAAGTAACATTGGTTTATAACATTATGTAAGTTTCAAGTATACAACGTCATATTATTATTTCTGTATACCCTGCAGCATACTTATCACCAAAAACTTAGTCTCCGTCTTTCATCTAACGGGTGATCCCTTTTATCCGTCCCTTGTCCCTCCTTCCTGACCCTTTCCGCTCTGGCCACCACTACTCTTCTCTGTGTCCTCTGTTTCTTTCTGTTGGTTGTTCATTTGTTTATTTTTTGTTCTTTAGATTGCACAGGAGAGAAATCCTACAGTATTTGTCTTCCTCTGTTACTCACTTAGCATCATACCCTCAAGGTCTATCCATGTTGTTGCAAATGGCAAGATTTCATCTTTTTTATGGCTGAGTATTGTTCCATTGTGTGTATATACCACATCATCTTTATCCATTCATCCATTGATGGACACTTAAGTTGTTTCTAGATCTTGACAATTGTAAATAATGCTGCGATGAACATATGGTTGGGATCTTTAAGAAAAATGAATGAAGGAGAATGAAAACATGTCTGGTAAAGCAGTTTTTGGTCTTTGTTGCTGCATGAGGGCTTTCTCTGGCTGCGGGGAGTGGGGACTACTTTTAATTGTGGTGCTCAGGCTTCTCATTGCAGTGGCTTCCCTTGTGCTGGAGTGCAGGCTTTAGTCTCGGGGGCTTCAGTAGTTGGGGCACATGAGCTTAGTTGCCCCGAGGCATGTGGAATCTTCCTGGACCAGGGATTGAACCCGTGTCTCCTTCATTGGCAGGCAGATTCTTAACCACTGGACGGACCATCAGGAAAGTCCAAGAAAACTACTCTTTAACCCATCTCTCAATTTTAATTCTGACTGGGAACTTTTGAACTATCCTAAAATGTGGCAGTTAAACATCTTGGCAACTTGTAGTGGGAGATGAACAAAACTCCCCAGTTTGTTTTATGCTTGGCTTCCCTAAGAGAAACATTGGCCTTCGAGGTAGTAACATTTAATATGCTTCCTTCCATAATAAACAATGTAACCAACCTAATTATGATGTTACGGGTTGGGCTTTAGAATTTTATCTGGAAGGCAGATAATTGTGTAGTTATCAAATTGAAGTTTGTGGTTGTATCAAAGCTATCAAGTTCATTTGAAGCTAGAATAGCTGGTAGGCTTAAACTTTGGTGAATAAGCAGGATACACTATATAGCAGCTTTTAATTAGATTTTTGTTGGAAACTATAATGTCACAGTGTGATCTCATTGTATCAGTGTGTTATATTCAGGATACCATTTTCTGAGTAGTAAGTGTATCTTGTCTATAGGGATGGAATGTTTAATAGTTGAAATTTCGGCTGTGGGGATCTGAAATTGTCCTTCATGTTGTAGAATTGCAGTCCTCAGTCTGAAGGCCCTTGGGAATGTTGAACTATTAAATTAATGTAAAACATTATTTGGAAAAAACAGCCTTCTCTGCAGCCATCCTCTGTGGTGAGAATATATACGATCACTCCTTTCTGGATCTCTCAGAGGCTGGCTTCTTCATGACAAACTTGGCGGCAAAGCTGGGAGGCTGGTGTGGCTCCTACTGAGGTGTGAAGTGGCAGCAGGCCACACGGGACGTGAAGAGCGTTTCCACGCAGCTTCTGTGGGTCCCAGCAGAGATGAAAACGAACAGTTCGAGCAGAATTACTAAGTCAGTACTGTTTGTCTCTGGGAAACTGCTTTTTGCTCACTTAATTTTGGGGGCTTGTGAAAAAAGCATCCTTTTCCTTCCCTCCCCCCTCCCACCCACTTAGTGGTTTCTAGCCATCTTCTCTAATTAAAACAGGGAAGAATCTTCTATTTTTTGGAATAGAAGATTCTTAGTTTTTTTGGAAATGTATTTGTATCCAGTTACTTAATCTAAATCTGCTTGTCTTTTGCATTTTCAAGCCTCTGAGGCAGGAGAGGCAATACTTGCAGACAAAAACCATCTCATGATATATCTGAGATGGGCATTGGATCATATCACTCTTGGGATTCAGGCTCTTCAAATTTACTCAACTACAGGGGAGCCCTGTATGGTACTGGAGAAGACTTGAGATTGCAAGGAGATCAAACCAATCAATCCTAAAGGAAATCAACCCTGACTATTCATTGGAAGGACTGATGCTGAAGCTGAAGCTCTACAACTTTGGCTACCTGATGTGAAGAGCAGACTCATTGGAAAAGACACTGATGTGGGGAAGATTGAAGGCAGGAGGAGAAGGGGATGACAGCGGATGAGACGATTGGATGTCATCACTGACTCAATGCACTTGAGTTTGAGCAAACTCCGAGAGATAGCTGAGGACAGGGAAGCCTGGTGTGCTGCAGTCCATGGGGCTGCAAAGAGTTGGGCACTACTTAGCGACTGAACATCAACAACAGGGAAGTCCTGCAGTGGCATCAAGGTCCTGGTTACCTTGTCTTGCTTCCCAAGACTCATCTTGGCCCCCTGCCTCCCATTCCAGGCGTGCAGTGGAACGGGCCCTGGGGTGTCCTTGGTCACCAGTGCCTCTGCTCCACGCACAGTCTCCCACTCCCTGCTAGGGGTGCCTTCCTCCACCATCTTCTTTTCACCTTTTAAGACTCCTTCCAGGGGTTCCTTTTTCAGAGAAGCCTTTCTTGATCCTCCTGGATAGGATGTGATGGATTTCTTCTATGTTCTTACGATTATCCTGTGTATGTCCTCTCGGTTTTGTATACCAACATGTGCTCGGCATCCAGAACAGTGCTCAGCAAACATTTGTGGGATCACTAGGTAGATTCCACTTTTATGCTATAGTTGAATGATCCATTGTTATCTACCTTGCCACTAAAGTTTGAGGGCTGGGATCATGCCTACTCATCAGCCCATACTGAGTACCTGACAAAAGTACCCAAAAATGTTTGAATTGGGAATTCCCTGGCGGTCCAGTGGTTAGGACTTGGCGCTTTCACTGCCACAAGCCTGGGTTCGATCCCTGGTTGGGGAACTAAGATCCCATAAGCTGTGAGTGTCATGGCCTTGGGGGAGAGGGGTGGGCCTAATGTTTGAATGGCAGGCAGGCGAGGCTGGCCTGATGGGGAGAGCATTTTAGAAGCAAGGGAGAGTTTTTCCTGTACCATATTCACTTGTGTTAAGTCTTGAGTATGGACAGAATCTGATCCAGTGGCTTTGGGATCAGGTGCAGGGGAATCCCAGAATGCTGTGGGGCAAGAACTATGCCCTAAAACCGCCAACCCCCTCGCTTTATTTTTCAAAGGGGAATACTTCTGTGCCTACAGGGAAGTGTTGGTGAAAGTGTTCATCTCTCAGAGAAAAAGCCTGACAGTGATGTCGATCACCCTGCTGATTGCTAATGCAGGAAAACATCAGGAAAAAAGAAAAACTTAAAAAACAGTGGCTTATGTAAAGGCACTATTAATCATCACCCCTTACAGGAAATAACTGTCATTTTTACATGATGACTATGCATCTCAACAAAGGCCCCTGTGTGCTGCATGTCTTGTTTCTGTAGTAATTTTGGCATGAGTGCTTACCTGGAATCAGGTACTTAGCGCCTGGAATCATAGTGGTATTTTTTCAGTTCCCAGAAAAAAAATTAAATGATGGGATAGAGCTTTCCCAAAGTTGTCTTTTATTTTCTTCCCCTCCTCTAACCTGCTTAGACCTTTGGCAATCACCTATCTGTGAGACCCATAGGTGGTAGAAAGAAGAACCGTAGTAAAAACATGCTGTAGGAAAGCAGGGAGATTGTGACTTTAATATTAATCTTCCTTTTTCTGAGATGCTGAGACCTCTGTCCACCACCTATACCCTGTCCTGCTCGTTGGGTTGTTCCTGGTTCAGAAGGAGGGTGTTTGTGTTTCAGGAGTCCCAGAGGCCAAGATGCTAGGGGTTCTGCTCTTTCCCACATTTGGGGGTCCCTGGCTCACAAACAGAGGCGAGTTACCTGAGGCTTATGGCTCATAGGGCCTGTCTCCTTGCTGCCAACCAAGGGACAAGAAAAGGAGAGAGAAAACTGATGACCTAACACACTCCTCACCTACCTCTCCCCCAAATTCGAGGACCGAGCAGGTCAGCGTGAATGGTTCAGGCACAGCACGTCGTGATGGCCACTGAATGTGTCGTCCTGTTGGGGGGTGAGAATTACTCCGAATGGAACACCCTGCTCTGGCCTGAGGTCACAGGAGAGTTGCTCAGTCATGTGGGCAGAAAGGGCACAGGTGAGGACCGAGCCCTAGAACAGTGACTTCGGTCAAGAAAGCTCCCCTGGCTGGGAAGCTCTTGTCTGTAGGATGTGCTGTGACACAGTGCCGCCCGAGAGGGACCTTCTTGCTCCCAGACTGAGGTCGGTAGGCCCTGTCAGTCCCCACGAACCTGGCCTTCGTGGCACTACCCTTGCCCAGAGAAAAGGGGAACAGTTGTCTTTGACCTCTGTGAACGTGTTGAAGTCAGCCTTAGGGGTGAGATTTTGGGCAGTCTTCTCCCCCACACCCCACTCAAGCCTTCCCACCAGGCCAGAAGGTCTTTCAGTCACCTGCTTTTCACCCTGAGGTATAGTTATTGACACCATATTTTCCCCAACGGTGATTAAAAAAAAATTTTTTTTTACATTGACACTGGAAGCCATCTTTTAATGACTGCTGCCATATTTTATCACAGTAATTCCTAGTCAAATATGGTATTTGTGTATTTAAACTATCTCAGAAAGGGAGGCCGTACCTGCTAAAGTTTTATTTTGTGCAGTAATATAGTCACTTCTTATATTGGCAATTTGAGGTAGTCTCAAAGGAGATTCTGGACTCCCCTGCTGGCTCAGTGGTAAAGAATCTGCCTGCCAATGCAGGAGACACATGTTCCATCCCTGGGTCTGGAAAAATCCCGTGGAGAAGAGAATGACTACCCACTCCAGTATTATTGCCTGGAGAATTCCACACACAGAGGAGCCTGGCGGGCTACAGTCCTTGGGATTGCAAATAGCTGGACCTGAGTGAGTGAGTGAGCGCATATACACACACACAAAGGAGATTTCAGTTTGGTTGCTGAGGGCCACACTGTTTTTTTTTTTTTTTAATTTTTAATTTTATATTGGAATATAGTTTACTAACAATGTGTTAGTTTCAGGGGTACAGCAAAGTGATTTAGTTGTACATATAAATGTATCTTTTTCAAATTCTTTCCCAGTTTAGGTCATTACAGAATATTGAGCCGAGTTCCTGGGCTGTACAGTAGGTCCTTGTCGGTCATCCATTTAAAAAATAGCAGTGTGTACACGTGCATTCCAAACTCCCTAACTATCTCTTCCCCCCACCCTTCCTTGATGGTAACCAATAAGTTCATTCTCTGTGGGTCTGTTTCCAATAGTGATTTTTGAGAGGACAAAGCATTGAGGCTCACAGTGGTTGTCTGAAGGATGTCCAGTCTTGCCTTTCTCCCATACTAGACTTCATGAATCCCCCTGCCCCAGGGACTGACTCGAGATTCATTGCTTTCCCAGAGCTGAGCTCACAGGCCCGACTTGGGAGGAGTTCAGTGAGTGGTAACTGAGTCTGTGCAAGAGAAGGGAGCCCTGGAGATGGTTTCTACCTCCCCAGGAGTCCTCTCTAGCCTCTGCCTGTTGGAAAGGACGATGATCCTTATTTCACTATTTGGGTAAATGCATCGACCAAGAAGCACTTTGGGGCCATTTTGGTAAGTGTTGGGTTGTCAGATGATTTTGTAGGACGTCCTTATGCTCTTAGGATCAGAATCACAGAGTGGGGGAATTGGAGCAGTTGGCCTAATCTGATGGAAAGTGTTGTCTTCTGCACTGGCAGATGATAAGAGCTGACCCAAGAGTATCTGGTCTAGGGGCAGGGGGCATGGAGAGCCTGGATTCACCGGGTTGTGGATTAGGAATTTGGTGGCATCCTCAAAGCCATTCATCCCTCCATCTGTTCACTGAGCCCCTGCTGTGTGCCCAGCATCAGTCTAGGCACAGCAGATAGAGTAGTGCAAAAGGATAGAGGAAGCGGAGAAGGAGGTAAATCATATGTCAGGTGAAGGGGGAGAGGAATCCAGGTGGGTGAGGGGTAGGAAGTATGTGTTGGGTGCTGTGTAGGGTTTGGTGGTCTAGGAGGCCGCTTCCGGGAGGGATGTTTCTGCCCAGATGTGAATGACAGTTGAGTCCACATATCCAGGGTGAAAGGAGCTCCAGGAGGAAACGGCAGGTGTAGGTGCCTGAGGCAGGAGCAACCTGACTCAGCATGAAGGTTGTGTGGGCAGAGGGGGGAGCAAGATGCTGAGTTTGGAGGGCGAGCACTTCTGGAACATGGAGAACCTCGCTGGCATGGTGCAGAGTTAGTTTTATACCGATTGTTTTGATCAGGGACATGACCTGATTTGATTTCTGTTTTGTAAAGGTCATTTAGCTTGGATGGAGAACGGGCTGTAGGGAAGCCTGGAGGTCAGGTAGGAAAGACAAATGTTCAGTGTAAGGGGAAGGAGGCATAGATTCCGGGGAGGGGAAGGAGACAGTGATGAGGGATTGGATACCTTAGTTCAGAACCATCTGATTCCTCTGTGTCTTCATTTCCTACCCTTTTCAATCAAAAATGTTGATTTCACTCCAGAAACACACATCCTGTTCTTCTGCCTATCTACACTCACACTATTATTAACATCATTGATCTTTCCCCCTATTTATGCATATATACACATGCAATGCGTGCCTGCCCACACTTCTCCCTTTTTTGACTTTATCCCCTGCTGGCATGTACGTGCCCTGAGGGCAAGCAGGCTCTCTGATTGCCCAGTCCTGAGTGCCTTGAATGCTGAAAAGAGGACATGAATTATAAGGACAGTCAGCTGCTGTCCTTCTTACATCATTTCTGTTTGAAAAATGACCACTGTGACCGCTGAGGTTTTTAATTACAGTACCAAGCAAACTGAAAACATTAAGCTTACACCAGTTTAATAAAAGTGAAGAAGCGGTTATGTAATACTTTTAAGTAATTGGGGAAAAAAGAAGGGAGAAAGGGATTCGTGTCACCCGTGGAGAGGTTCTGCCTGCGGTAAGCGAGATGGTAATGAAAAGGAACAACTTTGGATCTGTTCATTTATTGCAGGGAAATTTGTCACAAAATTTAATACAAAATTAACAGCTCCAGATGTAATCCAGCTGTTAATTTTGTATTTTTGTTGGAAAAGACTTTCAGGGAAACAGTTAATCTCCCCCAGTACTATAGTGTTCTCAAAATTAGTTTTCCTGAGCTCCAGTCAAAGCTGAATAAATCTATCAGCAGAAAGCATGCATTCTTCCCCAAGGAACTAGGCACGTGGCCATAAGGATGGAGAATGGGAGCAACTGGGGGTGGGACGGGCAATGACCTGTGAATCCTTGGAGGGGTGGGACTTCCCAGGTGGCTCAGTGGTGAAGAACCCATCTGCCAGTGCAGGAGACATAGGAGATGCAGGTTCGATTCCTGGGTTGGGAAGATCCCCTGGAGAAGAGCATGGCAACCCACTCCACTGTTTTTGTCTGGAGAATCCCATGGACAGAGGAGCCTGGTGGACTACAGTCCGTGGGGTCACAAAGAGCTGGACACGACTGAGCGACTAAGCAGGAGCACGAGCGTTGAATGGGGAAAATTTTCTTTTTTGTGGGTTTTTTTTTTTTAATTAAAATAGTTTATTTACAATGTTTTAGTTTCCAGTATACCACAAAGTGACTCAGTTATATATACATATATTTGTGTGTGTGTATTTTTTTTCATATTTTTTTCCATTATGGTTTATTATAGGATATGGAACATAGTTCCCTGTGCTATACAGTAGGACCTTATTGTTTATCTATTTTATATATCTCTCTATATATATATGCTGTTGCTGCTAAGTCACTTCAGTCATGTCCGACTTTGTGTGACCCCATAGACGGCAGCCCATTGGGCTCCCCCGTCCCTGGGATTCTCCAGGCAAGAACACTGGAGTGGGTTGCCATTTCCTTCTCCAATCCATGAAAGTGAAAAGTGAAAGTGAAGTCGCTCAGTCGTGTCTGACTCTTAGCGACCCCATGGACCGCAGCCCACCAGGCTCCTCCGTCCATAGAATTTTCCAGGCAAGAGTACTGGAGTGGGGTGCCATTGCCTTCTCCAATATATGTATATATAGTAGTGTGTATATGTTAATTCCAAACTCCTGATTTTCTCTTCCCAACTCCCTTTCCCCTTGGTAACCATAAATCTGTTTTCTATCCTTGTGAGTTTGTTTCTGCTTTGTTTTTAAAAAAAGAAAAGTTCGTTCATATCATATTTTAGGTTCCACATATAAGGGAATATCACAAGATATTTCTCTCTCTCTCCCTGGCTTATTTTACTTGGTATGATGATCTCTAGGTCCATCCATGTTGCTGCAAATGGCAGTATTTGAATGGTGGAAAAATCTCTAGTCATTAGCAGTTTGCCTAAATTTTCACAGATGAAGCTCTGTTATGTGGACTGCAGTGTTGAACCAGTGTGTAGCACTTGAGTCAGTTGGGAATGTGTGTTGAGAGGACTATGTTAATGCCACTTAGTTACAGTTCTGATACTGACCACCTGGAGTTGGTGCATCCTTCAGATGCCAACTACAACTGGGGTCCCTAAACCACTAACCCTTCTGACTGGCTGCCAAGTCTGGGGCTTCCCGTGACTCCTCAGGTTCAGTAATTTTCTGGAATGATTCAGAACTCAAGGAAGTTCTATACTGAAGATTAGAGTTTAATTTTAAAGGATATAGATCAGGCTTCCCTGGTGGCTCAGATAGTAGAGAATCTACCGGTAATGCAGGAGACTCAGGTTCAATCCCTGGGTAGGGAAGATCCCCCAGAGAAGGGAATGGCTACCCACTCCAGTATTCTTGCCTGGAGTTTAATTTTAAAGGACACAGATCAAGACTATCCAAATAAAGAGACACAGGCACAACCTGAGAGGGTTCCAAATGCTAAGCTTTCACACCCTTTGTTTGTGGGAATTAGGGTTTGTCACCTTCCAGCTCATCATTGTATTCACCAGCCGGCAAGCTTCACTGAGTCTGGTGTCCAGAGAGTATATTGGGGTTTCATTATGGTGGCATGATTGATTGAGTCCATCCACATGGCCAGTGATTCAATCTCCAGCCTTCCTCCTGTTCTCAGGATTGGGCTGCCTCAAAGCCCCACCTCTTTAATCACATGGTTGGTTTTACTGATGATCAGCCCCCAATCTGAGTCTTCTTGTCTTAGATAACCTCAGCTGTGATCCAGGGAGCTCGTGAATAACAAAGACACTTCTGTTACTCAGGAAATGCCAAGGATTTATAGTCTCCCTTTCAAGAACCAAGGACTAAGATCAGTCAAATTCTTTATTGTATAAGGGGGGATTATATTTGAGTTAGCAAGATATAAGATAGTGGCCTGGGAGGTGAGCCCAGCCCTTGTCTTAATGTTGTCTGTCTAATTCTGTGTCTATAGAGTTGGGTTTATGGTTAGGCAGTAATGTGTGATTAGCCTTGATAGTACTAGCTTTCCTTTCTTTAGAAGAGCTTTATATAGTCTCATGGTAATTAAGCTGTCTTTGGGAATGTTATAGTGACCTTCTATTAAATAAGTCACAAAGACAACAGTTCTGCATTTGAGTCTTTCTAAAACTATTCTGTGATGCTGTGTGAATACAGTGAGTTGCTGAGTGTTCAGAAGCTATCTTCCTGACTCCCAGAGGTACCCTTCTTAATAAGTGGACCCCAAACCTGACTTGCGGATGGGCAGTTTTTCTGCACCTGATGTTCTAGGCCACTGGAGACCTGAGGTTTGCTGATCTACAGGCTAGTGGGAACACCTTTCCTGTGGTTGTGCTTGTTATCCTCAGCAGTTATCAGGGAATGCTCACCTCATTTTCCCATTGGTTCTTTGATTCCTGTACAGGTGTGGTTTTATAGTCCATCCTTTGGAATCCATTTTTTTTCTTTTGGTATTCAGACTGCTCACGTATGTGGAAGTCAGTGCAAGTTCTTCCCTGCAGTTTAAGACTGAGTGTTTCTAGAAGCATTTCCATCTCCTAAGCATTTGTACTCCCGCTCAACTTCTGTTGGGTAGCCTTTCCCAGAAAGGTTTATGGGGATCTGATGAGGGCCTGAGTGGCTGAAGCATCCTAACTAGATACAAAGCTCATAGGAGGCCCTTTGCTTCCAAATTTTTTTTAATTGTGGTTAAGTACATATAACATAAAAGGTATCGTGTAAACCATTTCTAAATGTACAGCTGTGTCATTAAGTACTTTCCCATCACTGTGTAACCTTGCCTGCTATTCATCTCCAGAACTGTTTCATCTTCCCACCTGAAACTCTGTACCCATTAAAGAACAACCCCTGCTTCCTTTGACTGCCCCCAGTTGATGGCAACCACCTCCAGGCCCTGGCAACCAGCCCCTGGCAGCCACCTCCAGCCCCTGGCAACCACCATTCTTTTTGTCTCTTTGCCTTTGCCTGTTTTAGGTACTTCACGGAAGTGGAATCCTACAATATTTCTCCTTTTGTACTGACTGCTTTTGTTTAGCTTAATGTTTTCAAGGTTCATCTATACTGTAGCACGTGCCGGAATCTTCTTCCCATTTAAGGCTAAATACTATTCCATTGCACATGTATACCGTATTTTGTTCATCCATTCCTTTGTCAATGGAGTCTTGAGTTGCTTCCACCATTTGGTTGTTGTGAACAATTCTGCTGTGAACACAGGTGTTCAGATATATCTGGTCCAGTTCTTACTTTCAGTACTTTAGGGCTATCTCTCTACCCAGAAGTGAAATTACCGAATCCCAAATATTTTATTACACAAGGAGACAAGTAAGCCACTTCCTTTTATGTGACTGGTGTGACCGGGCAAATAGTTACATGTCAAAAAAACAAACACAGGTCACTTTAATGAGTGAGCCAATAGGAAGTACATAGTTTGTTCTCAGATTTAGTTTGTTAGAACAGACAGCTCTAGTTTGTCACTTATGGGACAACCCCACCAATGGTGATAATTGAACATGTGAATAAAGGTCAGGGTGTGACAGGCCGGAGATATTTCCAGTGATCCGTCCACCGATGTTAATCTTATCCGTTCTCTCCTTCTTCCTGATAGTTCCCGTGTGGTTGTATGGTCTAGTGATTAAGAGCCTGGACTCTGGAACTAGATCACATGGGTTCAAACTCCCAGCTCCTCCAGTTACACATTGGCAGATGACCTCACCTTCCTGTACCTCATTTTCCCCATCCATACAGTGGGGTCAAGAATATTGCCACACTTCACACATGTAAACCTCTTAGAACATGCCTGGTACCCAGTAAGTGCCTGGTGAATGTCATGATCGTATTATTATTATTACTGTTGTTATTATCAGTAGTCATGTATACTTCACTGATTGGTAACTCATTTTTTAAGTGATAATAAAATATAGATAATAAAAAGTTTGAGACCATTGGGTATAGGAGCATCCCTGTACCATGTTAGTTGGGGGTATAAGTTGGCATAACTTTTCTGAAGGAAAATGTGGTAACATTACTATATCACAAGCCTAAAAATGCTCTTATTTCATCTAGTTATTCCTTTTTTCTGAGGTAGTATCTGAAATTGCGAGGATTGGAGTGAGAGACATTTTGTTGTTGCATTATTTTCTAACAAAGAAAAACTGGGAGAAAAATAAATGCCCAGTTGTTGTTGATGTTCAGTTGCTAAGTCATGTCCAACTCTTTGTGACGCTGTGGACTGCAGCCTGTAAGGCTCCTCTGTCCTTCACGCTCTCCCAGGGTTTGCTCTGATTGATGTCTACTGAGTCGGTGACGCTGTCTAACCATCTCATCCTCTGCCATCCCCTTCTTCTTTGCCTTTAATCTTTTCCAGCATCAGGGTCTTTTCCAGCGATTCGCATCATGTGGCCAAAGTATTGAAGCTTCAGCGTCAGTCCTTCCAGTGAATATTCAGGGTTGATTTCCTTTAGGGTGGTAATGTGGTGGAGTACTATTTACCTTTTAAATTGTGGTCTAAAGATATTTGTTATCCTGAGAAAACACTTAAAATGTGTCATTAAGATAGAAAAGCAGGCTCTGTGTGTGCGCAGCTGTGTCTCTTTGTGACCCCATGGACTGTAGCCTGCCAGGCTCCTCTGTCCATGGGATTTCCCAGGCAAGAATACCGGAGTGAGTTGCCATTTCCTCCTCCAGGGGATCCTCCCTGGAATCCTCCCGGAAATCAAACATACCTCTCCTGTGTCTCCTGCATTGCCTGGCGGATTCTTTACCACTGAGCCACCTGGGTAGCCCATAAAACCAGGCTGTAAGAAAGCAAATATAATATTGTTTTCGTGATACATATATATGTGTATCCACACATTCTCTGTGTATATATGAAATACACCAAAATCATAGCGGTAGATATGTGAGTGGTGAGGTGAGAACTGATTTTTTAACTTGATTTGTGCTTTTCTGATGATTTGGCACTGAGTACATTTTCGGCATGAGAAACATAATGTTTCTGTTAAAGAAAAAGGTAGTAACTTCACTTGGAAGAAGATGATCCTGGTTGGTTCTGGGGGACTCGAAGAGCCCCAGCGGGAGAAGATCATGGAGTGCCCAGTCTGATAGGGGTTGCCAGCACCCAGGGATGGGCTGACCATCCCCCGTGGCTGGCCTTGCACTCAGGCTGAGGTGCCCAGAGTCCCGGCTGGGATGTGAGCCCCTTCAAGTCCTTTGACATCAGTGGCTGTCTCCCCTCCCTTCCACTCCCAGGGAGTCTCTAGCTGGGCTGTTGAGGGGTTTGTTGGGATTCCTCAGCGTCGGGAGGAGGGTGTTATTTAATCAAGTTCCATGAAAGCTGGTTTCTGCCAGATCCCATTTTTGGATCCCATTTTCCAGTCTCGTTAAGTCTTTCTGGCGTGTCTAACGCAGACATTTATGTCCTTGTAGTTTTGCGCATGAAAGGGATAAAAATAAACTTGCTCGCTGCTCAGCATTGATCCTGAGCAATATATCTTTCACTGGACGTGAGTGCCAGATGGCGTGGCACCTCCTACTGGGTAAATGAATAGGCATTTGCTGGGAAACCTTGACTTGCTCTTGAATCGTTCTGTGCACCTTAAACACAAGACTCTGCCAGTGGCAATTTGCTTTTTTTTCCCCTCTCCCTCATGGAATTTTGGGAAGGAGATAGAGGTGACATCGACTCTCTGGTTCCCAGAAGTTGAATTAGTTTTATTGCTAGTGTTGTATAGATATGTCTCCGTAAATACATGTGCCAACTTCTGGGGAAAGTACATTTTTTTTTTCTCAGAGTTATCTGCAAGGGTAGCATTAAAATACAGTTTTGCTGCCTTCAGTAGAATAGTATGCGAGTAGGTATCAGTGTGAACAGGGCCAGAAAAATGGTGCGGGTGGTTATAATATCACTTCTGTTGCAGAGTTCCATGTCCATTCTCTGTCACTCATTCATGGTACAACTTTGGAGGCAGGGTAGAATATGAACTCTTAAAAAGTTTTTTTTTTAATTGAAATATAGTTGATCTACAATATCATATGAGTTTCAGGCATACAGCATAGTGATTCAGTTTTATGTGTATACATGTCTATATATTCCTTTTAAGATTTTTTTTCCATTTGGTTATTACAGAATTCGCTGTGCTACACAGTAGGTCTGTTGGTTATCTATTTTATATACACTAGTGTGTGTATGTAGACTCTTATGTCTTAAGTTCACCCCATAATTGGTTAACAGCTTGAAGAAGATAGGACTTTCTGGGTGCTGTGCAGTAAAAATAAACGTTTGAGTCACTCAAAACTTTTGCTCACAAAATATGCAATAAGCGCATTAACATGGATGGGCCTAGAGTGTGTCAACTGAGTGAAGTTAAGTTCGACAGAGAAGGAGAAATATTGTATGACATCCCTTATATGTGGAATCGAAAAATAAATGATACAAATGAACTTTTACAAAACAGAGACTCACAGACTTAAGAAACAAACTTGTGATCGCCAGGGAGTGGGGAGAGGAGGGATAGTTAGGGAGTTTGGGAAGGTCGGGTATATGCTGCTGTATTTAAAATGGATAATCAACAATGACCTATTGTATAGCACATGGAACTCTGCTCAATGTTATGGGCCAGCCTGGATGGAAGGCGGGTTTAGGGGAGAAAGGATACATGTATCTGTATGGCTGAGTCCCTTCACTATTCACCTGAAACTACCACAACATTGCTAATCAGCTATACCGCAATACAAAATATTTTTGGTATTAAAAAAATGTAATAAATGATGGGGCATGTTTAGAATCCAAATTTTTTTGGTCCTGCCCACACGAATTCTTTCTGTTCCCCAGGAGGTATAGATCCCTCTGCAATACAGTTTTGCTCCAGTCACTTAAGTGGATTCTGAAATCCTGGCTCATTCACCAGCCCTTCTAGTGAGCATTCTTCTGTGCTGCCCTCACTTTTTTCTCTGTGAAGGCCCTGGGGGGAGGTCTTCTGTGAGCATTTATTCCTCTCCTTGATATTGGTTGGTATTTTGTGGTTTGGATGGTCCATGCAACCCCAACAAGACCCTTGCTCCAGGAAGCCAAAGAGAGAGCTGAAGTTGGGAGCTCTTTTACCAGTATTCACAAATCTTTTCTCTCTGATCTGAGCCAATTGCTCAGGTACTTAATATCTTCCAGTATTTTGTTAGTGGTTCTGGGAGTGAAGGTCATATGTCTATTTTATTTTCGTGGTTTCTGACCTCAAATTTCCCCAGAACACAGTTGATGTTGGGGTCATGCATAATGGAGTTTGTCTACCTTCAGGACAACGGCAACTTGGAATATTCCTGTCAGTGGCTCAGGTTTATTTCTCACCCACCCGAGAAGGTGACCTAAATCTGAATTAGAAGATATTGTACTAGAATTGAGTCCCTGTTAGTCTTCCACAAATGCAATACCCTCAATGTTTTTAAACTTGACTTAAAAAAAAGTTTCAAGGATGAATTTCCTCTTCTGGAGAAGGATTCAATTTGTCTTTTCAAAGGTTCTGAAAGAGTCTTTTGATTTTAGTCTGGGCATTGTCTGTAACTTCTTGCATCTTATTCACTTAGCTTAGAGTATAATTTTCTAGACATTACCCTAGAAATTACAGAGGGAAGAAAGATTCAAATAAACATTTAATCATGGAGTCAGAAATGTCCCATAATACTCTGTTTTTATCTCCCATATGGGATGAAGCATGTGGTTTTGTAATTTATGTATGTAGGCCCCTCTGTTTCCTTCAGTTACTGTGAACTCTGTTGGAATGTGTTTCCTTTAGCTTCACTCATTTTTTAATTCCTAGTAAATACCTGCTGCATTAAGTGAATCCCAATGTAAGGTTTGCCTGGAGGCTTTTTAATGTCTGTAATTGTTGCTGTATTGAATGCTTAGTGTGTGTGTGTGTGTTTTAAGATGAACTTCTGAATGGACTGGATTATCTCCTTGCCTGGAGTTGGTTTTCTCTGTGTAGATTTTGTTAAGGAGTCGTCTTTATTCTTTATGCCGTGCTGAGAGACCCTGGGTTAGATCTTTGAGGACTGGGGAGTCTAGGCTTTGCTATGCCCGTCACTGGCTTGTGTTCGCCAGCGAGTCATTTTTAAATTTTTTATGTATTTCTAATGAGAGGATAATTGTTTAACAGTGTTGTGTTGGTTTCTGCTGCCCATCAGCATGAGTCGGCCGTAAGTACCCATGTACCCCCTCCTTCTTGGTCCTCCCCCATCCCCCCGCCCCCAGCATCCCACCCTCTAGGTCGTCCCAGAGCGCCGGGCTGGGCTCCTGTGGCATGCAGCGACTTCCCACTGGTTACCTGTTCTGCAGATGGTAGTGTCTATGTGTCAATGCTGCTGTCTCCATCTGTCCCACTTTCTCCTTGCCCCGCTGTGTCCACAAGTCTGCTCTCTGTGCCGTGTCTCTACTCCTGCCCTGCAAATGGGTTCATTGGTACCATTTTTCTAGATTCCATGTATATGTGTTAATATATGATATTTGTGTTTCTCTTTCTGACTTCCTTCACTCTGTTTGACAGGTTCTAGGTTCATCCATCCACCTTCCAGAAAGTCATTGAATATATCTGGGCGTCTAGAGTGAATGGTCTTGAAAGTCCCTCCAGTTTTAAAATGCTGTGAGCTTAAGAATTACCTGCTTTATTTTTCAGAAACTCCAGGATAAAAGGCTTCAATGATCCTTACAGAATTTGAAGTAACTTTTTCCTCAGGTTATCATTTTAGGTAGGTCCCCTCAGGGTCCTGTTTTATATTCTGAATGTGGTATGATTTGAGAGTCAAATTTTCTCGTTGCCCATATTGTTCTTTAACCTTTAGTTAGACATTTGCTTAGTCCCCAAGTCATGTTGTAAGCAAGTCACAAAAGTGGAAATTTCTACTGAGCATAGACTTGGTCCAGATTTGCCTTGTACTTGGGAATTGTGACCCATGACCTATTCTTGGTGTTTGTGAAAATACTGTTTCCTTATCTTTGAAAAGAGAGACCTTAGGCTGTTATTTCCAATGCTCAAGAGCTAGCATGGAATGTGTATATACTTTTTTTCCCTTCAGATCTTTAGGTAAAAACAAATCTATATACTATCTAAGGGGACTTTTAAAAACATTATTTAATGTGTGTATGTTTGTGAGTCAATGTAGGATCTGCTTTCAAAGCAAAAGGATCACTGAAAAAAAATATGGCCACTCAGACTCCTTATTGTGCTACCTATTTTTCTAGTTGGTGCAAAATTGTCTTTCCATTAAGTATAGCTTTTAATAAATGAAAGTTGTTGCTCATAAGTGCCATGGATCTTTAACTCCACCGTGATCCTTTAAAATCTGAGTTGCCTACCTTAAGAGACTAAGGTATAATATTGAATAATTTAAGGGAAATACTTGTGGTTATTTGATTTACATGGAAATTTCCTTAAGGCATATGCTCTGCTTTTGAATTTTCAACAATTTTGAAATTATTTTCAAGATAGCATTAACACAATTAATTCAACACCTTTATTCATTAGTTCCCCAGATATTCAATTCATTCATACTGTGCTAGGTACTGACATGCATGGGGTTGGCGATGGCGATGGGGTTCCAAAGACAAGCCAGCTGTTCTTGATGTCAAGCACCCAACAGCCTTGAGGATTAACAGGCATGTTTATCACAATATACTCCAGTCCGTTTTTTAAAAAGTCCTCTAAGTCCTTAGGAATGGGGACATTTCTACATTTGAAATTGGCACTGATATGGAGGGATTTCCAGGTCAGGAAGGGCCTTTCAGGCAGGGGGAATACCATTAGCGCTGGAGAAGTGATAGTAGACTTGTTTTAGAAATGGTGAATAGTTTACATAGTAATTACTGGTAGAAAATTCACTTCAAAAGGTAGATTGAGACATTAGTTGGGTAAAAGATGAAAGTTTTTTTTTTTTTCTTTTCAGGTGTGTTTAGCACGTAAAAAGTTTGATATTGGGGACTAAAGGGAGATTTCTGAGTCTCCTGACCTTAACTAGCTATCCTTTGTTGCTGAAGATGGTAATGTCTGCCATATTGAAAGACTGAGGAGGAAAAGGGAGTATGAAGGGATCGCTTTCTGAGCAGTAGTTTTTGTGTTCCATGTGGGAAAGAAAGCCCTTGTGTTAGAATACATGAGCAGCTGCTTTAACGCAAAACAGTAGTGACTTAAACAACCTAGAGTTTCCATTCAGTTCAGTCTCTGTCGTGTCCAGCTCTTTGCGAACCCATGGACTGCAGCATACCAGGCTTCCCTGTCCATCACCAACTCCTGGAACTTGCTCAAACTCATGTCCATTGAATCAGTGATGCCATTCAACCATCTCATCCTCTATCGTCCCCGTCTCTTCCTGCCTTCAGTCTTTCCCAGCATCAGGGTCTTTTCCAATGAGTCAGTTCTTCGTATCAGGTGGCCAAATTATTAGAGTTTCAGCTTCAGCATCAGTCCTTCCAATGAATATTCAGGACTGATTTCCTTTAGGATAGACTGGTTGGATCTCCTTGCAGTCCAAGGGACTCTC
Source organism: Cervus canadensis (assembly GCF_019320065.1). Taxonomy (NCBI): domain Eukaryota; kingdom Metazoa; phylum Chordata; class Mammalia; order Artiodactyla; family Cervidae; genus Cervus; species Cervus canadensis. Next base: position 15,055,985 of record NC_057400.1, read on the forward strand.
AAGAATCTTCTCCAACACCACAGTTCAAAGGCATCAGTTCTTTGCTAAGCTTTCTTTATAGTCCATCTCTCATATCCACACATGACTACTAGAAAAATCATAGCTTTGATTAAATGGACCTTTTTTGGCAAAGTAATGTCCCTGCTTTTTAATATGCTGTTTAGGTTGGTCATAGCTTTTCTTCCAAGGAGCAAATGTCTTTTAATCTCATGGCTGCAGTCACCCTCTGCAGTGATTTTTACTCAAGCTGGCTAGAATAGCACTTCTCTTCTGCTAAAGGGCCTGGACTCCCTCCACTGGGCTGCATCTCCAGGGCTTCTCTATGTCATTTGGCCCTGGTAGCTCAGTGGTAAAGAATTGGCTTGCAATGCAAGCAACATAGTTTCAATCCCTGGGTAGGGAAAGATCCCCTGGAGAAGAAAATGGCAACCCACCCCAGTATTCTTGCCTGGAAAATCCCATGGACAAAGGAGCCTGATGGCCTACAGTCCATGGGGTCACAAAGAGTCAGACAACTTAGCGACTAAACAAGAACAAGGGAGGATAAAGTGTGGGAGGAAAGGCAAGGGGAGTTAGTGGCCCAGAAGTTGCACACATTTCTTCATCTCTTACCCTTGCCACCTGCTGCAGGAGATCCTGGTGCTCTGCTCAATTTCTGAGTCTTTGGAATGAGTGGAGAATGGCTGGGGGTGAGCATTAGCAGTCCATCATAGCCCTATTGAGACCTTGTCCTCTGCAGCTAAAGCTGTTGATAACTACAAATAAAAGGTTCTTTAACCCCTGAGTCATCAAGAAGGCTAGCCACAGCCTACTTTCTTCGAGTGAAAAATGAAACAGGCCTTACCCTCTCCGTCTGCCTCTTCCAGCTCCCTGAGCCTTCTAGTCGGCTTCCAGCTGCCCTCTGTGACCTTCACCATTGTGGGCAATACAAGTGCCAAGGCAGACATGCACATATCTTGCTCTGAAGATTTCTAGCATTCTGACCCAAAGTTCTTCAGAACTGCCAAGCTATTGGCAGCAATGCCCAGGAAGTGTTCAGGAGTACTCCTTTTGCTCCAGAGTCCAGCTGGATGGAAGGCTGAGCTGTCTTGGGCCATCTGGACTCCCTCCAAAGTGGCTGAGTTAATGAGATCTTGTGGGCATTTTGATCCGACGCTGCCTATAGACTTTGAGTTCACATGGTGTGGGTGAGCGCAGTCAACTCACCCTTGCCATGTTTCCTATAGCAGCTGCTCCCAAACCTGCCTTGTGATCACATGAAGGAGAGGTTGGTTAAATTTGTGGGTTCCTGCGATCCACCACAGTAGACCAGCTCTAGCAGGTTCTCAGGCTGATGCCCAGAAATGGACATTTAAGCAACACTGCCTCTGTGTGGACTTAACAATGGGCCAGGTTTGGGACCCATTGCTTTGTAACCTTTGCCATAACTACTTACAACTCTCGTGAACTCTGCATCTCATTTCCCCTTCTACTGAGGGGTTTGTATTACAGCTTAACTGGTACGTGCAACGCGCTGGGCTGTCTCTGATGCTCAGTAAGTTTTCAAGAGACAAAAGTTTATTTTCTGAATGAATGATATTTGTGTGCAGCTCCCAGGCTCCCTTGAAATGTATTCTCATGGCATATTAAGTTGTCTTAAAACATTTTGGTTAACAGAAGGTAAAAATGAACACACCAGGAAATGTTGCATGTGTACCATTTCAGGGAAATTAAATACTTTCAGATCTTCCAAAATTGGTGATAGATTGGAAAGTAAACATTAAACTCCGTTCTGGAGGTTTTAGACTGTGCCAGTGTTTCGTTAGGGAAATCTTTTGCACGTAATTTGGCTAGAATCTTAGAGAAGCAAATTCCCTTCCTTTCTTAACTACACTTCTTTGCCCCCCATCCTCCGCCTTCCACGGGAAGACAGTTATGTTTTCCTGCTTGCTCGTAGGACTTAGAAGGTTGTGTGTCTCATGAGACAAAATCTGGTGGGATGGGACTGAATTCTTGGAGGGAGTCAGGGTCAAGTGGCTGAAGCTGTGGGACCAGCTTTGACAGAAAGCCACTTTTCCTCTGTTTCTGATGGAAGCTGGCATTTCAGGGCTGGCTGCAGCTGTCTTTTGTTTGCATGCTCTGTTTTCTTTTTCTAAAAACAGTAGCCTGTACCTCTTTGTTCCATTCACTTTGTGGGGACTGGAGGATTAAATCTCTGTTGAGAGAAACATGATGACTTTTACGCCATTCTGCACGCTGGCCTAACAACTCTTTCATGTCTTTATTCTGTGATTTTTTTTTCCCCAACTGTTTGATCATTCAGATATTCATTCTGTGGTTTTGTTCCCTTAGTCATTCAGGATTTTCTTAGGGTTTACCTGGACTCCTTTGCTTTTTTATTCTCCTCCCTTACTATTTGAACTTTAAACTTTGGGAAGGTGACCCAGAAAATCCTCTGCTTAGGAAATGGCTCTGCATAATGGCTGATATCCATTGTTGCTCATTGGCCCTGCTGGTTTAAGGGAGGCTGGTGTTGATTGGGGTACCTACTGCGTGATGCTTTTGTTGAAATGGAGCAGATAGCAGAATTGAGCATTCTTGCCCACAAGGAACTTCTGTAGTCTGGCAAACATAACACTTCATGCATCATTAAAGCGGTTGACTAGAAGTGTGTTTCTGGAATACCTGAGAGTTTGTTTTCTCTGTCTTAGGTAAACTTCTCTGAAACGAAGAGTTGATTAGGTAAGACTTTGCACATAGCTATAAGCCTTTTATTTGGACAAAGATGATTGTTTTAGCTGATCCTCTCGCCCTCTTCCCTCCCCCGCCAATAAGGGCTGAGAAAGTCACAATTTGGGGGAAGTGTTCCAGAAATATGTGGGTGACTGACCTTGATAAGGACACTGTTAATAGTCATGCCTGAAGGATTTCAACAGATTTTCTGCCAAGGGAGTGTAGCTTTCAGCCTGAATGCTTCAGACAGGGCTGTTTGGAGGTCCCCTGACATCAGCTTCCTTTGTGAGTCCTTCTGGAAATTTCTCTCGTCTTTGCAGTGTTGCTGCCTTCTCAGGGACACAGCTGTTGTTCCTGGACCAGGGCTGTCCTTGCCAATTAGCAGTGCCACTGGTCTCCCTCTCTTTTCTGTTTTGCCACTCTTTGACCTTCCCTTTCTAATTGTAATCGGATAAACCCAATTTGGTACAGGTCAAGTGTCTTTCAATGTCATCTCTGTTGACCATTAGCCCTTGTCCATTTATTTATTCATGAAGGAGTAGTTAAGCACTTCTATGCAGTAGGCCTTGTTCTCATTGCCAAAGATGGGGGCAGGGAGTGAGGAGTGGGATGACATGAGGGTGGGGAGGTGGCTGATCGAGATAGTCTGCATATAGCCAGGGTAAGGAGCTGCGGATTTTCCCTGCAGTGTAATGGGCATCATTGGAATAAGGAAGACGGGCCCTACTAAGGAAGTCTGTGCCAACAACCTCACATTTCTGTCAGGGCCAATAGGCTGAGTTCCCTACTTGTATGTGGGCATTGAGATGCAAGTGCCAGGTTATATCCTTGATATCCTTCCTAGAAGTGACATGCCATGCCATTCTCCCTTCCTTGATAACTTCATCCTAACAAGGGCTTTATCTGCCACTGCAGAAGCTGTACTTGGTGATCATCTTGACTCGTGGAGCTGCCGTGGGAAGGTGAGTTCAGGCCAATCCCTGACTGCCTGTCTGTCCCTGTGTTGGCATGTTAACTGATGCTCCTTCTTGACTCTGGATTCTGGAGGGAGAGAAAAAAGAAGTTGAATAAGGAAGTGCCTGGAGCAGATCGTGGGTCTCCACATTCTGGGAGCTGTGGCCAGCTTTCTCAACCATCCTTTCCTTTTCTGTCCCCATCTGGGGCTGTGCCTAGAGTTTTCTATCTCCTCCTCTTCTATTCCTGTCAGTTATCACTAGGGCTTATAAAGACTTTAAAGGTCATGTGTGATATAGGATAATAAAATGCACAGTCATGGACTTTATGTCACATCAGTGCCTAGGTGTTCCACAAGGTACTTTGGAATTTGAACACATAAATAATGGATTTATTCTTCAGTTTGGGGGAGCTTATCTGTTGTACTCATTTGTTCAATTACTTTTATTTAAGACCTGCTTTGTGCCTGATCTTACTCCTGGGGCTGTTTCTGAAAAATGGAGAGGATGTGGTCTTTGCTCTCTTGAGTCCTCTCTGACATGGTTGGGCAGGTGCATCTGTGAATCAGTAGGTACAGTGAAGTCTTAAATGATCATGTAAAGGCAGGACCAGGGGTCAGTGGGGGCACAAAGATGTGTCTTTTGGGGGGCACCAAAGAGGGGCTTGTCCTCTCTTCTGCGATGATGGAATAGCGTAGGGGAGGATTCCTCTCTTAGGTTTTGGCCATGAGCAGCAAATTATTTTCCCCTCTCTCCTGTTTTCATATCCTTCTATGTTAGGAAACCAACTGTTAGGAAAGATGAGATGATGGGGAGGGAGGGGGGAAGAGCAGGCAGTCCAGTGCCCTTTTGAATCCTCTGGAGGCCCTCGGAAAAGAAGTCGCCATCTTCTGCCGTGTCTAGTCAACCTGTGACAGCTCCAGTCAGGGTGAAACAATTTCTCTGATTTGTCTTCGGCTCCTTCTCTGCCCTCGCCTTCAGGGTGACCTGTGCTTGTCAGATCCCCCAGGGCGGGTGTTACTGTCTAGTGAGGTAGCAGCTGCGCGATGCTAATGAGGAAAGAGAATGGTGGTGGGGGCTTTGGTGACCGCAGGGCGCCAGCATCTTTATCTGCCTGACACGGTGCTCAGAAGGCTGCGCCCCCTGTGCCGCGTGCCTGCCGCTGCTGGGTTTTTTTTTTAATTTCTTTTTATTAATATGAGAACAGTGACTACTCACCATCCCTCTCAGAAGCTGCCAATGAGTTCTCAGGCTTAAAGGGCTCTGTGCTAATATGTTGCTTTTTGTCCGTTATGCAAGCTGCCAGGCTTGGTACTATTGCTAAGTTAATCATTTTCCTTTCTATGATACAGTAGATGATTGATACTAATGAATACATGCAACTGGTTTCATAGCATTATTATTATTGTTGCTATTGTTGTTGTTATTGAATAACTTTGAAACCATCCAACCCAAGGACTTGGACTTGCCAGGAACTCATATCTCTCTATTCCTCTTTCTGCCATCCCCTGCCTCCTGCCCCAGCATCCGCATGCCAGAATTTTATGTTTATTGCTTTTTCATACAGCTTGTCTACCTTGTGGTTGGCCCAGGGCTCAGTTCCTGGATGGAGGTGCTGCTGTAGGTATCTGCTTTGGCTGCCAGTCCCCAGAGCCCTGCTCACTGTTTTTTTCTTTTTTGTATGTGGGTAAGTGGACGGCTGGGCAGTGTCCTTAGGGACCTCCCCTCCTTGTGAGACTGGCAGCAACATCTCAAAGAGTACCTTTTAGCCAGGACCTTTTTTAGTTAAATTTTAATCTATAAGGCCCATTGTCTTCTTCTATAACGGTTATTTTGTCCTGTTCTCTTTGCCATGTGTAATGCAAGTCACAGATGATAGAACTTACCAGCACACATAATTGGAGGGGAAAAAATCAATGCAACTTCCTAACTCATGTGAAAAAGAAAGGAAAGTAGTGCACACTCAAATAGGTATTTCATTATCTAAATGCTTGGACCCAACTAATGAGTTGAGATGACATTGTCAGATCCCTGTAGGTACTGGTAATATCACCAATAAATCTAACAACCCTAAGTACCTGGTTGATTGGGTGACTCATATTCCAGGAGTGGTTTTGTCATCAGTGATACAATTTTTTTTTTTTTTATTACATGCTTAGTAGCTTGTGGTAAAGTTGAGAAAAAGCAAAGTAAGTCTTGGTTCATTGTACATAGCAGTTGTGTTCTGCAAAAATTTAGAAGATGTTGAAACTGTGCAAGGAGTAGTTTGTCCCCATCTGGGCTCCTGACCAGTGCGTCTTAATCTCCACAGCGGATCAGACTCCCCTGCGGTACTTGTTTATAATGCAGATTTCTAGGCTCTAACCCTGATGGTTCTGCAGGTCTGGGGGTGGGGCCCTGGAAAGTGTAAAGGCAAAAGTATTAGTTGCTCAGTCATGTCCTACTCTTTACAACCCCATGGACTGTAGTCTGCCAGGCTCCTCTGTCCATGGAATTCTCTAGGCAAGAATACGAGAGTGGGTTGCCATTCCCTCCTGCAAGGGTTTCTCCCCACTGAAGGATCAAACCCATCTCCTGCATTGCAGGTGGATTCTTTACTGTCTGACATGCCAGGGAAGCCCCAGGGCCTTGGGATTTACATATTTAAGGAGTGTGCCTCATCATCGCAGGGCAGTTATTAGTCCCAGCACAAGCTTTGAGACAAGATGTATGAAACTCAGTCTTTATTTGCCTTGAGCATTCCCTGAAGAAAGTCCTGGGGATAGGAACACTCAGAGCCTACTTGTTTTAATATGTTACAAACAACTCCTCTTCCAAGCACAGGAGGAATGGTTTGATATTTGGTGAGTCCTGAAAGGTACATTTCTAGGTCTATGATTTTTTTAAAATTTATTTTGTTGAAGTATAGTTGATTTATAAAGTGTTTGTGTTAATTTTGTTAATTGTGTTAATTTCTTGTTGTTATTTTTCATTTGCTAAGTTGTGTCTGACTCTTTGCAACCCCTTGGACTGCAGCACACAAGGCTCCTCTGTCCTCTACTGTCTCCCAGAGTTTGATCAAATTCATGTCCATTGAGTCAGTGATGCTATTTTACCATCTCATCCTCTGTGGTACAGCAAAGTGATTTTATATATATATACAGAGAGAGAGAGAGATATCTGTCTATATACACACACACACATACATTCTTTTTCATATTCTTTTCCATATGGTTTATCACAGGATGTTGAATATAGTTCCCTGTGTGATATAGCTCCTTGATTCTTGCATTGAAAAAAATACATTTCCAAGAAGTGATGTAGACATTTTAAAGCCTGGGAGTTTTCAGGGTTCCATGAGACGTTAAAAGTACGAGTGGTGTTCTGAAAGAAAGCAGGGCTGCTCTGGCCTTTTCTCAGCTCTTCGCTTCCGGTGACCGTCGGTACATCACCCCACCGCTTCGGAGTCACCCTAGGACTCTCGAGGGCCCCAGGTACATTGAGTTTAACAGATCCCTTCCTCTGTGAAAGGACTGAAAATTTTAATGATTGCATTAATTTTAATGCATTGCATATATTTTAATGATTTCATTCAGGGTGAACTCTATTCACTTTTTCCTTCTTATTAAAAAACAAAACATGAAAGCGTTTTCATGGCCCCTAAAAGCTTCACAGGCCCTCGATACCATACATGTCATGCCTCCTGGATAAACTGTCCTTACGCCATCATGAACATCTTTTCCTTCTCCTGAAAAGGGACGTTTTAGTTCCTTTGCAGGCATGTTGTAGGCATTAGCTCTGATTTGAGCAAAAGCTTCTAGCGTGTTTACTACCTAGCACAAATTGGAGTTGTTGTAAGTGGGCCAAGAGGAAGCCTTCCACTAAAGAGCGAGCCTTTGTACAGGCATTTAAGGAAGAATCAGACGTGTCCTTGCACTGCTTAATTTTTCTTAATGAATCACGTTGTTTACACAGAGATTCGTTTCTCTCCTAATCTTCATTCTCATTTCACATGTCCTCGTGATTCCCACCATCTGCTGAGTTTGACACCCCTCCCACCCTTTTGGGAGGATCCTGTGGTCACGTACTCATCTTTTCAGGGAGAATGAATGGAGATGCATTTGGTCCCACTACTGTTGGGAGGATTTCTTCATCTCATTACTAGAACTCCTAGTTCTGCCTGGGTGCTCTGGTTCTATATTCAGGCCAGGGACATGGTCTCCCAGGAAGAGGAATTGAGAGATGTAAGAGAAAGCTTTGTTGTTAGCAAGTATAGTGACCCACTGAGCTCTATGAAGAAGCAGAAACAATGTAAAGTGAAAGGTTAGGAAGCCAGCTAGCTGGTAGGAAGTAGAGAATGGGACACAATGTAGGAAAGCAGAGGAGCCGGGAAAGGGGATGGGAATGTTGTGTGGGAGGGGGCTCTTGGTGCCTTCCCTGTTGGAAACCAGGAAATCATTCTTCCTCAAAGAGACTGGATAAATTGGGAGTTTGGGATTAACGTACACATTACTATTAATGTATATAAATTAGATAATCAACAGGACCTACTTTGTAGCACAGGGGACTATATTCAGTATCTTGTAATAACCTATAATGGAAAAGAATCTGTAGAAGAATAGATCTATATATATAAAGCTGAGTCACTTTGCTGTACATCTGAAACAAAGATAGCATTGTGAGTCTTTTATACTTCAATTTAAAGAAAAGGGAAAATAGTGTAAAAAAAATAAAGCTAAAAGAGACTAAGATGGTTTGATATTACCCTTGGATTGTAAGGGCTTCCCTGGTGGCTCAGCTGGTAAAGAATCCACCCGCAATGTGGGAGACCTGGGTTCGATCACTGGGTTGGGAAGATCCCCTGGAGAAGGGAAAGACTACCCACTCCAGTATTCTGGTCTGGAGAATTCCATGGACTGTATAGTCCATGGGGGTCACAAAGAGTCGGACTCGACTGGATTGTAAAACCCTTAGCAGCTTGTGACCAAGTATTTCTTGTGTCCCCGACACATGCCAGGTACTGGGGAGACCGTGGTAAAGAGTCCTGCCCTCTGTGAGCATGTATTCCCCCAGAAGGGCACCACACTGTATCCACAGACAGTGAAGACCTATTCAGGTACTCTGTTCCGAAGAGGACAAAGTAGGGTAGTAGAGAAATGGGTGACTGAAGGGTCTTTTTCTCTGTGCTTAGGTCTTAAACCTTTGAGGTGAGGCCTCAGCATGGAAGAGGAGAGTCATGCGAACATCTGGAGGATGGGTCGGGTTGGGGGCAGCAGGCACCCAGGCTCGGAGGTGGGATAAACCTTTCATGTTCCAGATGAAGACAGAGGCTAGTGTGTGTGCCTGTGAGCAGAGGGGCAGAGAGGCTGCAGGCTAGGCAGTGGCCAGATCGCCTCAGGATCAAGGTCAAGTGTGAATTTGTGTGTAGCCAGAAGCCAGTTTCACAGTGCGGGGTGGATTGGATTTCTAATTTAGAAAGATGACCAGCGACCCTGAGGAGGTTGGAGGGTCAGGTTGGAGGCAACGGTGCCTGGGGCAGGAGGACCAGCTGGTAGCCAATAGCTGTAGTTTGAATGGGCCTACCTTGGGTGACTCAGATGGTAAAGAATCCACCTGCAATGCAGGGGACCCTGGTTTGATCCCCGGGTGTGGAAGATCCCCTGGAGGAGGAAGTGGCAGCTCATTCCAGTATTCTTGCCTGGAAAATCGCACGGACAGAGAAGCCTGGCAGGCTACAGTTCGTGGGGTCACAAAGAGTCAGACACGACTGAGCAACTGACAGACACACACAGTCAGATTGGGACGTGGGGGGAGCTTGGACTGGATTGAAAAATAATTCAGACTTGGGAAAACTATTGGAGACAGAGCTGGTAGACTTGCTGATGAATTCAATATGAGGGGCAAGGAGGAATGGAGAGATCGTGAATGTGAAAACGGGGGGTTTCATCAGCGCTCCTGGTGGATGGCGGAGGCATTTATAAAGCCGACGGGTGCTTCTGTGTGCGATTAGCAGCTCTGGGGACTGGCAAATTGGGGAGACTCTAAACATTTAAGTGGAGGAGGCATTTGGACGTTTGGAACTGGAGCTCTCTCAGGTGAGGGTCAAGGCTGGGTACGTGGATCTGAGATTGTGGACAGGGTACACTCACGAAGGGAGAGGACCCAGAGAGGACAGGGCTGGAGACAGAACCTGTGGGTGTGCCAGCATGGTGAATCCTGGGATAGGATCCACCCGGGAATTGCTGTAGTGTCCTGAAGGCTGATCAGTGAGAAGGCGCAATTCTGCAAATAGAAACCCCTACAGAGATGACAGACATTCAGCAGTGTAACCTTTCCTGAGAAAGAACAGTGATGAATGGGTGCTTGAAAGTGTGATGTTCCGGCCCTGCAAGGATAGGAAAGTTATCAGAAGAGGCTGTTCCTAATTGAGGGATACAGTCCTTCAAGGTCTTATATTATCTTATATTTGTGGTAAGGATTATTGGCTTTGTGAGCAAAACCCGTTGACATTTGTGGATGGAGCCTACTCATTATATGATAGAGGAATTCCTGGAAATGAATGGCAGTTCTTTTCTCGCCCCTAAGCTTTGCGTTATGAATTACCATAAAGTTTATTTAAGAACCTTGCAGTAGTTGAAAGGAAAGAGAGAAGGGTGATTTCTGAAGCTTCTGCTGGCCACCTGCTGTGGAATCTTAATAGTCTTTCACATCTGGTGGGGTGAGAGGGGTGTCATCTTTAGATACAAAGCCTCCCCCCGCCCCCCCAGGATGTGACTAGTAGGGATGGGCTAGCTCCTTTCCCTCATCCAGGCTGTCTCCTCATCTGTAGCTCACATTTGAGAGATAGGAGCCTATTAGTTTCCTATTATTGCTGCTGTAACAAGTGACCATACTTGGTGACCTAAAACAACACACATTTATCTTAAGGTTCTGGAGGTCAGAAGTCTGAAGTGGGTCTGTGGTAGGCTGAATAATGCCCTCCACACATTTTAGGCTCTAACTCTTAGACCTTATAAACAGTACCTTATATGGAAAGACTCTGATGCTGGGAAGGATTGAAGGCAAAAGGAGAAGAGGGTGGTAGAGGATGAGATGGTTGGATAGCATCACTGAGTCAATGGACATGAACTTGGGTGAACTCCAGGCGATGGTAAGGGACAGGGAGGCATGGTGTGCTGCAGTCCATAGGGTCGCAAAGAGTTGGACACGACTTAGTGACTGAACAACAACAAATACAGAAAAAGAGACAGAGACTTTGCAGATACAAGTTAAGCATCTCAACATGGGCACGTTATCCTGGATTATTAAGATGGGCCTTAAATGCCATCACAAATGCCCTTATCACAGAGAGTCAGGAGAAGATGACACAGAGACAGGGGAGGAGAAGGCAGAGTGTGTGGGGGCAGAGCTTGGCCTGATGCAGCCACAAGCCAAGGGGTGCTTGCAGTCCCCAGAACCTGGAGGAGCCAGACAACAAATTCTCTCTTAGGCCTCTGGGTGGTGGGTGGGGGTGGGGGGCAAGTAGGACCCTCCTGACACCCTGGTTTCCTCCTAATGAAATGGTTTTTGGACTTTGGGACTGTAGAAGTTTGAAAGAATAGATCTCTGTTGTTTTAAGCCCCTAGGTTTGTGGTCATTTGTTACGGCAGCAATAGGAGGCTAATACAGAGCCTCTCTGGACTAAATTCATGGCTAGCAGGGCTGCGTTCTTTTCCGGAGGGTCTGGGGGAGAATGCTGACTTGCCTTTTCCAGCTTCTGGGGGCTGCCTGCCATCCTTACTGGTGGCCTTCTTCCATCTTAAAAATCTGTCCTGATGCTTGTTAGACATTGACTCTTGTGACTTTGACACGAGTCCACATGTAAGGTCCCTTATGGACCCGCTTGCATAATCCAGTCTCATCTTCTCAGTATCATCCTGTTGGCAACTGTAATTCCAGGTACAACTTTGTGTTTTCTTTTTAACTGAAGTGTATGTAGTTGACCTAAAATATTAGTTTCAGATGCACTGCATAGAGAGTCAATATTTTTTATAGATTCTGTACCATCCAGAGTTGTTATCATGTTATTGATTACACTCCCTGTGCTGTACATTACATCCTGTGACTTTTATAACTGGTAGCTTGTACCTCTGCATCCCCTTCCCCTAAGTCACCCATCCCCATCCTGCACGCTTCGTGGGCAGCTTTAATTCCCCTTGGACATGTAAGGCAACATATTCACAGGTTCTGGGGATTAGGACAGGGGCATTTTTTAGGGGGCAGGCAGACATTTCCTGCTTATTATGGATGGTGGGCAGTTACTTAACACATTATTGACTGGAGACATATTCATGCCACAGGCATTTGTTTCTGCAGAAATCTGCCTGTCAACAATGTGTCAACAATAGTATATAAGGTGAAAAAATAGGTCTTCTCTGGGAAACCTAACTTCCCACCTGGTGTTATTCTCCTCTTCCAATCCCTGAGCCAATCAGACTTTCGTGTTTCAGCCTTTAAGCTTGCTTTCTCAAGGCACATGGCAAACCCCAGGATGAGACTGACAGGTTAAAAAAAGATTGTTGGTCACCAGAGATGCTGGTCATTTGCTTCTGCTCAGCTCAAAAGTGGTCTTGAGAGCCTAGTGATGAATGACCTTGGAACGTTCTCTCTTCCTGGGAATCTTGGGCATGGTTGTCACTGAGATCAGACTCCAGGCCTCAACGGTATGTATTGTTGGGGCGCCACCATCTACTGTCCCTTGCCCACCACCAAGTAGACCTCGGGAGGTCAGTGCCCACAAGCGTGGCAGGGTGACTTGCCACAGCTCCGGGAGCTTCTATGGAGGTTTAAGCTTTCACTCTATTACCCTTTCGGTGTATGTGTCAAAACTATATTGGTCCATGAGACTCAGCTGGACAGTAGCCACACCTTAATTGAGGGCAAAAAGCCCTTGTGTTCTCTTTTAGAAGATTTCGCACTTGTCACCCTGCTCTGACCCTGTCAGCTTCGTTGCTGTCCTTCTTCTAGCAATGGCTGCCCAGGGAAGGAAGGTGGAGGATCCCCAAGGACACAGTCGGGCAGCTGTAGAACCACAGCTCTTTGAATCTTGGCAGGACTTTTTTCTTTTAAAGCAGATCAGTATTTTCCAAACTTCATGCATAGTTTTTGCCATTTTCCTATTGCCACTTGTATTAGTTACTTAACATATTTTTCTTCGAATTTATTCTTGTTTTAATAAGAATGTGTTATTTATATATAATTTATCATGTATTTTAATTTGGTCTTATCCTAATTCCTAATTGACAACATATACAAAGGTACAAATTTGGTGTGTGTACGGGTTGAAATAATTACTGCACAACTAGAATCAAAACTGTGTTTGGATATTGTGTGTACTCTCAGAGTGCACCTGTACAACAGCTGGGAACAAACCTGTATGAGACTATGCTGACTGCCCCGGGGGTTTGGTGCTCTAGGGAGATGGAGTCATCAGCCAGGCTTCTGTTAGCTTTAGCAGCTAAGAGGATGGCTGGTTAGCTATTTAGAAGCATTGCAAATAGAATTCCTGTCCACCAGGGTGTGGACAAGCTGATATTCCCAGCAAGCAGAAGAGTTTAGTTACTGACACTAGTATTTACAATATAGATAACACAGAGATGTGTATCTTGCTCCTCCCCCCCCCAAAAAAAAACAACAAACCTTCATCTTTATCCTACTGGGAATAAAAGTTGTGGAAAAAGTTACATTACTTTTATATGGAATGACTATGGAAATAGGGTCAAAACAGGGCCCTCACCAGACCATGAAACTCAATATTCAAGTGAAGCAAAAATGTAATAAATAAAACTCTGTTTGACCTTTCTCAATTGGGCTTTAAACTTTTTAAAACTTTTTGTGTGATAGTCTTTGTTTTAATAAAACTTGGTCTTACTTTCAGCCTCTGGGGAAAACAGAAGAGTTAAATAATAAAGAGAATCAGTAGGGAAAGGCCCCTGGGTTGTGATGGGGTCAGGTATTCCCAGGGTCTTGAGAGCAGGGTTGCTGGGTGGCCTCTGCTCTGTCAGCATGAGGGCCGTGTGCATGGAAAGACCAAAGGCCTGTCCTGCAGTTGTGTGTCTCCAGCAGGCACTTGTCTTTCTCGTTCTCTTGCTTTTAGGGGGTCAGGGGAGCTGTATATGGGGTTGGCTTCTTTGTACCACATAAAACACCTTGAAATGATTCCTGGCCTCCTCTTGTCCAGCTTTGAGAGAATGTAGAATCAGAGTTCTCTAGAAATTTGGAGCATCTCCAACTTCCCTCCCCAAAATGAGGGTTTTATTTTACATGGAAAATTGTGGGGAAAACTTGAATTTCCCTGCTTCTTGCGTTCTGTCCACCTCTCCGCCCACATCATCTCATTCTTCTTCACAAATACTCCTTTCATTATTCAGTTGTGCTGTGTCGATCCAGGGCGAGGGAGGATGTCCGTAAGACCTTGAGACTCCAAAGGGAGCGGTGTGGGTAAATGAACCAGCTTGAGAGCTGGGCCTCGCTGGGCGAGGGAGGCTGATTTGCTGCAGTCAGCGCAGGTGCAAAACGTTTGGCTTGTCTTCTCTTTGACATTGAGATAGGTTTTGTTCTTTGGAGGAGCCCTATATGGACGAGCCTTTTGAATATTTGCACTTTATTTTCAGAGGGCCTTTGCTGCTGACTTGTGTAAAAGCATCCCTTTGCTTATACCCCGTCAACTCCTTTTCCTAGAGGAAAGAAAAGGAGGCAAGTGACAGGTGAGCAGCAAATTGAGCTCTTGGGTTGAAATTGCAGATCCAGATGGTGAGCTGCCATTTTGTCTAATCAGAGATTGGATTGGCTTTGGAAACATCAAATGCTTCTGGATAGTGAGAGTTGGGCCTCTGTCCTTTGGCATCTTGCATTCTAAGATGAAGAGGGTCAGTTCCTCTGGTTCCAGCAGGATCCTAACCCCAGCCACCTCCCCCTGTGATTCCTGTCCACCTCATGAAGGAATGGATGAGGAGGGCAACATTATAATCTTCAAGAATTAGAACTGCGAAGGAACCTGAGCCAGCATTCTGTCCAATCTTATTAACAAGTTTAGGCAAGTAGGGTAAAGGAGTTTGCCCCAGGCCACGCAGCCAGCTAGTGCCTGAGCCAGTTGGTTCCCAGAGCAGCAGTCAGCAAGAACCTTAGCTCCACCTACTGGCCAGCCAGCATTGGCTAGTCACTGAGGCAGGCAGGGCCTTACCCAGGAAAGCACCACCCTTGATTTTATTTTTAACTTTTTAATTGGCATATTATATATATATACATGCAGGAAAGTGCCTATGACACGTGTACATTCTGATGGATTTGCACAAAGTGCACACACCTACCCAGCCGCCCAGAGAGACGAACGGAACATCACCAGCAATTCAGAACCAGCTTGTCTCACCACTCCTGGTCACTCACTGCCCCCACTGCTCTCCTGACTTCACCAGTACGGACGGCTTTGGTCTGCTTCTGTGTGCTCTGTATGAACGAACTCATGCGGCGTGTGCCGTTTTAGGTTTTTTGCATGTTGTGCTGTGAAATTCATGTCATCGTGTGCATTTGTAGACCATCCATTCTCATTGCTATAGAGTCTTCCATTGTGTGACTATGCTGCCGTTGATCGGCCCATTCTACCGCAGATGAGCATTTGGATAATTCCCAGTTTGGGGCTCTTCTCAATAGTGCTTCTGGAAACCCTCAAGTATATGGCTCTTGGTGGACATAGGGCCACACTGCACATCGACTGTATACTTGGAAGGGGAGTTTCTGGGTCACACGGAGTATGCATGCTCGGCTGTCTGAGAACACTGCCCGTTTCTGTAAATAGTGGTACCAGCTTGTACCTTGACCAGTGTGTGAGAGCTGACCTCCCTGGTGTCCTCAGTACACTGTTTCCTGTCCATTTCACTTTAGCCACTCTGGCGGGTGTGTAGTGGCATTATGTTGTGCTTTTAATCTCATCCTTTGTATTTGATTCCAAAGGACTTGGTTATGTGCTTTTGTTTGGTGCTTATAATGGACTTTGTAATCCTTACTATTTTTAGATGGCGACCTTAGGCAGGCATAATTTTTTAAGTTTCCGAAGAGGCTGATGTTTTCTAACAGACCCCACCATCTCCCAGCTGTTCTGTAGGGGAGAAGCGTGTGAAGTTGGTGTCTTGTACTGAATAACCATTCTGCTCACTGTATGGTTGGTTGCAGTGAGATCAGCAAAAATAAGGAACAAGATTTAAGTCAGGCTGGCTTAATTTGGTCTAGTTGACTTGATTAGTACCCACCATGGGCATTTACAATCCAGAGGAGTCAGTGGGCGAAAGATGGAGAAGTCTGAATCTTGTTCAAATTCAGGTCTGGTGAGACCAAACTTGATTTTCAGGTTTTGAGTGGGAAATTCCCCTGTTGTCATGAATACACTTTCAGGATGGAAGAATTCCAAAGAAGAAAAATGAAGATGAAGTAGCTCAAAACCCCTGACAACCTGAAAGCACATTGTAGTATTACTTCCTAGAATGGAGTTCAGGTTTTTCTGTTTGTCGAGGCAATTGCATGATCTAAAGAATGCACCGTGGAGATCCTGAGGGGGAATTAAAGATTCACTAGGAAACAGCGTTGGTACATGAAGCATGTTAGAGACTCAGGTCTCCTTATGTAAGCGGGTTATCTGAGTCATTCTCCGGCTCTTTTCCTGAGAGTTTCACACCAGCAGAGGAAGGTGATTAATGAAGACAGATTTGGCATCGTTTTTTATGTTGCTCTTTTTGCTGTGACTGTTTTTATCTAGGGGCCAGCTCAGGTGCTCCGGGAATGAGGGAGGTGGGAGTGGGGGAGTGAGGTCTCCAGAGTGGGAGACATGATCCATCTTGTGCTTGACAGTTGAGGGCCAGCTGAATAGATCGGATCCCTCGCCTGGACATGTCGGGAGTCTTGCTTAGCATAAAGATGTGTTTGCCAGAAAATAAAGTCACTGTGGACTTGGCAGAATACTGACTTTGGTAGGATAATAAGATGCTGTTTGCTAGGACCCCAGTGGCTTGTTTGCTTGTTAGTTGTTTTGTGGATTGTTCAGAAGGTTGTCGTGATCCTTTCTAGTAAGAATAGTGCCCTTGGAGGTTGGTGGGAGCCTCAGGGTTCCCACGTTGATCATACCCAGTGTGATGTTGGGTAAAAGTTGAATAAATATCTGTGTTTTGGGGATCTGACTTTCAGAACATTACGCTCCTATTATTATTCCCAATGTGACATTATATTGGGCAGAAGGGGGTGAGTATGGCCTGAAGGAGTGTGAGTGTGTATATGTTTGTGTGTATAGGGTAGCATCTGTGTTTTTGTAGCTGAATGGAAGGAAAGCAGACATTTGTGAGCACCCATAGGTGCTTGGGACTGTGCCCAGCCTTTGGATTTTCATGTATCAACTTATTCAACCTCATGTCTTCTACACTTTGCATGTGTGAAACTAAGGCTTGCAGGCCTGGAGGATTTGCTGGACTAGAGTCCCTGGAAAAGTGTAAGGGAAAGTGGGTGTGGGTACCTAAAAACTGAACTGAAAGCTACTTTCCAGAGGAAATGCATCATGGGGAGACACGGCATGTGCTATCAATGTGTTAGGGGAAGCACACTGACTGAAACCGCCCACCCTGGCCAGGCCCTTCAGTAACCGTTCCCATGAGTTGTTTTATGACAGGAGGTCCTGGTAAGGAATACAGAACCAATAAGCCACCACCAACTGGAAGAGTTCGGGAAAGGTCGAAAGGATATACCGCGTGTCCGTCCACTTCCCAGAATCCCTCTCGCTAGCGCCTCCCCCTTCCTACAACAAAAGCAGCAGTCACCCTCCACAAGGACCTTCATGAAAGTTCTTTATCTCAGAAATGGGGTTGAGATTAGAGACTTTCTATAGCACCAGTGGGACAACCACCATGGTGGGGGGTAGGGGGGTGGTCACTAGGCTTTCTCATTTTAGACGGCAGGCCCTATTGGGCTCACCACCTGTGGTAAATGTCTGACTTTTATAGCCAGAAGGAATAAGGAATGGGCCCTTATCTAGCCTCCTGTTGAGAGAAGTAGGTGTCTTAGGTCAATCAGACTGGAGTTCCCCGGGGGCAGAAGACATGTCTTTGATTTCCTCAGTGCCAAGCACAAATAAGCAATATGTTGATTGAAGGGTGGAAAACATGGAACGTTGAAGGGGAAAAAAAAATGAATTATAACTTTGAAAAATGTTTTTATGCCTTGCCCTTTCTCAAAAGGATTTGACATCATCACCGGAAATGGTGGTTTAGATGCACTGGGAGCTGGTTCCCGGGCAGATGATGTGAGTGGAGAGGGTGGGTAAGACAGGTGTGAATATCTGCTGGCTGTGACTGTTATTGCTGGCTTCTAGGAGGCATAATAGGAAGTAGATTCTTTCCTCTTCTGCCCTTTTCTTTCCTCAGGCAAGCTGATCACAATGCAGAGAGGTAGTGTTACAGATGAGGGTAATGGTGAATCCACACCTAACTTCAAGTCAATCCCTTGTAAAATTCAGAAACACTCTGTTCAAATCCCTTACAACAGTGTTTCTCTCTAGATGTGAGTGTGATTGTAAAGACTGATATGAAATCAGTCTTTTTTAAAAAAAATATGTATAATGTTGGTAAACATCTAAGTGCTCATGAATAAAACTCTCATTCTTTCAAACAAACAAACAGAAAATACCTGACAACAGATCATGAGATAACTTCCTAAGATGGGCCCAGAATCTGCTCAGTGACGTGGGTGCTCAGCACAGGACAGACACTCACAGCCCCCTGCCTTCTGGGGACTTGACTGCCCTAGATGAGACTGTTCATCAACAGTCAGCCGTTGTCATGACAACATGACAAGCTATCCCAACTCTTAGCGGCTTAAGACACTAAGTCTTTTATTGGTGTTCCCAGGTCTTGGGTCAGTTGGGTGGTGGTTCTGGTTTCCACTGGGTTTACTCATGTAGTGATTAGAGGGTCAGTCTGCTGTTCTTAGCTGGCTTCTCACATGTTTGGGGGGCGTTGGCTGACTGAGTTTGGTCCAGGATTGTCTCAGCTGAGACTGTAACTAACCAGGATTCTTGTCTTCCTTAATCAGTCGAAATTGATAAGAAGCCAGACAAGAAATTCAGGCAAGGCTTTACTGGGGCCCCTGCTGCAGCAGGAGGGGAGTGTAAACAAGTAACAGGTTCCTTTGCTCACTTGCTCCCCATTGGGAGGGTGAGCTGGTTCCTTTCACAGGATGAGGGTAGGGGCGTGGCCGGAGGGGTGGCTTACCACCACCCCGTAGGTGGTGTTGGGTGCAGGGGGCATGCACAGTACCCTACTTTTGCTCCAGGCTCTTCAGAAATGGCAGTTGGGTTTTTCGGTCTTTTTGTATCATTTTGTCCATAATTTGCCCCAGCGGAAGGTCCCCTGGAGAAGGGAAAGGCTACCCACTCCAGTATTCTGGCCTGGAGAATTCCATGGACTGTATAGTCCATGGGGTCGCAAAGAGTCAGACACAGCTGAGTGACTTTCACTCACTCACTCATACATTCACAGTTATTTTTAGTCCCGTATAGTTTCTCTATATTTTGTTGTTTGGGAGATATTTGTCCAGGTGCAAACACTGCAGCCAAGTCTCCCAGGTCCCAGCTGGTGTTGGCGGGCTCCCTTCCACATGGCCTGCCCTCTTGCAGCCGTTTGATCCAGGTTATAGGGTAAGCAGAAGCATGCGATGAATGTCTTTTGAGGCCCAGGTTCAGAACTGGCATTCCTGACTTCTACCACATTTATTAGCAAAGCAAGGTGCAACATGTGTCCAGATTTAAAGGGTAAGATGGAGACTGATCTTGGTGAGAGTTGCTCCGGAGTCTCATTGCAAGGTGTGTGGATAAGGGATTTCCCTAATTGGGACCACCAGTGCCCTACATCTCCTACATTTATCCTTTTTATTCATTCACCCCATAATCCTTCTAATGGTCTTTCAGGCCGTCCTTCGCTCTTGTTCCATTCTTTATTAATGAAAACTCAAAAGACTGTGTGCCATTTACTGTGCAGAGTCATTGAAGAAGCTGCCAAGATGAGTGAGATACAAGCCCACCTTGGAAAAGTTCATCACCAAAGGGGTGGGGGAAATACACATGAAGACGGCCAGTTGGAATCGCCCAGCAAATCTTGTGTGCAAAGTGGGCCTTGACCCCAGAGGAAGAGGTGAACCAAGTCTCTCTCTGTGGGTAGAGAGACTTCTCAGAAGAGGAACGAAGTCACCCAGGAACTGGGAGCAGGAAATGGCTGGACGGAAGGGCACGCAGATGGCAGGACCTTAGCAGCTTGTTCTGGAAGGCTTGGGTCCCTGTTAGGGTGAAGTGGCAGGAGATCGAGTGGGCCAGGTGGACCCTGCAGCTTGGAGCGCTCAGGGTGCAGCCATTCCTCACAGCCAAAGGGCAGTTGTTGGCAGACTTCTTTTTCTCTCTGACACATGCACTGGAAGGAACAGCCAGTGTGGTTATTGCAGGCTGATGCCTTTTCCTCACCAGGAGGAGGAAGGCAGGCAAGTGTGGTTCTGTGGATTCCAAACTGTGTGCCGAGGCACCCTGGGGTGCCCCGAGGAAGTCACGAGATTTAAGTCAAAGTCATAGGATATTGTGTAACTGTGAGGAAAATAGCTCTCTTTGCCAGATACCACCACAAAGTTGTTGGGACCTAATGTTTTGCTAAGTGGAGCTTTTTTTAGTTACTTCTTTTGGCCAAAGGGTGTCCTGAAAAAATGACTAAATCTCTAAAGGCACAGTAAAGTGGGAAAGTTTGTTTGGGAAAGGGTGAAAGTGTTAGTCATTCAGTTGTGTGTGACTCTTTGCGATCCCATAGACTGTAGACTGCCAGGCTCCTCTGTCCATGGGAATTCTCCAGGCAAGAATACTGGAGTGGGTTGCCATTCCCTTCTCCAGGGGATTTTCCTGACCCAGGGATCGAACCGGGGTCGCCTGCACTGGAGGTGGATTCTTTACTGTCTGAGCTACCAGGGAAGCCCCTTGAGTTTGGGAACTGCTGGTGAAATTGTTAAGGGTCCTGGGTTCAAATGCTGCCCGCTGCCTCCTATTAGAGGTGTGACCTCGGCAAGCGAGTTGCTTTCTCGGTCGTGCATCTGTAAAGGGGAGATGGTGCCTCCTCCTGCAGGGGTGACCAAGAGGAATAAATGAGTTCGTATAAGTAAGAGGCTATAAGTGGAGCCTGGTAGTGGGTAGACACTAACTGGCTAGCCGCCTTAACATTCAGCATCACCATGTAATTGGGCTCTTGCGGAGTCCATTGTCTGCAGAGGGTGTCACTGAGTTTGACAGGATTGAGCAACTGAGCATGTATCCGCGCGTACACACACACACACACACACACACACACACACGCACACACGCACACACGCACACACGCACACACACACACACACACACGCACGCACACACACACACACACACACACACACGCACACCAGT
Organism: Cervus canadensis; assembly: GCF_019320065.1. Classification (NCBI taxonomy): domain Eukaryota; kingdom Metazoa; phylum Chordata; class Mammalia; order Artiodactyla; family Cervidae; genus Cervus; species Cervus canadensis. The sequence goes on from NC_057400.1 coordinate 15,077,111, forward strand.
CCACAGAAGCACAGCACAGGTACCCCTTGTTGGAAGGAAGGTCTGCAGAGAAGTCCACAAGTCTTTGAGTGGCCAGTGGGGCTTTCTGTTCTGTGTGACGTTGCAGGGCAGTGCTGCGCATCCTCACACCTGGCCATGGGACCCTTGTTCTCCCACAGCCTCTCATTTCAGGGAACTTTACTTTGCAGACGCAGCTGTGTTTCGAAGTCCTGTTCTTAGGCACCTCCATTCATACGGAGTCTCTTTCCCACATCCCCACCTCTCCCCGCAGTGAAATGACCTGTCTCCACCATCAATGGCTCAGATGAAAGGAGCATAAGAGGGTGTCTCTCGGGCTTGTCGTTTCCTGCATTAATGAGCAGGAGCCACCTGGCCTGTGATGTGAGGGTGGGGCCAGGGGGCACTCCTGCAGGTGCCGGCAAATTCTTCCATGCACCAGGTAGGCTTTCATTTGTAATTTTAAGCTGATTTTTGATGGCTTAGGCTGCTTATTGTCCCCTCCCTCTTTTTTCTTGAGAGAGCATGCGATGGCTTTGGGTCTCTGATGTTCTATGTGTGTGAATGTGATGCTGCCATGTTTTATTTTCTGCAGCGGCTATCTCTCCATGGTCCTCCTTATCTCTCTCTCTCCTTCAGTCCACTCTGTTCACTCCCCTTTCATCCAGGGAACTTTTTCTTTTCTCCTCCACGCAAATGTCACTCTGAGTCCTCTCTCTGACTTGTAGCTGGGAGTTGGTCGTGGCCTCATTTCTCATTCTGATCCTGCTCTTTTTGGATTCTGCCAAATCTCTTTTGCATTTGTTTTTCACCTCCGCACTCTAGGCTGTCAGCAGTTCACTGAGCCCTTTCCAAGCTCATTTTTCCCCATTTGCTTTTTAATTAGTTTTCCTCTCCGCTTCTCCTCTGGTCCCCTCCATCCTACAGTCCTCTGTGGCTGAACAGAACAAGTCCCACCATCTCTTGCATGCTTTTAAGAAAATGTGGGTGGGGTAGTGGCCATCATGGTTATTGTTTCCAGGCTGGTGGCTTTGTCTTGAAATTTGGGCTTTCATTCATTTGTCATCTCGCTCTGTAACAAGGCATGTCACCTATTTGCAGACATTTTATGATCTGCAGAAAGTTTCCAGAGCCAGGGACATGATATCTCCCATGGAGTATTTGTAGAAAAGGATTTGTATTTTAAAAATAAAGTGTTCTGAGTAAGTCTTAACCTGTTTTTTGTTTTGTTTTGTTTTGAAGTACAGCTTCTAGAAGACAGGGCACAGGCTTCCTTTTATAGATTCAGCACCGTCTATGAAACCTCTGAAATGTTAAATAACCTTTAGTGTCTGGGTATTTGGGGGGCAGAGAGTGTTCATAGCTTTTTTCAGATTCCCGCTGGATTCTGTGGCCCCCCCAATATTTAGCTTCCCTGTGACAGAGGATGTGAGATGGTTGGATGGTATCATTAACTTAGTGGACATGAATTTGAGCAAACTCCGGGAGTTGGTGATGGACAGGGAGGCCTGGAGTGTTGCAGGCTATGGGGTCGCAAAGAGTCGGACACGACTGAGCGAGTTAACAACAGAAGAGATTGAAGTTAACAATGCACGATCTTGAAGAAAAGGATAGAGGCTGCAGGAGCATGAAGGAACACATTTCTAGTGAGGACAGAGCCCTCACCGGCATCGGAGGTCCGCGGCCCAGATCACCACGGCTGTGGCAGCCACACAAGGGGTGGTCAGGAAGGTGCTTGGAATTTGTTTTTGAGAGTTTTTTTTTCCCCCCCCTGTACTAATTCTTACCCATTAGGGATGACTGCTGATAGATTGTCAGAGCTTGAATGGAATAAAAGGGAAAGGTCACTGCCTTAGGAATTTCCCATCTAAAGCACGTCTCACCAGCTCTGCCCTCTGCTGCCTGTCACCCCAGCTCCTCAGGGCGTGGCAGGGGCTGCAAGGAACCAAGGCGGTCAGGGTCCCTGTTGGAGCTCTTAGATCCTTGCTGCTCAGAGGCGCTCCACAAACTGGCAGTGTTGGCAACAGCTGGAGGCTTATCAGAAGTGCAGACTCTTGCAACTGGAGATCATAATACTAAGTGGAGAAAGTCAGAACGAAAAAGACCAATGCCAAATCATTTACCACTTATTAAAAAGCATATCATTTATATGTGGGATCTAAAATACAACATAAATTAACTTATATATGAAACAGGAACAGATTCACGGTCACAGAGAATAGACTTGTGTTTGCCAAGGGCTAGGAGAGGGAGGTCTGGAGAAGGCAATGGCACCCCGCTCCAGTGTTCTTGCCTGGAGAATCCCAGGGACGGGGGAGCCTGGTGGGCTGCCATCTGTGGCCTCACACAGAGTCAGACACGACTGAAGTGACTTAGCAGCAGCAGCAGGGGAGGGAGGACTGGGAGTTTGGGACTAGCAGATGCAAACTATATTATATATAGGATGGATAAACAACAAGGTCTGACTGTATAGCACAGGGAACTGTATTCAGTATCCTGGGATAAACTATAATGGAAAAGAATATAAAAAAGAATGTATATATGTATAATAGAGTCATTCTGCTGTATAACAGAAGTTAACATTGTAAATCAACTTTCATTTTAAAAAGGGAGCTTGGGATTGATGTGTACACACTGCTGGACTTGAAATGGATAACTAACAGTATCCTACTGTATAGCACAGGGAACTCTCCTCAATGTTATGTGGCAGCCTGGATGGGAGGGGAGTTTGAGGGAGAATGGATACACGTATATTATGGCTGAGTCCCTTTGCTGTCCGCCTGAAACTGTCACAGCATTGTTAATTGGCTATACTCCAGTATAAAATAAAAAGTTAAAAAAAGTAAAGCAGAAGCAATATTGTAACACATTCAGTTCAATAAAGACTTTAAAAAAATGATCCACAACAAAAAAAAAATCTTAAAAAAACTGTGATAAAAAATGTTATTAAATGCAAAAAGAAAAAAAAAAACAAAGAATAAGTGCAGATTCTTGAGACCCACAGACTCAGAATCTATGGAATAACCAGAGTCCTAGGTGATTCACAGGTACATAAATGTTCAGGGAGCAAAGTTCTAGGCTCAGCATGTTTCATGGGCAGTGGTCAAATCTCTCTGAGGCATTGTGTCATGGGCACGGCCCCTCCCTGTGTCAGATTTGGTTCTGATTTCCTATCACTATTACGATAAATTCTAACACAAATATATATAAGCCACTTTGTGTTAGAATTTATCATAAAATAAATATGTATGTATCTGTAATATATATCTGTATGCGATTTGATTTGGTACTTTGCTGTGAGTGTTAAAGCAAATGTGTAGATCAGAAAAAGAATCCTTTTGACTATCTACTCATACTCACTGTATGCAATCACTGTAGAAGGTTCTGGGATTCAAGCAGTAGGACCTTGGTTTTGACTTTGAGGAGTCTGGTCCAGGAGGATAAACATTAAAAGAGTGATTTCATCTCATAGTATATCTTGTGATTCATAAGGAATCAGAGAAAAGAGCGGGTAGATTTTTGTCCCACTGCCGACGTGTCACCCATATCAGTAGATATTGATAGGTGGACAGCCCTGTGTGCTAAAGTCATTTTTAGACCTTTACCAGAATCTGACCACTTCTGGGAGCTTCTGTGATGCCTCCTCAAACTGTGACTGGATAGCACTTTTTGTGTTTTCAAGCAAGTAGCTTAAATAGCCATTTGTTCAGTTACCAGTCAGCTGGTATGTAACCCAAGAGAGAATGTTTGTCGTTGAGTGCTTGTTCTGGGCTCTGCCCCTTGGCTAAGGATCCCTACTTCCTATTCCGTGGAATGACTTCCCGATGTGACTTTTTGTCTTTGTGATCTCACACTGAAGGCATGTTATGTTTCAACTGAATGCTTTTCCTTCTGAATCGCCTAGCTGGAAGCATGGTCACTAATCCCTACAGCTGAATTAACCTATTTGAAGATTTAGGAGGTAGATCTTGGCTTTCTCTCTCTCTTTTAAACTGAAAGAGTTTATTTAGAGAGATACACATTCTACAGGCAGAGTGTGGACCATCTCAGAAGGCTAAGAGACCATGAGAGAAACACATTCCATAGAGTGTGAACACACAGAAGGCTAGAGAGGCCTTGAGAGAAAGCATTCCACAGACAGTGTGGAACATCTCAGAAGGCTACAGAGGCACTGAGAGACAGGCATTTGATAGAGTGTAGACTGTCTCAGAAGGCTAGTGGGGCCTTGAGAGAAAGATATTCCATAGAGTATATGGACCATCTCAGAAAGCTGGAGGATCCTTGAGAGAAAGACATTCCACAGAGAGGGCGCAGACCATCTCGGAAAGCGAGAGCGGCCCTGTAGGAAAAGTTTCCATAGAGTGTGGGCCATCTCAGAAGATAAGAGAGACCTTGCTTGCCTCTCTTGGTGCAAGATTAAGAGTTTTGCAGCAGAAAGAAGCAATGACCCTATAAAGTGTGTACTTTCTGTTGACAGATGTAGAACAAAAACTGTATCTGGGAAACCAGAGTGTTTGCCTCTTGTTGTGTTTTTTATTTTTTTTTTATGAGAAACTCTTTATCTATACCCTTACTTGCTTTTCCACACTCCTTTGTTTTGGAATCACATAAACTTGGGATCAAATTCTTTAATCACTTACTAGCTGGGTGAGCTTTGAAAGGGCAGTTGGCTAATTCTCTGAACATCATGTAAAGTGAGGAGCAATTATTTCAAAAGGGTAAGAATGAAGCGAAGTGGTATGTACAGAGGGTCTAGCACAGTATTTGGTATCAAGTGCCTAGTATCCAGCAGGCCCAGTTGCTGGTCACTGTGCCCCCGACACTGTGTTGAAATATGCTTATGAATAAAAGTAACACATGGCCAGCCCTCCTTAGATCTTACAGTCATTTAGTATAAGACTAAAATGCTAAGCAGGTAATAGGTATATAAAGAAGTCTGCACGGTTTCCATGGAAAATTGGAGGGCTGTGCCCAACACTACTGCCAAAATCCTCTCAGAGGAAAAGGTTTAGTGTGACCAGATAGTCCCATTTTTCAGGAGCTGCCAGAAACTTAGTTTTTTATATTAAATATCCCTGTTTTCCAAATGTTGTTAAGTCATTAAGGAAAAATGATTTCTTGTCTACCAAGGGTATATCCACAAGGTTTTGTTTGTGCCCTCCAAGACTCTGTTTCCCCAGTCCTGGATTTAGAAAAGCCAGAGGAACCAGAGATCCAATTTGCCAGCATCCATTGGATCATCGAAAAAGCAAGATAGTTCCAGAAAAACATCTGCTTCATTGACTATGCTAAAGCCTTTGACTGTATGGATCACAACAAACCATGGAAAATTCTGCAAGAGATGGGAATATCAGACCACCTGACCTGCCTCCTGGGAAATCTGTATGCAGGTCAAGAAGCAACAGCTAGAACTGGACATGGAACAACAGACCAGTTCCAAATTGGGGAAGAAGTACGTCAAGGCTGTATATTGTCACCCTGCTTATTTAACTTGTATGCAGAGTACATCATGTGAAATGCTGGACTGGATGAAGCACAAGCTGAAATCAGGATTCCTGGGAGAAATATCAATAACCTCAGATATGCATATGACACCACCCTTATGGCAGAAAGCAAAGAAGAAGAACTAAAGAGCCTCTTGATGAAAGTGAAAGAGGAGAGTGAAAAAGTTGGCTTAAAACTCAGCATTCAGAAAACTAAGATCATGGCATCTGGTCCCATCACTTCATGGCAAATAGATGGGGAAACAATGGAAACAGTGACAGACTTTAATTTGGGGGGCTCCAAAATCACTGCAGATGGTGACTGCAGCCATGAAATTAAATGACGCTTATTCCTTGGAAGAAAAGCTATGACCGACTTAGACAGCATATTAAAAAGCAGAGACATTATTTTGCCAGCAGAGATCTGTCTAGTTAAAGCTGTGGTTTTTCCAGTAGTCATGTATGGATGTGAGAGTTGGACTATAAAGAAAGCTGAGTGCTGAAGAATTGGTGCCTTTGAACTGTGGTGTTGAAGACCCTTGAGAGTCCCTTGGACTGCAGGGAGATCAAACCAGTCCATCCTAAAGGAGATCAGTCCTGAATATTCATCAGAAGGACTGATGCTGAAGCTGAAACTCCAACACTTTGGCCATCTGATGCAAAGAACTGACTCATGGAAAAAGACCTGATGCTGGGAAAGACTGAAGGCAGGAGGAGAAGGGGATGACAGAGGATGAGATGGTTGGATGGCATCACCAACTCAATGGACATGAGTTTGAGCAAGCTCCAGGAGTTGGTGATGGACAGGGAAGTCTGGTGTGCTGCGGTCTTTGGGTTCACAAAGAGTCGGACACAACTTAGCGACTGAACTGAACAAGAAGAATGCGTTGTGCTAAGTGAAAGATGACCATCATAAAGACCACATGGTATAGGATTCTGTTTATATGAACCATCTACCATAAGCACATCTATGGAGACAGAAAGTGAGTTAGTGATTGCCTAGAGCTGGGGGATGGGTAGAGGACTAGGAAGTGAACTGAAGGGTTTTCTTTTCAGAATGATGGAGATACTCTAAATTTGATTGATTTGATAGTTGCACAACTCTGTGGACATTCTAAAAACTTTGAATTGCACACTTTGAAAGAATAGATTGTATGGTATATGAAGTGTGTGTCAATAAAGCTGTCACCAAAAAAAGATAACCTAGACAAATGATAGTTAGAGAAACCACATCCCTCAGTGGTGGGTGGTAAATGCTCCCGATGTATAAACGTACAGGTCCATTGTCCACAGGTCAGAGGAGCTTCATGAAGTGCTTTCTCTTTGGATGTCCTTTCACATAGAACTTTCCTTTTTAATTTGGAAACCATTTCTTTAAGGGAGATTATTGCAAAATGAACTGAATAACTGCATGATTTCTTAACAGGGCATTCCTCTCCTCTCCAGCTCTTCAGTATAGGAAGCAGATTGGAGAACCAATGCATTCTCTGAGGTTTTTCTCCTGGTTTTCCATCACTACTTAAGTGTTTAAGGTCTAATTGTATATCCTTTCCGCTCAGGGTCTTGTGATAGTAGCTGCCCAAGGAATCTGTAAATTTGTAAATTATTTAATTTACAAGTGATGCAAAGCCAAAATGATATCTAGAACTTTAACTGACAGAAACAATCAAAGAAAAACAGTGGGATAGAACAATGGGCCTAATTTAACAATATAAAATGTCTTGGGCATGCAGCAGCAGCAGCCCCTTATCTGCAGTTTCACCTTCTGCAATTTCAGTTACACACAGTTAACCACAGTATGAAAATATTAAATGGAAAATTCCAGAAATAAGCAATTCAAAAGCTTTAAATTGTGCACCATTCTGAATAACGACAATACACTACTTCCTGACCGAATGTGAATTATCTTTTTGTCTAGCGTATCCACCTATTAGCCACTTAGTAGCCATCTCAGATTTCAAATCAGCTATAGGGCTTGTGTTCAAGTCATCCTTATTTTACTTTAATACTGGCCCCAGTGCACTGGAGTGGTGATGCTGGCAATTTACATGTGCCAAGGAGAAGCTGTAAAGTGATTTCTTTAATGCATAGGTGAAGGTTCTCAACTTATTGAGGTTGGTAACATCTGCACTAAAAATGAATCTTCTATCTGAGATGCTGTAAAGAAGGAAAAGAATGTTTGTACTGGTTCTGCTGTTGCTCCTCGGACTGCAGAAGTTATAGCCACAGCACAGCATGTGGTATTTAATTAACATGGAGGAGGCTTTAAATTTGTACAGTAAGATATTTTGAGAATGATTCATTTATATAAGCTTTCTTACAATGTATTGTTATAATTGTTGATCTTATTAGTAGTTATTATTAATTGTACTGTGCCTAATTTATAAATTAAACTTTATCACTGGTATGTTCGTATAGGGAAAAAAATGGCATATTATAGGGTTTGGTACTATGCACAGTTTCAGGCATCCACTGGGGGTCTTAGAACATATCCCCCAAGGATAAGAAAGGCACCACTGTAAATAGGAAGTTATGCATGCAAATGCAAAACATCTATATCAACCCAGAGTGGAGAAGAGTGGGCTTCCCTGGAGGCTCAGATTGTAAAGAATCCACCTGCAATGTGGGAGACCTGGGTTCGATCCCTGGGTTGGGAAGATTCCCTGGAGAAGAGAAAGGCTACCCAGTCCAGTATTCTGGCCTGGAGAATTCCCATGGACAGAGGAGCCTGGCAGGTTCCATACAGTCCATGGGGTCACAAAGAGTCAGATGCAGCTGAATGACTTTCACTTTCACTTTCTTTCAGAGTGGAGAAGACCCTGCTTAATGGTAATTCCAATTATAAATAAAGCTGTGGTGGTTTTAATTTGGTTATGGTCGGAAAGAAGGTTAAATAAGAGCCAAAGATTGCTCTGAGTTCTAGAAAACTAACCATGAAGTTTGAGTCAGACCCCAGATCATCACTTAATGACTGAATGATGAGGGCAGGCTGTTGAACTTCACTGCATCTCAGTTTCCTCATCTGTAAAATGGGGATAGTAGCATCAGCCTTGCAGGACTGTTGTGAAAATCAACCGTGTTAATGTTTGTGAAGCCTTAAAGCTATACCTGGCACCTAGGAGGTGCTATATGATGATGATACAGATGATAGAAAATGGTTCTAGCAGTAGGAGTTCCAGCTTAAGGAAGATGACAACAGTGCCAGGACTTGGCAAACATCGGATCCCACTGGGAACACTGAGATCTCATTAACAGGATCACTGACTTACAGGGCCTGCAGACAGAGGCTGGCCCTGCTTGGGGAGGGGCTAGTGCAGTTTAGCAAATAATCATTGTGTATCTTTACTCACTAAAGAGCCTTTTTCTTCTGGGGACACCTTTGTGGGAAAACCAGAATTCAGTGTGCTGGGGATAAAACGTTCACATCACATGTGTGATGTGGAATAAACTAAGGTTTACAGGGAGAGGCAGCCTGCATTAGGACAGAGAAGTATCACTGAGAGCATGTCTGTACTTTACCACAGAATCAGTGTCTCTCAGTCCTGGGTTCTTTTCCTGTAATGCAGATACTATACTGGCCGTGAGAATTAAGGTTTACGTGAAGCTCCTAGTTGGTACATGGCAAACACTCAAGAAATAGTTCTTATAATATAGCAAAATAATATAGTTAGGAATAATCCAAATACAGCAGTGACCCTAGCACAGACATTTCACAAAAGTCATCAGAGAGTAACAGAAGGGAGGGATCCTGTGTGTTTACAGCCTAACAAGGCAACGTTTTATTTGAAAATGGCCTTTCAGTAGGGAAAGATTGGGGTGGAGGATGGGGTAGATGGTGAAGAAGCTAATTTCTGATCATCAGTGGTATTGAAAGGATTCATTTAGGTTATAGAGAAGGTAATAGAAGTTAACTTGTTAAAATTTATTTTTATTGGGGTATGTGTGCTAAGTCGCTTCAGTTGTGTCTGACTCTTTGTGACCCCATGGACTGTAGCCCACCAGGCTCCTCAGTTTATGGGATTGTCTAGTCAAGAATACTGGAGTGGGTTGCCATTTCCTTCTCCAGGGGATCTTCCTGACCCAGGGGTTGAACCTGTGTCTCTTAAGTCTTCTACATTGGCAGGCGGTTCTTTACCACTAGAGTAACCTTGGAAACCCAATTATTGAGGTATAGTTGATTTACAATTTTGCATTCATTTCAGGTATACAGTTGAAGTAACTATTTTTGAGGTCCCTTCTCCTCCTTAGGATTCTTGGTAATTTATTCTAGGAATGTTTCTTTTGTTGCAGGGGTTCCTGAAATTTGAATTCTCTGCCTCAAAGAAATGCATTTCTAAATGAAACTTTGAGTGGTTGTGGCAGTCCACCCAAGGAAATGTTTGTCCAGGGACCCTTTCCCTATTCCCAATAAACTGTTCTCCTACATGTAAAAGAAAATGTAGAAACATCTGTTGTAGGATATTCAATTTTGAAAAAAACTTTTAAGTCAAATTTCTTGTGGTGGTTAGTTCTGTTTATAGGAATGCTAGAATCTAACATTTCTAGATCCTGGGGGGACATCTCGGTTGGGTAGCTCTTTTCCAAGTGGAGGTACATAGGGTTAAGGTTTGGGAGTGTGGCTGGCTGTGAGAATGGTCTGACCATGGCCACATGGCTGATGTGGCTGAACAATGTCCGCCCTTCTTACCCACTGTGCTAAGTTGTCCATCCCCGGTTCTTTATTCCCCATCAGGTAAGGAAAAAGGGATTTCCGCACTGTGGAAGACAACACATAAACCTGTTGCCCTGTAGAACCTTATGGCAACCTTTCTGATCCGTCTTTACACACCAGCTCTTCATTTTCCTATCTTAATGCATGATAGCCCCTGCTGTCCAAGATGAAAGTCTAGAGGTCATCTGAGACTCCTCCCCCTATCCCCTTCACTTAGTCTTCATTCACTGTCCTGCCAATTTGACCTCTTGACTGTGTCCACCTACCATGTCTACCATTACCCTGTTGAGGCCTTTATCTGACTCAGTCTTTACCCAGAATTGCATGATCCTGCCTCCAGAGCTATGGTCAGGCCCTCTTCAAATCCTCTGCATAGTAGCCAAGATCAAATATGGTGGTCTTTCTGCTTTTAAAAGTCTCCAGTGATTTACATTGTTTGGGGCTCTTGTTGAACAGGGGAGGTTGTCCAGAAACATCTGCAGACCCTTTGCCCAGTATTTAGGTATAGGTCCCCTCCTGGACTCATCAGTAGAAAAGGGGCATTTGGAATGGAGTTTGGGCTTCTGTATGATGAAAAATATTGAAAAATCTCCCCAAACAGGAAGAAACTCAATAAATAATGCTTTCGGAAGCAACGGGTTTTTTTTGTTTGTTTGTTTTGAAATAATTATTTAACAGGAAGTTGCAAAAATAGTACAGAGTTTTATGAACCCACCTCCCTCAGCGATGTCATTTTATATGCCAGAACATTGACTACTGTTCAGTTGCTCAGTGGTGTCCGACTCTTTGCGACCCCTTGGACTGCAGCACGCCAGGCTTCCCTGTCCATAACCAACTCCCGGAGCTTGTGCAAACTCATGTCCATCACGTCAGTGATGCCATCCAACCATCTCATTCTCTGTTGTCCCCTTCTCGTCCTGCCTTCAATCTTTCCCAGCATCAGGGTCTTTTCCAATGAGTCAGCTCTTCTTACAGGTGGCCAAAGTATTGGAGTTTCAGCTTCAGCATCAGTCCTTCCAATGAACACCCAGGACTGATTTCCTTTAGGATGGACTGGTTGGATCTCCTTGCAGTCCAAGGGACTCTCAAGAGTCTTCTCCAACACCACAGTTCAAAAGCATCAGTTCTTCAGTGCTCAGCTTTCTTTATGGTCCAACTCTCACATTTACACATGACTACTCGAAAAACCATAGCATTGACTAGACAGACCTTTGTCGGCAAAGAAGTGTCTCTGCTTTTTAATATGCTGTCTAGGTTTGTCATAGCATTTGTTCCAAGGAGTAAGTGTCTTTTAATTTCATGGCTGTAATCACCATCTGCAGTGATTTTGGAGCCCAAGAAAATGAGGTCTGTCACTGTTCCCATTGTTTCCCTATCTATTTTCCATGAAGTAATGGGACCAGATGCCATGATCTTCGTTTTTTGAATGTTGAATTTTAAGCCAACTTTTTCACTTTCCTCTTTCACTTTCATCAAGAGGCTCTTTAGTTCTTCTTCACTTCCTGCCATAAGGGTGGTGTCATCTGCATATCTGAGGTTATTGTTATTTCTCCCAGCAATCTTGATTTCAGTTTGTACTTCATCCAGCCCGGCATTTCGCATGATGTACTCTACATATAAGCTAAATAAGCAGGGTATCATTACACAGCCTTGACATACTCCTTTCCCGATTTGGAACCAGTCTAATGTTCTCTGTCTGATTCTAACTATTGCTTCTTGACCTGCATACAGATTTTTCAGGAGGCAGTTAAGGTGGTCTGATACTCCCATCTCTTTAAGAATTTTCTACAGTTTCCACATAATCAAAGACTTTGGTATAGTCAATGAAGCAGAAGTAGATGTTTTTCTGGAATTCTCTTGCTTTTTCTATGATCCAGTGGATGTTGGCAATTTGATCTCTGGTTCCTCTGCCTTTTCTAAATCCAGTTTGAACATCTGGAAGTTCTCAATTGATGTACTGTTAAAGCCTAGCTTGGAGAATTTTGAGTATTAGTTTGCTATACCTAAGTAATGTTTTTTTTATTGCCCATTTCTCTTGCTAGGTTAGAATGTCAAACTTCTTGTTATGTGGACTCATGCGTTATTTCTCAACTTCATCGGGACACTTGTTTTTTTTTAACATTTATTTAAACTTGGCTGCATCTAGTCTTAGTTGTGGCGTACCAGCTTAGGTTCTTTGTGACATGTGGAATCTTATTAGTTCACTGACCAGGGATCGAACACATGTCCCCTGCATTGCAAGATGGATTCTTAACCACTGGACCACCAGGAAAGTCCTGTGACACATTTTGATTCAAGATCAGCATGGACAGTCTTACGTCTGTGAGTACAGATGGTCATAGCAGTGGTCTTTACTGTATGTGAATGTCCATAAGATTTTGATAGCTGTCACTTGTTTATCCTTGCAAGTGGATTATACCCCCAAAGAATAAATCTGAGCCCTGTAATTCTATCCGGTGACCTGAGGTCATAACTTTCTTATGTAAAAAGTCAGAACTGCCACAACAGGTTTTATGCTAGAACAGTGCAGTTATTCTTCTTGAATCTAAGATACAGTTTGCTTAGAATGATGTCCATGTGAGTTGTTTCCCAGGCACGTGTAAATCTTGCTTTGTTTTATCTTATTTAGATGGTAAAACATAAGGGCATAGGGATTGTTTTGTTGTTGTTCGGTCTTGTTTTGGTCATAATTCTAAACTACAGCTGCTTTGAGGGAATGACTCTAGGCTGTGAATTTGAAAGTGGAGTTTTGCTCTGAGTGACAGAGTCCTACTGAATTACTATGGCTTATAATGAATTCAGGGGGATGGGTTTCAGGCTTTTAGGTGCTGACCTAGGACATTCTTTGAAGCAGTAATCTTTACCAACACCAGGCATCGGGCTTGGTGACTGAGCTCTGCTCCCTTCTCCAGCAAAACTGACAGGCGAACTAGAAAAATCCTTTGTGTCAGTCATGGTGACATTTTGCTGACACTTGCCTCCGCTTTCTGCATCTCAGACAGATTAGTTTGCATCTTTTGAAAAAAGGAACTGAGGGGCAGTAAGGAAACCACTGTCTGATTCAGAATAAAACCTGGTTAGCAGAGGCTGGTGATACGTTCTAAAATAAGGCAGTAGTGGAGAGATTTCTCACCTCAGTCACAGAGGCTGCTGGGGAGCCTTATAGGAGTCCTGAGACTTATTCAGTAACACTCACCTCTCATTAAGGACTAGGCACTGTTGCAAATTAAAATCCTGCAGATTAGACATTTTATAGACAAGGATGCTGTATCTCCATTTCTATAACTTCCCAAAGGGAGAGGTGCATATGTGCATGCTTAGTCACTTCAGTCGTGTCTTACTCTTTGCAACCCCATGGACTATAGCCCACCAGGCTCCTCTGTCCATGGGATTCTCCAGGCAAGAATACTAAAGTGGGTTGCCATGCCCTCCTTCAGGGGATCTTCCCAACCTAGGGATCAAACCTATGTTTCTTAGGTCTCCTGCATTAGAAGACGGGCTCTTCAGCATTAGTGCCACCTGAGAAGCCCCGAAGGAAGAGGGCTCAGGGCCAGTTCTGAAATTTGAATCTGGATCTTGCTGCCACACCAGATTGCCTCTGCATCCGTGCAAGACGCTCGGCGTTCAGCTCCGACCCTCATGAGTAGTTCCCAGGCGGGCGTCTGAGAGAGGACCGCAGAGTCTGACTTCTTTCACGGCTGAGAAGGCTGCCTTCCGAGTGGAGAATTCGAAATGCGCTAGATGCCATGTCCCTTGATGATGGGTAATAACCTCATTAGGCAGGAAGGAGACTTGGTGGTCCGAGGAGAGAAGGAAGCAGCCAGCTGCAAGTTACTCATCTGGTTCGTTTCTTCGTGTTTTTCACACTGTCAGTGAGGTGGTGAAGCAGTCAGTGGGAGCTGAGATGGAAGCTCCTGTGAATGGTCAAGACCTTGGGTTCTGAAGAGAGATTCCCAGAGCAATGATGCCTGGATTCTCCTGGGACAACACTGGCAGGCATCTTTATTGACCACGGAGCTGCAAAGACTTGCCCCAACAAATATCAAGTACTTAATTTGCAGGACTTGAATCCCTTCCTTCAAGGAGTTTGAATCTTAACCGGGCTACATGAAGCTACAATGTATATATGTATCCAGAATTCCAGATGATAGAGGTGCCTTCCCAAGGGACAGCCGTGTGACTTTGTCCTTGTTCAGGGCAGCCAGTCATCCTGGTTTGCCTGGGTGCTTAGAGCAGGATGGGCTTCCCTGATGGCTCAACAGTAAAGAATCCGCCCGCCATGCAGGAGATGTGGGTTCAGTCCCTGGGTGGAGACGATCTCCTAGAGAAGGGAACGGCAGCCCACTTCAGTATTCCTGCCTGGAGAATCCCATAGGCAGAAAAGCCTGGCGGGCTACAGTCCCTGGGGTCACAAAGAGTTGGACACGACTGAGCAACTAACAGTTTATATGAGGGCAGAGTTGGTCACCCCACCTTCAACAGTCTTTGTGGGTCCTCGGAAGGTCACTTACACTTTCTGGATCCTGGGTCTGCATCTCTCTTTCTAGAGGGCTTTTAAATGCCCTTCCAGTTCTTAGGGGTGGCAATTAGATGTCACTAATTCACAAGCTTGTGTTGGGTAGAGCATGTGGCTAGAAGCTAGAGCTCTGAAGCCTGTGAGACTGATGATCAGAAATTAGTATTTGGTTGAGAACAATAGTGACTACTGTTTAGAACGTTAAGAATGGTTAGGTGATTAGGATAAAGTAACATACCTGTGATGAGATGGCCTGAGCAGGTGAACAAGACTAAACTCCTTTGAACTTGGGCCCATCTGAACTTAAAAAGTTAGTGCAGACATTGATACATACAGAGTTCTGTCCTAAGACTTTGGTTTTCTAGTTCTCTGGAAAGACTGAAAGATGTAGCCAACCCCTGACTGTCTTTCTTCCCTCGAGTGGTCCCATGTCCGGATCTGCAAAGTGGTTGCCACCTCTAGATGGGTCTCTGGTTCATCACAACCCCTGTTTTCCCTCGTCCACCACTTTCTCCCCTCAAACACATTTCCCCCCCCATTTTTCTCTCTGCCGCATTGACTTATCTGTCTGGTAAGGTGGAAACTGTAGCCCAATAGGGCTTAGAATTTGGGCACATGCTTAAAATTACATTGGCTTTACTCTGGCCAATTGAATCATCTTGGGGAGGGGGATTGGGCTGACATTTGTATTTAAAAAGTCTCCCCAGGTGGTTTTGAGCACTGTAAGGGTTGGAACCAGTGCCTTAGCATGATCCGGGGGTAGGTTTCAGGGAGGAGAAGCACCGTGGGGCAGAGGAAATGGGGAAACAGTTTACCTTGTTCTATTGGTTGGGGCCGTCACAATGTGAACACAACCGGAGCTGAAAGTGTTAGTTGCTCAGTCATGTCCCACTCTGTGCGATCCCATGGACTGTAGCCCGCCAGGCTCCTCTGTCCTTGGAATTCTCCAGGCACGGATACTGGAGAGGGCACCCATTCCCTTCTCCCGGGGATCTTCCTGAGCCGGGGATGGAACCTGGGTCCTCCTGCATGCAGATGGATTCTTTACTGTCTGAGCCACAAACTGAGCTCACTGGGAAAAACTCAGGGAACTTTTTCTCAAAGCAAATATCCCAAGGGTGTATTCATGGCACATTTTGCTAAGGCATTAATAAACTCCCCCCAGATCTTGCCGCACTGCTGCAGGCATTTAAATCATTTATAATAATGACCGTAGTGTTTTGCACAGAATGATTATCAAAGTATTTTTTAATAGGCTTATAAATCTAGTGGTCCTGAGAGGCAAGTGACATGAATATAGTGTATTCCAGGCAAGGGATAAAATGGAGGTGACACAGTTAAAATGAACTTTGGGGGTTTCTGTTTTGCACAGTGGCCTCATTTGTGTGTAATTCCCTCACTGTAAACCAGTTTCTGCCATCTGATGCCCACTTGCCCATCCCCCTCCTGCCAGGATTGCATTCTAGGTTATGAGAGTGGTCATCCTGAATGATCAAAACATTTGAGAAGTTGGTCAGTAAATGTATGTTCTTATTTGAATCTTAAAATAAAAGGGACTTAGGTATCACCTATTTCTGCGGCTTCCTTTCAAGGGCAGACAAAACCACGGTGTTGAGATGTTAAATAACTCATTTAAAACTCTGCCCCTCGTCCTGGAAGTCTGTGCCTCATGGTCCCCTCCCTCTGGTTTAGAGCTGTTCTCCCTCAACCCTTGTGACTGCAGAGAAAATGGGTCTCTCTCTGGCTGTGTACCCTTCCTCAAGCTTGTGGCTTGCAGTCAGTAGCTTCCAGAACTTTTATTCATCCTTTATCCCCAAGTGACTAGCCTGGAGCCTGGCATTAGTTGGAGCTTAAAAAATGAGGGAAAATGAAGGGAAGGGATCCAGTTTATGTCAGGGGGTCTCTGAAACTTCTGGGGGGGGCTTCTCTTCATCCCCTGTGTCTTTGGGACACCCTGGTGTCACGCCTTGGGCAGAGCCCAGAGTTAGCATGTTCTGCACATCTGTGTGTGTGTGTCGGGGGAGGGTGACACTTGTCTCTAAGGGCAGGGACCATTTCTTGAACCTTCGGTGTCTTCTCTGCAACATACAGAACCATGAAGGGCACACAGTGAGCTCCTTTGTGCATGTTTGTCTGATGGGAGGTCTCTGTGCTCTATTCACTTTCTCTGGTTTTGTTCTATGGAAAATGCTAAAAAATGCCACCTTAGCATCATTTTGATGAAATCACATGGGAAAGAGGGTAAGATTGTGATCTTGTTCTAAATAGGCAACATGTTAGTTATCGCCCATCCTCCTCAGGATAGCCTCTGCAGTGTAAGGTCTGTGTGTGTTTTCATCTGCTTTCTCTATCTGGCTGCCAAAGCTCTCATATTGTAATTATTTTGCTGATCGTATCAATTTTGGTTGTGCCTCCTCAGACCTTTGAAATTAAGTCTCCACCATGAGGTGGCTCGGTAGTAAAGAGTCCACCTGTCAATGCTGGAGATGCAGGTTCAATTCCTGAGTCAATAAGATCCCCTGGAGAAGGAAATGGCAATCTACTTCAGTACTCTTGCCTGAGAAACGCCATGGACAGAGGAGACTGGTAGGCTACAGTCCATGGGGTCGCAAAGAGTCAGGCACGACTGAGTACACACGTGTGAGGTTCCACGCTTAGCCCATCCTGGGTTCTCCTCCCTGACACGGGAGCCAAGACACCTCATAACAGAGATGCTTTGCTGGCTGCCAGTGGGGATAGGAATGGGTATTTGCAGGATCACCTGGGAAGTGGTTTTCTTTTTTAATCCCCAGATAGAAGCCCAACTCAGGATGACTAAACTGGGGGAAGAGGATGAGGGAGGGCTCTGCTCAGGGCTATATCTTTTGAAAAATTTCTTGATGATTGTTATATATCTCCCCAGCTCTTCATTTGAAAAGAGCTGACTAACACTCAGTGGAAAACAACTGTTATGTATTAAGTACTTATTGTGTTGGCTTCCCTGGTGGTTCAGACGGTAAAGAATCCTCCTGCAATGTGGAAGACCTGGCTTGGGAAGATCCCCTGGAGGAGGGCATGGCAACCCACTCTAATATTCTTGCCTGGAAAATCCCCATGGACAGAGGAGCCTGGCAGACTACAGTCCATGGGGTCTCAAAGAGTGGGACACGACTGAATGACTAAGCACAGCTTGTTTTATGTGCCCAAGCAAGTGATTTAATCCCTTTGGTTTTTCACAGACTCACTCCATTAATTCATCAGTGGAATACCTTCAAGATGTCAGGCTCTCTGATAGGTACTGATGCATCCAAGCCATAGTTAAGAAGCCAGGCTGGAGTCTATAATAGCTCTACCACTTGTAGCTGTGTGGCCTTGAACAGATTGCTTATGGCCTTTCATACCTCAGTTTCCCCTGCTCTAAGTGGGGACAGTCATCATCCCCACCTGATCAGCTGAGAGGATGTATGATAGGTGATAACTGACAGCTCTCACTGCAGTGAGGAGGAGGACAGTCTCGCCTTCAGAGACTGGATACCTGTGTGGAAGCCAGGGTCAAGTGGGGAAGCACCGTGGTTAGCGTACATGACATTTGAGCCCATCGGTGCTTTCCCCATCTCACCGTATGGCCTTCCATCTCTCTACACTCCACCCATCCATACCTCATTTATCTGTAAGTGAGGAGCTCAGCTATATGAATTTTTCTAGAAATATCCCAGAATTCTGTATCACAGCTTGTCAAAGAGTGAGGCGGTGTCATTATTGTGAAAATCCTTTTTGGTCAGAAGCACAGGATGATGCTCCTAGGCCCTCCTGAGAGGCTGCCGGCCCTTATACCACATGGTGCTAAGTTATGGTCCTTTTCTGCAATTACTTTCTGTGCTGTCATCTCCATCCATGCCCTCCTTATTTGTATCTCTCAGTACTGGAGTAGAACCAAAGGTTACCGGGAGAAATCAAACGACCAAATGTGTTACACCAGTGTGCTTGATTTTATGCAAACAACTTGGTAATCAGTCTGAGTTCTTGAGACTGTTGTATCCTTCTCCCCTATCCTCTGTCTCCCTTTTGTACTTTTAAGGATCCTGTGATTACAGCAAGCCCACCAGGATAATCCAGAATCATCTTCCTATTTTAAGGTTATTCAATTAGCAACCTTTAGTCAGTTCAGTCACTCAGTCGTGTCCGACTCTTTGTGACCCCATGAACTGCAGCATGGCAGGCTTCCCTGTCCATCACCAACTCCTGGAGCTTGCTCAAACTCATGTCCATCACGTCAGTGATGCCATCCAACCATCTCATCCTCTGTCATCCCCTTCTCCTCCTGCCTTCAATCTTTCCCAGCATCAGGGTCTTTTCCCATGAGTCAGTTCTTTGCATCAGATGGCCAAAGTATTGGAGCTTCAACTTCAGCATCAGTCCTTCCAATGAATATTCAGGACTGATTTCCTTTAGGATTGACTGGTTTGATCTCCTTGCAGTCCACGGGACTCTGAAGAGTCTTCTCCAACACATACAGTTCAAAAGCATCAAGTCTTTGGCACTCAGCTATCTTTATAGTCCAACTCTCACATCCATACATGACTACTGGAAAAACCATAGCTTTGACTACATGGACCTTTGTTGGCAAAGTAATGTCTCTGCTTGTTGATATGCTATCTAGATTTGTCATAGCTTTTCTTCCAAGGAGCAAGCATCTTTTAATTTCATGGCCACAGTCACCATCTGCATTGATTTTGGAGCCCAAGAGAATAAAGTCTGTTACTGTTCCCATTCTTTCCCCATCTGTTTACCGTGAAGTGATGAGACCAGATGCCATGATCTTAGTTTTCTGAATGTTGAGCTTTAAGCCAACTTTTTCACTCTCCTATTTCACTTTCATCAAGAGGCTGTTTAGTTCCTCTTCACTTTCTGTCATAAGGGTGGTATCATCTGCATATCTGAGGTTATTGATATTTCTCCTGGCAATCTTGATTCCAGCTTGTGCTTCATCCAGCCTGGCATTTCGCATGATGTACTCTGCATGTAAGTTAAATAAGCAGGGTGATGATAAAGAGCCTTGACTTAAAAAAAAAAAAAAAGAGCCTTGACGTACTCCTTTCCCAACTTGGAACCAGTCTGTTGTTCCATGTCTAGTTCTAACTGTTGCTTCTTAACCTGCATGCATATTTCTCAGGAGGCAGTTAAGGTGGTCTGGTATTCCCATCTCTTGCAGAATTTTCCACAGTTTATTGTGATCCACATAGTCAAAGATTTTGGCATAGTCAATGAAGCAGAAGTAGATGTTTTTCTGGATCTGGAACTCTCTTGCTTTTTTGATGATCCTACAGATGTTGCCAACCTTAATTCCATCCAATACGGTAATCCCCCTTTTGTCATGTAATATAATAGGTTCTGAGGATAGAATGTGGACATATTTGGAGAACCACTATTCTGTATGCTACAGCATGTCTTGTTCCTTTTTGTTAATTAATTACTTATATGTTTCAAAAAAGATTAAAATATGTAATACATTTAAAATGAAGAGAAAAAGATGGAGCAGGGAGAAAAGTAGAGAAAATGAAGAGTCAGGAATGAGGTTTAAACACAAAATTGACGCCAATTTGTTTCCTAGAAGTGGGCTGTGATTTTGGCTCTGGCTTTAGCCACTTGAAAGGTGAAGCAATATCAGTTATATTTTAACATGTCATTGAGTAAAATCCAACTAATTGTTCAGATGCCCAGATGATACTGAGAGAACTTCCCAGGTAGCGCTAATCATAAAGAACTCGCCACAAAAAAGACACAGGAGATACGGGTTCGATTCCTGGGTTGGGAAGATCCCCTGGGGTAGGAAATAGCAAGCCTTTCCAGTATTCTTGCCTGGAAAATTTGATGGACAGGGAAGCCTGGAGTGCTGCAGTCCACGGGGCCGCTAAGAATCAGACATGACTGAGCACAGCAATAGCATGATGCTAAGATGAAAGAACTTTCTTCTCTGGGTCCTTCGAAAAACAAAATAATGAGGAAAACCTTTGCCAAGTTTGTGGTAAACTCAGAGATATGTTTTATCCGGCCATTTCCTTTTTACTGCTTTCTATTTAGGTTAAATATACATTCCTTTGAAGATTTCTTCCAAGAAATGTTGTCTAGGGTCAGGGCAGATCCAGAGGTTGGAAACGCCTAGAGCAGCAGTTGCCAAGGATGGTGCTTATGCTCTGGGGATTCTTGGGGTTTCCCTGGGCTGTCATTCTGAACGGTGATGATGTCCTTTTTAACGTTTCTATTTTTGAAAGTCATTAAATATAATATATATTTACAAACATAATCTCCAATCCCCCTTTGAGATGGAATGGTTTGAAAGCCTCCCAGCATTTATGAAGAGCTTATATCATGGTCAGTAGTTCTGAACCAGAAACCCAGGAAGTTTTTGGACATGGTATGTTATAAAAATATTTGTTTATACCCCTAATAGGCTGTTGGTTACAGATACAACACATAAGGAACACTGAGGTCAAAATACAAATTTGATCATTTTACTGACAATTCTGCCAGTTTTCCTCCAGATTATCTTCCTTCTAGCCAAAAGTTGGATTCATCTGATCAGGATTCTTTTGGCATATCTTACAGTATTTTTTTAAAATCAATATTTAGAAAGAGAAAATATTTTGACTGTGATAGTCATTTTGTCTTTTAATTTATTAGAATTAAAGATTCATACACCTGCAATGTGTTACTTGTGGAGAAATGCTTCCAAGTAGCTGCTGGAAACCACCTGTCTTACCCTGATATTTAGAAACAAAACAAGGAAAACTTAAAAAATAAACTTATGGGGAGTTGGAGATGCCAGTTAATTCTTCCTTCTGGGTTCTGAAGTAGAGGGAATAGTAGAAGCCAGATGAAGATTACAGTACCAGCTTTATTAGAGTAAGCTGGGTTGGAAGATGGATCTTGGGTGTAAGACTTCTGACCCATCCTAGATGGAAATTTACACAGCTGCCTGGGTGTTGGCCAAGAAGCCATGGGCAGACTCTGCTGGGTAGAGAAGCCCCGTCTCTTTAACTCCTGGAGGCAGGGAAAGGGGGAGTGCACCCCCACCCCAAGGCAGGAAGCCCAGCAGTCCACCCCATCCTCCCCACTGAGATGCTGTCCTTCCTGCCCCAGAAGGTCTGTGAGCACTGATGATAGAGTAGTTTTAGTCCCCTCTGTGGTTCTTACTGGGAAATGGAACACACATTCTGTGTGAAAATGTGTCCAGAGGAAGTAAAGGGTCCTCCATTTTTAACCATTTGATTTGTTGTTAAATTCATATATAAGAAATTGGGCTGTTTCCTGTCTGGTTTTGTTGCTGGGACTGGTAATTAGATTGCTTTCTGGTTTTGAATAGACATTGGGTCCCCACCCCAAATGTGTACTAATAAGACTGTAATTTTGAAATTGATTTTGTTGACTAATCATACGTTTTTCTCACATAATGAGCCTATTGTGTGTAACAGCCTAAATAGGCAAAAGGTAATTTGTCATTAATCATTTTGCACATGAACAAAGATGGTATCAAAATGAATGAACTTCATAAACTAATATCATGTTTCAAAAATGAAATAGGCATTAAGAAGTATTTAGAAAGTTCCTAAAGTACGTGTGCTTGTGTGTGTGTGTGTAACCGAATGAGAGATGGTTAAAGAGCTCATTTGTTACAAAAGGTTGGGCTAAGTCAATCTAGAACAGTGGATGGATGAAGTCATCCTTCAAATAGAGTTTCTTTCAGAAAGAACTTTAGTCATCCTTCAAAAATAGTTTCTTTCAGCAAAACATTGAAAGGCTTACAGTGGTCATAAAGTCAGTTATGTGCCCTGGAAAAAGCCAGAATTAGAGGCTTTTCTAGAAACTTAAATATTGGTTCACATCATCTTAGGCAAAATTAAGCATCCTCTGATAAGGATGGTTACCTGGGTTGAAGACTGTTTCACTTTGAAGTCATCTGGGACAATAGAATTTTTAAGCAAGTTTTCTAAACTGAGTGCTTCAGCGATTATAACACAAAAACCCAGTAACCCCCTTGCCCCTGATGATATCTAACTTTGCGCAGCACAGAGTATATGTTGGGTTGCTGCATAGAATGATTCGCTGTGTAGAGTTATTTGCTGTATCAGAGTTAATGTTGGAAGACGTGGATCCAAACATGTCTTGGATTTTAGCAAAATGAATCAAAATCCTGCAGATGTCATTCTCATTGAATGGATGCATCTTACAGTAACTAAGTCTATAAGATAACTGGTTTTCCTGAAATGCCTCCAGTTTATTCAAAAGTAATTTGTTGTTGTTTAGTCTCTAGGTCATGTTGAACTCTTTTGTGACCCCATGGACTGTAGCCCGCCAGGCTCCTCTGTCAATGGGATTTCCCAGGCAAGAATGCTGGAGTGGGTTGCCATTTCGTTCTCCAGGGGATCTTCCTCACCCAGGGATCGAACCTGCATCTCCTGCATTGGCAGGCGGATTCTTTACAACTGAGCCACCAGGGAAACCCCATTTAAAAGTAATACCAAATCATTCATTTCTTTGCACATTAAAAAAGAAGAATTATGCTGTTTTCTCCACCATCCCCCACTGGATATTAGTGTCTGAGAGGCTCTCGTTCTTAGTATCCTGGATGAGATAAAAAGCAGTGCATCTTAAACTTTAATGTGCAAATGCCTGTATATCTCATTTTAAATGCCAGTTCCAATTCAGTTGCTTTGGAATTGGGCCTGAGATTTCCAACAATCTAGTGGCTCATCTCAGTGCTGCTGGTCCACAAGTCAGACGAGGTTATAGAGGTGCTGGTTACTAGAGGCATTGGTAGACATTGAGGTCATTATTTTAGCCTCAGATAATCTCTCATCTTTGGAGCCAAGTGCCAAGGAGAGATTAATAAAAGCCCTAACAGTCCAACATTCTATTTCAACACGTCCTTCCATAGCACAGAGGTCTAACAGGGCTCTGTAGTCGACTAGCCCTTCCTGAACGGCTGCCTCCTTGGGCAGGGTGCCTTGGGCATTGACCCGAAAAGATCAGCATGTGATTCCTGAAGGAGAAAACCAGAAGGCCTTGCATATAGATTGTCAAGTAAACAGCACACCTGCATTTGTACAGAAAAGAGAGTTTATCTTTATAAATACTGGGTAGACCATGTTTTGGATCCCACTAGATAGGATCCATAGACTTGATAGAAAGGATATCTTTCCAAAGATGTAATGGTTATCACATCTGCCTGTATACTAAATAAAAATACCCTTGCTTGGTTAACACCTCAGACCAAGTTAACCAGAATCTTTAGGTGTGAGACCTGGGCATCTTTTTTTTTCCTCTTAAGGAGCCCAGGTGATTATTGGGCTTCCCTGGTGGCTCAATGGTAAAGACTCCGCCTGCCCATGCAGAAAACACAGATGTGTGTTCGATCCCTGGGTCAGGAAGATCCCCTGGAGGAGGAAATGGTAACCCACTCCAGTATTCTTGCTGGGAAATTCCATGGACAGAGGAGGCTGGCAAGCTACCGTCCATGGAGTTGCAAAGAGTCAGACATAACTGAGTGAACACATATGCAGGTGATTCTTAAATGCATCAGGGTTGAAAGGCCTGGATTTAGGCAGTTCTTAACTTGGAGGGCAGGAAACTCTCCTGAGATGCATCATTTAACCTGAGATAATTCATCATTTGTGTAATCCTGTAACTTGTGACCAGATATTTGTAGTTATTGGGAGAGCTGACCTTGGTTTATAAATAAAGGGACAAGTAAGTTTATCATCCAGTGTTGGATGGTTAACTTCTTTAAGAAAATTTAGCCTTGGGGCATTTATGACCCAGGATCTGCTAGAGTCCAGGACTTTGTGCTTCATGGAGATTTGCTATAACCCCATTTTAGAAGTGATGGGAAATTCATTAAACTGTTTGTTTGATAAGCCTCTGGCCACTTCCAATGGTGTGTGCATGTTTGCGTGTGTATGCATTCATCTTCTCACTCATCAGCTAGTCTTTTTTTTTTTTTTTAAAGAAAAAGAACTTTTAACTTGCTGATCTTTATCGATCCAGTGCTCAGAGAGCTGTGCTATTCTGCAGACAGTGCAGCTAGAACACTTGTGGTCCAGCACTCAGCCTGTGCTCCACCCACGTGGAGGAGTAGGGTTCTGGGGTGATCGGCTTACAGGGTTCTGGGAGCACTTGTTGAATAACGAGCTTTATCTTGAGGCATTGTCCTACTTTCTGGAAGTAATTTTGATGATCTTTGTGACTCTGGTTTTCCGGCGTCATCTAGGGCCTGTTGTCATTTGTAGATGTTTTCTACATATAGAGAGTTACCAGAAATCTGATCCTCAGGGGGAAAAATTACATTTCGTACTTTAAAAATTCCTTTGTGGCTTTATTGTACTTTGGCTCTAAGTGGAAGCGAATATTTGAGTGTTTCATCCAACACTGAGGAGACCTACCTAACAGATTTGCACACTATGTGATCTTCTCACAGACCATTCCTTTTTTCTTCCTAGAGAGTCATTATCGACCTGTCATAATGTGTATTCACGGTTTCCTGGGCTGGAAGCCAGATGACAATCCTTTCCTATTTAAGACTGTCTGATGTAGCATCGGAGATTGTCTTCTCAAAGGCTTCTTCCCTGTGCCTTGATTTGTAGACTCGGATCTTTGTGGAGTGAAGCCTCCATGCCACATACTAATTAGTAAACGGGGGCATAGCCAGCCCAAGCATGAGCTCCTTGGCAGGTACCAGGATAGCACTGGGACTGAAGGATGTGGATGAAATGAGACTCATGTGACAGTTATGACAGTCACATCCTTGAGGATGTGACAGATGAGACTCATCTTTCGGTCAGCTTGGGACAGCGTCAGCAATCAGCCCCATCCCTGCTCTGCCCTGTCCGTCTGTGGCCTCAGTCTTAGCTCAGGGCTCTGAGTCTGCGCGTCTTCAGGGCTGGTGACTGGACTCCTGAGTTCACTTGGTTTGCTTCTCCTTGCTCTGTGATCTAGTCCTACAGCCTCACCTTCCCCGAGCCTCATCCAGTGGGGTGGGTGATGTCCTGCTGGTGCGCTAAGGCGCTGGTTATCAACCTGGGTGCTTTTATCCTTTAGGGAACATTTGACATTGTCAGGAGGCACTTTTGCTTGTCACAGTTGGGGGTGGCAGGTTCTAAAGGCGTCCATCTAAAGGTGTCTAGTAGCTAGAGGACGGGGTGCTGTCAAATTCGTATAATGCACAGGACAGCCCCTTATGACAAAGAATGATCTGGTCTCAAATGTCAGTTGTGCCAAGGATGGAGACACCTTGGATTAAATGGGTTTATTTCATTTTTCAGGGACCCATGCTTTTTGTTGTGGCTTAGTAGATGTTTTCTGAATTCTTGGACTTGCTGTGGTTTTATTTTTGTTGTTGTTGATGATGGGAAATTCTGTCAACTGTGAATAACCGGTGAGCCTGGTAAATGAAACTTACAGAACAAAGATACTATCTGATCCAGAAGTGACAGCTTCCTCCGCACTCCTTTGTCACCTTTCCTTTTTGTCTACCTGCCCGTAATGTGCAAGCCTTCTGCCCAAGAGGGGAAGTCAAAGAATACAGTCTTCGTGTGCCTTTCCAAGTGTTTTCCTTGCCCCTCTGCTCCCCCTAGTGGAGATGGCCACATACACCAGAGGACAGTTGGCGGTGGAAGTGGGGAAGGAATGGAATAGAGAGGGTGGGAAGGAGGGCCTGTTATGGATACAGACTCATTAGCTTTATTACAGTATTTGAAAACTTATTTATTAATGCCAGTTATGGAGCCCCAAACTACACTCAGTCAACAGTGAAACTGCAAGGCAGATCTTGCCTCAACTGGGCATGGCTGGCCATTTCCCTTCCGTCTGTCCACATGGAGAATGCAAGTGCCGCCTGATAAATGCAAACCGGCCACAGGGCTGTCTTGGTTTGATCACTTCAAATGTAAAAGGCACGGGTCATATAAAACCTAAGCATCAGAACCACCCCAGCCACCGCCCCCACAGAAAAGGTGTGTTGCTTTAGCCGGCGTCTTTGGTTAGTGACTCAAAATAAGACTTGTTGAGCCGGTTCCAAAGAGAACAGGCTGTTTTCACTTCGAATGTGTTTTTCCTGTTTATAAAGGACTAGAATCAGGTGGAGAGGGAGGTGGGAGGGGGGATCGGGATGGGGAATACATGTAAATCCATGGCTGATTCATGTCAATGTATGACAAAAACCACTACAATATTGTAAAGTAATTAGCCTCCAACTAATAAAAATAAATGGAAAAAAAAAAAAAAAAAAGGACTAGAATGTGTCAGAGGACCCAGTCTAGAAGGTGGACGAGGAGGGCCCTGTCTGTACGTGTTCCAGCAGCGCCTCCAACACTGTTGGTTCCCGGGTCCTTTGCTCCACGAACTGGGAGGCGAGGTCCTGGTTAGTGCAGCTGTCCAGGACTCACACCTCAGGCCGGGGGCAGCTGGTGAGAGGGCCCCGGGACTGGCTTCAGGTTTTGGTGGCATTGAATCGTGCAGCCAGTGAGTATCCAGCTTTGGGGCATCTTCCTAGGAATTTGGACTTACTTGGGAGGAAAAAAAATGTTTTGCTTGTCCTTGCCTCCTGCTCAGCTTCTCCTTTTAACAACAGAAGATACCGCATTTAGAACAAGACTCCCACCCCAGGCCATCTGCCTGCCTTGCACCAGTAATTCCATGAATGTATGTTTTTCTTCTTTTCATCTGCTGATTCTCCCAGCTCCTCGAGCTTGGTACGGCATTACAGTAGACTCACAGGTCCTTACCGTCACTGGACTGTGGTTTCTGGTTGGGGTTTCATGTGGTAAGTTCCTTCGCCTTTGAGTTTTCTGCAGGCAGCTGGGAGATACAGCTTGGTGTGGAGCAGATCAAATGGGATCAGGAAGCTTGAGCTATGGTTTGATTCTGAATCTCATCGGAAAACAGTGTTTTCTGGACCGCAGTGTCCTTCTCTGTGAATGAGAGTTTGTACTTGGTTATTATTTTCCTAAGCAAGATCTCACGTAGTATCCCAGTCTGCATACAGCTATTTTATACACTTTATTTATTTTTTTTAAAATTTTTTCCATTTATTTTTATTAGTTGGAGGCTAATTACTTTACAATATTGTAGTGATTTTATACACTTTAATTTATCCTACTTCCTTTTAAAGTGGATGACTAGGCCAGTGAGCTACTCTGGAAACTAAGAATTAGTGAGATGGTGTGCACGCATGTCTAGTTAGCACACAGGTGATTTCTGTGCTGCATTTTGGCTGTAGATTAGTGGATGTCCAGATTCACCGTGATAGCAAATGGTAATGGCTACTATTTTTTAACACCAGGCTCTCTAAGTTGCTATTAATGTAAATTCGTACAGAGGCTGGAAAGAAAAGTGGTAGGGAATTGTTTCAGAGTTGAGTCATTAGCATTCTCTAAAGACTGTTATTGTTACTTGTAATGAAGAATGATCAGCCAAAATGTCTCTGAAACATACAATTTATGATGGGCCCTCATCTGACATTTAATCTGGGTCTCATAGTATTTGGTATCGTGCAATCTTACGTGAGTAGATATGTGGACCTGAATTTTATAAAACAAATAAGCAAATGAGATCACTGCCAAGCATTAATTTTCCTACCAAATTAGCATAGGAATTCAAAGTTTAAACTCCACATACAGAGGTATGTGGAAGTTTTGTTGAGAATCTATGGTATAAAACTTTTCCCAGCCAAATTTTTTAAAGGAAGAAATATTACGCTAAGGAAGACAAAATTCAAATGAAAACATTTGTGGAACCTCAGAAACATCTCTGGGGACCCGGAAGTCCTTTGGAATACAGTTTGAAGACCAGTAACCCCTATTCATCTAGTTTACCAATGTGTTCTGTGGTTCTACAACTTTCCCCATTTTACTTACGCAGAACCTGAGACAGACTTACTTGTCTACAGTCCCACAGTGCTAATGGGTGGGACCAGCTGTGGCTTTCCAGGCCCTAGATGCAGGAGTTCTTTCAGTTCCCCTTCATCACTCTTCTGATGTCCTGGGATCATCTTGGATACCCAGTGATGGAACCAACAGCCTCTACCTAAGTTTCCCCCAAACTTCTTTCCCCTCCTATCCCTCGTCTTGGACATCTTTTTGGTCCTAAAGTCACTGCCCCTCGAATTATTTTCTGAAGCTTTTGTCCCTTTTTTTTTTTCTTTTTGTATCCATCTACCACCACATCCTCTTTAGTTTAACACCCACCTAGTCAAGGGCAAAGTAGTCGTTCACTGCTATGTGACAGATCCTAGGGTTAAAAACTCCCAACAGTTGAGGTTCACTTACATTCTCAGAGTGTCCAGCTTCTTTGTGGTTCACCCCGGTGGTGGTCCCGGAGGTCACTGCTCATTTGTATTTTGTCATCCCTGCCATCCCATTCTTTCATCTGGCAAACACATAATGACCATCCCCAATGTACAAGGCAGTCCCATTCCTGGCACTTCCTGTCTCTAGGGAGCTTACAGACCCTATAGGGGAAATGAAAGAAAAGATTATCCGACAGAGAAGTAGTTAAGAAGCTCTTTAGAAGGAGCACATACTTCTGGGGGGTGCTCCAAGGAGGATGGGCCCTCCTCAGTCCAGGGATCCAGGGAAAGTTTTAGGCAAGATATGGGGTTCATTTGTGAGATAGTGGTGGGGTTTCCAAGGCAACATGGATGAGTACAGTGGACTCAGGATTTGTGTGTGTGTTTTTTTTAATAGTTTAATGTATTTCAATAGCAAACTTAAAAACATGTACTTGCATGTAGGACAACTCAGAAAAGTATAGTGAATGAATGGAATCTACTGATAAAAATGCTACAAATACCATTTAGTTGTAGTCAACAAGAAATTTACCTGTTTTTAAAAAAATCCAAATGCTGGCGTTGTCCAGAAAAATTTAATAGGTTTATTTATGTTGTTGAACTGCTGAAACTTGTTCACTGAAACATTTTGACTTGCATTAATGCTTTACGTCCCCACATTTATATTAAAAATTCACATAAATGAAAGTGGAAAAATTGCCAATACTGATTCCCTATCCCCACCCCATTTTCCACTTGCAGTTATATATTTAGGTATCTTTTGACCCCCATGGGGGGGGGGATATTTTAACATTCAGAACTACCAGTAATAGGAAGAAGAGAATTTTTCTTAAATGTTTTTTTGCATCATAGTGGTTCTTAAACAGGATCTCTAGGGATGTGGTGCGCGAGCTGGATATTTTTTGGCATGATGGTTACACATTTGGCATAGATACAATCCAGGTTGATGTCTTTTAAAAGGCAGCAGGTCTTGCTTGCCTCCTGCAGAGCACCAGTAGCTGCAGGCTGGAAGCGCAGATCTGTTTTGCAGTCTTGAGCAATTTCCGGCACCAGACGCAGGAACGAAAGTGTGCGAGTCAATTTCACCAGGCCTGTAACAGTGAGGTTTCTCTACCCCCCTAGTAGAGGGCACACTCTTGTGAGCAGCTGGGGTAGCCAGTTGCTTCTTTGATGCTTGACCATGGGTGGATTTCCTGGCAGTCTTGTAGAGACCTCCTTCCTTACCCTCTTCTGCCCTGGAGCTTGGCGAGCTAGAGGGTGCACTGGCTTTGGAGAGCTAGAGAGTGATGGTGGCGTGGCAGCAGCCTCTGCGAACACAAATAGGATTTCTTGAATATTACTGTGGAGGGGGAGGCAAGAGGGTAGGCCCTGATGGCTGCCATCCAAAGACAGGTGGGAAGATCGGGTGACCTCTAATAGGACAGCAGAGTTGTGGGAATGACTAAGTGCAGGCAGTGCTACCCATGTGCATGTGGTACCTCCAGGCTGTGTTGGGACTGTCCTGTGGGCCTGAGGAAAAGGTCAGATCTCTGTGTCTGGGGCTGGTATTGCTCCTGAAGGGATACGCATTTCTATCTTCATCCATCCTCCAAAGACACGGGTCCTGATGTGACAAATGGTCTCCCACTAATGTCAGATGGGCCTTTGATGGAGCTTCCTCACTGCTTCTTCAGTCTGGTTCTGACCCCTGTACAACAGGGCTGATTTTGAGAGTTTCCTCAAGTGTGTTGAGAAATTGGCATCTGGTAGGCAAAGCAGGCCTCGCCTTGAAGAGTGATTGATCCAGAGCTGAGAAGGGTTAGCGTTGCCTGGTAAACGGGTGGCAAATTTCTTTGCATCACTTGCTTCTGTTGCAGGGCCTGTGGTCAGCCCTTAGTGAGGGTCCAGCCTTATCTCGGCTGTGGAAGTAGGGGAAGGGGTGGGTCCTGACTGGGGCCACAGTACGCCTATGAGGCTCCTCTGCCTGTCTTCAATTCAGCTCTCCCTCCTACCCCACCTTTGGAGGTGGGCTTGCTTGCTTTTTGTTTTTTGGAAAAGTTTTATTAAGATATGTTTAACATTTCATACACTTTTCCCATTTAAAGTATACAGTTCAGCGTTTTTAGTATATCCACAGAATTATGCATCCATCACCACAATCCATCTTAGAACATTTTCACTCGCCCTCAGAATAAACCCTGCAAGACTTAGTTGTCACCTCCTAATTCCCCCCCTCCCCTCAGAACCCTAAGCAACTACTGTGCACATTCTACTTCTAGGATTTGCCTATTCTACTAGACTGTTCATATAAATGGAATCACGTAATATGTGGTATTTTGTGACTGCCTTTTGTCACTTAGGATTTCTGGGGATCATCCATGTTGTAACATGTATCAGTGCTTCATCTCTTTTTATTGCTGAATAGAACAAATCTGCCCCATTTTGGTCATCCATGTGTCACTTGATGACCATTTGGGTTTCACTCTTTGTCTGTTTTGAATAATGTTGCTGTGAAAGTTCATGTATTAGTTTTTGTGTGGACGTATACTTTCATTTCTCTCAGGAGAATTCCTAGGAGCGGAGTTAGCTGGGTCATCTGATAACTGCTTAGTCATTTGAGTAAGTGCCAGACAGTTTTCTGCATTGGCTGCACCATTGTACACGGATGTAAGGATACATATCCGCCCACAGGATATAAGGGTTCTCCTATTCCTACATCCTCACCAACATTTGTTCTTATTTGTCTTGTTTGATTATAGCCATCCTGATGGAGGGGAATTGATATTTCATTGTGCTTCTGATTTGCATTTCCCTAAAGGCTAGTAATTTTTAGTATCTTTTCATATACTTTTATTTTTTTAATGAAGATGTGTTTCCTTGCCAAATGTGATCTTTGATCACATTTCAAAAGGGAAACCCTATTTCAGCGTGTTGATGAGTGGATGGGAAGGGAGGAAGTGATCACTGTTCTTTTAGGAAGTGATTTTACTATGTCTGGGTTTTCTTTTTGCCCCTGGCATGTATCACCTGGGTGGGTCCTGCCTCTCCCCAAAGCCGAGGCAGAGAAGCACCACCTACTATTGGGTCCTTGCTCAGTTCTTGGGCCTGCTCTTTCCTTTGCTTAAACTTCGCAGCGTTGAGTGGCTTCTTCAGGGGTTCATTGGAGGAAGCAAAGCAGGGCTTCTCGTATGAAAGCTGACAGGTAATTCCTGTCTGCTTTGGGGGCTCTCCTAAACTAGCAAAAGAAAATTACCTGAGGCTGTCTTTCTTGGTAAGCATCTTGTTTGCTTGCTCTGGGAAAATCCCTTCAGCCCTGGCGTGACATCGGCTAACTGGCATATGGCTTGTTGAAAAGGAAGTGCAGCCACTTCCTGGGGTGGAGGGGGGCCTTCTGAGCTCAGGCCTTGAGGATGGGAGCCCTGTCTTGTCCCTGTTCAGTCCCCTGACACATGCTCAGTGCATCCTTGTAGTGATGAACGCAGGTGCCTCTCAGCTGGTCCATGCGAGAACGGGCTGAATGAAGTGCCACCGAGCCTGGGTAACCAGCTCATTCAGTCTGTAGGGGTTTTATTGGTTCCCTGGCCGCATCGTTCTCTGAGAACACAAGCGGGGAGTCTCTTAAAGGTGTCATGGATCCCATATAGAAACTGGTAAACAGTCGACGTAGACAGTGTTTTACAACTTCAGGCTAGGAGGGGGCATCATACCCTGGAGGGAGGGGAGGAGTCCAAAGCAGATGGGAATGGAGCTGGGTGGGGGTGAGGAGGGGGAGACAGGCTTGGTTTGGATGATCTGCATGATGTGGGGCAGGCTCAGCCAGGTCTGGGGAGCAGCTTGAGGGAAGACAGGGAGACCCTGGGGGTTAAGAGGCTAGCAGACTGGCGATGTGGAGGGTGTGGTGGGCCAGAGGAGCTTATGGGATGAGAAGAGGGAGATACCGCCACGCGGACTGGCAGAGCCGTGGAGCGGCACAGTGAAGGCATCTGCCTGCGTTCGGGGCTCTCAGACGTGAACGGGCATCAGAATCGCCTATTGAAGCACAGGTGGCCGGGTCCACCCCTCCTCCCACTTGCTGGCCGCCTCCAGTTGCTGATTCAGTAGGTCTGGAGTGAGGCCTGAGAATTTGGTTTTCTCACGGATGCTCCTGCCGCTGCCGAGTTGGGGACCACACTCTGGGAGCCACTGGCTTAGAATTCAGCAGTTGGTAAACTTTTTCTGTTAAGGGCCAAGAGTGAATGTTCTAGGCTTTCGAACTACGGTAGGATTTCAGTCACATGTTCTTCATTGCTTTTTACAACCCTTTAAGCCTGTTCAGACCATTCTTGGCCGTAAACAGATTGGCAGGGAAGAGGAATGGTCTAGGGAAGGCAGGGCCTGGTTTGCTGCCTCCTGGGCTGGCTGGCCATAGATTCTTCTCTGCCATGTAGCCAACTGACCTTTGTCAAGGTAATCTCCGTGTTGTTGTTTTTTCATCTGTAAAACAGACATAACATTAATAGTTCCTACCGTATAGGACTCTTTTAAGAATTCAATGAGCTGAGGCATGAAAAGCATCTATCACAGTGCCTGGAACATCACTAGAATTTATGTATCATTTACTATCAGTATCAGTAGAGGTATTACCAGCTACTGATGACGGTTGACAGGCGAGGAAAAGAGAGAGGAAGACCAGCACAGATCTGGTTCATCATTGACCCTGAAAGCTGATTGCTCCAGGGTCCACTATCATTTCTTCTTACGCTGCTCAGGAAGAGGAATCCTTTCACCCGCAACATAGGCACACTCAGAGTACATCCTGGGTCGGTCCCTCGAAGGAGGGGATGCTCAGCCTCTGCTTTCAGAGCCTAAAGAATGTGCCATTGGTGAGCCGGCTGGTTTGTGAGTCCAGGACTCTCAGAAGGGGGCCCACCTGTGCTATTGCAATGCATCTGTAACCCATGCTTCAGCCTCATTTGTTGGGAAGGCTTGATTCAGGACCACAGTGCAGCCTATGCTGATATGAGATAGCATCTGGCTGCATTGGTATTGAGGGGATGCCTTGTAACCTCTCATTTTGCCCCGTGGTATGAGTAAAAATGAGAACCACAAAAACGCAGGCTGTCATGTGCCCCACATTTCCTGTGCTGAAGTGTGCAAGTGAGAAGTACGGTTCAGCTTTTACTCGTGTAGCTGGCACGAAAAGATAGTCGGGTGCCCCTTGCACAGCCTCTCTGCGCCGCTGTCTGGGGAGAGGCCACCTGGTGGCCCTGAGACCTTCAGCTCGGCTCCAGACACTGCTACTGAAAGCTGACCATGCTCAAATAATACCAGTTGCAGGAGGGCTCGCTCCTTTCCTTGTCTGATGACCCCCTAGGGGGCATCCACTTTCTGGCTCACCTCTCCAGCTACGGGCGCTCATCCTTGCCAGAGCAGAGAATCGTGACTTGGTAAGTTCAAGTTTCACAGGCACAGAAGTGCCTGCTGGTGATACGACTTCACCCTCCTCTTGGGTTTTTGCTGACATTCAGTGAAATATCCTTCCATCTCCTCCCCACCTTGCAAAACAAATTTCCTGTTTTGAACTTGGTCCAGACTGGAACAGCCCTGCTACTACACCTGTGAACACGCGCAGACACACATTCCTCCCCTCCGTGTTTGTACAGCTTTCTGTCGACCGGCCAGATTTCCCCTCTCGGCTTACAGATCCCAAATCATAACACAAGATAGGCTACCAGCAGATGAAGAAAAAAGGAAGTGCACCTTTCAGAGCTGTTAGTGAAAACAAGGCTCTGGTTTATTTCACCGTGTTTTGCCACGAGGACTCTGCTAATTTTCCCCCTTCTTCACAGCAGGATGGAAGCAAGGCAAGGAAATCAGCTGATGCAGGAGCCAGAGTGAGTTGAGGAAGCCCGCAAACCCAGCCAGTACCATGAGCTCGCGTCTCCCCTCTGCGCTGTAGGAGTCTGGGGCAGGTGAAGTCGGCAGAAAGCAATGGCTTTCTTCACTCCGTGGAAGCTGTCCTCTCAGAAGCTGGGCTTCTTCCTTGTGACTTTCGGCTTTATTTGGGGTATGATGCTCTTGCATTTTACCATCCAGCAGCGAACTCAGCCCGAGAGCAGCTCCATGCTCCGGGAGCAGATCCTGGACCTCAGCAAGAGGTACATCAAGGCACTGGCCGAAGAAAACAGGAACGTGGTGGATGGACCCTATGCGGGGGTCATGACGGCCTATGGTAAGTTCTGCACTGCCGGGGCGCCTCCGTCCAATTCTGCTTTGCCTCCGAGGGACCCCAGAGGCTCTCACACTTGGTCATGGATTGAGTCTACCCCTTGCCACTCCCTTCCTGGCGACACATGGCTCACAAAGGGATGCCTTGAGAAAGTTAAAGCAGTGCCCTTTGGGAGACTCTGACCTCTTACACACACTGACGCGTAGTGCCCGGAGCAGCGGGGCTTCTCTCTCGGCGCTCTGTTGGTTGTATTGCAGCTGGCTCCTCTTCACTGGACACATGGCTGGATTGCATGATCTCATCTGGGAGGATGTTCAGGGAATGTAGAAAAATAGTCTCATTATTGTTCCCTAAACAAAACTTAATTAGGACGGGTAGGGACGAGGTAAGGAGGGTGAGGAGGAATGTTCTAGGCCTGCCAGAAAACTGAGAGCCAAATGTGTGCCTCCCTCCGGCCAGTACGCACGTCGTCAGAGCCTACGTGCTGACCAGTAGCTTTAACCTTGGGCTTCCTCACAATTTATGGCTCTCTCGTTTCTTGTCTCTGATTGCTCTCACTTTGAAAGAGATCTTTTGGTACTCGTTGCTTTTTTTGTCAGGTGCTCGAAATTCTTTTTGAAATGAGGTTGAGTGAAAAGATATGCATATGGAATATTATTTTTCTTTTGGCAAAACTTAGGCTTAATATAGAAAAGTTGGAAGCTGTAGACAAACCAAAAAAAAACAAGATTAAGGAAAATCACATATAAATCTACTACTGTGGGAAATAACCACAATTAACATTTCAGTGTATATCTTTCTGGTATATATGTATATGCACACACACTCACACACAAATATATATGGACACAAAATATTTACCAAAGCATACACAAATACAATATGGGGGCTTCCCTCGTAGCTCAGTCGGTAAAGAATCTGTCTATAGGCTATGCAGGAGACCAGGTTCGGTTCCTGGCTCAGGACGATCCTCTGGAGAAGGGAATGGCAACCCACTCCAGTATTCTTCCCTGGGGAATCCCATGGACAGAGGAGCCTGACAGGCTACAGTCCATGGGGTTGCAAGAGTCAAACATGACTTAGCGACTAAACCACCACACACATACAAAACAAAAATTGCAAATGAAATTTGGATCAGACTGTGTTTCGGAGAATCCAAGTTGCAGCCCTCCCATGATCACTGAATATTTGAGTGGACTTGGTTCACAGTGGATGACCTTTGTGAAGTCGTGCAGTGATAGTTCTGGCCATTGAATGGAGACTTTAGTGGCCTCAAGGTTTGGAACCTGAGGTATAATATAAATCAGATACAAGGGTGGGGTTGGTTGAGGTGGGAAACATTGATGGAC
The DNA here is from genome assembly GCF_019320065.1 of Cervus canadensis. Lineage (NCBI taxonomy): Eukaryota > Metazoa > Chordata > Mammalia > Artiodactyla > Cervidae > Cervus > Cervus canadensis. The sequence continues at coordinate 15,113,674 of NC_057400.1, forward strand.
TACTTTAGCTTTCAAATGACGATTCCTGAAAATGTGTAGCAACAGGTGTTGAACTTTGAGTTCAAACAGAGGAGTTGTTATTTAGTCATTGAGTCATGTCCAACTCTTTTGAGACCCTGTAAGACTGTAGCCTTTCAGGCCCCTCTGTCCATGGGATTTCCCAGGCAAGAATACTGGAGTGGGCTACCATTTCCTTCTCCAGGGGATCTTCCCAACTCAGGGATCGAATCCATAGGAGGGTTCTGTACCACTGAGCCACCTCAGAAATCCTACTCAATTGTACATATACGTTTTCTTTCTTTTTAAAAGAAATCCAAGAAATATGGTTACTTTATAATTATATATATATATATGTATATATATATATAAAATTTTTTTTGGTAAGGTGGAAATGGTTGTTTCTCACATACAATGTAGACTTTCTTTTTCAGCGCCCACTGTTTGAATGATCACACAATCTGCTTTTAATCCAGTCTTTCAGAATTTGGCAGTGTCTGTTGGCACTGTTTTTTTTAATATGTCTAAATGTCACCTTTCTTTGATCTGATGAATCAAAAAATGAGACTAGTTTGAGAGCTAATGTTGAAAAACAACTAGGTAGTTTTTCGGAGGGTGCATTTTAAATTGCATGTTGACTTGAATCTTCTGTATTAATACCCGATATTATAGGTTAACCACCAGAAAAAGATATATAAAGCAAATTGTCACCACTGGTGTTTCTATTGTGTTACAAGTAAATGTCACGAGTGAAACAGGTGCTGCTTTTCCAGTTTCTGGTTCAGTGTATTCCTTATTACACACTTGGCGAGAAAGGGGTCTAGTCCTGTCGTGATTTCCTCCTGTTTCTCTGTCTGTCTCAAATCTTTATCATGGAAAGGAAAAACCACTTGAATGGCAAATGCATAGTTTTTTCTTTCTAGTTGTTTGCAGCAGTTTTACTTCTTGTGTACTGCTAAACATCTCATAGCGTGAGTTTCCTCCACACTAAAGAGCAATGATCTTAGCTTTTCAGCCTCACAGAGACAGTATATTTTTTTTTTTATAAAGTTATCAAAAACTTCAGAGTAGCCTAGTTAGAATATCAACCACCTTGTATGTTTATAATCATAAGACTTTGGAGCACAAAGAAACTACGGAAATTTATTTCCACTTTCTCCCTTTACAGAGGAATTTTAGCAGAATAATTCTGTTCCTCAGAAACAACAGAGAAACAACCAAACGGCAAGTCTAGCCTGTTTTTGTCTTTCATCTAATCAACTCAACCTGCCAATCAAAGTGGTCCTTGGAGCTGAGTTTCAAGAATTTAATTGGACTGTGCATTTGTGCTTGAGGTTTGGGGATCATCATGAGATGAAATCTTACCAAGACATAGGCTCTCTTCTCAGCACTATTGCTTTGGAGCCGGATAATTCTGTGCATGGTGTATCTTGTAGGATGCTTAGCAGCATCTCTGGTATGTGTATCCACCAGCCTCAAAAATATCTCCAGGCTTGGGGGGCAAAATTTCCCCTCTCCCCACCTTAGAGAACCGCTGCACAAAGACTGAAAACAACAAACTCATCTAGCAGCATCTTCTCATGGAAGTCCTCAAGCAGATAACTGAATTTTGTTATTTAAATTTTGCCAACTTGGTTCTCCTGGTTCTCATTTCTGGGCACCAACAACTGGGATTGAGCCCAATGATATTATCCAGGCCCAGTCCTGGGAAGCGGGAGAGCCACTGGGAGGATATGTGCTTCCCCTGGAATCCATCACTAGCCGTTGTGGGCATGTCGGTAGCTGGGCAGCTCTGGTGGGTGAGGTTATATGTTGGATGGAGATACGGAGACTGCTGGATGTTCAGCAGTGTAGCTGGGCTGGAGGTGTGGGCATGAGGATGCATGAGCCGTTGGTTTGCAGTGTTTCTCTGCCACAAAGGCAGCCCATGCACAGAGCACCTCCTGGACATCTGCTCTGGGACAGTGAAGAGCTGACCCTCAGTGGCTGGGACCCGTGTCTGGTTTGAATGAATCCAGTTAATAGACCACCTCCCCCTCAAAAAAAAAAAAAAAAAAAATCCCTTCCGTCTCTCATCCCATATTGGTATAATCAGAGGCTCTAAATATGTTATAATTTATCTTCAGTAGCTGCAGCAGGTGTTTGAAGAACTGTAGTAGATGATTTGGGGGCTTCCTAGGTGTCACTAGTGGTAAAGAATCTGCCTGCCAAAGCAGGAGACACAAGAGATGTGGGTTTAATCCCTGGGTCAGGAAAATCCCCTGGAGTAGGAAATGGTAACCCACTGCAGTATTCTTGCCTGGAAGTTTCCATGGACAGAGGAGCCTGGCAGGCTACAGTCCAGGGGGTCACAAAGAGTTGGACGCAGCTGAGCACACAGGCAGTCTGTAGATGACTTTAGATTATTACTGACTTATTAACATTTCTGACTTGAGATGCTGGAGCAGAAGTATTCAGCACACTATGACCTGTGGGTCACATCTGGAACTCTGCCTGTCTTGTGTAAATAAACTTTGACTGAAATCCACACACTGTCATTTGTTTATAGCAACTAATAACAGACAAACGTGACAATACCAGGATTTGTTTCACATAACATCTAAAGTGTGCTGACTCTATCTTTCAGGAAGCGCCATAGTTCATTCTGAAATGCTCATCTGATCATATCCCTCCTTGTGTCAACAATTTCCCAGGACTCCCATGGCCTTGGGCCAGATCTTCTTGTTTTCATATGGCTTTGGAAGGATTTGGAACCCAGCATCCCATTGTTGTGTATTGTCTGTGGCTGTGTGGTGTGATAGTTGCAAAGCTGAGTAGCTGCTGCAGAAGGTACAAAAGCCTAAGATGTTTATTCTCTGGTCCTTTGCCAAAAAGGTTTGTCCGTCTCCAACAGGATTGCAGTTGGTTGTTCATTTGACTAATCCTCAGACAACAGTAGAAGAACCTTCAAATGCCGTCTCCTCCTCCCCCAACCCTGGTCTGGTGATAACGAAAAGAGATTTCTGACTTTCTTTTGGGATTTGGTCATTCAGGAGCAGTGCCTGGAAGAGGTCCCTGGCAGCCTGTGTGGAACAGTTGGAGCATTCATCCCTGGGGTGTGGAGGGCATTTCCGAGTGCCTCTCTGTCACTGTGGAGAGGAGTGTGTAAAGCCAGTGCCAGCCACAGCTCAGCCTCCAGCGTGACTCCCAGGCCCATGTGGCAGGGCCCTGCCTGTCCGTGATTTCTTGGGAATTGCATCACAAATGGTGTCATTCGCTCTAGTCGGTGCTGGGCTTGTTCTGAGATGAACTGATGTCTGTCTCCAATGGCTTGACCCAAATTCTGATGCTCAGTGATCAGCTCTTTTTTAATAGGCCAGGCATGGTCCATCCTGTTCTCAAAATAATAGAAACCTGGGCTGATGAGACACACCTCTCCCCAGCCAAGGGGTCCATCCTCACCTTATCAACCATGACTCTTCTCACTTGATTCTCTGTGCACGGGGATGCTCTGACCTGGATAGGTCACCAGCTCAGGCTGAAGCAGTCGAGAGCCCCAGCTTCTCGGCCAGCCCCCCACCAATATCCTGTTTCCGTGCTGCCTGCTTCCTCTTGGCCTCCAGGTTGTGTATACATGCTGTGCCTAACCTCCTGTCTCCCGGTTCTCTGTGCTCCTTGGGTCTAGACTGTCCCCTAGATTGGCTGCTGCCCTTCCAGCCTGCCACTCTCGACCATGTCTGTGCTGTGGGCCGGGATCTGTCAACGCCGTCGAAGCTTCGTCCCAAGCACAGCTGGGAAAACATCGTCAGGGTTCCTGCCCTCGCAGAGGTTATACTTACTTGGAGGGAGAAGCAATAAACAAGAGAATGACAGATAACAGTAAATTCCAGGAAGAAAAATGAGTACAGTGGGATTTTTTTTTTTTAAAGTACTTGTGGAGCTGTTGATACTTTGGAGGAGAAGGTCAAAGAAGGCTTCTTCTGGGAGGTGTCTTTTAGCCCAAAGGATGCCGAGGAGCTCTACTGGGTGGGGTGGGAGGTGGGAGATGGAGGCAGATCAGGCCAGGCAAGAAGCATGATGTGTGCCAGGTCCTAAGGCCTTGGGCAAACTCTGGGAGATAGTGAAAGACAGGGAAGCCTGGCGTGCTGCAGTCCATGGGGTCGCAAAGAGGCAGGCACGACTTAGCTACTGAACAACAGCAGCAGCAAAGCCTCGTGTGCACGCCCAGGGCAGAGCAGAGGCCACTGCAGCGAGGAGAAAGTGAGCACAGGGTAGCTTGGCTGGTGCTGATGGGGGAGAAGCAGGCAGAGGGCATGGGTGCTGCGGCTTTGCAGGCTGTGGTCGCGGTGTGATGGGAGTGGTGGGGATGTGATGGGCGGGTGCCCTTCTGTAGAGCTCAGCCTGTCTTGCCCCTGCCTTCTTGTCCACAGTCATTTCCACAGCAGGGCAGGGAGGTAAGGAGGAAGGGAGTTCTTTTTGTTTCCTTGGGGACGTGGAGCTGGAGAACTAGGGTGGGGTTTTGGCTGCTGGCCAGTGGGTGGTGGAGTGGAAGCAGCTTTGGGCTTCTGTGGCCCTCGTTGGCCTGGGGATGTCCATTTCCAAGACTAACACCATTTAGTGTTAGAAGAAGGAAAAAAAAAAAGAACGAACTTGGATTTCATTGACTAGGCCTGTGAAGATTTGTTTTTTGTTTTTTTTTTTAATTTTTTCTTTTTGCCTCTGTTCCTCCAAATTTGATCAAGGGACATTTTTTGGAGGGCTGGGTAAAGTGGAAAAACTACCTTCGCCCAGGCAGAAATTCTCTGCACTTGAGGGAAATACATTCTTCTTGGAGTGAATCAGATGGGGGCTAAAAAAAAAAGGAGAGAGATGGGCCATTTGGTTGTCTGAGGAGGCCCTGGTTACCCTACAGTGATATGGCTGGTATGATTCAAGAAAGGGCTCTGCTTTAAAAGCTTGGAACCTGAAAACAGGCCTCTCTGGGGCTTGGGGCTTTTCCAGGGAGCCTGTGGTAGAGGCCTGGCCCGTGCAGCATGCCCGTCTGAGCCAGGCCAAGTTCATGGGCATGCCCGCCCAGTCCGGATGTCTGAGGAGGACCTTGGGTGTGTTTGGGACAGCTCTGTAATCAGAATCTGGATCTCTGGGAGGAACTGGAGACTCTTGCTTGTTTCCCCTTTGTCCTCAAGCCCTTTCTTCACACCACACCACTGCTTCTAGTCCTGGCTGGAGAAGGGAGCACAGGTGTTGAAGGGATTGGCCTCAGACTCAGATCCCGCCCTGAACTGTAGGTCCTTCACCTTCCCTGGGGGGCCGTAGCTTCCCCCGTTTCCAGCTGTGTCCCTGGGCTCTTTCGGTCAGAACTGCTCGGACAGAGCTCCCGGCCACCCTGAAGAGCTGTCCACCCCACTCCTGCTGCCTCGTGGCGCAGCCGTCTTCCAGGACCAGCTGTTGGGTGGTGGCCGTGCATCTTCCTGCCTCTGAACCTCAGCGATTGCTCTTCCCTCCACCTGTGTGCCTTTCCTCCGCAGAGATAGCTCACGCCTCTCCTTCCAGGCCCTTTCAGAAGCAGAGCCCCACCCCTGCTTCCTTCTTGTTCTTCATGGCACTTAAACCACCTGTCATGACACTGACATGTCTTTGTTTATTATCACCTCTCTCCCCACTTAGATCGTAAGCTCCCAGAAGCAGGGAGTTTCATGTCTTTTGTTCCCCACAGTATTCTGGGGCCTCTGCACCTGCCTAGCACATAGTGGGACCACGGGTGAATAGCTGCAGTGGCCCCTCCACCCTGACTCTCTGCAGTACAGCTCCAGCTGAGGCTAATTTGAAAATCCCAGTGACTCAGTCATGTTTTCAGTGAGACAGGAAATGAGAAGAGATTCCCTATGGACTGGGTATCCAGGCGCCTCCAAGTAGCTGTTATGCAGGATCTGGGCATGGGAACTGTTGTGTATTCTGGAAGGCATTGGGAATGTGTTTATTTGTGGCTTGTGGAAGGATTCTTTACTAGATGTGTGACCTTGGGCATGTCACTGATGTTTTAAAAACCTGCCTCCTCTTTTAAGAAACAGCTGATAAAATATCACTGGCCTCATAGGCATGCTGTAAAGATTGCATTCGACCAAGCGTATCAAAGCACTTAGATTAGTAACGTGTATTTGTTATGAGTCATTGCTCACTCTGGCCTGCACAGACCTGCAGTAGCTACGAGCCAACGAGAATTGTCCATGTAGCCCTGACGTTGTTTATTCACTTGAATATGGGGCTTCAGGAGCTTGTTTATGCGGCTGTTCTTAGGGTTTACAGACGATAGGACCCAACCAGACAAGAGAGGAATTAAACGGTGGTGTGGAGGAAGCAGGCTTGCCACTCCCTCCTAAACAAGACTGGCAAGGCGTGCCCACCAGGATCCCCGGGCTGCTGTGACAACACAGATGCTGGGCTCCACTCCAGGGTTGAGACCCATTGCTCTGGACTCTATGGAGAGTTTGGCTCTGCCCTGGGTCCCTTTTTAAAGGTGTGTTAGTGCCACCAAGTGACTTGGGCATCTTAGAAACAGAATGTGTGATTGTCATTGTCTTCCTATTCGAAGATAAGTGTTTCTCTAATGGGTGTGGGATGGACCCGTGCAGCCTGTCTCGCTTTGTCTATGAAGTGGGCACCTTTGGAGCAGTTTCTGGGGGTGGATGGTGAGTGGGGAGGAGCTATGCTGTGGCTCCTCTTTCCGGACAAGGAAGATGCCCTGGGGTCATTGGGGACTTTGGGTAACAGTGGACTTGACCTTTCAGAGCCTGTGGACTTTTCTATACCAGTTGCTAAGTTGCTTGAGTCCTTTTCCATGCAGCTGGCAAAGTGTTAGGAAAAGGGAGAGAGCAGCCCAAGAACTCCATCCTGCGTTACAGATTCCGTAAAGCACTAAGTACCGTCCACAGGCCTAGATACGATCCTGTCTCAGATTGCGCTGCCTCCAATTCCTTGAAATCCTCATGACCCTCCCCACAGCACAGGAATAGCGTTCACTTGTAGGTGCAAGTTCAAGTCACAGCTTAATTGCCTACAGCTAACCCAGGAGAGCAGGTAGTCAGTGATGCTGAGCCTCTGAAGCTGATCTTCACTGTGTGGTAATTGTTCCCTTTGTGACCTGTGACAACTGCAGGGTGAAGGGCGCATTGGTGAGTTTAGATGTGGGTGAGTTGTCCTCTGAATGGCTTGAAGAAGTCAGATGAGATGGAGCTCGGTCAGTGACCAAGATGCTTCTCGGAAGAGTGGGGGGTGTCAGGGTACCTGTGGCCAGTGTTTTGAAGTTCCGAGGTAGAATACATGGTTCTGACTGCATTTCCAGATAGCATTTCATACCTTTGTGATAGTTAGAGTGATATGAACATTGATAGAAAATCCAGAGCATCTGGAACATGAGCTGACGAAAACCTGGGACCCTCCAGGCACTTTTCCTGGGTCAGCTTCTCTTTTCTTCAATTGTGAAAGGAAAAAAAAATTCATTTTCAGTTCCAGCAGCCATGTGAGTCACTATTTCAAAGCTGTTCAACACAAGATAAAAGATACTGTTCCATAAAACACACAAGGGCAGAGATAGTCCCAAGTCCATCATCGCATTTTTACAAATAAAGAATAAGAAAGAAAATACTCCTTGCCCCCAAACCCAGATAAATTTGATTTCTCTCTAGTCCTTTATTTAAATGCAGATAGATATATGTATGCTTATTTTTTAAAATTGTAATATTTTATATAGAGCTTTAAAAACTCATCTTTGTTGTATTTCCTCATCCATTAGATCTTTTTAATGGCCATACACTTTTCCTTTTTCATCCAAACGTTTCATTCAATAAATGTTTATTGAGTTCTTGGGGTCAATAGCTTGTGGCAATAAACAGAGATGACAGAACAGACCTGCTCTCTGCCCTCCCCGGGCTCCAATCTAGTGATTTATTCCATTTTAGGAATAGTTGGACATCCTATAATGTAACCTTTTTGCTGGTGTTTGGGTAGTGTCCACAGCTTCTCTGTAATAAATAACACTGTTCTCTTTTATACCTAACACTGCTTCAAATGTCCTTGTACATAATGAATGGACTGTATTTTGGTCATTGCTCTAACTGTATTATCTTTCTGTGGAAAGGTCACTTTCAAATTAATTTTCAAACATGTAACTGATGAAACTTGACATTCCTGGCAGTCAGTGGGAATGGGAGGTTGGGGTTAATTCATTTTTCATTAGCACCTTCCTTTCTGATTATCACCCTGTCTTTTGCTGGCTTCTCCAGAGCAGTGAATGAATCTGCTTTGGGGTCCTCTGGTTCGAGCTCTGCCCTTGAAGGGTGGCCATGGTAGAAAGGGATTTGCGTTAGGAGCAAGCCCAGATGTAAATGATTTCTGGCAGTTCTGATATAAGTCCTTGCTCATTGCACAGTTGGTTCTGTGCCAGTGAGTCGTGGCAGCTGCACCTTAAATGTAGTTCTCAATTGTGGCTGGGCCCAAGAATCCTTGACGTGTGGGTTGTGAAGGTTCCAATGGAGTGGCTTGAGGATGGGACCTGGTACCTCTGACTCCACAACTGAACCTGATGGACTGCAGGCTGGAGAACCCCTGTTTGGGAAGCATGTCGCAGGGGGACGGGGTGGGGTCAGCACAGCCTTCCTTAGCTGACTTGCTGATCTGGGCAGTCAGGGTTTATCACCCAGTCTCACAGCTTTAGCCAATAGACCTATAACTGATAGATCTTTTTCTACCAGCAGGACCCCCTTTCTTGAGTTTCCATCTCCTTGGACCCCAGCTATGAGGAAAGATATAGCTGGCAGTGATAAATCCTTGACTGTTCTGCTCAAGGATATGAAAGCCTCTTCCGGCCTCTCTCAGCATTACTGTCATGGCTTTCCAGAAATGAAAACTTACAGAGCTGCCAGGGCACCTGTTCTGAGATTTTGTTGATCTCATCCTTTATCAAAGAACTCCTGGCCTGATAGAAACCAAAGCTTTCTTTCTCCAGCGGGACATTTAAAATGTTTTCACGTACTTTGATCTCATCTTTATCATGTTCAATAAGTTTTCAGAACACAGAATTGCAATAGTAATGTTGGGATTAAATTTTTATTACTGAGGCTTTGAAGCACAAACAAAATTTTAAAAGTCTGTTAGTAATTGGAAATTGTAATCCTGCTGAGGATACAGTTTATGGCTGTAATAACTATAAAACACAATGATAAATGTGAAGATATTACACTGGAATTTGGAAGAATATTTTCATTTCTTTATTAAACTATATGAAATTAGTCTTGAGTGTTCAGTCTTATCAAATGTATGGGTTAACATTAAGACTAAGAATGCATACAAAAATATTCTGTATTAAGTTTAAAATTGCAATAAAACTCTTTAACAGTTCTTGCAGATTTAGCTGTGAAATACAAAGGTGAGAAACAATTACATCACCCAGAAAGGTATCGTTTATTCAGCCTTATTTGTGGGAAGACTGTAGTTCATTTCCTTGTTGGTTCATTCATTCACGTTTGCACTTGGGTAACACACACTTACTGATCACTGTGCCAGGCACCATACCAGTTTGTAAGGACTCAGAGATGAACTTGGGATCATCTTTGCCCTTGTGTCTTTTATTGACACAAGTATCTTTTATCTTGTGTTGGAGTGCCTCGAAATAGTGACTCAAATAGCTGCTTGAATTGAAAATGAACTTTTTTCTTTTTTTCCACATTGGGAGAGAAAACCTGCCTACCCAGGTAAAGTGTCTAGAGAGGCCAAGGTTTTTAATAGCCTTGTATTCAATTCATGGAATTGAAGGGAGAAGATACAGAAAAACCAGTTCTTCATTATGTTTAAGTGTTGGAGTTGCTCGCAGAACCGCCCCATCAGTGAGTCTTGAGGGAGGTTGGGGTATGATTTAACAGGGACACACGGCCGAAGCCCAGGACTTAATCCACACTAAGTGTGTTCAGAAGCAGCAAGTCAGAGATGCTTGCTGGCGGTCAGGTCCATAAGGTTCCTTAAGAAGCAGTAAAGCGTGGTGGGTAAGAACTGTTGGGTCTGGAACCAGGTTGCCTGGGTTTGGACCCCAGATCTGCAGTCACGTGGGACAAATTAGTTAACCTCTAGATACTGCGGTTTACTCATCTGTATGATAGAGATGGGAATGGCAACATGTTTCTCATATTGTCTTGGTGGGACTAAATGAATCAATCCATCTAAAATGCTTAGCCCAGGACTAACACATGGGATTCAAGAAATGGTGTTGCTGGTGCTGGTGGAGGAACAGCAGCAGTTGCATCGGTGTAGTGATAACAGCAGCAGCAGTGTTGGAGTGGAGTGGTGATGGTGAACATCAGCATTCTCATCATCGTGAATTCCTTTATACCATCTCATAGAGTCACACAGGGTGCAACTGTGTAGGTGGGATCAACAAGAGGTAGTAAGTCACTTTTACTAATGGATTGTGTTTTAAGAATTGAGGAAGAATGTCTTCTTAATGCCGATGTGACAACTGTGTGTTGTAGCCAGGGTGTGTGTGCCACCAATAACTATCACCAAAAGCTGTGGATTGGGAGGCTCTCTCCAGGAGTCCTGTTGCCTTTTAACCGAAGGGCAAAAGGCTGAAAGGGGTTACCAGCTCTTGAGAGACCTGAAGCGTGGGCTTGTGTCAGCACCCACCTTTCCTCATGTACTTTCCATCCTATTTGTAGTAGTGCCACATGGACGTCATACATAATGCAAGTTTAGTGACTCTCTTTTCACTCTTCGTTCTTTCTCCCATCACCCTTCTGTCCAAGTTCTATCTTGATAGCTCCGCAGAAGGGCAGTGCGGAAGACAAGTGTTGGGAGCATGTGCTTAATTCAGTGGTTCTCAAATGGAGTGCAGTTGTGCTCCCCAGAAGGGACATTGGCAATGTCTGAAGACATTTCTGGTTCACACAGGAGGATGCTACTCTTGTTTAGTGGCGAGAGTCCAGGGATGCTGCGGACACCTTATAGTACAGGATAGTCTCCTGCCTCCTGCTCCCCACCCTCCTGGCAGGCAAAGAGTTATCTGGCCAAAGGGTCAGTAGAAACTGAGAATCCTGAGTAAAGCCAGACTAGCAGATCGGGCCTCTGTGTCTGGCTAACTGCAATTGCTGGTAAGAGTTAAATGCCCTTTTTACACGAGGATGCCTTGGCTGACAGTTCATGCTCTGGGCAGAGAGGTTGAGTTTAGGGGTGGGGGTGGGGAAGGGAGATGGATACCATTTATCTGAGGAGTGGTTTCTTTACAGTGAGCGCAGCCACCTCTGAGCGGCAGCACGGCCCCCATCTGTGTGGCTAGCCTCTGGCAATCTTCAGAGCTCTGGAGAGGCAGGCAGTGCTTCAGAGTCGGTGGAAGACCAGAGCTGCTGGCCAACTCCTGCTGTCTGTGCCAGCTAATGATGTGTCAGGGGCAGGCTGTGAGTCACACTGGTTGTTGGGCTGCAGCCCCCGAGGAGCGTGATCTCATGACCCTTTGGATAAAACGATAAAGCTTTGCATCACTCGGGGAGAGATTGCTCTAGGAAGGATGAGAGCGTTTTCCAAAGGTTTTATTTTTTTTAACTTACCTATGTAACAGACAGTTATGTAGCACTTATTATGTGCCAGGCAGTGTTCAAAACATTTTACAAATATTAACTCATTACGTCCTCATTATAACTCCAAAGAGGTAGGCTTATTCTTTTCACTCTTACAAATAAGGGTACAGAAGTGGAGAATGAGGACTCAAACCTAGGAAGTGGTTAGAGTCTAAGCCCTTAATCACTAGGCTGAAAGTCACTGAATTTCACACCTGGTTTCTTTTCTCAGCCCTGGCTCTTGACTTCTCGCTGGTCGCAGCGAGGCATCAGGGAATTAGGCAGACCTGAGTCGGGTCCCCATTTGTGATTTTGTATGTCTAGAACCATGAGCATATTGCTTCCTGTCTGTGAACCTCAGTTTTCTCATCTGTAAAATGAAGTCACACCTGCTTCATGGAGAATGTGAAGTTATTAATAAATGCAGTTCCTTATATATGTGCATGGCACCTGATAGGCCTTCAGGAACTGTTAGTTCCTTTTTAACCTTCTTTGTTATAATCTTATTTTTGGCCAATTGCTCTTTTGCATGGCCAGCTTGTCTCCGTATCTGTGGGTAACATACTCAATGAAGAATAAAAAGTAGACCTGGTCAGATGTTTGTTAGAGAGATTGAATGAACAGACTGCTACAGATCTTAATGCTGTGAAGAAGTCTTAACGTTTGGTGTTGGGAGTGGCGGGGGGATTGAGATTATGCTAAGCACAAAGATCCAGACTTCCAGGATAAAGATGTGGGTTCTGTTTCCAGTCTTTAGTGAGCTTCAGTGATGCTGTCTGTAAATCCCGGGAATGCAAACTTGCATGTCAATTACGTGTCTTGTTTCCGTTCGGATGAGTGTTTCTCTCTCGACTGGAAATGGAAAGCCTGCCTGCTTGTTAGTGGACGGTCGCTGGCTGTGCTCTGGGGTTGGTGGGTTGGTCCAGTTTGTGCTGCTTTCCTGGGCAGATCTGGGCACCTGTTCAGGGCAGGTGTGCTCTGTTCCCAGCAGATTGGAAGGTTCCCCTTGGTCTCATTTCAGGATTTTGCTGCATCCTGCTCCCCTGGCCCACTCCCAGTTCATAAGTGAATCTGTTCACGTAGCTGCTGCCCTGTGGTCCTCCTGCCTTTCTCACAAGTACAAGTCAGACTGTCTTTGAGTCTCCAGAGGAGAGGGGCTAACTTAATCTCTCTCTCTGTGTAGAGTACCTTGTATACAAACTTAGTAAATACTTATGTAGGCCTGAAGATAATGTGTCTGTAATTTATCTGGAGAGAAGTACATTTCTCTGTAACCCATAGCCAGATATGTAAAAAAGAGAATCAACTCTTAAATGTAAGCACCAGAAGAAAATAGTCTCAGCATCTAGAACATTGCTTGGCATATCATAGTTGTTTAATTAATATCTTGAATGAATGAACTCCTTCCCTGACAGCTCAGTTGGTAAAGAATCCGCCTGCAATGCAGGAGACTCCCATTCGATTCCTGGGTTGGGAAGATCCACTGGAGAAGAGATAGGCTACCCACTCCAGTATTCTTGGGCTTCCCTTGTGGTTTAGCTGGTAAAGAATCTGCTTGCCATGCAGGAGACCTGGATTCAATCCCTGGGTTGAGAAGATCCCCTGGAGAAGGGAAAGTCTACCCACTCCAGTATTCTGGCCTGGAGAATTCCATGGACTGTATAGTTCATGGGGTTGAAAACAGTCGGACATGACTAACCGACTTTCACTTTGAACTAATGAATGAACCTGGTCTTTAAGTGTGCTTCTAAGTTGCATTATGGTTAACTTTGGATTATCCAGCATATCTGAAATCTGAAACTGTAGCTTTTGTCTTTGTTGTTGTTATTTAGTCTCTGAGTTGTGTCTGACTCTTTTGTGACTCCATGGACTATAGCCTGCCAGGCTCTTCTGTCCATGGGATTTCCCAGGCAAGAATAAGTTGCCATTCTCTTCTCCAGGGGATCTTCCCAACTCAGGGATTGAACCTGCATCTCCTACATTAGAAGGTGTATTCTTTACCGCTGAGCCACCAGGAAAGCCCATAACTTTTTATTAAGTATTACCGTATGTAACCAACAGCAGTAAAGACTTTTCAAAAAACTGGGACTTGCGAGAGTATACAGCACTAAAAAACAAAGAAACAAACAAAAAAAAAACAACAATGAACTTGATCTGGAAGTTACTTCAAGGCCTTCTTGCATTTGGGGCTTGTCATTCTGTGTGTTAGTAACTGCCATACGAGAGAAGGAGGAAGAATTGAATGCTTTGGTAGGATGCCAAGTAACAGGGAGTTTTCTCTTTCAACCTACTAGCCGAACAGTTTTATGTCACTTACTGTGAAGCTTTTGCTACAGAGCGAACTGATGTGTTTTGGACTCTCTGGGCCCCTTGAATGTGGCCTCTGTTGCCTTTCAGGTGGAGTTTGTTAGGACAGGTCTTCATGTGGTGTTTTTTGATTTGCCACATTTTGTTCTTCACATCAGAGGGAAGAGAGAGCGAGTGTGCATGTGTGTGCCAGGCCGATATGGGGGGGACCGGAGGATGTCTAAGCTGTTGTATTTAAACACTGTGTATGTTTTCTGCTGCAGATCTGAAGAAGACGCTTGCTGTGTTGCTGGATAACATTTTGCAGCGCATTGGCAAGTTGGAGTCAAAGGTGGACAACCTCGTAAGCAATGGCACAGGGACAAACTTGACCAACTCCACCACACCTGTTCCCAGCTTACTTGAAAAAATTAATGTGGCAGGTAAGCACCACGAGTCTATGCCCAGACGTGGAGTCAAGGCCTGCTCTGAACTAGGAAGAGAACCACAGGGGCACAGTGGTTCTTATTGGTGTAAGATAAATCCCAGCAACTTGGTATGGTCCCTGTAACCCTAACTTTAAATTTATTTTTGAATAATGTGTTCAAAGGCTTTTACAGTCTCATCATGATGTGTAATATTGGGTGGTTTCTGTGATATGTTTCCCATAATGAGCTCCTGGAATTACTTTTAATGAGAAGATTCATAGCAGGGATAAAGGAAATACAGAGGTGATCTGGGAGGCTCACACCAGGTAGAGGTTCCTTCCCCTCCCCGTTTCCATCAGACAATTTCAAAAGTCTGTTCCACATAATAGATTCTCTCCTCCCTGCTGTTAAAGAAGGGCCATCATGGCAGACTTGCCTCCTGTGTATATCTGGGGAAATAGGCGTTCTAGAGATGGCGTTTGGGGAATAAATGGCCCCTGCCTGATCTTGGCCTGATTCTGTATCTACTTGTGGACACCTGGATGTGTGTGTCTGACCCCCTTCTTGAAACTGGACTCTTGGATAAAAGAAGAGAAATGGATTTAAAACAACCCCCATATCATACACAACAGGTAATGTCCACAGCTCACATTGGACCCACCCACCCACTCCGCTGCCACCGCCTCCCCCACAGAGCTCTGCCCTGAAGTTGGCCTCTTGGCCTTTGTGGTTAAGCCAGGCCTTGGCCTTGTTAGGGTGATCACTGTCATTTCCTGGGGACCCAGGACAAAGCAAAGAGCTTTAATGAGGATAAGGATTAGGCGCTTTGAGTGAATGGCTGTGAATGAGTTATCTATACTCCTGGTGGGTGGTATACAAGCTCTAGCTAATGGATAAAATAAGTAGCTGGGTTACTTTTGAAATTTTAAAAATCGACTTTAGTACCCTCTCTGGCTTGTTTCTCTCTCCCTTTCTTATAGGAAACTCAGCCTTAAGTGGGAGCAAGATTCTTTTCCTTTCCCAGTGTCAAAACATTTAACTGTTTCACATTATGCAAGCTTGTTGTATTACCTTTCTGCTGTGTTCTCTGCCCTTTAGCAAGTTTTAAATTGCAAACTATATTTCTAATAATCCAAAGTATCTGACCAAACAGAAGCATTAAAAATAACTTTTAATTACAACACAGAGGCAGTGTCATCTGGGCTGTAAATCCTGTCTTCCTTGCAGTTTCCAACAGCTTCTGTAATTAGACAAGAAAACCTCCCACTGTGTTGAGCTGCTTGTTAATAAATGGAACCCAGGCCTCTACAGCCTCCACTCCTCCACCCCTGTTCCCAGTAAGGAAGTGCTGTTGAGAAGGTCCTCTCTGATTTCCTGGCAGTTCTGTAGGTTCCTGTTTCAGGGGGGGTGTGTGTGTGTGTGTGTGTGTGTGTGTGTGTGTGTGTGTGTGTGTGTGTTTTGGGGGGCGGGGACGGTGTTCTGTCTCTGGCATCGCTGCCTCCCACTGCCTCTGTCCTGGAGGGCCCGTGTCCATGAGTCTACCGTCATTCTCTTCCCTGATAAGGGATCTCGCTGCCTCTGTCTTGTTTGTATGCCAGGCTCACAGGGAGATTTCCTACCTGAGTTCCAAGTCCCAGGGTGCACAATTGTGGAATGAAACGTGATGGAGGCAGTGACTACTCTTTTCAAATGGAGTCCCTGACCTGTGCATGGAGCTAGTACACTTGGTTAACAAATATCTCTGAGCACATTCTCTAAGTCAGGGGTCCCCAACTTCTAGGATCTAATGCCTGATGATCTGAGGTGGAGCTGATACAATAGTAATAGAAATAAAGTGTATATAAATGTAATGCACTTGAGTCACCCCGAAACCACCCGCTTGCCTGTCCATGGAGTAATTGTCTTACATTGACTTGATCCCTGGTGCCAAAAAGATTGCGGACCTCTGCACAAAGCCATTGGATTTGAAAAGGGCTTCTTTAAAAGTGCTGCTGGTACTGTGCTTTTACTAATATTTATAGAACCAGAGTATTTGGTTTTTTCTCTCTCCTTTTTGGGAAAAGGGAGCTAATTTAAAGTTCTGCCTTTGATAATTAACCTCATTCTTACTCGTTTTCATCTTTCGTGTGTGACATGCTCCATACCTTTGAGATTTTTACTGGCCAATTAGAAAAATAATACACATGCATGGAATAACACAGACTATGGTCACTGTAAGAGGGGCTGTCTTTGGAAGGCTTCTGATAGGAAGGTAAACTTAGAAGGTGGTTAGGAGGCAGTTGAGGGTTGAGGAGGAGATACAGACTAGAGGTGGATTGCTACCCAGGTAAGAAGTTAGAAGGAAGGAGAGGAAACTCGCCGTTCTCTGCCATTAAACTGTTTCGAGTTCCTGAGCCTTGGAGGAACTTGGAGCCTTGATTTTGTTACTCTTCTCAGCATCTCAGAAGTAAGTGCTTTCACAGATTTTATAAGTTTAAGTATGCGGGATGGGGTGGGGCTGAGGTGAAGACCTCCTAGTGCCAAGCAGAGAAGAGATTGTTTGCCCTGCTCCTTGCTTTCCATTTTGTGAATCATCTCAAACGGCGGGTCTAGAAAAATGCGCTCCCATTTTCTTGGAGGTTCCTAGAGAGCTGACAGTTTCCTGGACTACTTAATATCCAGTCTACAGTGGAAGTTCTTTCTGTCTGAGGGTCTGTTTCTTTGGCTGACCTGTGTGTTAAGCAACAACAAAAAGCAATGTCATCCCTCTGTGTGTGTGTGCATGCATATGCACCCCTGCCGGACACTGCGCTAGCCACAGTGACTGTAGATGGGACGTGAAGAATGCAGGCATCCGCCCTTATTTCCTCCAAAGGTCGGAGGGGCCGTTCTGTCTTGTCAAAGAACACACGTGTATTTTTTATTTGCCAGGTCTATGGGTTAGTGTCCATAAAGAGGGCCAGGGCACTTAAGTTCACAGTCCTAGTTCATGGTCAACCCCTCATGGCTTTTTTGCCCTCTTCCCTGATCCATGGCCAGGCTAGCAATTCTCACATCCCTGCTGTCGTAGCAGGGGTGGCTTTTGAGCTATGAGAGTTAATTTTTTATAGGGTTCCAATCCTAGTTGAGTGAAGTCGTTCTTCCTCCCTCGCTGCATTAAGACATGTGGTAATTGCTCAGAAATGTTCTCCCTGGTGTCTTTACTGCTTACTCTGGTGTCTTATTGCTAACGGATGTTTCTGATTGCTTACTGTTGTGTCTTATTGCTCGCTGATATATCTTCTGGTTGACTATAAACTGTATCTAAATTGGACACCATAGCAATTGAAGAAGAATTCTCTAAATTTATTTTCTTTTTAGGGGTATGTGTGTGTGTGTGTGTGTCTCCCTTCTTCTTGCTCTGTTTAACTGTGTTGTATGTGATTTTGATCCAAAATGGCTTGTCTTACCAAATTTATTACTCTAGGGCTTTTTTATTATGTGAAAATGAATGTTCCCCTAGAGAAATTGAGGTGGAAATGGACTTTAGGAAAGTAAAGAACCGGATTTGAACTGCATTTTTGAGCAATCTTTATCTTACTGAAGAGGAAGGTGAATCAAAGAAATGAAAAAAAAATAGGTTGAAAAAAACTCCAAACCTACCTTTCAACCAATCATGATTTCTCCAGGTTTAAGCACTGATAGAATTTGTATATTTCCTTGTCAAGATTACTTATTTTGGGAATGATACTTCAGTTTTTTTTTTGAAAGACCAATTCTGCTTTTCTGTGGATTTGTGATCTTAAATTCTGAAGTGGAGGGAATAGGTTGGGGCTGGTGGTCCTTGGCCATGTCCTGACATGGGGGAAAGGTAAAGATCCACCGGTGTGTGACGTGCCAGTGCCTGCTTCTAGTCTTGTTTGGGCCTCTGTGTCTTGTTCAAAGCCTGGTTGTTGAAGGTGTTTAGTAAGTACTGTCCACATGGGTTGGATTCTGCTGGAGGGGAGAGCATTTCACTTCTGCAAGGAATTCCTCCCTGTAGCTCCCCTTCTCCACTTACATGTACAAGGATTTGCTTACAAGTGGGACTTGGCTTCTCATTTTCCTTTTTTAGACATCAGTGGCAGACACCATCTAAGAAATACAACTCCGTGTTTCTCGACCATGACTGAACTTCCTGTGGGTGATTTGGTGCTCTGAAGTCCTTATAGTATGTGATGGTTCCCACTCTAGGCTGTAATGTTTGCGGGGAGTGGGGATATTGTGCAGCTCTCTGGTGAGGGGAGGGGAGGCAGGAGTGTGGGCACTTGTGTGTGCAAATTTATTCATTTTATACCCTCAAGGGCCTGTTGTTGTCATTCAGCATCAGCTGAATAACTGGCCAACGCTGACAGTTGACTAGAAGACAGAACATCATGACCACATCCATTCCCTTGTGCTGTGATCGCTTACGGTTACAAGGTGAATGAATTGGGAAACATTGGCAAGATCGAAAATACAGGCACAGCCCAAGAGGATGCTTTCTGATACTGAGTCTACATTGAACATTAGGCAACCCTACGTTTTCCAAATGTCAGTTTCAGCATGCAACATATTCTAGTATTTGGAGTTGAAGTGCGGTGTATTTGAACTGGGATGTTGTTCTCAAGAAAAGAGCCATAATTGTTATTCTTAGCATTTGAAAATTGAAAAATGTTCCTGCTGAGTTCCAGGGACTGCGTTTGGAAGTACAGCTTGCCCCCTCTTGGTGCTGCTAATGGACCTTGAAATGAAGTCGCACCTGGGCTGTTTCCTTGTTTGTGTCCGCGTGACATCAGATATGCTGGCCTAGCACCCGGAGTGTCCCTGCCCCGCCCAGAAACGAGCACAGCGGATGCCTTTCCCAGGATCGGGTTTTAGCCTGTCAGTGACACTCCAGGTGCTGCCTGAGAGAAAGGAGAGAGAGAGGAGACTGCCTTTTAGTAATTAAAGAGAGATTTTTATTAATCTGAGCAAGAAACCAGTATGTTCCTTCTGTCTATCTACCTGTCCTTTTCTGTGTCACTCTTTGCACAGGGGGCGGTAAGTATTTGGCTACTTGTCAGAAACAATCCCTTTGGTACCGTCACAGAGAATGTATGTCTTTGTTGGTCTGGTTTTCACTTTGTGTGGTCAAGGGCAGTTTGACTTTTTATCACAAGGAAGGAGGAAAAGGAAGAAAATACAGTTCAGGAGGAGTGGTGCTGACCTGTGTGCCTGGGTATTTTTTTTTTTTTTTAAGCTTATTATTTTGTATTAGGGTATAGCCTTGTGATAGTTTCAGGTCAACAGTGAAGGGACTCAGCCATACATATACTTTATCCATTCTCCCCCAAACTCCCCTCCCATCCCTGCTGCCTCACAACATTGAGCAGAGTTCCTTGGGCTTTACAGCAGGTCTTTGTTGGTAATCCATTTTAAATATAGCAGTGTGTACATATCCATCCAAACTCCCCAACTATCCCTTCCACCCATCCTTCCCCCTGGCAACTCTAAGTTCATTCTCTAAGTTTATGAGTCTCTTTCTGTTTTGTAAGTTCATTTGTATCACTTCTTTTTAGATTCCACGTGTAAGGAATGTCATAGGATATTTCTCCTTCTCTAACTTACTTCACTCAGTGTGAGATTCTCTAGGTCAATCCATGTGGCTGCAAATGGCATTATTTCATTCTTTTTAATGGCTGGGTAGTATTCCCTTATATATATGCACCACATCTTCTTTATCCGTTTCTCTGTCAGTGGACATTTAGATTGCTTCCATTCCTGGCTCTTGTAAACTGTGCTGCAGTGAACATGGGCTGCATGTATACACCTTTCAGTTCATGTTTTTCTCTGGATACATGCCCAGGAGTGGGATTGCAAGGTCGTATGGTAGCTCTATTTTTAGTGTTTTAAGGAACCTGCATACTATTTTCTATAGTGGCTGCACCAATTTACATTCCCAACAGCAGTCTAGGAGGATTCCCTTCTCTCCACATGCTCTCCAGAATTTACTGTTTGTGGATTTTTTGATGGTAGCTCTTCTGGCTGGTGTGAAGTGATATCTCATTGTAGTTTTGATTTCTGTGTGCCTGGATATTAATATCATTGGTTCTCAACTACCTGTGGTTTCTCCCCCCAGGCAGTTTTGGTTGTCACAATGGAGAATGTTGTGATGTCTCGTAGACAGAAGCCAGGGATGCAGCTGAACTGCCTGTGGTGCGCAGGCTGGCCCACAGCAGAGAATTATTTAACCCCAGATGTCAATTGTGTGGTAGTTCAGAAACCCTCATCTATAAGACATTGTTGAAAACTGGTTTTCCCACTTATGATCAGTGGAGACAGATGTTTGAGACATTGAGGTTTCCTGATCACCAGCTGAAACCTTTAGTCTCCTTCCCCATTCCTACCAAGGCAGTTTGCAAGCCTCACCACTTTTAGCTTTGCAACTGGTCTTTGGAACCTTTAAGAGAAGTTATACACTCCCAGAAGACTGTTCTAGGATTCTGACCTTAAGAAGCCTCTTTCCTGGACCCAAACCATACAATTTTGGCAGCTTGTATTTTACTCCTGCTAATATAGAATGTAATTATTTCTCTTCATAAAAGAGCCACTAATTCAGAATAATGATGGCAAAGTGGTTGGAGAGAGTGGATTTAAATTACCAGGATGTTTTAGAAGAAATTCCATTTTATTAATTTTAAGTAGAGTATATAATTATCTAGATATGAGCGAGTAAATTAACTAAGTTAAGGAAAACAAGAGAGGTCCCCAAAGATCTACTTCACAGCATGAAATACCCTCCAGACCTTAACTGGAGCAATATAAAAGAAGATGAGACAGGAAAGGTAGGTTGGGGGATCTGTGAAGAGTTTTTAATGTAGTACTAAGGAGTTTCTATCTTGTTCTGTATGCAGTGACAGCTGATGAAGGTTTAAAGCAGGCAGATGATTAGACGAGGTCTGTATTTTCAGAGAAAAATGTGGATACAGAATGCTTTCAAAGGGGGTCATAGAGAAGCCAGGTGAAAGTTTAGTTGACTTGTGTAGAAGGATTGAAAGAGAGGTGTGTGAGGCTAGGGAGAAGGAGAGGATTTGAGACCCACATCGGGTGGAGCTCACCTGACGGGGCTGCTGGTGGACTGTGGGAAGGGGGAAGGGAGGAGGCGTCATAACGATTCTCAAGGATGGAGCTTGCGTGATGGAACACTGGGGTGGTGTATTTATGAGGGAAAGAAGCCAGCAAAGGCAAGATTTGGGAAAGACAGTTGCCATGTGTTAATGTGGACTTTGGAGCATAAATTGCTTTGCTGCAAGCCATTTGTTTACAAATACCAGTTTAAAGGAAGTTGGAACATTAGTTCTCAGGAGATGAGGGACAGTGAAAGGCAGTGTGTGTTCCATGCTACCCAGGCTCAAACCCTGCTCTACTTCATGACATTGGGTCTGTTTCTTAATGTTTCTTTTTATTTATTTATTTGGCTGTGTCGGGTCTTAGTTGTGGCACGTGGAATCCTCACTGCGGCACATGGGAGTCTTGCGTTGTGGCACGTGGGCATCTCTGGTTGTGTGCAGGCTCGGTGGTTGCGGGTCACAGGCTTAGCTGCCCTGCAGCATGTAGGATCTTAGTTCCCCCACTTGGGATGGAACCTGAGTCTCTTGCATTGAAAGGTGGATTCTTAACCCCTTGACCACCAGGGAGTCTCTCTTAATCTGTCAAGGCTTGCATTTCCTCTTCTATAGAATTGGGAAGATAATAATAGTGCCCATTTCATGGGGGGTTGTTTATGAGGGTTAAGTGAGATCAGTACGCTACGTAGAAATATACCTGCTGCAAAGTCAGCACTAAATAAACATTGTTAGTTACAGTTTAAAGGCTACACATTTGGAATATTGATATAAGAATGAAGACTGGATTATTAGTTGTTAATGCTCATATGTAATATAATACTGACTGGTTGTTGTTATCACCACAGAGAAACTAAGAACTGATATTTGTATACTGTTTTATGGATTAGAAAATATTTTCATATATGTATATTGTTTCCTTGAGTACTTTAAAACTTGAAGTTCCCCAGTTGATGTTTTTATCAGGTCTTAGAGACTTTTGTTATCAATACTGAGAGGAAATCCACGTGTTTATCAGTAACAAACAGAATTGGGGGCCCATGTGGTTGGAGGGTTTGGAAGATGAGGCTGAGATCGCCCTGCCGGGTGCAGGCAGACGCGGGAACCATCTGCAGGAACTGAGAAGTTCTGCTGTCCGCATTGGTGTCCCTCTTGGCCGCCCTCACAGGGCGCTGGCAGAAATGGTCGCTGGCGGCTCTAGGCTTCCTGCAATACTTTTGGGGAACAGCTTGGGTTGCAGTGTACGCCTCTCCACGACCCAGTGACGGTGAGCTGTAGCCTCCTGATTGGCTGGGCCTATACCACGTAGGTCACCCCGAGATTTCATGATGGGGGAGCGTCCCTAAAAAGATTCCAAGCAAGCCGATAGAACATAGACAATGACCAGAGACTCCTCTCATGTTATGGTTTGGATTTCCAGAGTCATCATAAGCCCAGCTCAGGCTTTTCTTTCCAGCAAGGTTCAGAGGACAAGGCTTCTGGAATGCTAGCCTTTCTGCGCCACGCACCCCCCCACCCCCCCCCCCATTTTATTTTAAAGTCGTTATTGAATTGTTACAATATTGCTTCTGTTTTATGTTTTTGGGTTTGGGGCCGGGAGGCATGTGGGATCTTAGCTCCCTGACAGGGATCAAACCTTCGCCCCCTGCATTGGAAGGCGAAGTCTTCACCGCTGGATCGCCGGAGAAGTCTCCTGCCTCCAGTTTAAATGCTGCTGTGCCTGGGTGTGTGCCCCAGCCCTTCTAGGAACTGGCCCAGCCTACAGCCTGCTGTTCATGTGTGCCTGAAACGTTGTTTTATTTTTGTCCTCAGCCCGGATGCCCTCCATTTTTCTATCTTACCCTTATTTATCATATTTTTTCAAGACTCACCTGAAGCACTGTTTCCCATAAGATGGCTTCCTTGATATCCTTTGCTCTCAGGGGTTTCTTTTTCCTTTATGTTCCCCCACGACTACTACGTGCATCCCTGGACGTTTCCACAGCCAGACTTCAAGCTCTTCAAAGGCATGGGCAAAATCGCCTGTATTTTTCCTTTCAACCCTATAAGCCTGGTATATTGCAGTGAGTGAAAGTTGCTCAGTCGTGTCTGACTCTTTGCGACTCCATGGACTGTACAGTCCATGGAATTCTCCGGGCCAAAATACTGGAGTGTGGAGCCTTTCCCTTCTCCAGGGGATCTTCCCAACCCAGGAATCAAACCCAGGTCTCCCACATTGCAGGGAGCCTGGTAAATAGCAGGTTCTCAATGAACGTTTGTCCAACTGAATGCATGCCTCCCTATCCTGACCACACACCCAGTCAGCCACAGTTCTGAAACTTTTAGCATGACACTGGTGTCCACACTGTCAGTTCTGAATCACTGTGTCCGCTGCCTTGGCAGTTTCCTCAATGTTTTAGGAATTCCTGAAAGTACCTAGAAAGTTGACTACTAAGTTGCTCAGAAGGAAAAATACTTTTGCTTCATGTGCTTTCTGGAAACTATGATTCCATAATAAGGTAATTTACTTTGTCATTTCTTCATGGGTAATTATAAAAATATAAGTAGGATTAAAAAAGAATTCTCACCAGCTACACTGTATTGAAAGTGAAAAATACTAGTCGTTCAGTTGTGTCTGACTCTTTGCAACCCCGTGGACTGTAACCTGCCAGGGTCCTCTGTCCATGGGATTCTCCAGGCAAGAATAGTGGAGTGGGTAGCCGTTCCCTTCTCCAGAAGATCTTCCCGACCCAGGGACCGAACCTGGGTTTCCAGCATTGCAGGTGGATTCTTTACCATCTGAACCACCAGGGAAGCCTTATATTAGGGATTTCTCTGAATGAAGAGTTTTTGCAGACGAGAGGTGGGGACCCACCAGTCTTAGTGCTTTTGGACCCATTACTGACCCTTCAAAGTGGCTTTTTCCATTTCAAAAAGTGAGAGTGAGTATCCATTTGGGGGGATGCCACGCTTCCCCAGTTGTTTGAGGGAACGCATCAGGGGGAACAGCAGCCCTTAGGAACGTGTATGGCAGTACTGGCCTTGGGAACTTGTGCAGGCTTTACTGTGTCTTATGAAAATGCCTCTGGGGTGGTTCTGCGGATGGGAGATAGGACATGCCAAAATTAGACGTGTTTGTTTTAATCAGAAGGCGACAGATCCCACTTGCTCTAATTTGGCTTAATGAGGTATGTGTATACAGTTGTGCTATCAGCTTGCATATGGTATTGATTCAAAAGACGTTCCGCAGCGACGGCCCCGCATATGCTTTACCCAAGATGTTCCCTTGTCTTTGCCGCCTCCTCCTCTCTCTACCTGTTCAACACATTACTTCAAAGAAGCCATCTAGAGCCTGAGATGTACAAACCCAGCAACATTTTGGAATGAAAGCTGTTTGGATGGAAGCAGGGGACTGTCTCTGTCTCCACGTGGCTGAAAAGGATTTTTCCGTTCAGAGGCTTTTGCGGTTTTGAGGGATTTTCTTTTAAGCTGTGCTTTTGCTTTGCATGTCCCTAGCTTCTAAAATTAGGCAGCCTCAATGAAAATCAGTTGCGAGTTCAGTTTTTCTGTCCTCGTTGGATCTCAGAAAAAGAAGAGATGGAGCCTCTGTGGTGAAGGTGGTCTGAAGTTCTTGGCTGAGTTTAGAAATGAAGGAAAAAGGTATCCAGTTTGAAACATGAAGAAGAGGATCTGAGTTGCCCCATGGTTCAACCTGCTGACCTCATTTCATGGCGGTCTCCTTTTTCTGTCCCTCCTTGACCTGTGGACATTGGGCATATCTCATGAGCATGATCACAGCCTCCCAAGTCCATTCATGCCAGACTGGGGGTCTGTTGCATTGACAGAGTCAGCAGAGGGGCCTTTGTCAGGGGTTGACAGAGTGTTTACAATGCATTTTTTTTTTTCATTTATTTTTATTAGTTGGAGGCTAATTACTTTACAATATTATAGTGGTTTTTGTCATACATTGACATGAATTAGCCATGGATTTACATGTATTAGATCGGGATGGGGAATACAATACATTTTGATGTGCTTTGTCTGAGGTGACCAGCTACACTATGAACTCCTTTTTTTTTTTTTAATATTTTATTGAAGTATAGTTGATTTGCGATGTTGTGTTAATTTCTGCTGCACGGAGAAGTGACTCAGTTGTACATATATATATATTCTTTTTTCATATTCTTTTCCATTATGGTTTACATGGACCTTGTTGTTTTTCCATCCTGATGTATAATAGTTTGCCTCTGATAATCCCGAACTCCCTATCTACTTCTCTCCACCTTCCTCCCCCTTGGGAACCATAAGTCTTGAACTGCTTTAAAGCTGTCTTGATGTCTCATCTTGGTGAACTTCCCAAGTCAGCATTTACAGTGGGGACTTTCCTCCCTGCTTGGGTGCAGCTGGAGATGGGCTCTTGAAATAGAGTCATTACTGAAGAACCATGGTGAACAGCAAGTGAAGTCCTTGTGGGAGGGGAGGATGATCAAGCTGCGGTCATAGGATTCTGGTACAGACCCTGAACCCTGACTGCTTGGGTTCACATCCCAGCTCTGCCCCGTCCTAACCATGTGTCCTTGGAGAAACCCAGTCAATTTCCTTATCAGTAAAATGGGATTAGAGTACCTGGGCTGTGGTGCTGTTGTGAAGACTGTGAGTTACTCCTTGGAAAACACTGAAGGGCACACACAAAATAAGAACTCAGTAAGGTTTGGGCACTGGAACATGCATATCTTAAGGATGCAGATCAGGGTTGGACCTGTGGGTCAGGGGGGTAGAAGATGGTCAGTGCTTGATGAGTGTGTAAACTACCCAGTTCTCATGCTATTTTTACTGGAAAAAACTGGGGAAATAAGTTCCTGGAAATAAGTTCCTGGCACTCACAGACTGGACAGTTGATATCAAATGATCTTGAGCAGAGCTCCCAGTCCCCTTTCTAACCTGCTGTTGGCGATTTCTTACTATTGCAGAGTCTTAGATTTGTCGTAGGTGCCAGAGACATAGTGACGCCCACGTTCTCCCCATGAGTGGCAAGTGGGGAGATGTATGATGAGATAAACGTGTGCTGAGAGCCTGGCACGGCATCTTGCCCCACTTACCTACAGATCCCACTCTTTGTGGTCAGTGCCCTGTTGGAAGGGAAGAGTCCAAACATAATACAGCAAACACGGATGTGCATTTTATACCCAGCCCTGCCTGGAGGGTGCTGGGCCTTGTGCCAGGCTTGGGGCGGTGGCGGGGGAGGTGGGGGCAGATGGTGGTGCAGCCAGGTCAGAAGCTAAGGCTGTTGTGGGCAATATAGGGCTCGCCATGTAGCAGAGAAGGAAGGGAGGTTGATGGTGCTCACGGTACCTTCCTTAGCTCTCAGCCTAGAGCTTCTTTCAGGACCTGTTGGCTTTGCCTGGGGAAAGACCTTCAAACTCTCTAGCCATCTGGGGATAGGTCTGGGAATGGCCTACAGGGATTGGCACAGAAGGAATGTCCACTGAACGATGGCTGGCATATGGCCTTCGTCGCAGCCAAGTCAGGCCTTCTGGAACCTGCGCTGACCCTTCACTGCACCGGCTCACTCCAGAGCAGGGTGGGGAGCTCTTATGCTGTAGAGCTGAGCTCCCAAGGGAAGGCAGTCATTAACCTGTCTAAACTTTATGCTAATATAACTTTCTCAATAATTGCTCTCATTAAGTTTGGTTAATAGGAGCAGTACATGTTATAGCGAGATGAGCTAAAGAACAAAGTAAATATTTAAGACTTTATTTCAGGGTGCAGTTGGGTTGGGATAAAGAGAAGATTAGTAAAAGCTGAGTCTGATGGTGTCTGATGTGGAAATACAGTGGAGTTTTTGGGTGAAGCTCCAGGGGTTTCTCTCGGGTGGCTCCCCTGTACTGAGCTGGGGGAAGCCAGTGGGTGTCTTCTGGGGGACACTTGTGAGCTCTGTTCTCTCCTTACGTTTCTGGCCCCCATGAGACAGAGTACCATGGCAGTGTAGAGAAACTGCCTTCTCTGTACTTCTAGGCACGCTGTGAGGATCAGGAAGGTGGCTGCTGGTGCATGGCTATGCCATGCTGGGAGGATGTTGTTCACTGAAGGCAGAAGGCCATTAGCAGCAGCTGAGTTGGCCAGGAAAGCCCGTGATGAGTGCCTGCCCCTGGCTGGGCGTGCTGACCTGTCATCTGAGGGCACCAGGGGATTGATTTAACATGGTTTTCATGCCTCTAGGCTACCAGTGACCAAAAGCAGCCATAATCTCTGTCTTTGAGTTTATGTAATAATAGGGTACGATTCTCTAAAGGAAAGGCTTTTATAAACAGAACTTTACTTCTGTGTTATAAAAAAGGGATAAAATTTGACTGCTAAAAATTTAGACATTGCAGCTAAGCACAAAGATAAAAATACAAAGCAGCAGTTATTCTATCACCCAGAGATTAATTGATTTGCTGCTCTCTTCCCACATACTGTGTGTTCTGTGCTGGATGCTTCCTAGGCACTGGAGACAGAGGGGTGAGCAAAACCAAGTGTCTTCATTCATGGAGATAACAGCCCAGCAGTGAAGGCAGATGATCAACAAATACAGAAACACACTGTGCCCAGTGATGATAAATGCTCTAGGAAACAACTAAGCCGGATGAGGAGATGCGGGAGGGGGGACTGTTTCAGGTTGGGTGGGTTGTCAGGGAAAATCTCTCTGAAGAAGTGACATGGATGGAAATCCAGATGAATGAGGAAGGGAGCCACGAGGCCACCTGGGGGAGGTTGGTCCTTGCACAGGGATCCCTGGCACAGCCTTCCTGGGTGCATTCAAGAAAACTTGTGTGCTCTTTAAATCTTTTACTGCAGAAGATGGTTTATTAAAACCCCCGAAGAAAACATGTACTATCAACTATATCACTTGAGATTTATGCTTCTGCTAGGCTCAGACTGGGTATCTGTGAGATGTTAATGGAACCATGGTCAGATGTTGTGTTAACACAGTGGTTTGGTATGTGATGATCTATGTGTGTGTAGAAGCCCTGAGTACTGGCCCCATGCTCAAGCTGTTGCAGTTTGAATCTGACTTCCACCAGCCGTGTGGCTTTGGCTAAGTCATTCAGAGAAATCAAGTGTCAGTCTCCTCATCTGTACTATAGAAATTAGTTAACTGGGACATTGGAAGGACCTTGTGAGAAAGTGCATACGAAGTAATAGCAAACAGAAAGTGACCAGAAAATACTGACTATTATGATAATGATCCAAATGCAGTTTTGGCAAATGGTAGGTGACTTTGTTCCAGAGATGTTTTAACCAAATCTAACAAACTTGTTGTCCATTGTATTGAAAGGTGGGAAAGAGATGGACTGGGAATTTGGGATTAGCAGATGTAAATTATGATTTATTAGAATGGATGAACAACAAAGTCCTACTATGTAGTGCAGGGAACTGTTTTTCTGTGATAAAGCATAATGGAAAAGAATATGAAAAGGAATGTTTTTATGTATCACTGAATCACTTTGTTGTACACTAGAAAGTAATACAGCATTGTAAATCAACTTTAATAAATCCTTCAATAAAGTAAAGTTTCAAAAAATTGTATTTAAGGCACCAAAGTGGGGACAAATTCTATTCATTTGCCAAGTAGGTTTAATATAATCAAAGCTTTAACAGAAAGATCATGCATTTGGGGTGGGGTTTGAGCTTTCTGTCATGAACTAGATGCAGATTTGGTTGGAGATCAACAACTTCTCTGTTTTTGCCTGTCTCTTCAGATTTAAAACCATTGTTGAAGAATGTAGTGTTTTTATAGAAACTGTTCTCAGATTTGGGAATGTTGGTGTATGACAGTGAGTCTTCAAAAGGACACAGTGATGTCATCATTGGTCCTGTGTGGTATTTGTGTGGCTTGATCTACACTGGGTTCTTAGCTTTCAGCTTATTGCTGCCTGAAAGATGGTACGTGGATGAGAAGTCATCATGGTGTATCTGGGTCCAAGATGAAGATTTTCTCAGTATTTCAGTCACCTCCTCTGCTCTTGACTCAAGATGAATTCTTGGACACATGGAGTCATGAGATGAAGGTCTGCCCCGCATTCCAGCTCCATAAGAATTTCTTCTACACATGACCTCCAGTCTCTGCCTGCTCTGTTCTTAGTCTCCAAAGGAGAGAATCACGTGCATTCCCCTGGCCACTGGGTTTTCTCTGTGTGACGTCGGGGATGCCAAGATATGGGCATTAATGCTGGAAGGTTTCTGAGAATATGTGAGTGGCTCGTGATTGACTGGCTAGCGTTTAGAAGATTTCTTAGTGTAAGCTGGCCACAAGTTTGAGGAATACCAGGCCTTTTGTGCAGTGAGCTACAGTGAAGGAGCATAGAACCAGGGACCCAGGAGGTCTGGGTTCTAGACCTACCGCTGTCAGAACTGACTGTGAGATCAGTTTTTCTGTTTCTTCTTTCATAGACAGATTTTCATGGACTTTTAGAAATAGAAGAGACTTCCTATTTAGAGCACCCTTTCTAGACTAAAGGACGCTATAACCTTTCCCCCAAATTGAGTGACGGCAACCTTCTGAAATCCTTGGTGGGCTGCTCTTCTAGCCTAGATCTTATGCAGCATCAATGAATCTCTGTCTATGAGGGGTTAACAGATATGGCCCATTGGTCACATCTGGCCCACCACCTGTTTTTTAAATAAAGCATTGAAATCCATTTGTTTCCATATATGGCTGCTTTTATGTTACAAATATAGAATTGAGAAGTTGTGGTGGAGACCATATGATCCACAGAGCTGAAAAACATTTACTTCCTAGCTCTTAACAGAAAAAGCTTGCTGCCCCTGGTTCTAAATGAGCGGTGCTCCCTGGAGTGCAGTGCATGGCCTATGCTCTATGAGCTATGGAGGTAGGGCTCAGCCAACAGAAAAGATGACCATCTGAGCTTGGGGCCATTCTGGTTTGGTATTTTCACTTACTCATCTTGGCTTCGCCTTCTAGAATAACTCCTAACCTTTGGAGACTTGTGTCATGTGACTGCGGAGTGTGCCTTTTCAGGCATCCGTCCTCACCCTCTCAGATCTGTCCCCAGCCTGTTCCTGCCTGATGTGTGGTGTCTCCGTTCGCCCCACACCCCATGCTGTCCTCTGAGCGTGCTCCAGTTTGCCAGATTTCTGCACTTACAGTGGGGTACCAGAGCTGTGTTCATTCCTCTGGAAACTAGTGGCATGGTCCAGAGCTTGGAAGAAAGGAGGGGCCTTACTTTCCTCTTGACGCTTTGAAGTTTTTATTGTCTTCTGAATTAGTGTTTTTTTTCTTCCATTTTTGGCTTTCATTTAATCAGTGAAAGAGCAGAGGCATGGTGATAGTGCTAGAGACAACTTCCAGGTTGACATTGGCCTGTTGATCAGTATGGTATTGGTATAATTGCCGGACCAGGTACAATGCAACTAGTTAGCCAGTCACTTTCCCATCTTAATCACAGGGACATCATTAAGAGTGATGTCAAGATATCATGTCAGAGGACATTTCACCCTTCCCTCCTTTCCTGATCTGGTACCCCTTTAAGAAGGGGGAGGGATGCAGTTGTGGATAATTATAGTTTAGTTGGTGTTCTAATTACTCTTAAGGGTACTCATTTGTGTAGTAATCTTATCTAGAATTTTGCCAGAAATGAACAGGAAGCTTATTCTTTTCATAATCTTATCTCCTCTACCACATTTGAATGGAGGAAACATTTGCCCATCTCAGGTCTTTTCAACAGTTTCTAGATAATGGTGCAGGTATTCCCATCCTTCAAATCTGTATCATACTTATACTTTCCCACCCTCCAGATTTTGGCAATAGAAATTAAAAGCAAAGTCGTTGAAAACACTATTAAAAATGTTTAAAGCCCTGTATGAAATTACTATGAAAATGATCAGCTAAGTATGCCTTGTGTGGCTGTAACACACTGGCCTTGGTACAGCGTAGCTTTTTGTGATTCACCACTGTACATTCCTTGTACCTCTTGAACCTTCATTTGTTATTTGTCGAAAATAAAAAATAAAAAGAAACTCACAAATCCTTTGCAAGTTGATCAGATTCCCTTGGAGATAGCTGCTTTCTTAATAAAGGATGAAGTTGTAAAAATTTGACTCAGTGAGTCAGTCATTGCTGTGTAGTTCTTTGAAATAAGTCATCCCCTTTCCCATTCTCAGATCAAGCACGTGTGGCCCATAGTTAAGTTTGGGAGAAGGAGTCGGTGAGTGGATGAGTACACACTTTGTATTAGTGACCGTGGCTAAACAGTTTTGACTTGTGGGGTGTTCATTAAATAAAACAACAACAAAAAAGCCACCATTTATTGATGGATTGCTGTCCCAGGAGCAATAATCATTTTAAATTACTTTCCTAGTTCTTCTCTCAGAACAAAGCTGCAAAATAATGATCCCAACTTAATAGAGGAGTAGCAGAGTAAGAGAGAGTATATAATCTGCCTAAATTGGTGAAAACCTGAGCTGGGACTCAGATCCTGGTTGACTCAAAACCAAACTGCACATCCGGAAACACCCACAGCTGAGACAATAGAATTTCATTGACCCTCAAGCCAAGGTCACATCCGGGGTGTTTTAAAGGATGAGATCAGTTTAAGTCTTAACAGTGGAAGGTAATGTAAGAGATGGGACCTCTTTTGGTAATTCTGTATTATAAATGTGTCAGGCACCATGCATACTTTTATTTTGTGGGTTTTGATTTTTTTTAGGGGGGATGTCTTTTTGCTTTTGTGCTTTGATTACCCTTTGATTTTCTTCTTAACCATTAAGTATTCAAATGAGGTCATTTTTCTCTAGAGAAATACCTAAAATTTTTTTCCAATTTTTATAATGTTCCTACTTTGTAAATTAAAATCACTGTGAAAATGCTTGACCAAGTGATACAAGTTTACTGTAGGAAATTTGGAAGATACAGAAAAGTGTATAAAAGAAATAAAAATGACCTGTAAACCTACTATTTAGAGCACCTGACTGTTAACATATGCTTGCCTGTTTCTTTTTTCTATGCCACTATCCTCGTACACTGTATAGTTTAGAAATCCTTATCTTTAAAGGAGCATTCTATTATGTTTTCATTGTTCTTCGAAAGCTTTATTTTTAAAATAACTACCTAATGTTCTCTTATTTCATTACCTAGATCTCTAATTTTTCTATTATGAAAGAAATAATATCAATAGATCACCCCTTTTTTTTCTATTATGAAGATTGTTACAGTGAACAAAAATCTTTGCATCTCTGATTATTCTCCTGGGAGAGTTTCATGGCTAGCAAATGGCTAGGCCTAAAGTATAAGCCTCGTCTTAGATTTGATTTTTGTTTTTATCAAATTAGGACATACACTTAATTAATACCAGGCTTCTACAAAACCAGTCACCTGTCCTGTATTTATTCATTCTTCCCTCTCCCTGGCAAGTGTAAATACCTTTACCTCTATTTAGTTGTTCCTTCCGATATATATCTTTGTATTTCTCATTAACATGTGTGTGCTACTTTTCCTTTTCTTGTAGTTTACAGTGTTACTTCCTGGTTTTCTGTTGTTGAAGATTGGAATGTAACTTTCTGACACCACATCCCACCATTGTCAGGAACCTTCCCACACATACTTCTTTTCCCATCTGCTAGAATTCTGGTATTCTGATTTTCTTCTTTTTAAATTAAATCAGCTGTCAGTACTTAAGTATAAAGACATAGATTAACTCTCTAGTAAAATATTATGATACTGAATTGCCTTCCTGATACATCTTTTTGTTTGTCCCAGAGTTAATAATTGACTTTCTATATTTCATTATTATATTTCATTTTAATAGGTATAGTAAATGTCTACTAGTTACTTTCAGGGTGCCAGGGTGCATCATTGGACAAAACAAATTCTTGCCCTCATCAAGCTTCAGTCCTAAACTTTGCATCAGAATTCCTGTTAACTTGGCCAGCAGATCTGATAGTTTCTTGGAGGCATTTTTATTTAGCAGCTTTCTTCCTGGAACCTTCTGCCCTCCTATTGCAGCCGAGCCTGGTTGGTTTCTGGCCCTCCTATCCAGTCTGTCCTGGGCCTGCTGCCCTATTTCCAACACCCTAGGAAGACTCTTTCCCTCTCTTTTGCTCCTTTTTAAAATTGTTTTACTACCTCACCCAGATAAAGCTCATTCTCAGGTAGTTTCCTAAGAGAGGGTACGTGGGGAGAAAATCTTTGACTATTGGAACATACCCTTTTTTAATTGACATGTACTGTTATATTAGTTTTCAGTGTACAGTGTAATGATTTGATATTTGTATATATTGCATAATGCTCATCACAGTAAGTCTCAGTGAATAGTAAGTATCTTTGTTCTACCTTGAATGGGAAATCGTTGTTGTTGTGTAGTTGCTAAGTCGTGTCCCACTCTTTTGCAACCATAGACCTTAGCCCACCAGGCTTCTCTGTCCATGAGATTTCCCAGGCAAGAATGCTGGAGTGGGTTGCCGTTTCCTTCTCCAGGGGATCTTCACGATGCAGGGATTGAACCTATGTCTCCTGCATGGCAGGTGGATTCTTTGCTGCTGAGCCACTTGAATGTAAAAGTAATTGAATATAAGATTCTAACTTTGAAACTGTTTTTCTTAAAAATGTGAAGACCTGTTCCTTTGTGTTATTTTGAGATACCTGGTGGTATTCTCATACCTGGGTGTGAACCTGTGGCCCCTCTGGAAGCTTGTGGCCTTTGCCGTCTGCCCTGCGCCTGGTGTGGGCTGTCTCATCATGATTCTAACCCTTCCGTGGACTCTTTCAATTGGGATATTTATGCTTTTCTGTCTGGGAAGTATTCTTAAACTATTATGTTTGATCTCCCTCTTTCTCTCTGTCCCCCCCACCCCACCCCAGTTTACCATTTCCCCCTACCTTTTCCTCTAAAACATCAGTTGGAATTTGCACTTGTAATTGATTTCCCCTCTCTTCCCTCCTAATTTTTCTCTTCTATTGTCCTTCTGTTCATCTTTTTGCTCTGTTTTCTGGAAGATTTCCTCAGCTTTATATTCAGCTTCTCTACCGAATGTGTTAATTCTTCTGTTTTAGTCTTCATTTCCAAGACTGCTTGTTCTCTCAGGATTCCTCTTTTAAAAAAAAAAAAAGATAGCATTCTGTTCTTCTTCTGGTTTCCTGAATCAGTGTATTTCTTGGCATCTGTCAGATATTTACTATATTTTTAAAAAGTTACTAAAAAATCATTTTCTGTTGTCTGTGCTGCCTCTGTTTCATCTGAGTTATTTTTCTTTCCCTTTGTGTTTATGAATTTATTTTGATTTCTTTCACTTTAGAATATTTTCTTAAATGTTTAGTAACCTGTAGGTAGTTTTTCATACTGGAGGGAAAGGTCCAGAGACCACAGGGCTTGGCAATAGACGAGGATTGATGGCTGCTCTGCCAGCTCACAGGAACCACGAAAGTGAAAGTGAAGTCGCTCAGTCGTGTCCGACTCTGCGACCCCATGGACTATAGCCCACCAGGCTTCTCCATTCAGTGTACTGGAGTGGGCTGCCATTTCCTTCTCCACACAGGAACCATAGGGGACAGTGTATGAAACCCCCGGGTATCTGATTGTAGGCTTTTCTCTCTCTGGTTAGTTTCCTCAGAGACGCAGGGGACAAAAAGCATAACTTCTAAAACTGTTGCAAAGCTGGAGATTGGGGCCTTTTAAAACTTGGAGTAGGGACCTCTCCCACACTTCTCTATCCCTTCTGTTCTAGATCCAGAAACTTTTTTGGGTCCATAGAATAAACCGTTGCTGTTTCTGACTGGAAATCTCCAGTGTAAGCATCTGAAGTATAGATGTTACAAATGACACTCTTAACCAGTAATGTCTGAATATTTCTCTTTCACATTCTCTGTCTAAATTCTTGATATTTTCCTTTTTTTAAAAAGATGTCTTCCAACATAATAAATAGAAAATGATATTTTACATGTGTTTCTTTGATTACTATAGAGAAATGATATTTTACATGTGTTTCTTTGATTACTATAGAGGTTGGATGTTTTCCATATGTTTCATGAGACTCATATATTTCATAAATACTCTGTTCATGTCCTTTTTTGGTTTTATTCTCCTGAGAAGCCACTGAAGTTTGAATCCTGGCGTCTGGAAGTGAAGGCCTCCTTGGTATTTGTTGGCTTCGTGTCTCCCTGACATGGCACCAGTAGCCTCCTGTGAGGACAGAGGCACCTGAAATACTTAATCTGACATGTGATGTGTGTTTCTTCTCAGAGAGGTCAACACCAGTTCAACTAAAAACCTTAAAGGCCATCCAAGACCTGTTTTTGCCTCTTACAAGTTCTATATATAAGTTAGACCAGTGGTCAGCAAATGATGGCCCATGGGCCAAAATCGAGCCCACATCCTGGTATGTAAATAAAGTTTTGCTGGTACACAGTCATGCTTATTTGTTTACTTGTTGCCTATGGCTACTTTCTTGCTGCTTTCATGGCAGAAGTTGAGTAGCTGAGGCAGAGATCATTGAAGTCTAGAATATTTATGATCTGGCTCTTTAAAATAAAAGAAGAAAGTTTACAAACCCTTGAACTAGATGTTTGTTGGTTGCCTCATACGATGTACGTATTGCAAAGGTTCAGGAAAATTGATGGTTCCTTTTCTTATTAACAAAAACTAATCAGTGTCATTGTCATGCCTTCTGCAAAAACTAATAAGTAAGATGACGGTGGCAGTCATCTTTCTTCTAATGATCTATGTTGGCATAATAGCTGGTCAGTCCCCCCCTTCAGTCAATTTCCCAGATAATTGGTTTCCAAGAATATTGCGTTTTGTTGTTTTGTTTTGTTTTTTAAATTGAAGCATGGTTAATTCACAATGTTGTGTTAGTTTCAGATGTATAGCAAAGTGATTCAGTTATTTATATATACATATATTTGTATGTATATAACATATATAGGGCTTCCCTGGTGGCTCAGTGGTAAAGAATTAGCCTGCATTGGGAAGATCCCTGGAAAGGAAACAGCAACCCACTCCAATATTCTTGCCTGAGAAATCCCATGGACAGAAGAGTCTGGCGGGCTACAGTCCATGGGGTCACAAAAGAGTCAGACACGACATAATGACTATAAAAAATATACATAGACATATTTATATATATTCTTGTTCAGATTCTTTTTCATTACAGGTTATTGCAAAATATTGAATATAGTTCCCTGAGCTATACAGTAGGTCCTTGTTTATTTGTTTTATATATAGTAATGTGTATCTGTTAGTCCCAAACTCCTCATTTAGTCCTTCGCCCCTTTCCCCTTTGGTAACCTTAAGATTTTCTGTTTTCTGTGAGTCTGTTTCTGTTTTGTAAATAAGTTCATTGTATTATTATTATTATTATTTTATTTCACAAGTGATATCATATGATGTTTGTCTGTCTCTGACTTACTTTACTTAGTATGATAATTTCTGGGTGCATCCCTGTTGCTGCAAATGACATTATTTCATTCTTTTTATGGCTGAGTGAAATTTCATTGTATATATGTATCACATCTTCTTTATCCATTTATCTGCTGATGGACACCTGTGGGTTGTTTCCATGTCTTTGCTATTGTAAATTGTGCTCCTGTGAACATTGGGGTTCATGTATCTTTTTAAATTAGAATTTTTATCTTTTCTGGATATATGCCCAGGAGTGGGACTGCTGGATCATATGGTAACTCTATTTTTAGCCTTTTAAGGAACCTTGTACTGTTCTCCATCGTGGCTACACCAATTTACATTTCCACCAATGGTGCAGGAGGGTTCCAGGAATATTGCTTTTGTAGCCACATCCTACCTGCAAGCCACGCCACTTCTCTTTTCTACTCGTCTTCTCCTCGCCTCTTGCCTTCCGGAAATACCAGATGTACAAAATGGGCTTAGCCTTCTCAAACCTTGTTTTGTCTATTTTCAAGGCATTGCACAGGCAGCCGGCAGATGGATGCCAGTGGTTAGCATGTGGAAACTGAACGCCTCTCCATGTGTTTGAACCACCAGTCTTTTTTGGATGTCCTTCATCTGACTTGTCTGGAGTGCCCCAGTGTTCCTCCTGTGGCTTCTGCGCACTTGCCTCCATGGCCGTCGCCTCCAACCCCTCAGGAGCCAGACGCTGGCCTCTGGAGGGCTGGGCTTGCCCTGGGGCATGCGTGGGTGACTCCCGTTGCATGGCTTTCCCTCGTGGGGCTTGTCTTCTGTGGTGTGGCCCTGCCTCTCCCTCTCCGACTGTGGAAGAATTACTGCTGTGCCCATGGAGACAGCCTCTATTTTCCTGGGACTCATATCCCCTGCATGGCGGTTCTAGAGTCCCTGCCGACAGTACCCCTGGGTGGTGGCCTGGACTTAAAGCTGCCA
The DNA here is from genome assembly GCF_019320065.1 of Cervus canadensis. NCBI lineage: Eukaryota > Metazoa > Chordata > Mammalia > Artiodactyla > Cervidae > Cervus > Cervus canadensis. The sequence goes on from NC_057400.1 coordinate 15,151,371, forward strand.
ACTGCTGCTTCCTGCCCACTCTTTTGCACGCTCCGTGAGACACGACCTCTTGGCAGCAGGGCCCTGTGTGTTGTGTGTGTGTAGAGGTGACGGACGTGGGTATGGTGTAGGGGTGTCCATGCAGAAGGGGCTGACATTGTGATCCTGAGACCTGTTATCTTTAGACAGGCCTGCGTGGACGGTTGGCCTGTGACTGGCATCTGGAAGCTCGGGATTCAGGAAGGTCCCGACCATTTCCTGATAGGAGTGGCTCACTTTGCCCAAAGCGCCTGTCCAGACACTGTGGTTCATGGCAAACACCTGCTTTTCTTCTGGGAGTTTTGAGTCTTGGCTCATGCTGGACGGAGAGTCCCTATGTGACCAGTCCCCAGTAAAAATGCAGAGCATCGAGTCTCTAATAAGCTGGATGACATTTCACTTATGTGTTCACAACTCGTGGCAGGAGGAATTAACTGCATCTCATGTGACTCCACTGGGAGAGGACTTTTACCTCGTTTCCTTTGACTCAGCCACCCATGCCTTTTCCCTTTGGTGGTTTTACTTTTGCTGAAATAGATCTTAGCTGTGTCTTTGGAATGGCCAAACTTAGGAGCAGTCTTGAATACTGACCCCTGACAGGAGGGAATATTTTCAGGGCTGGCTCTCGGGATGTCGGGACCCTCACAGACTATGCAGATTTGAGACAGGCTATCTGGTGTCAGATCATCCTACACACACTTTCTCAGGTTCACCCTCTCTTTCAGAAAGCATACACTTGAACCAATGAGATGAAACTGAGAAAGCTGCTCCCACCAGCCTTATCTTGGCCACTTGATGTATTTTGGTGCATTCTGAGCTCCGGCTCTTACCATTTCTATAGTAGCTGTCCCCTTTGGATTTCTGTGTTGCTTTGGCATATTTTTGGGTGTTTGTGGGAGATGAAAACAGATGACAGAGATGAGTTCCACTTACAGTACAAGAAATGTGAGACTAGTGGTTTGTTTGCCATCCCCCTCCCCCGCCCCGGTCACTCTCTTCCTTCCTGTGTTCACTCCACACGCGAATGAGGCATCTCTTCCTGTCTCAGTCATGTCTTGCAGTTGGGTTGGTACTGATGTCTGACTATAGATATATGTATAGTTTTCTGAAACCTCTCCCAATCACCCTTTGGCTCCCCGATGGTTTTGTATTGAAAGGGATGCCCGCCTGAAAATGCACACCAGCGGGCTGATCACACATAGTCGATCCCTGTGACAGAGGGGCTTGCTGATTTCTGTAACTTTTTCTCTACTTCATATCTGTAGCCAGCAGAGAAAGATATACTGGAGGGAGAGACCAATTTCTTCAGCCCTTTACAGTGGTGGCAGAAAAGCATAGCAGAGAACACTTCATCAGTGGAACCGAGCAGGGCAAGACCAGTTCATGATTAGATTGGGTACGCGGAGCCTGAAAATTATTTACAAGACTCAGTAGGTGTTTGTGCAGCCTCTTCTGGGTGCTGGGACATAATACAAAGTGAAATGGACAAGGACTTACCTTTTGGGAGCCTACATTCTAGTGAGTATAGCAGGCAGTAGATGAACAAGTTTACATATAACATTAATGTCAAGTAGTGATCAGTTCAGTTCAGTTCAGTTGCTCAGTCGTGTCTGACTCTGCGACCCCATGAATTGCAGCACGCCAGGCCTCCCTGTCCGTCACCAGCTCCCGGAGTTTACTCAAACTCGTGTCCATCGAGTCGGTGATGCCATCCAGCCATCTCATCCTCTGTCATCCTCTTCTCCTCCTGCCCCCAGTCCCTCCCAGCATCAGGGTCTTTTCCAATGAGTCAACTCTTCACATCAGGTGGCCAAGGTATTGGAGTTTCAGCTTCAGCATCAGTCCTTCCAGTGAACACCCAGGACTGATCTCCTTTAGGATGGACTGGTTGGATCTCCTTGCAGTCCAAGGGACTCTCAAGAGTGATAAGTGTGATTAAAAACAAAAAACCATACAGCGAGGTTAAGAGAGAATGACCTGAGGCTGGATGAGAGTGCATTTCTGATGGGTGAGCCAAAAATCTGAATGAAGTGAAGGAGCCACTGCATGAAGAGGCATTAAAGACAGAGAAAACAGCAGGGAGACAATCTGGGAGTTGGGACATTCCTTCCTTAGCATGTCTGTAGGTCAAAGTGAGGCCAGTGTGGCCACAGAGCAGTGAGTAAGGGAGAGAGAGATACAGGCTGAGGTTTGAGAGCCTTGCTGGACACGTTAGGATTGCTCATTGGCTGCTGGAAGACTATATTGGTATTGATAGTTGTGACAGCAGCTGCTATGATTATTACTTCTTCAGTCCATTGTTACTAACAACTTATAAAACTTGGGCCCTGCTAGAATCTGTCAATGCTCTGTATTTGGTGGTTGCCCAGGCTGGTGGCTCAGTGGTAAAGAATCCACCTGCCAAATACAGGAGATGTGGGGTCGATCTCTGGGTCGGGAACATCCCCTGGAGAAGGAAATGGCAACCCACTCCAGTATCCTTGCCTGAGAAATCCCATGGACAGAGGAGCCTAGTGGGCTACAGTCCATGGGGTCAAAAAGAGTGGAGCATGAGTCAGCAATGAGCAACAACAGGCTTTATTAAGTATGGTACTCGGCCTCTGCCTGTTTACCTGCAGTTGTAGAGTATGGTCTATTCTGGGACCTTCCATGACTGTTTATCTAGAAGGTTCCCCTCTCAAAGGCATTTACCTAATAGGCTGGGTCTATATACATACATATCATCTTTTTTTTTTTTTTTTTTAATCTGGAGTTTGACATTTTTAACATGTGAAAGTGTTGGGCCCCCTTAGAATGAGTGAGTAAAATGAAAACCTTCCAGTACCTTGGCTGGGAAACATGGCCTCATTTAGTGATGAGTTTTCGGATCCTGTGTGTGTCTTCAGAACAGAGTGCCCCGCAGGAAGCAGGCCGAGAATATCCCTCCTAGTTCTCTTTGGCAGGACAGCAGAGAGGAGTGTCCTTTGCTCAAGATCTCCTGTTCTTAACTAGAACATCTGTGACCTGACTCTGAGCTCTTTCAGTCCATCGTATTTGTATCCTGTCACAGGAGACTTTGCTTCTCTTGCCAGCTCTGCTCAGTGGAGTGTTAACCTGAGGATAAAGCCAGACTCTGCTTTGTTTATTTTTGGAATTAGAAGATTTGAGTTCTCTCTAAGGTCTTCCAGCTCCAAAATTCTGTGATTTTTAATAGAATTTAGGTTTATCTCCCCCCCCCGCCCCCGGCTCCTACCCCAACCAATCCAGGATCCCAGGCAGCCTCCCCACCCCCCGACCCCCCGCCTTTAGGATCTGTCTTCCTCATTATTCTTGGTCTTGGACCGTAGCTGGTGGCTAAATTTTGCTTTGGAGATTCCACAGGCAACTCTAGTCCCCAGTGGTTGTGCTGTAGGCTCTCCAGGCCATGCAGGGACTCTTTATCAAGGCATGTGACCCCTGTTCTTGCAGCTCTTTGAAAAGCCGCTGCAGTTGGCCCAAATACCTAAGTTGATAAGAACAGGTAGGAACCTCGAAGGCCATGTTTCAAGGTGAGATCTCCAAATAGCTTTCAGATGAGAAATCATGGGTCTCCACTCACCCCTTCCCAGATAGGTGCCAGGCTCAGGGCAAATCCACTGTTGTCACTGGTAAAAGTCTAAGCATACATGCCTCCAGGGGAACCCAGGTCCTTACCAGACCTTCACACAGGAGAGGTAACTACTTCTCATTTAATTTCAATTCATTTGGGGCACCACTGTGCACCCTGGCCCCTCCTGCATGTTTTTATAACATGTATATGATAATAAGTGTTACTATTCATTGAGTGGAAAATAATGAAAATTGAAAATTCATGGTGGATTCATTAAATTGCAAATGAATCCATTATCAGCTGGCACTTGGCTCCAAGCGCTAGGCTGGTTACTCGTGCTGTGATTTTAGGATAATAAGTATGGGGGGGCAGTTATAGAAGCCTGTGGATATTGGTACAAATAAGTGGGTACTTTTTTGCTCCCTGCTTTTTCTTCCCTCTTCATCCACATACCTACCCCTTTCTTTCTCCTTTCCTTCCTCTTCTTATGCCTCCTTTCTCCTCCTTTCAATCAAAGAAGAGCTGAGCTGAAAAAGTGTCTATTTTGATAGTGGCCAAGCCCCTGGATGCTAGAGTGGGCTGACAAGGGGATGTGCAGCCTCTCCTAGGTGTGTGATCATGGCTTGGCTAGAATGAGGTAAGACCGCTTCTGTCCATACTCTCTGTCTCTTCTTGCACAGGATGCCATGGATGTGAAAGACAGTGGGGAGGTGGGAGAGTGGACCAGATGGGTGAAGTGACTCACTATCTTTCTGCCGCTCCCAGATTCCTGCCTGCTTGTTCTCTGTGTGTTTCAATGGACAGAAGATACATCTAGCAGGGACTAGTTCTTGGACTGCTTCACACCGAATTTCCCATCCAGCAAAGAGATCTTCTGCGTTTTTTTCTGGTGGCCACAATCCTTTTGCTTCTGAGTGAGGGACACAGAGAGGAGAGAGGTGAAACTGTGTTCTGCCTTCCTTCATGGTGGCCAGTCTGCATTCTTTCAGGCATTAACTAAGGGCTACACCTTCTGTCTTCCTTTGTGGCTCAGCTGGTAAAGAATCTGCCTGCAATGTAGGAGACCTGGGTCCGATCTTTCCGTTGGGAAGATCCCCTGGAGAAGAGAAAGGCTACCCACTGCAGTATTCTGGCCTGGAGAATTCCATGGACTGTGTAGTCCATGGGTTCGCAAAAAGTCAGGCACAACTGAGCAACTTTTCACTTTCACACTTGCAGTCTAGCCCCATAGACCTTGTAAGTAGTGGGAGGGTCTCTTGTAAGTAGTGGCAGTAAAGTATCTGTCTTCAGTTTAAGTTTTTCATTTGTATTTTCATTTGTTTCCAAGTCTTAACATAGGATCCCAACATAAGGATTTTTTTGGGATGCTGAGTGACTTTGCTTCAGAAGCCCCTAGGATTAAGTATTCCGAGTATGATGCTCTTATTTCTGAGACAAACTTTAGAAATACATAGTGTAACAAGGGATTTTTATCCCAGGCATGTCTCACTACAGATAAACTTCTGTATAAAGGTCCTGCATGCTGAGGGTTGTGGTTTCATAAAAGGCCAGTCCAGATATATACTTTTGGGTGCCCATATATTGGCTGACATTAGATGACTCTTAAGGGCTTTAAAGATGTCAGAAAAGAACAATTAGAGACTTGAAATGGGTAAAAAATGGTATAAGTTGTGGGTAAGGTACTGATAAGTTGAATTTAACCATAGTAGATTCAGATTGTGTTAAAAGTATCTGCTGAGGCTGACAGTGGGAATGGGGGGGCAGGGTGTGGACAGTGAGGGGGAGGTCAGTGGACCCAAGTCCAGTACATGGCTTTCTGCAGTCAGGCAAGGAAGATGCAGTCATTTGAATGTCCTCTTTCAGTACTTTTCAAACATTAGCACTATGAAACAGGATGATACTTGGAAAGAAATCTTCTTGATGTTAAAAATATTTGTTCCCCTGATTGGCCTTCTCTTTTATTCTCACTCTTCTCTATCTTAATTTTGGCAGGTAGTTTTAAGATCATTTTACTAAGAGTATTCATTATATTTGAAAACATCACATAGATTCTCTCCAAGAATTACAAGAACCACGTAGTGGCCTGATAGTGGCTCCTTGATTATGTCACTGGCTTTAGCCAAATGGGATAGGGCTATTCAGAGTTTCTGTTGGAAGCGTCAGGAGCTGTCTGCACAACTTTGATGCTCAGCAGAGTGGTTTCAGAAGCTTGAGTTACACGAAGGTGCAGTTCATCTTTCAGGTCAATCTCTCAGCCTTAACACAACAAATATTCCTCTGTCTTAATCTAAGTTCTCCTTAAGGATGGGGGGATGGTTAGATGGTTCTACAACGTTCTTTCTGAATCATAGAAATCTATGGGTTTATGGTTTGTAGTTGGATCCAAAAATGAATACAAGTTTATTTGTGAAGTGGAAAGTAAGGTGAAATCCTTTGGAGGTGAATAGTAGTTCATCTGATAGTATTTGGCAGCTTCAAGCACATGTGTTTGTTCTTATTTGAATTTTGACCCTTTGGACAAAGAAATACTATGATCTTGACCATTTAGGCAAAAAGATGGGGTAGGGGGAGAAAAGCGTGGGAAACAGACTAAATTCATTAAATTTTGTGTAGTATGGTTGGCAAAGCCAACTGTATTTGAGTTGCTGTGTTTTCCACACAGCTGTATTTCCGGCAATTGAGAATGAACACCTGGTACTCAAAAAACCCTACACAGTTTTAAAAGTCTCTATGATCATATATAACTGGCTGAACCTGGAAGTCATTTTCTGGAATTTGTGGGCACTAAATAAATACCAAATATTAAATTACTTGGTTTGGTATCGAGGGAGTGGCTGGCTCCTTCAGTTTTTCTGAACTTCTTGTTCTTAATATCTTTGGCTTCAAGTTTTTACTGGTAGGAGTTTAAATATATTTTCCCCACTTTGGAGCAGAGGACCAGAACTTAAGGTTCTTTTACTTCCTCTTTCTTTTTGTCCTACTTGAAAGAAAAAAACCACTTTTCCACTCTTACAGAGTATATGAGAGACAGTCAAAAATAGAGAATCTTTTTAAAATTGACCTTATTCTGCAGATGTTGTAATCTATTTCATGTAACCCCTCTTTCTTCTGTTATTTTATGTTGCTAAAATAGACTGAAATAGTTGATAGCCTTTTGCCTGGAGTTGCTGCTATTTTCCACCCCAACTCAGTTTGAGAAAACTGAGTTTTTGTTTTGAGAAAACCAGTAGCTTGATTGATAGAAAGGGGATTGACTTGATTTGGAGCAGAGCAGAGATAAATTCCATGTCCAGTCAGTAACAGTGATCTTGGCAAATGAATGCGAACACCACTGACTCATCAGGATGGAGGTTGCTTCCTGGTTTGGGGCAAGCAGTGAACCAGAAGACTTAGCCAGATATGGAGATCTGGGAAATAAGACAGTCTTAAGAAGGTGTTATAAGCTTTCCACAAATCTACTCAGGAGACACCAAAGAGGGCTCAAACTGCCTACTCATCCTTAGCTGACCATAAACCTGTGTGCACATACAGAGGAAACACAAGGGGCTATGGCAGAAAATAAAAGCCAGATGGATTTAAATACTGCTGAATATTGAATGCCCTATCAACAGACAGATCTCTGAACAATGTGCTGATTAAAAAAAATACACAATGTGAGAGTTTCGAGTTAAGTTTTATTGTGGGTAAAATGACTATAGTCTGGGAGATCGCATTTCAGATAGCTCTGAGAAACTGCTCCAAAGAAGTAGGGGGAAGGTCAGTATATATGTAATTTTGGTGAAGGAGGAATACATGCAATCAAGCATCTTATTTTTTGCAGAAGGTTTCTGCTAGTTATGAGGAGCAGTTGTCACCATAAAGGATTTTAGTACCATTCTAGATATGAGGAGATACAAGAATTGGGCTCATAAAATTGGCTCTTGAAAATATCTATCTGAAGACCTGTTTTGCCAGCTTTTCTCAGAGCACAGAGTGCCTCATTTCTGCTCTCCACCCTGAACTTCTTTCAGAGGGTGTTGAAAATCAGCATGTAAGCACATGATTTAATTCTTATAGAGGTAGATGGCAAGGACCAATGGCAAATGCCAATTTGTAGTGGACAAATGTTTGGCTGACTGCTAAGCTGTGCAGACACAGGGTTGATTCTTAGGATCTGAACTTAAAAAGTAAGAACCAGGAATTAAAAAATAAACAAAAAACAAAAAAAAAAATAAACAAAAAACTTGAGCAGAAACATCAGCCAAATACCAAGGAGGAGACAGATTTCAGATTTAGTCTAGGCAGATTGCTATACAAACAAAATTTTAGCAACAACAGCTTCCAGCAGGGGTGAGGTGGTGGTGGTGGTGGTGGACAGACCCCAGAGTTGCTATAATAGATATCCAAAGCACCGAGCTGGGATACAGGAAACAGGAAGTGAAGCTAGGAGTCCAAGGGAAGCAGTTAATAGAGACTCTCTGTGAGTGGGCATAGATCTTAAACTTGCCAGAAAAGCACTTCAAAGCAGTTGTTTTAAGAACTAAAGGAAAGCATGTTTTAAAAATTAAACATGATGACATGTTTAAGCATGATGACAATAACTCAACAATGAGAATCACAGCAAAGAGAGAAACATTAAAAAAAAAAAAAAAAAAGAGCCAAATGGAAGTTCTGGAATTCTAACATGAAATAAATTAAATATTCACCAAAGGGGCTCATGACAATATCTGAGATGTCAAAAGAAATAATTAGTGGACCTGAAGATAGGTAAATAGAAATTATCCATTCTGAGTTTGTTTTCTGTTTTTGGGAGGTGGTAAGGAGCACAGCGTGTGGCATGAGGGATCTTAGTTCCCTCACCAGGGATCAGACCTACGCCTCCTGCAGTGGAATTGTGAAGGTGTAACCCCTGGACCACCGAGGAAGGCCCTGAAATTATCCAATCTGAAAAGCAAAGTATAAAAGAATGATGAAATGTACACTCAAGAGACTTGTCTGAATTCAAGCATACTAATATATGTTTCACAGGAACCCCAACAAGAGAGAGAGGAAAAGAGGTCAGAAAAAGACATTTGAAGAAATAATGGCTGAAAACTTTAAAAATTTGATAAAGAGCCTTAACCTAGTGACCAAGATGCTCAATGAACCCAGAGCAGTATAAACAGAGAGATTCACACATAGGCAAATCATAGGCAAACCACTGAAAGACAAAGATAAATTTTTGAAAGCAGCAAGTGGAAAATAACTCATCACATCGGAAACAATGACTAGAAGACATTGTTAATACACAGCGCTGAAAGAAAAAAGAAAAAAACAGCAGTTAGTTGTGTTTCCATCAAAACTGTTCTTCAATAGTGAAAGCAAAATGAAGACATCCCCGAAGACTCAGAGAATTTGTTGCTAACTATGACTTGCCTTACAAGAAAAACTTAAGATGTCCTTTATGCTAAAAGGAAATGACACTACATGATAACTTATATCCACACAAAGAAATGAAGAACACCAGAGAAAGCAAATGTGTGGGTCAATATGAAAGATTATATCAACAGATAGATTTAGGTATGTTTTTTCTTTTTCTTATTTAAGATTTAATGAAATAATTATAATACTACTGGGTTTATAACATGTTGATATGATTCATAGGTTTGAATCTTTATATTAGAAAAGAATAAGGTTCCAATCAATAAGCCTCTGTGCTAAGAAACGAAAAAATGAAGAGCAAAGTAAGCCCACAGCAAGCAGGAATCAAGAAATACTAAAGATCAGAGTAAAAATCAGTGAAATGGAAATCAAAACAACAGAGGAAATCAGTGAAATCAAAGGTTGATTCTTTGGAAAGATCAAGAAAATTGACAAATTCTTAGCTAGGCTGATGAAAAAAAGAAAAGAGTAATATAAATTACTAAAATACTGAATGAAAAAAGGAACATCACAAATGACCTCACAGAAATTAGACTATAAGGAAATACTATAAATAAGTTTATGCCATCAAATATGACAATTTTGATAAAATTGGGCAAGTTCCTCAGTTCAGTTCAGTTGCTTAGTCATGTCTGACTCTTTGCGACCCCATGGACTGCAGCACACCAGGCTTCCCTGTCCATCACCAACTCCTAAAGCCTACTCAAACTCAGGTCCATCGAATTGGTGATGCCATCCAACCATCTCATTCTCTGTTGTCCCCTTCTCCTCCCTCCTTCAATCTTTCCTATCATCAGGGTCTTTTCCAATGAGTTGGTTCTTCACATCAAGTGGCCAAAGTATTGGGAGTTTTAGCTTCAGCATCAGTCCTTCCAATGAATATTCAGGACTGATTTCCACAAGATCCCAAAAAGATGCAAATAATCCATGCTATCTCAAAATTGTCTGAATATCTCAGTAACAAATGAGGAAGTTGAGTTAGTATTTAAACCTGTTCCCACAAAGAGAAATCCACTCTCATATGGCTTCATTGGTAAATTTTATCAAAAGTTTAAAGAGGAAATAATACCAACCCTTCACAAACTATTCCATAAAATGGAGGAAGAAGGAATGCCTCTCAACACATTCTAGCAGTCCAGTGTTATTTCCTAGACACTAAAGATTGGACAAAGACATCACAAATAATCCAACTACAAACCATGAATTCCTATGAACACAGACACAAAAATTCTTAAAGTACTAGGAAACCAAATCTAGCAATATATAAATAGGATTATATATCATGACTAGTTGAAATTTAACCCAAGAATGCAAGGTTGCTTTAGCATTCAGTGATCATTATATACCATATTAATGAAACAAAGGTCAGAGATTACATATCATCTTAATAGATGAAGAAAACCATTTGAGGAAATCTAATGCTGGGAGGGATTGGGGGCAGGAGGAGAAAGGGATGACAGAGGATGAGATGGTTGGATGGCATTACTGACTCGATGGACATGAGTCTGAGTAAACTCCAGGAGTTGGTGATGGACATGGAGGCCTGGCGTGCTGCGATTAATGGGGTCGCAAAGAGTCGGACACGACTGAGCGACTGAACTGAACTGAACTGAACTTTGGAAAAATTCTCAACAAACTAGGGCTGGTGGGCCACAGACCATGGGGTTGCGAAAGGGTTGGACATGACTTAGCAACTAAGCAACAACAGCATCTTAAATAGAGAACTGAATACTTTTCTCCTAAGATCAGCAGAAAGGCAAGATTGTCTGCACTTGTCACTTCTATTCAACAGTTTATTGTTTACTGTTGAAGCTAAGTGATGGGCAGTAAAGGTTTACTATTTCATTCTACTGTTGTGTATGTTTCCCATTTTTTTCCTAATAGAAACTTAGAAAAAATAACCTAGGTAATTTACAAAGCTTCCAAGACTTTAAATCTGTTGTGTTTTCTGTTTGTCCAAATTGTAAGGTCATATATGCAGTTTTTTTTCTTTTGAGTGTGAATGTGTACTTCTTATGTGTTAGCATTGAATTCTTTGTTATAAATAATGTAATTGAAAATTTAGAGTTAGAACATTATTTCTATTTTTAGTAAGTCATGTCTCTTATTTTTTTCCAGCCCTAAGAATGATCAGATAATTGGAGGAGCTATTTATAGTGAAAACTGGACATCATATAAATCAAAATTTGTTGTTACAAATCCTTGTTTATCAAAAATTAATGTCAACTAAATATAGATTTCCAGTTTCTAGGTGTTGGAAGCTATTTTCAGTATGACCTGTATCAGAACCACAGATAATTTGGGGTAGTCCATTAGGGTATCTTACTAGTTGTTATTGAAAGTGAACATACAGATGGCTAACAAACACGTGGAAAGGTGCTCAACATCACTCATTATCAGAGAAATACAAATCAAAACCACAATGAGGTACCATTACACGCCAGTCAGAATGGCTGCTATCCAAAAGTATATAAACAATAAATGCTGGAGAGGGTGTGGAGAAAAGGGAACCCTCTTACACTGTTGGTGGGAATGCAAACTAGTACAGCCACTGTGGAAAACAGTGTGGAGATTCCTTAAAAAACTGGAAATAGAACTGCCGTATGACCCAGCAATCCCACTCCTGGGCATATACACCGAGGAAACCAGATCTGAAAGAGACACGTGCACCCCAATGTTCATCGCAGCACTGTTTATAATAGCCAGGACAGGGAAGCAACCTAGATGCCCATCAGCAGACGAATGGATAAGGAAGCTGTGGTACATATACACCATGGAATATTACTCAGCCATTAAAAAGAATTCATTTGAATCAGTTCTAATGAGGTGGATGAAACTGGAGCCTATCATACAGAGTGAAGTAAACCAAAAAGAAAAACACCAATATAATGTACTAACGCATATATATGGAATTTAGAAAAATGGTAATGATAACCCTATATGTGAGACAGCAAAAGAAACACAGATGTGTAGAACAGTCTTTTGGAGTCTGTGGGAGGAGGCAAGGGTGGGATGATTTGACAGAATAGCATTGAAACATGTATATTACCATATGTGAAACAGGTCGCCCATCCAGGTTCGTTGCATGAGACAGGGTGCTCAGGGCTGGTGCCCTGGGATGACCCAGAGGGATGGGATGGGGAGGGAGGTGGGAGGGGGGTTCAGGATGGGGAACACATGTACACCCATGGCTGATTCATGTCAATGTATGGCAAAACCACTACAATATTGTAAAGTACTTAGCCTCCAATTAAAATAAATAAATTAAAAAAAATTCAAACCACATTAAACTACCAATATAAACAATTTAACCAAGATTAGAATGCAATAAATGATATTTGATAAAAAAGAAAGTGTGCCAAAGAACTGCATCTAAATAATAATAACAGTGAAAAAAAAGAAAAAAAAAAAAAAACTGCGTCTAGGCTGGGGATAGGGGAAGGGGTGACTTTTCTCAGTGGTGGTGATGGTGGTTGAATGTATATGTGTGTGTAGGGGCACACATGTATGTTGTTTATGTTGGTTGGCCAGGGCCATGGGTCAAAACTGGGGCTGTCTGGATATAATATGTACAGCTGAGATGATTTCATAATGGCAGACATGGATGCAGGTTAAGACTGTGAATTCCCTCTGAACGAAGAAGACAACAGAAGAATGGAAGAGGAAAGTGACATTTAGAAAATGATTCCTTTTCTGAAAGAGTGATGTCCTCATTTAAGAATAATATTTTCACCTAGGTCTTTCTGACAGCACTTTTCCATCTTGCTCAGAAACACAGGAGCTTATCATTTTTGTTCTCCCCTGGGGTTCCTATCTGACCTTTTCAAGTATAGGCACTACCAACACCATCTTTAATTCACAAAACCCTATCAATTGTGTGAGCCATTGTTATTCTGTTTTTCTGGGAAATAGAAAAGAAGCTGATTTAAGTAGTCACTGACTTTGCAGTATTTTGGGGTTGTGTACACAAACACACCTCAATTAGAGGGCAGAATGAACACACAACAGAGTTCTAGGTTGTGCAGTACAAATTAAAAATTTTACAGGTGTTCAGAAGCAGCCCAGGGTATCTGTTTGAGTAGAAGTAATGTTGCCAAGGTGGTAGGTAAGGGAAACTTGGAGCTCTATCTGCAGGCTGGCTAAGATTTTGAAAGCTACTTGCATGACCTTCATTGCATTGAATAAGTGGATACAGGATTTATATTTAAAGTTTTGTAGCTCTTTGATTTTGTTTTAAGTGTGTCTGTATCAGTTCCGTTCAATTCAGTTGCTCAGTCATATCCCGGCTCTTTGAGGCTCCATGGACTGCAGCACGCCAGGCTTCCCTGTCCATCAACAACTCCCGGAGCTTGCTCACACTCATATCCATCGAGTTGATGATGCCATCCAACCATCTCATCCTCTGTTGTCCGCTTCTCCTCCTGCCTTCATCTTTCCCAGCATCATGGTCTTTTCCAATGAGTCAGTTCTTCACCTCAGGTGGCCAAAGAATTGGAGCTTCAGCATCAGTCCTTCCAATGAATATTCAGGACTGATTTCCTTTAGGATTGACTGGTTTGATCTTCTTGCAGTCCAAGGGGACTCTCAAGAGTCTTCTCCAACACCACAGTTCAAAAGCATCAAGTCTTTGGCACTCAGCTTTCTTTATAGTCCAACTCTCACATCCATACATGACTACTGGAAAAACCATAGCTTTGACTAGACAGACCTTTGTTGGTAAAGTTATGTCTCTGCTTTTTAATATGCTGTCTAGGTTGGTCATAGCTTTTCTTCCAAGGAGCCAAGCGTCTTTTAATTTCATGGCCGCAGTCACTATCTGCATCAAGATCTTTATTCCAGCAAGATGAACTTCAGGTGTTGGTAAGGGTAGTTGCACCCTGTCTTCTAGTTCCAAATGGGAAGACCAACACAAACAGGAATATCTGAGGCAACTCCTGGAAATTCTTGCCCTCTCATGTATCATTTAGATAATATTTGGATAAATATCAGTTATTTTTCCCGTGTCATCTTTGTTTTTTTTTTTTTTTTTTTCCCATGTCATCTTTGATTCCTCTAGAACTTCAGAGTTAACATGTACAGTCTCCAGGAAAAAAAAAAATTTTTTTTCCACTTCAAAGCTGTCTCCCTTTAATCCCAAAGGCCTCCTTGGGCAGTGTCCCCTTCCTGTAGCAAACGCTCACCCCTGGAACACATAAACTTTGCTTCTTCCCAATGAACTACTCCCTGGCTTTCTCCTTGCCTTGCCCTAAACTTACTTGGAACTCTTTGAATATCTCCAAGCTCATCTGCAGTTTTGTCACACAGATACAGAAGTCATTAATGATTACTCGTCAGTCTGTAGTTCTGAAGCACTGGGTACTGTGCATAGTCTCTCAGTTGTGTCTGATTCTTTGCGACCCCATGGACTGTAACCTGCCAGGCTTCTCGGTCCATGGGACTCTCCAGGCAAGACTACTGGAGTGGATGGCCATGCCCTTCTCCAGGGGATCTTCCTAAACCAGGGATCGAACCCAGGTGTCCTGCATTGCAGGTGGATTCTTTACCGTCTGAGCCACCAGGGAAGTCGTCTGTGGCACTTGTTACTGTTAAGTTCATTTCTGTGTTCTAGTGAACAGAATGGAAGTCAAGTGAGATTTAGTCCTGACAGTCCTGCTGTTCACTTTAACTTTTGCAAGAAGCCACTGTTCTCCGACCCTCTGGTTTATTATCTTTGTACAATGCTGAAAAATGAAAAATTCCCAATTTTCCTGTTTGCCTCACTTAGATCAGTGGTCCCCAACCTTTTTGGCACCTGGGACCTGTTTGATGCAAGTAAATTTTTCTGCAGACCGGGGAAGAGGTGGTTTTGGGATGATTCAAGCATGTTACATTTATTGTGCACTTCATTTCTATTATTATTGCATCAGCTCCACCTCAGATCATCAAGCATTAGATCCCAGAGGTTGGGGACCCCTGACTTAGACCATCCTCTCCTCTCAGTACTTGTTTAGGAGCTTAGCTTGAAAGGCAGAATGCCACATATTACAGATAGACTGAGCAATCAGAGTTGCATATTGCAAATTGAATTCAAGTGATTTCTGTCGCAGGCTGCAGACGGGAGGAGTGAAATCACAGCCTTTCTTCTGTTGAGTGTCTTTTGGGTGATTATTTCCTAGGACTGCTGACTCTTCACTCTTCATATGTGCAGTTACATTTTAAAGTGAAGGATATTATTTAAACACCTCTTTCAGCTTCATGCTGAGCACTATAAATGCACAATTAACTGGTCTACTCTAAATAAGGGACACCTTGATGCAGTCAGTAGCGGGGGTGGGGGGTGGGGGGGCAGGCACGGGGGCGGGGGAAAGCACTTTCCCAACATTGTGCTTAATTCCGAGATTGTAATTTCTAGAAGAAAAATTAAACATCAGCTCCCTCTGTGCTTCTGTAACCAACCTAAATGAGGGATCCCCTAGCACTGCCAGCCCGTGGTGAAACGTGTATTAGAGGCCATTGAAGGCACTGGTATTGTGAGATGCTTTAAGATGTGTGTGACGTCATTGGAGAATGTATCTTTTCTTCTGAAGATGTTTGGCGAGGAATTAGTAAATGGAAATTAGCAAAGGAAAATAGTATTCCTTCATCTATATTCCTAAGCATAGAGAAAGCATACATTTTTTAAAACAACTTGGCTTACGTGAGAGCCAAATTACATATAATGCAAGACACAGATCTTAAGTGTACCATTTGATGGGTTTGATAGATGTGTACATCCATAAAAGCAATACTGCAGGCGAGATACCGAACCTATTCCTCACCCCAGAATGTTCCCTCAAGTCTCCTTCCATTTATTCTCCCTCCCCTGTAGGAAACCATTGTCCTGATTTTTATCATCATAGATTAATTTGGCCTGTTCTTGAGCATCATAAAAATGGAATCATACAGTATGTGCCTGGTTTCTTTCTCTCAGGATGATATTTTTGGATTCATCCGTGGTATTGCATTTATCAGTTTGTTCTTTTCTTTAATCACCAAATAGTATTCTGCTTTATGAGTATAAACATAGTTGATGATATCTGTTTTCCTGATAATGGACATGTGAATAATTTCCAGTTTGGGACTGTTATGAATACTGCCAAAAATACATGAGCCCATCATATTTTTCTAAATTCTAGACTATATTGTTGTAAGTTGTTCCTTTTCTTACACTTTGAATATCTGTAGGATTTGTGGCAACATTCCTCTCTTAATTCCTAATATTGCTCATTTAAATTTTCTTTTTTTCTTGATCACTTTTGCTAGGAATTTTAAATTCTATTCATCTTTTCAAAGAGTCAACTTCAGCTTTGTTTATTTGTCTCTCAGGCAGGATTAAATCAGAAGCAGACCACTAGTTTTGTGTGTACGTGTGTGTGAGCACATGTTTATTAAGGAATTTGTTTTGACCATACACAGTTGGGGGAGTTGGTTTAACAGTTTCTGTAAGGTATCGCTTTTGTGTCTGATGCTGGAACTTGAAATACATAAGTCAGACAACCAGCAAGGGAAGATGAATGTTAAGTAGAGGAAAATAATAGCATGCTGGAATCCACAAGTATGAGCTGGAGCGAATGATGACAGAGTGACACCCTTGTCTTATTTTTGTCCTGCCTCTGCCCTTGGGATATGAATGTTCTATAGAAGCTGGGGCTCTTTATCTTGAAAAAGAAACTTGGTGGAAGCAAATCATTACATCCTACCTCCTGCTGCTGCTAAGTCGCTTCAGTTGTGTTCGACTCTGTGCGACCCCATAGACAGCAGCCCACCAGGCTCCCCCGTCCCTGGGATTCTCCAGGCAAGAACACTGGAGTGGGTTGCCATTTCCTTTTCCAATGCATGAAAGTGAAAAGTGAAAGTGAAGTTGCTCAGTCATGTCCAACTCCAGCGACCCCATGGACTGCAGCCTACCAGGCTCCTCCGTCCATGAGATTTTCCAGGCAAGAGAACTAGAGTGGGGTGCCATTGCCTTCTCCGTCCTGCCTCCTAGAGCCCCTCAAAATTCTCTCAGCACTAAGACTGACCAAAGGATGCTAAAGCAAAGGGATTACTGAACTAGTTTTGTAAAGCACTAGATAGTAAATATTTTAGCTTTGTGGACATATGATCTCTGGTTCAGCTGTTTAACATAGTGCATAAGTAGCCATAGCCAATGCATAAATGAATGGCATGGCTGTATTCCAGTAAAGTTTATTTAGAAAAATAAGCAGTAGACCAGATTTGACCTCTAAGTTGTAGTTTGCTGTTCCCTCTTCTAAAAACTTCAATAGACCTTCTTAACTTACACAGTCTACTTGGGGGTTAATATTGCAAACATCATGTTTAATTCTGTTAATCCTGCTTGCTTATCCTTTGCACTGTTGTTAAATATCTTACATCTACATATATTTTAAACCTCACTGTACCCTGTTTGATTATTGTATTAGAAAGTCAATTAATGAAGAAATTAAGGGAAGGAAAAATGATAGTCTTTAATATTTACCTACATATTAACATTTCTAATGACTTATTCCTCTCCATAGTTCCAAGTTTCCATCTTAAGGTATTTCCCTTTCAATGCAAATAACCACTTTTATTTATTTCTTGCCACAAAGGTCTGCAGGTGGTAGCATTTCTCATTATTCATTTATCTGAAAATGGCTTTTTGGCACCCAGGATTTTTCAGGATTTCTTGTAGAGAATTCTAGATTGATAGTAGTTTTCTTTCAGGACTTTAAAAATGCTGTTTGTTTGTTTCTTAAACCTCCATCCTTTGTGGATGAGAAGTTAGGCAGCATTTCTGCCTTTGCACTTTGTAATATAATGTGTCTCATTTTTCTCTGGCTACTTTCAACATCTTCTCTTCATCTTTGGCTTTTGGCATTTTGATGGTGGTAAATGTAATTGTCTTTGTATTTTTCTTACTTGTGATTCATTGAGATATTGAATCTGAGTTTGGAAAGTGTTTGGCCATTATTTCTTCAAGTTATTTTTTCCCCATTTTTTTTCCTCTTTTCTACCTTTTGGTATCCATTTGTACAGAGTTTAGCTTATATGATGCCCACAGGTCACTGTAAGGCTCTTCTCAGGTTTTTCCTCCAGTCTTCATTGTCACTCTTTTTCAGACTGAAGAATTGTTAGTTTCCCTGATAACTCAGATGGTAAAGAATCTGCCTGCAATGTGGGAGACCTCGGTTCGATCCCTGGGTTAGGAAGATCCCCTAGAGAAGGGACAGGCTACCCACTCCAGTATTCTGGCCTGGAGAATTCCATGGATTGTATAGTCCATGGAGTCGAAAAGAGTCGGACACAGCTGAGCGACTTTCACTTCGAGTTCATTGATCCTTTCTTTTGCCATCTTCAAACTGTTGTTAATTTCATTTGTCAACTTTTCATTTTTGTCCCAGAATTTCTGTTTTTAAAAACTGTCCATTTCTTTATCTCTAGGCATATTTATGATAATTGCTTTAAATTATTTGTCAATTCCAGCAGTACATCATCTTGGGATATGTTTTTGTTGACTTCTTTTCTTGACCCTGATTCACATTTTCTGTTTTTCCACAAATTTAATAATTGTTATATATTTGGCATTACAATATGTTGTTGAGTGTGTGAATTCTGTTATCATCCTCTGAAGAGTTGATTTTTTTCATTCTAGCAGGCAGTTAAATTACTGACCACTTTGAGCCTAAGAGGTCTTGATTTTATGCTTTGTTGGGCATGTCTGTTTCAGTTTTTATCCTAGTCTTAGGAAGTCTTAAGTCCTGGACCTGATGCAAGGCTTTCTGTGATTTCAGTGGAAACCTTGAAATGTCGGCCAAACCCCTCTGACTTGTTCAGTTTCAGACTCTGATTCCCCAGCAGCAAGCAGCAGCTGAATCTCTGACTGCGTTTAGAGCTTTCCTTGGAATCTCCCAGAAAAATGCTCAGTGATAGGGTCATTCAAGGATTTTAAGGTCGTTTATATGCAGATTTGGGGGCTCCCCTTCTTTGGTTCCTTCTTTATGGAAACATCCTACCTCAGTTTCTTTGCTGTCCTGATTACCCAAACTTAATCCTAAGACTGTAACCTTTTGCTTAACCTTCTAGTGGTCCCACCATCACCCAGAGTCCCCTCAAGGCAAAGCTGTTTACTGTGGGTTTTATCCAGTGTGATCAGTTGCTCAGTCAGTCCAACTCTTTGCAACCCCATGAACTGTAGCCTTCCAGGCTCCTCTGTCTGTGGAATTCTCCAAGCAAGAATACTGGAATGTGTTGCTATTTTCTACTCCAGGGTGTCTTCCCAACCCAGGGACCCAACCCCCATCTACTGCCTCTCCTTCATTGGCAGGCAGATTCTTTACCATTAGTGCCAGCTGGGAATCCCTTTATCCAGTGTAGTCCCTTCCTTTTAAGGCTCAAACTCCTTCTGGTTTTGTCCTTTTCCCTTACTCTTTGTTGTTTTATAAATATTATCTGTGGGAAGATTATTCCTATAGAAGCGTCTCTACCATTGCCAGTGTATGATTTCTCAGCCTTGCTTTATAAAGAGTCCCAAGTTAAGTTGATCGCACAGCTCTTGCACAAGTAGTGTGGTTCAGGAGTGTGCCTGGCCAGCAAATCATCTGAGGTATTTCTTATCCCTGCTCTGACTTTCTCCTGCCTTTTGGTATGTATGCCGCCAGCTTTCTATCTTCTGATGCAATAACCTCCATTTCTATGTTGAGAAGGAGAATGTGTTTTTAATGAGGGTTCTCCCTCTCCTAGACGCCATGGCTGGAGAGCAAGTGGGTGAGTGCAGTTTGCTCTGGATACTGACATGGTGGCATGGGTCTTTAGGTGAAGACCTTCAGGTAATCCCACTGCCAGAGGGTCAGCACTGTCAAAGAACTGACTCAAAAACCAACTTTCCTACTTCCTGAAATAGATTCTTAGGCCATTGAAAACCATTGTTTTTCATACTGGAAAGAACTTGTGTTCACGTATTTACTAACATTTTCTGTTGAGTAGATGACTAGCATTTCAGGGTAGGACATAATGTTTAAGTATACGCACATTACCCTCTCAATTTCTCAAGCTGAGTACCATTGTCGAAATTTATATGGTCTCAGGCAGACATGTTTCCTTTCCACAAGAAGAGAAACCTACTAAAGGCTAGGAGAGATAGGAATTAGGTTATAAGACAACCTGGGTTTTGAGGGACAACCCCCTAGCCAAGGACATATCTAGCAGGCATAGCATGTATGTGGTGTGCCAGGGGGCTTGCAGATTTCATGCAACTCTGGATAAGTCAAATGGACCTAAAAATTAAGTAGCTGTCAGCCTTTCTTCTAACATGTACTCAAAGGTTGGATGCACTGGAGGGTGTTATCAACATTGTAGACCTTAAGCTTCTTTTTTTGTTGTGTTTTGTTCTCACTCCGCTTCTTTTTGTAGTACCTAAAACTTATTATCAGGGTGTCATCTTAATTCTAAATTAACTTACAATTTATTTTTCCATGCTAAAAAGAGAGGAGAGAGGATATAACCAAGCAACCAAAACAAAATGAAAAACTCCATTCATATGAGTGAATGATCTTGATCTCCCATCAAAAGGATAATCAAAGCGCTTCCTCATTGCCTGTAGATGTCTGATGTCCAATCATAATTCCTGTCTTTACCAACAGATACAAAAAAGCTTATGACAGGTGGTTCAAAAGGGGCCTTGTATGAAGGGGGAGAACAATAGTTTCTAGTAGTTTGTTCAATCAAAATAGCCTAGGGATGGGCTTCCCAAGTGGCACTAGTGATAAAGAACCAGTCTGCCAATGCAGGTAGACTTAAGAGACGCGAGTTTGGTCCCTGGGTCCAGAGGATCCCCTGGAGGAGGGCACGGCAACCACTCCAGTATTCTTGCCTGGAGAAGGCCATGGACAGAGGAGACTGACAGGCTGCAGTCCGTAGAGTCGCACAGAGTCAGACGTGATTGAAGCGACTTAACACAGAGCCGATCTTCTCCATTTATTCATTCCGTATTGCTTGCTTTTCTTCTTTAGTTTCAACAAAGAATACACACATTCATACACTGTGTGTACATTTCTTTTCCTTAACAAAAGCCAAACTCCAAACACTTTGACAGTTTGATACGAATAGTTAGAAATGTGTGAGCTGTGGTTAACTGTGTTTTAGAAGAAAAATGGAAGTATTTGTTGTTGGAAGAGAGAGGGAAGATGTGTATATTCTTTAAGTGTCAGGGACATGTGGCTGTTACAGTAAACTGCATGTGAAAAGAGGGACATTATGAAAAGCCCCCTGTTGTTTATTGAAAAAGGAGAACAGGTGTGAAACTTGCCTTAAAGCTCCCAACTTGAGAATTTTGCAAGTATAACCTGGAATTTCTAATGTCTGCCATCTACCTCCCATTTAATCTTTCTTGAATCTAAGTTGACAGCTGAGAAAGCATTAAAATCTGTCAGTAGTATATCTTATTTTTTATTTGAATGTCTGAATTATTTTTTTATTTAGTGATTTTTTATTGAGGTATAGTTGATTTACAACTATGTATGTTCTTTTTCAGATTCTCTTCCCTTATAGGTTATTAAAAAATATTGAGTAGAGTTCCCAGTGCTCTGCAATGGGTCCTTATTGTTTATCTATTTTTTATATAGTAGTGTATGTATATTAATCCCAAACTCCTAATTTATCTCTGTCTCCCACCTCCACCCACCCACCCCCCATTCCTCTTTGGTAGCCACAAATGGATTTTCTATGTCTGTGAGTCTCTTTCTGTTTTGAAAATAAGTTCTTTTGAATCTTTTTTTTTTTTTTTAAGATTCCACATATAAGTTATATCATGTGATATTTTTTTTCTCCATCTGGCTTTTTCGTAGGTCCATCTATGTTGCTGCAAACCACATTTATCTTATTTTTTAAAATATTATATATGGAAACTTTTTTCTGGAAGTACAACACCATTATAACTTTATATTTTGTTTTTGATGCATAAAAGTGACATTCCCCCAATTTAGTGACTGTTATGTCAATTTATTATAACTGGATACATAATAGCCACATGGAATATTTTATGTCCATTACATTGTTACTTAAAATGCCAAAGAACATTTTGTTGCAGAAGAAATGATAGTGGAAATGAAGTAGAAATTTATAGAATATGATACTTGCTTGGAGATAAATATAGGTAGATTTATGCATGAAAAGAATGCTGATTGCCTAAATCATATTGCACACTCAGTTCTATCTTCCAGTCCCAGAGCTCTTAGAATATACAGTGTATGCCTTTGTGACGTTCATTTAAAAAGACTCTGAACTTTTTTCCTTCCATAAATGCAAAGCATTTTAGTCACTGGCTGTATCTCACACCCCACCAAGCACTGTGACATTAAAATGAGTCAGAGATGGGTAACGACACAGAGATACAGGGATAGTAGAACAAGTATATTTTACAAATAGGCGAATTGAGTGAATGAGAGTTAGTGTGTGATATTTCAGTGTAACACATATAGCTCTCTTTCTTACAGCTCTATCTCCCCCAGCAGTTCTTATTTGACTTTGAAGGCTCAGGATGATGTGAGACAGTAAATGAGTGCCAGGGGCGGTACTGACACAGTGAAGGTGATAACTCAGGTGTTAGGAAGTTTTACTGACTCCATCTGTTGCACGAAGAAGCAGGCTCAGGAAGGTCCAGTAACCTGCCTAGATTGTAAGAAACTGAGCAATAATCCTAGCAGCAATCTCTTAGCTACCTCAGTCTTCTCCAGCACAGAGTCTCTGCTCACCTTTTCTACCATTTCCACCGCTGGGGTGGGATGTGGTCACGTACTCAGATACCAGGACATGGAGGGCTGCGTTCTCTTCGCACGTTTTACTGTGTCAATTCCAGAAGCGGGTTGCCTCATAATGAGGAGGCATGTAGCATGGTGGCTGGGGTGGGAAGCTAGCATTTCGTGAGAGGACTGATCTACTAGTTGAAGCGTGGACAAGACAGATGTTTTTCCTTTGTTTTATTGAGATACAACTGGCATACAGTGCTGTGTCCATTTAAGGTGTACAGAATGGAGGCCTGACTCACGTAATACTGTGAAATGATTGCCACAGTAAATGTAGTTAGCATCCATCCGTCCTCTCCAATAGATATGAGAAAAAGAGGGTGGAGAGGAAAAAAAAAGGTGCTTTTTTGTTTCCCCTTGTCATGAGCACTTTTAGGATCTCCTCCCTTAGCAACTTTGAGATAAACCATACAGCAGCGTTAACTATAGTCAGAAGACAGATATTTATCATTTTACAACTTCAGAGGCTTATGCCACATCATTTTGGAAAACCTTTGAAAATTTGAAAAGAATTTACCCCTACCTGCCAAGAAGGCATCAATGAGAATTTCACTAAATGTAAATAGAGCAAGAATGGCATTCGAAACAGCTATAAATCAAAGAAGGGTTTAAACATTCATAATTATCTTTCAAGACCCCCATGTTGGAAAAATAGCGTGAGCTTCCTTACCAGCAAAAGACAGCTTTCTGCTCCTAGACAGTTTATAACTTTCAAGATAAATTCTACTCAACTATAAAGACTTGATGCTGATGCAGTCCATAGGATCAGATTTTCATCCTGCACATGGCTGTTGCTCTGCGATTTCCCTGGATTTCACATTTTTCAGGGTGTTGCTTTGCTCCTCAAAGACTGCCTTTCTTCCCCAGAGCCACTGCACCCACGCCCCAAGAGTATGCATTGTGTTCCCGCAGTGGGAGATTTGTGATTCTGGGAGGTGTAATGCCGGCTTGTCTTTCCAGCCTGTCTCTTCCTGCTCTGAGGCCGCTGCTTCAGCCAGACTGACCCCCTTCCCCTCTCCCACACCCTCTCAGACATTGATGGTGGATGGGTTGCTCTCACCCACTGAGGGGTGGATTTGCTGTCTCAGTAGGACACTCGGGGTTAAAACAAGACATAAAAATCTGTTTTCCATTTCCGGCCTTCCCTCTCTTTCTGGGTACCCATCTTACTTCCCTATTTATTCTATTGTTTCTCAACAGTAACTGCCCATCAAAATCACCTTCGGCGAGTGGAGCATAAAAAAGCGCAGTGACCAAACTATTCCATCAGAATCTCTGGAGGGTACAGTCCATTTTTCAAAGCCCCTGAAATGATTTTAATATGTGGAAAGGCAGACTTATTCTATGACCTTGGCCAAGTTACTCAGTCTTTCTGGGCATCAGTGTCCTTTGCTGTAGAATGGGGATAGTATATGTATTCACAGCTCTCAAGTTACCATGAGGATGAAGTGGGATGTTCACATGCATGGATGTTGGTCGGTGCTCAGTCTGTGTTGATTGTCCTCATCACTGTTTTACCCAGTGTTCATCTTCCTTTTCCCCTCCTGTCTACTCCTACTTCTGCTTTGAAGCTCAACTGAAATCCCACTTGCCTGGGGATTATTTAAGGAACAAACGAGAAGACCCAAATACGGTGGTGCTTCGGTGAGACCGAGTGTCTTCTCTCTGACATGATGATCCAGCAGCCACCGGTCAGGACTTCCAGGTGGTTCATGTCCACACACTGCCTTTCGAGATTCCCCATCCGTCCCATGTTGCTGAGTCATCACAGATCTGTCTTCCAGCCCACAGGGAGGGGATCAGAACTGCAAACTTGGCCAGGCAGAGAGTCCTGAGGTTGAGGACTGTCTGTAACTTCCTCTCATGTCTCCTTGGCCAGAGCATAGTCTCATGGTCACATCTAGATGCAACAGAGTCCCTACCTGGCCGGCCAGGGGTTCAGCTTAAAACTCTGTTACTGCAACATAGAGGGAGATGAGACTGGAGGAATGGTGGTTGGCTGCCAAGTCCAGGCCACTGTCGCCTGCTGCTCATCTGCGGTCCTTCATTCTCTAGTGCACCGGGCTGTCATCTGCCTTTTCTCATGGGCAAGTTTTAGATGTATTCTAGGCTCCCTCAAGGTAAAGATTACTTTGTATTCCTCTGTATACATCTTAAAGTGAAAGTGAAAGTCACATGTCTAAATCTTTGCAACCCCATGGACAGTCCATGGAATTCTCCAGGCCAGATTACTGGAGTGGGTAGCCTTTCCCTTCTCCAGTAGATCTTCCTGACCCAGGAATCCAACCGGGGTCCTCCTGCATTGCAGGCGGATTCTTTAACAGCTGACCTACCAGGGAAGCCCCGGTATACATCTTAGGATGGGACTAAAAGCATCACAGGTACTCATTTAGGTGCAGTGATTGTTGAATGAGTCAGTGGCAGGGATTGGGGGTTTTTGTAGCAGCTTTATTGATATATAATTTGCATACCCTACCGGTTGCCTTTTTTAAGAGTATAATTTAAAGGTCTTACGTGTATTCACAGAGTTGTGCAACCATTGCCACAATCAAATATAGAATATTTTTATCACCTCAAAAAAGATTCTGTACCAGTTAGTTATCATGACCTACAACCTGCCCCCACACCCCCAACCTCCCTCTCCCCCAGTCTTAAGCAGCCAGTAAGCTACTTTCTGTATCGTTGATTTGTGTATTCTGGACCTTTCATGTAATGTGTGGTCGTTTGTGACTGCCTTCTTTCACTTAGCTTACTTTTTCAAGGTTCATCCATGTTGTGGGATGAATGTGTATTTCATTCCGTTTATGGCTGAATGATACCCCGTTGCATGGATGTACTGTGTCTTGTCTACCATTGGTCCATTGGTGAACATTTGGTTTGTTTCCGTGTTTAACTTGTGGCTCTTATGATTAATTCTGCTGTGAACTTCTGTATGGGTCTAAGGTCTTCATTTGTTTTGGGTGTCTACCTGGGAGTGGAATTGCTGGGTCAGATGGTAACTCCATGTTTAACTTGTTAAGGAACTGCTAGACTGTTCTCCAAGATAGCCACACCATCTGAGATTCCTATCAAAAGTGCTTAAGGGGTCTGATTTCTCCTTGCCAACACTTGTTATGACCTGAATGTTTGATTCTAGCCATTTCAGCGAGTATAGTGGTGTCTCATTGTGGTTTTGATTGCGTTTCCCTGATGACGAACAGCGACGAGCTGCTGTTGTTGTCGTTAAGTCACTGGCAAGCGTTTGACCCTGGCTGATTTCTGCCCGCTGTGCGTATGCGGTCCTGGTGTGAATTCCGAGGAGTCTGACATGTTTTATCAGAAGCAGTGCCGGGAGGCATATCAGAATAGAGGGGGTGTGTGTGTGTGTGCATGCATGCACACATGCAACATTCTTATGGACCCTGCCCCTCCTAGAATCTTTTAATTAGTTTTTTAAAAAATTTATTTCATTGAAGTGTAGTTGATTTACAATGTTGTGTTACTTTTAGATACACAGAAGAGTGATCAGGATTCAGTCATATATGTATGACTGACATGTGTATGTCATATGTCATATGTGTGACTGACATGTATGTATGGTATACATATATGTTATGCACACACACACACCATATCAGATTCTATACATATCAGATTCTTTTCCCTTATAGGTTATTAAAAAATATTCAGTAGAGTCCTTTGTGCCATTCAGCAGGTCCCTGTTGGTTATTTATTTTATATACGGTAGTATGCACATGCCAATCCAAGTCTCCTAATTTATCTCCCCTACCTTTCACTTTGGTAGCCATAGGTTTGTTTTCTATGTTTTTTGGGTCTGTTTCTGTTTTGTAAGTAAATTCTTTTTTTTTTTTAGATTCCACATATAAGCGATATCATATGATACTGGACTTGCTTTGTCTGGCCTACTTCACTTGTTAGGAGAATTTCTGGGTCCATCCCTGTTGCTGCAAATGACATTATTTCATTCTTTTTAATGGTGTGTACACACGCACCGTATCTTTATCCCTTCATCTGTCAGTGAACATTGAAGTTCCTTCCATGTCTTGGTTATTGTAAACAGTACTGCTATGAACATTGGAGTGCATGTTATCTTTTTAAATTATGGTTTTGTCCAGATATATGCCCAGGAGTGGGATTGCAAAATCATATGGTAGCTCTATTTTTAGTTTTTTAAGGAACCTCCATACCGTTCTTGATAGTGGTTGCACCAATTTACATTCCCATCAACAGTGTAGGAGGGTTCCCTTTTCTCCACACCCTCTCCAGCATTTATTATTTGTAGCATTTATTATTTTAATGATGGCCAGTGACTGGTGTGAGGTGATACCTCATTGTACTGAGAATCTTAATCCTAGATGCTAATCCTAGACCTTCTTTTTAATTCTGTTTGTCAACAAAAGATGAAACCTTATTAATGTTAGCTTAAAAACTTAGGTAGAAATCCTGCAAAAATAAATATTAATAAACAAATGATACAGGGTGTAACAGAAGAAAACATAAATAATATAGGTTTATTTAGCTATTACTGTGATTTGAAATTTTGACATTGATTATACTTGGCAATGTATTTTCATAGTCCTCACAATTTCTTTTCACACATTAATACCATCCTTGAAAAGCTGTGCGTAATTGGAAAACTTCATCAAATGTGATTTTCCTATTGACTTCCATTATGCCTATAGCATTTCTTCATGTGCAATACTGTAGCTCCAGGTTTTTATCAAGTCCATGAGGCCCTTGGAGTACTTATTCAGAGACAAGTGAAAATTGGTCATTTTATTCTTCAGTGTTGACTCTTCAGATTTCTAGAGTAGAACATGAATATAGTGGTGGTGGTGTGCCTTTTAATACCAAGAGCCAGAAGTGGAAACAATCTTGACTTAGAAGACAGAGGCCAGGGTTGCAGAATGCATTATGCGTGGGAGGTAATTAGTGAATTTTGTTAAATCACTGAATAAGGATGGCACTTCATCACTCAATACATTCTTATGAATCAGAAAAAGTTAACAGCTTACTAATATGGCTTCAGAAAGTCCTTTGCAACTCTGAAATTCTTTGGTACAGTGATTACATTTCTAGCTTCTTAGGCTGAAAAGCCAAACAAAACCAAAAAAATGCAGACAACCCTTCTCAAGATGCTCATTGTCCATCCCTGGGAGTCTGAGTGTGTCATGCCCCATTACCCATCAGGACTGCCCCAGCTCCTTCAGGGGGCAGAGAGTTTCCTGTTCCTGTGGGCCCTGGGTCTGGAATATGTGTACATGATTCAGTTATAGAAATTAAATCACTTTTTCATAATGCAGATATAAAGTGGCCCTGAATGAATATTTGCCAAGCTGAGAATGACTGGTGAGGTCACCTTTAATGGGAGATTACATTTCACCATGGCTGATTTCTGTCCGATTTATTGCTATTAACTCCTGACACAAGGCCAGCTGATAGAGGTGCTGGCAAGAGCCTGGTCTCCAGGCTGAGCGCAGAGCTGGAGTCGGCTCCCAGCGGGCGCAGAGCTCACGTGGGCGCCCTGCAGGGGCCATCTGATAACTGGGGCCGTGTGTTCCTATCAGGTGTTCCCAGAGAAGCACTTCCTTGTCTTACACACAAAGCAGATCACTGGAGACCCTTTATCTTTTAAGAGGAGATATGCGTGGGGTACCTTTGGGCGGATTGAGCCCTCACTCAAGAAGATGGTTATCTGAGCTGTTGGCAGCAGAACTGGATGAGGAGGTTGAACTAGGTTTCCAAAACTTCCGGGGGTGGGCAGATGGTTGTGTTTTTTGAGGTTTCTGAGAGGCTTTTAAAACACTTTTTCTTTCTTTCTCCCCATTTTCTGTTAAAATAGTGATGGTGAGGAAATCAGAAACCCTTAACCTATTGATGCCTGTTGAGTTCTAGATTAAAAAATTAATGGCACCGTGTTTTACAAGTTCTTAAAAAGAAATGCCACTTCAAAACACATGTTGTCTTTGCTATAATTAATATTCAGAAAAGTGAGCCTTCACAAAGGAGGCTCTCTTGGGAGGGTCAGCTTTCATTCTGAAGTGAGTATCTTCTGTGTGGGGCTCACTTACAACCACACCTCTCTTTCTTTCTCCCACCTCCTCCTCAGCCCGCACCCGCCCCCACCCCCGACACACACATGCACTCCCTTCCCCTCCGTGTCCTCACTGTATCATCATCAACCAGAAGCATGTAGCTGACTTTCTTACAGGTGGTGCCACCCACAAGCATTGATAGAATCAGATTAAGAGTGACACCTGGCTGCCAGCCTCTCGTTTTGAGCTTCTTTCTTTTCTGGATCACTTTTGTCCTTCAAAATGAGCAATGGTTATCATTAACTTAATGTGAGTTTGTAGTAGGTGAGTGTTTTATGATGCTGCATGGTTGATCGTTTACTTTAAAAACACAACAGCATCTCCATGTATGTGCATTGAGCTGGGCAGTTAAAAGATAAAGGTTTGCTTGTGTGCTGCCCAATGTTTGCGCCTCGTTTGTAAATGTATCAGAACAGTTAACATAGAACTCATGAAGATCATATCTCACAGAACCAGAAGCCTCTCTTTTTAAATGCTGATAAGGTATGAATATCAGTAATTCACGTGGGGAATGGGTCCACTTCCTCCCTCTCTGCATGGGGAACGAGTCTTTTTTTTCACTGCTGCTGCTTCTGTCGTTTTTCCTCGTGTGGAACCCAGATTCCTCTGGCTTGTTTAGTGTGTGGTCCGGAACTCAAGAGTTTCTGGTTTAAGGATTCCCAGTGAGGACCGCTCACCCCCTTTCTTCTGCGGCTTATTCTCCTCCTCCCTGCACTTCTCTGGAACCGAGGCTCTTCATCCCTTTGTGACGGTAGTTCATTCATTTGTTTAAAAAAAACTCTGCGGAGCTGCCAGGGTGCCAGGCAGTAGGTGGGGGCTAGCCAAAGGGTGGCTGTCCAGCCTTTCAGGAGGTTTTTCTAGGGATGGAGTTCCGCTGATGTGTGCCTCTCTCTGCTGTATGTGGTCCCTCCCCAAGCCCTGGGGAGCTCCTCGAGGATACAGACCATATCTTTCAAGGATGTGGCTTTGATATCTCAGCACGTGGCAAGCCACAGGCTTTGGGGAGAAATTCCAGGCAACTGTGGGCTGAGTTTGGAGATAGATGCTGAGGATTTTGAAGCTTCTTTCCAAACCATGAGATGAGGTCATTGTCTTCCTTGTTCAGGAGGATGTGGTGAATGTAAAGTGTGATAATGTGTGTGCCAGCACTTTCCGAAGGCTGGTCCTATATCTTGAGAGCTCACAATCATCCACCTTCATTTCCTGAATCACCCTTTTGCTGTTGTCACCAACCCTCTGAGATCGTCTTCACCATTTACTTCCACCCTGTTCTCTCCCACTTTCCTTCCTTCCTTGGGCAGAGGAAAGCATGAGTTAAAAACATCTCTCTGCCTGGTTCCATATCTCTTGGTCTCTGTCACTTCCAAATGTATAGTTGAAATCCTGTTGTGTCTCTGTCAATCTGTATACACCTGTTAGGGCTGTCGGGGAGAATCCGGCTCCACGCTTGGCAGGAATACCTTGCTCTGGATGTGTTTATGGCAGCTTCTGTCACTTCTGCAGTACACGTGCTCTTCCTGAGTTGTAAGCATTTTTGATAATAAGAAAACTGTTCTCTTAGATTCAACCTAATATTTGACTTCTTACCACACTGATAAAAAAACAGTTTTTACACCTAGATGTCCTTCCCTTTTTCTAATACTGGGTTGACAGCACCATAGAATCAGTTCAGAGGTGATGTTTCCAGTGCGGGGCCCTACTTGGGCTGGTATTAGGGTGAGAAATGAAACTGAATCCTGAACAATAGTAGAAGCTGAGTTTCTTTGCTTGCATTAGCGTCTTATTTTACATTTGCATTTTATCTTATATTCGCACCTTGCACTTTCACTATTAAAAAAAATAATTTGACATGTGGGGGAGGGTGGGGAAAACAGCAGGAAGAACCTTCTAGTAACATATCTTGGCAGAATCCTGTCTCCTTTTTTGGAGGGGCCTCATGAGCAGTAAGCTAAGTGCCCCCTGAAAAGTAGTCATGTTAAAAAGCAGAGACATTACTTTGCCAGCAAATGTCCATCTAGCCAAAGC
The DNA here is from genome assembly GCF_019320065.1 of Cervus canadensis. Lineage (NCBI taxonomy): Eukaryota > Metazoa > Chordata > Mammalia > Artiodactyla > Cervidae > Cervus > Cervus canadensis. Next base: position 15,182,276 of record NC_057400.1, read on the forward strand.
TATGGTTTTTCTAGTAGTCATGTATGGATTTGATTTAAGAGTTGCACCATAAAGAAAGCTGAGCACCGAAGAATTGATGCTTTTGAACTGTGGTGTTGGAGAAGACTCTTGGAGTCCCTTGGGCTGCAAGGAGATCCAACCAGTCCATCCTAAAGGAAATCAGTCCTGAATATTCATTGGAAGGACTGATGCTGAAGCTGAAACTCCAATACTTTGGCCACCTGATGCGAAGAGCTGACTCATTTGAAAATACCCTGATGCTGGGAAAGACTGAAGGCAGGAAGAGAAGGGGGTGACAGAGGATGAGATGGTTGGATGGCATCACCGACTCGATGGACATGAATTTGAGCAAGCTCTGGGAGTTGTTGATGGACATGGAAGCCTGGTGTGCTGCAGTCCATGGGGTCACAAAGAGTCAAACACGACTGAGTGACTGAACTGAACTGAGATTGGAGGCTCTTCCAGAGGTAGAAAAGTCTTCTGTTTCTATTAGAAAAATCTAGAAACATGATTCGTTGGGATTTTGTCCTCGTGATGGAAGCAAGATGGGGAGCTGCCCTGTGAGGTGTACTGAGACTCCTCAGGGCCTGGGGGGTAGTCGAGGGTCCTGTTCAGGTTACTTACGGGTGGTCAGATTCTGGGAGCATGTCAACCCCATGCTCAGAAGAAAGGCTGGCACTTCCTGTGTGTCCCTTTCACAGATCCCGCCTACCTCAGAGCCTTCAGCCACTGAACTGCACTTTTGGAAGCTGCCATCTATTCAGACCCATCGCTGTGTAACAAATAGCGACAAAAGCCCTCCTAAGATCATGGAAATGCAGAGGAGCCCTGTTGGATTAGCTGACATACTGCCACTTAGTAGAGGAGTGAAAAACACTGCGGTCTCAGCTCAGTCTCCTTCTCCTTGATCCAAAGTGTCAGGGGTGGGGAGCGGGGGCGGGTCAGGCAGAACACGTGAGTGTTCATCCAGTCCAGCAGCACTCGCTGAGTGCCTGGTGATGGAGCAGAAAGACATAACCTTCCCACAGTGTTCTCATGTCCTAGCAAAGGGGGTGGACAGATGCAGAAAAGAGAACAGGATTGCTCGCCTGTCCTGGCTGCCATGGGAGGGCCAGGAGCTGAAGGGGCAGCACTCAATCCTAACTCAGTCTTGATTGAACATAGAGATAGGGAGGAAGGATCTCAGCTTTCTTCAGGCGGGGATGGATGCTCCAACTCGATTTTAAAGGAGAAAGGGCTTTCAGTGGGTGGAAGAAGGGCACGTCTGGCAGGAGAGTACCTGCAGATGTCCTTTAAGACGTTAGTTCAGCAGGTCTTTGAAGAAGCAAGGATCCTCTTTTGGGGGCTATCTTAGCATAGCAAACACCAGGGTCTGCACCTGTTTTTGTAAATAAAGTTTTATTGAAACACAGACACACACATCATTCCATTTCCCCTGCTGTGACTGCTACATCCCAGCAACCATGTGGCCTATGCAGCCTTAGATATTTATTGTCTAGCCCTTTGCAGAAAAAGTTGGCATAACATAGTTTTATTCCCTGAAACTCTTAGATGAAGTAGACCCACACTGCCAGCAGCCAGGCTTTGCCTGCACCTTTCATGGACCTGCTGGTTAATTTCATCATCTGGTGGTTTCTGTTTGCCCCACACTAGCATACCTCCAACTCATTTAGTTGCAATAACTTCTGGCTCCAAACATCCAGAACTAGAATAATACCTATTGTGTGTAACAAAAGAGAGGTACTGACCCCTAATGCATGCATGCATGATAAGTCGCTCTAGTCATGTCCAACTCTTTGCAACTCTATGGACTGCAGCCCACCAGGCTCCTCTGTCCATGGGATTCTCCAGGCAAAAATACTGGAGTGGGTTGCCATGCCCTTCTCCAGGGGATCTTCCCGACCCAGGGATTGAAGCCAGGTTTCTTATGTCTCGTGCATTGGCAGGGGGATTCTTTTTTTTTTTTTTTTCCTTTATTTATTTATTTATTTTTTCAGTGGTTTTTGTCATACATTGATATGAATCAGCCATAGATTTACACGTATTCCCCATCCCGATCCCCCCTCCCACCTCCCTCTCCACCTGATTCCTCCGGGTCTTTGGCAGGGGGATTCTTTACCACTAGCACCACCTGGGAAGCCTCCTGACCCCTAAGGAGCCCTTTAAATGTTCAGTTACCCCGAACTTCAGCAATTCTACACTCTGCTTAGTTTCTCAGAACCTGTGCTGCCTCTTATTTGCTTGTTGAGTGTGAGCAAAATTGGAATTAGTCATTGGAGCAGTAGTCATTGGAAAGCATCTTTCTTCTCTGGTAAGGCAGCCCATCTGTCTGAGGATACTGGAGCTGGCTGTTGGCGTGCAAGTGAGACAGAAGGGGAACTTTAGGGAGATCCACCATTCAAGCCTGCAGTTATTTTAAAAATGAAGAGAATTCATTTCCAGAAGCAGCTGCGCATTTGAAACGTTGCTTTCCTGGATATAGCAATTGAAAGTTGTGTGGAATTATACAGCAAATGCCGACTCTTAAGCACCTGCTGTGGTCTCTGATACCAGCCGATAGGAGTGCCAGCCAGGCTTTTTACAAATGTTAACTTATTTAATAAGACCTGGATGAAATAGAACTGCAGTGATTCTGATTTTACAGATGGGAAGACAAAGACTCCAACAAGCTAAGTGTTTTTCATGTTATCAACTGACAGCCTCCAACCTATGATAAGGAAGGTACTGATTTTATGCTCTAGTTATCCTTAGCAGGTAGAATGCTCATTGAAAAGGCTCAATCCAGAGGTCTGGGATTTCTGTTTTAGACTCTCAGATGAACTGAATTTCAAGGAACAGGTACAACTAAAATTCCTCTTTGCGCTAACTTCTGTTTTAGCCCTAGCAGCCATCGACATTGTTTAAATACCACTGTCAAATGACCTTGTAGTTTGGGATCTAATTTCCCATTAGTACTTTGTATTGAAAACGGTCAGCGGTGAGAAACGGGGACAGTTTTGCAAGCATGTCTGGAAAATATAGTTGGTCCCAGAAGAGAAGCATGTAGGTTTAGGATTGTCCTAGTTTCCAACTGAAATGATCATTTCTAAATGAAAACCTGATCATAACTATCTTCTCCTTAAAAGTTTTCAGCGCTCCACCAGCCATGCCCTTAGCACAGAGGCTGGAGTCTTTGTGGCCTTTCTGGTTTGGGCCCTGTCTGACTCTTGAGTTGTTGTTCAGTTGCTAAGTTGTGTCCAACTCTGTGAGCCCATGAACTGCAGCACACAGGGCCCCCCTGTCTTCACTGTCTCCTGGAGTTGCTCGGATTTCATGTCCATGGAGTAGGTGATGCTATCTAACCATCTCATCCTCTGTCGTCCCCTTCTCCTTTTGCCTTCAGTCTTTCCCAGCATCAGGGTCTTTCCCAGTGAGTCAGCTCTTCGCATTTCAGTGCCTCACCCTCATTCACTCTCATCAGATCAGGTCCTACATGTGGACGTTTCACTGAACACCATCTTTACTGTTTCCCTCTAGCTGGGTCACTTCTGCACCTTCATATCTCAGCTGAGATGCCTCTGGATCCAGGAAGTCTTCTCTGATGCTTAGAGACTGGTCTGGGCATCCTTCCCTGGCCCCTCCCTAATATAAAGCCTTTTAAGCAACTGTTCAGTTTTTGACCAGTTTGTTGTTCATCACTTAACTATAAGCCTCTGGAGGGCATTCTTTTTAGTTTTGATTCTGTAGTTACAAGAAATAGGAGTCCACTTGAGCTTGCTGATAGAAAAGGAGTTTATTGGGAGGAAAGATTGGAAGAATAAGGAGATCTTGGTGGAAATATCAGAACCGGGTCTATACAAAGTTGTACCTTGCACAAGCATCTGGTGGCTTTCTGCTCCTCTGCACGCCTTCGCCTCTCTCTCTCCTGGGCTGCCTCAGCTCGGGCACTTGTGTGTTTTGATTTATTGAAATATAGTTGATTTATAGTGTTGTGTTAGTTTCAGATATACAGGAAAATGGTTTCTGTTTATATATATATATTTTTTCATATTCCTTCCCCTTACAGGTTATTATAAAATATTCAGTATATTTCCCTGTGCTGTAACAGTAAAACTTTATTTATTTTATATATAGTAGTATGTACCTGTTAATCCCAAACTCCCAAGTTATCCCTCCACTACACCCCCCACTTTCCCCTTTAGTAACCGTAAGTTTGATTTCTATGTCTGTGAGTCTATTTCTGTTTTGTAAATAAGTTCATTTGTACCACTGTTTTCAGTTTCATAAATGACAAGCACACGTGTTCATAAAGCTGCTCGTGGCCTCAGTTTGTCCTCATGGCCCAGTCTGGCTTGACCCAGGGACCCTCCTAATCTCCTGGCTTCATTTCCTGCCCCCCTCACCCCCACCCACTTGTTTGTTTTCTCAGTTTCCCAGTTGCAAGTTTCTAAGTAATATGGTTGACCTGACTCTTCCTTTCAAACTTGTCCTCACCCATCACAGGCCTCTGACCACCCTGGAGATTGGCTGTGGTTGGGTCAATTCCTCACTGCAGACCAGTCAGACCAGCTGGAGGGGTCAGAGTGTGGCTCCCAGGATAGACTTCTCTTTTCTGTTTGTCTTTCTGTCCTGCACTTGGCATAAACTTGATGGTATCTTTTGTTGTTTTCCCTCTTTTTCAGATATCATTAATGGAGCTCAAGAAAAATGCGTATTGCCTCCTATGGATGGCTACCCCCACTGCGAGGGGAAAATCAAGGTAAGTCAAGAGTGATGTCCTGACACCCCCTGGCTTCCCCTCCCCTCTTCTCCTCCCCAGTGATGCAGATGGGTGATCGAGCCCTCTTTAAGGAAGTCATTTAAGGGATGCATCAGCCCTGCCAGTTTGGGGCTGTGGCCATGA